>NC_073253.2:92542500-93167500 GCF_029289425.2 Pan paniscus | reverse complement strand
CAAATGTCTCTTAGGGCAAAGTTGTCTTTGTTGAACAGGCCTAGACTTCAGAAACCACTATTCCCAAGATCTCTGACTCACATTCCAGTAGGAAGATTTTCATGTCAAGTCATCATGAGCTAACAGTTATCACCAGGAGGAATATCTACAATTGCATTATTTATTCTTCATTTGAAATTTTTGTAATATATACATTTGCTATTCTTCTATGGCATTCAGAGGCATGTTTTATAATTCAAATTTTGGAACATTTTATTTTTCTTAGACCTAAAGATGGTCACATATTCTGGAACAATTGAATATTGTATATATATTTTACAATATTTGTATATAAACAAATATGTCTGTATATATTCAATAATATATGTATATATGTACATATGTGAACATATTTGTATATATTATATACATATAGAACATATACACATATATAATATGTACACATATATCTACATATGCATATATTTGTGTACATATTATATGAACATATATTAGTGTGTGTATATATGTATATACTATTGAATCACCTCAGGTACTGTTAAAGATGAATTTATTCTGACAGGCTGGTTCTTCTAAGATGTTGTTGTGTAGAGTGGGGAAACAATCTGGAGCACTCATCGAATGTTAACTGAGGTGATGATATATGTCTATAACCGAGTTCTTGAAACACAATAAGCAATGCACATGTGGTGCCTATTACCACTATTTAAAATTTAAAATAGAGAATTATGTTTTTGTACCAAAGAATATCTAATAATAGCTAACATTTGTTCAATTAACAAATAGTTTTAAGCCCTTATTATTGTTGGTTTGTTTTTTTGTTTGTTTGTTTTTTTTTTGGCCAGGCAGGGTGGGAAGGGGATTATTTCACTTCCCTTTCCTGTACAAGTTTTATGTAATTAAACATTTCAAAGAGTGCTGCTTTACTGTGATCACTGCTGCACCTACTGCTTTCTATGGATTATCTCAGGTAATTATTCCACAATGCTAAGGTGTGGGCTTGAATCCAGATGAAAAGACTGAAACAGACATCAAAATTGCAGTCCTAGCAGACAAATATACTTCTTTGCTGTCATTACCCAAAATTAAAATTCCTTATATCTGTACATTTTAAAAAATGGATTGATTAATTAGGAAAAAGTAAAGTCAGGGAGGACATGGTGGAAAAGCCATTATATTGACAATTCAATACCACATATGTCAAAGGAATCATTTCCTAGCTAATTGTTTCTCTTTTTTCAACTGGTTTTATTAATCTTTAAAACTGAACCCAGGGAATTTATTTTGTTTAACAAATACAAATCTTAAACAAACAAAATTTGATAAATCCAGGCTCTGTGAGTGACCAAGTAGACGAGATATCTCTGCACAATTTTGTTAAAATCTCTCAACCAAGCCCTTTAAGGTAATCAGAAACACAACTCTAACAGTTAACTCGATTTTGATTTTTTAACTCTGTTAAAAGAAAAACTTCAGCTGAATTAAATTTAAGGGAGTTGAATTGAACAAATATAGACCAATGGAACAGAACAGAGCCCTCAGAAATAATGCTGCATATCTACAACTATCTGATCTTTGACAAACCTGAGAAAAACAAGAAATGGGGAAAGGATTCCCTATTTGATAAACGGTGCTGGGAAAACTGGCTAGCCATATGTAGAAAACTGAAACTGGATCCCTTCCTTACACCTTATACAAAAATTAATTCAAGATGGATTAAACACTTACGTGTTAGACCTAAAACCATAAAAACCCTAGATGAAAACATAGGCAATACCATTCAGGACATAGGCATGGGCAAGGACTTCATGACTAAAACACAAAAAGCAATGGCAACAAAAGCCAAAATTGACAAATGGGATCTAATTAAACTAAAGAGCTTCTGCACAGCAAAAGAAACTACCATCAGAGTGAACAGGCAACCTACAGAATGGGAGAAAATTTTTGCAACCTACTCATCTGATAAAGGGCTAATATCCAGAATCTACGACGAACTCCAAAAAATTTACAAGAAAACAACAAACAACCCCATCAAAAAGAGGGCAAAGGACATGAACAGACACTTCTCAAAAGAAGACATTTATGCAGCCAAAAGACACATGAAAAAATGCTCATCATCACTGGCCATCAGAGAAATGCAAATCAAAACCACAATGAGATATCATCTCACACCAGTTAGAATGGCAATCATTCAAAAGTCAGGAAACAACAGGTGCTGGAGAGGATGTGGAGAAATAGGAACATTTCTACACTGTTGGTGGGACCGTAAACTAGTTCAACCATTGGGGAAGACAGTGTGGCGATTCCTCAGGGATCTAGAACTAGAAATACCATTTGATCCAGCCATCCCATTACTGGGTATATACCCAAAGGATTATAAAACATGCTGCTATAAAGACACATGCACATGTATGTTTATTGCGGCACTATTCACAATAGCAAGGACTTGGAACCAACCCAAATGTCCATCAGTGATAGACTGGATTAAGAAAATGTGGCACATATACACTGTGGAATACTATGCAGCCATTAAAAAGGATGAGTTCATGTCCTTTGCAGGGACATGGATGAAGCTGGAAACCATCATTCTCAGCAAACTATTACAAGGACAAAAAACCAAACACTGCATGTTCTCACTCATAGGTGCGAATTGAACAATGAGAACACATGGACACAGGAAGGAGAACATCACACACCGGGGCCTGTTGTGGGGTGGCGGGAAGGGGGAGGGATAGCATTAGGAGATATACCTAATGTTAAATGATGAGTTAATGGGTGCAGCACACCAACATGGCACACGTATACATTTGTAACTAACCTGCACGTTGTGCACATGTACCCTAAAACTTAAAGTATAATAATAAAAAAAAAACAATTCACAAATCAGGCAGCCTCCAGAATCACAGCAGATTCAGAGAGACTCCAGGGGTACCTTGTGGACAGAACAAATTTATAGACAAGAAAAGCAAAGTGATGTACAGAAATTGGAAGTGAAGTACAAAAACAGCTGGATTGGCTACAGCTTGGCATTTGCCTTATTTGAACACAGTTTGAGCATTCAGCAGTAAATGACTGGTTGAAGTATGGCTGTTGAGGTTGGCCAAGACTCAGCCACTGTTACAGGCACATACTCCTAAATTAAATTTTCAATCTTATCTACTTATTATGTTATATTGCAGTTCATCCACAAGGACTCAAATATAGAAGTATGGAGTCTTTCTCGGGCCATATTTAGTTTGCTTTAACAACTCTTACTGTAAATACAGAAGAGCAGGGCACATTAGTATAACCACTGTGAAAAACAGTATTGAGATTCCTTAAAAAACTGAAAGTAGAACTTCCATTTAATCCAGCAATCCTACTACTGGGTAGCTACTCAAAGTAACTCAGGAATGGAAAACCAAATAAATGTTCTCACTTATAAGTGGGAACTCAACTATGAGAATGCAACGGCATAAGAATAATTAATGTAAAGGACTTTGGGGACTCAGGGGGAATGTTGGGGGTATGAGAGATAAAAAAACTACATATTGGGTATGGTGTACACTGCTCAGGTGACAGGTGCACTAAAATCTCAGAAATCACCACTAAAGAACTTATCCATGTAACCAAAAACCAACTATATTCCCAAAAGCATGGAAATAAAAATTTTTTAAAATCAGCTGATGTAATTTTGACATAAATTATCAGATTCTCCTGGCAAGTATTTTTAAGGCTTCTTTTCATAAATTTGTCAAACGAAAATGTAATCTGATTAGAAGAAACCCTTCTAACTGCAACTAAAATAAGCAAAACACTGTTGCTGCTGTAATAAGGTAAGCCAAAGGGTGATATGGAAAAACATGTACTCATAATACCCTATATAGATAATTAGTATTAAAATGCTCATTAAACTTATATGTTTGGAAGAATTTTCAGGATTTCTGGGAATGAAGGAGTATTCCAGTGAGTAACAAACAACAGCCTAAAATATGGTGGTGACAACCAAAATGAGTAACTGAGGCATAATAAACCTTAAATCATCAAGGTTTATTGAGCCAGCCTGAGGGTGCACCCGGGAAAAACTCAAGTCACAGGCACATGTGGCTGTTTTGTCCAAAGAGGTTCTCCAGAGGTTTAGTATTTGTATATTTTATTTAAAAAGTGGGGAGGAAGGCAGCAGTGAAAGGAATAAAAACATACTGGTGAGACTTAAGTTGGTGTTTGGTAAATCTACTTTTTACGTAAGATAAAGTGAACATTTGAAGAAAAGGAAATAGAGGAAGTGGACATCTCAGGCAGGGATGAAGGAAGGATGAATCTCGTTTTGTCTTTGTTCTGTACCTGGCAAGACTTTTGAAAGAGCTGGTTTCTGTCTAGCCCTGAGGGAAGAAAGCCTAATGACAGTTAGCAAGGGAGTGGGGATATAATGCATGTCTGATCCCCCATCCCATCATGGTCATGAACTCAGCTTCCAAGGTTTCCACGAGGTTCCCCTTGACAAAGAGAGGGTTGGTTCAGTCATCTGGGGGATTAGAATTTTATTTTTGTTTCTCAGTGGGCAATTTGAGAAGACAAAAAATTTTATTATGTCAAATTTTCTTTCTGGGCGACTTTGAATTCAACAATGTCAAAGCAAAGTATCTTCTCAAATCTTTATTTTTCAAACTACCTAGGAATTTTATTAGTAAGACTAATTAGATGAATGTCTCTGTTTTAATATGCAAGTTTCTCTTCTTTCATTATGTTAAAAACTGAATAACATTTGGATTTTAGTGCATCAGAATTAAAAATAAATGTTAAATAGAGATTTTCATCAGTTTTCAAGTAGATTAGACAATAAATATTTCTCATATAGAAATGCAACAAAGTAAAATACCAGAATTAGGCTTTCTGAAAAAGGACTTTTTCAGATACCAGATATCTGTAACAGCAGTTACAGGATATACACATGAAGGGTCAAAGCAAGGGGAAATTGAGAACCAGGTACAAAAGGTATCTAAGAAAACTGTGTGGTCAAAATATAGAAGAATTAGTTCAAAAGTTCAACTGTGTGGCAAACACCATTACATGAGCAGAGGTTCCAAAATACAGGCCACACAAGGAACACCGCTTACAAAAACCAGAGCAGAGCAGTTAAGAATATAGAGGTGAGGTAGCCAAAAAGATGCAGTTGCCTGAAGGCTGAGAGATAATATTGCAGAAAATTTCTCTATCAGTTAGCTAGTGTCTTTTTTGGGTAAATAACAAACCTAGTTTCAGAATTTCCATAAATCAGTACATGGAGTGGTCAGGTAAATCTTGAGCACAAGGACTATGTCATATGTTCTATTTAATCCCCAGGGTATATTTAGCAAGGTGCCTATCACATAGGTAGTGCTCAATAAATGCTTGTTAAATAAGTGACACCAACCATGAACTTCCTGATGTCATAGTCTCTGTTATATACCACTGTGCTATTCACAGCCCCAAGCACTGTGCTTGTCACAGCTCAGTGAATATTTGTTGAAGGGATGACAGTGATGGCAGTCTTCAAATATAGTCATGAAAGATTAATTTTGCAAGGTTTTCAGGGTATCAAGCTGTCCCTAGCCTGCTCTGAAATTATTTACAAGGTTTATCAATCCCACCCATTCTCATAGTGAGTTTCAGTTCTTAGTCTCATATTGAAAAGCTGCTTGTCAAAAATATATTTATCTCTCACTGGCTTTTTAACACTTGGGCTTATTAGCCATGTTGTTTATCAAATAATTAAATTTTACAGTAACTATTTTCTACCAGTAAATTTTGTTTTCTAATTCACCTGTAATTGCCTTATACTTAAGATTTTTTGGATTCTAAAAGTTGTATTGATTGTAAATTATTTCTTGGATTAGAGAGTAATGCCACTTAGAAAATTAAAACCAGAACTATATTCAAGCACCTTAGACCAAAGTCCAATTTTAAGGCAGTTCTACAAAGCTGAGGTTATGAGTCATGGGCTCAATTTTCACTTTAACCAGCTAGTTTCATACTCTACCCTTCATCTCAGGCAACTTTTTAGCAGCTATGTATTGTTTACCATCAATGACTTAAGGTATAAAATGTGAATGTCAGTAGTGAATATCCATTTTCACTAAAGAAAAAAATCAAATTGAATGTCCCATTGATGTTAGAGCAATAGCTTCATGATGCAGCACATACAATGTCTTAAAAGCACATTTATTCTGTTTGCACTGAGCTTATCAATTTATTGATAGACCTTGGTACAATATGAAATACAGGAGGACTCAGAAGATGGGCAAAATAATTAATGAAAAATGTTTTCTTTTACATAAGTAAATAATGCTATAGATCTTCACAGTACATTGGAAGCACATTCTCTTATATGAAGAAATGAGTAAACCTTGGGAAAGTCATTTTATAAAACTTTGTCTTCTTTGGTGCTGTTTGTTTTACATTCTATAAAACAGTGCATTTTGCTAACTAAAGAATACTAACGCTTCCTTCTTTTTCAAAGATTCTAATATTCTTCTAATTACGTATTCAACTCACATGTATGATTATATCCTGCCCAAAGTCTCTAATTAAGATGCTCAACATTATTCCAGTTCCATTATCCTTTAATTCTATATATCATTCTGATTTTTTTCCCCTGTGTCGGGACCTATGAACAGATCTGATAGTGAGACAGGAAAGGCAGGCTGGCTGTATGTAAGTCAGCCTGTCTATGCTGAGAGCATCCTTTGCCAACCTGCACAAGCACGGTTTGGTGAGCGTTGGACAATCGCTTGTCAGGCATTACTTTCAGTGTGTAATGAGGCAGAGATGAGCCACTTTGTAATATAAAAACAAATGATTAACTGGCAAATAAGCTCAGAAAATGAAATAAACCAAACCTGACAATACAGTATAAGTGGCTCATGTAGGAAAGATAGCACGGCATCTCATATTATTGATTTTAATTAGCAGGTAGAGTGGACTGAAAAGAAACAAAAGGAACTTCCTTCATAAACAAAAGGTTTTGCTACAATGATTGGTTAAGATTTGCTCCCGTTTTGTAAGGCCAACATCTAGGGCACATAATCTAAGTTGTCTGTCTTCTTTCTCTCTTTCTTCCCCCTCCAACTGTTCTTTCCCTCTTACTTTTTCAAATATAGCTAATTGGGGGATGAAGTGGTGGACACAGGCACAGGGGGCTTAGAAGAAGAAGATTTTGCTATGTATCTGGGTGTTGTGGGTTGGTTGTATTCTGTCTCCCTGCCCCTCACAAAATTCATATATTGACGCATTAATCTTTAATAGTTCAGAATGTGATGGTATTTGGAGATAAGGTATTTAAAGAGGTAATCAAGTTAAAATTAGGTTATTAGGGTGGTCCTTTTTCCAATATGACTACTGTCCTTATAAGAAGAGGAAATTTGGAAACAAATACAGAGGGAAGACATGAGAAGACACAGAGAGAATATGGCCAATGGCAAGTCAAAGGGAAAGTCCTGGAACAGATTCTTCCTCAAGGCCCTCAGGAACCAATCCTGCTGACATCTTGGTCTTGGATGGTTAGCCTCCAGAACTGTGAGAAAATAAATTTCTGTTAGTTAAGCCACCGAGTCTGTGATACCTTTTTTATGGCAGCTCTAGCAAACTCATATACTGTTTTTTTTTTTTTACAGAATTAATTCTTTATCCATCGTCAGTGAGGCTGTACAGTTTTTTCAAGTGAGATTGTCTCCAACTGAGAGTCAAAGTATGTGCTTCTAAGGCAAAAAGCACTGTACCCTCTGGTGCCTATATTGAACTGTTGAAGGCATTTTACAAGTGAGGCCTGTGTTGAATTTCTGAATATTAGTTATACCCTCATCCTGGTTTAATATCCCTTTGGAAAAAAATCTGGTCATTTAAACTTGCCAGTAACTAAAATGGAGAAGGTATCCACATAGATGACAAAACCCAAACAATTCTTCTGCCTCTAGGGAAGTAACCAAACCAGGAGTGGTTACTGTGGCAGGTTAAAGATGGTTACAAATTCTTGACCATTCCTACCACCCAGAGATGGAGCTCATTTGTGTACTTGCCAAATCTGACTGAGCCAATAAAATATGATGGAAGTGACATTATGCCCGTTCCAGCCTAGTGTTTCAGAGGACTGGAGGCTTCCATTTCCTCCTTTTTGAATGGCAGTCACCATGTAAGCAATCCAACTCCTCTGAGACTGCCATGCAGTGGGAAGCCCACCCTAGCTTCACAGGGTGAGAAGGGCACGTGGACAAGCCTGAGTTGCCACAGAAGTGAGAGAAATCTTTGTGGCTCTTCCCACCATCACAGCCATTATCCAAGGACAGGGGAGTGACAGACTGTAGCCAACAGCACAAACTGAGGTCACACATATGACCCTGCCTTTGTCAGTTCAGGCTACTATAATGAAAGACCTTACATTGGGTAGATTATAAAACGAACACTAATTTCTCACAATTCTGGAGACTGAGAAGTCCAAGATCAAACTGCTGACAGTTTCAGTGTCTGGTGAGGGCCCACTTCTCAGTTCATACTCCCAAGGGCCCTGCCTCCAAATTCCATCACAATGGGAATATGATTTCAACATACAAATTTTGAAGAGACACAAACATTCAGTCCATAACAGGCCCCAAGCAAACCATTTTAGCCAATCCACAGGTGTATGAGTCACCCCAACTGACCCCACCTGACTCTATGAGGCAGAGGTGAGCTACTCTCCACATTTCTGACCCTCAGACTTGGGAGCAGAGATTTGGAGTACTTTTTTTATGCAGAAAAAGGTAAGTGAAACAAATAAGCTATTGAGGCTTTATAAAGATGTATTTAGAAACAGTTTTTATGCCATGTGTCTTGAATATAAATAGTTTTGTATCAGAGAAAAAGAAAGCATCTGTGAAACCAGATAAATGTTGACAGATTAGGAGCTCTCAAGTAAGTGTGAATTTTTATATGATTCAGTTTCACTCTTGGGTTCTGCAGTGTTAAATAGAACTTTCAATAGCGTTACAGTTCTGTCACTAACTTGGGAACCTCTCTGTAAGGGAATTTCATTAATGGATCCCTTTGGTTGTGACCACAGTCCTTTGGACCTGGTAGGCAGCTTGGAGATTAGCTAGCTCAACTTCACTTTACCCAGCAGAAAGGAAGGCTTAGAGAGTTTAAGTGACTTGCCCAATGTCATAGGACCTATATTTGACTTGGGCAAGATCTCGGATCACCTGACATGCAAGGCAGAGCACAGAATCTGCAATACAATTTTATGAAACTTCTAAATTATTAAAGGTGATCCTTTTAGTAATTCCCATATTTAAAAATTCTACAAAATTCAACATTAGGATGCAGCAATATCTTCATCTTTGTCCAGCACCTTATTGCCACTATGTGTGTGCATATACACACACACATACACGTGTGTATATACAGACACATATACATGTGTCTGTATATACACACACATACATATATTTAAATATGTACTTGTTCCTAGTTTAACTTTTGCATGTGCATATATAAACATACTAATTGTTATAATATGGACATTTTTTCTGTGCATAATGTATTAGTGTCATGAAGTAGGGTACAAAACTTGGAGAATTTCTGGAAAGAGTTCAATGTAATGGAGATTGGTAAGCTATTAATATAATAAAGGGCACTTGTAGCAGGCATTACTGAGTGAGAAAGACCTGCCCCATCAGTTTAAACCCAATCTTCAGAGGCTGCCAGCCATGTGCAACCGGAGATGATGTATTCCACTGTGCAGCTGGAGCTCTGCCGATACTGTGATGGGAGTCAGTTGGGACCTCTGTGCAGAAAGACTGAAATTACTTCCATATTACAGTGAACACAAAAGAACAAAAACCTTACTAAACACAGATTTAGCTCATTATTCTATAAATCTCTCCCTGAAAACGAAGCTAATCCTTTGTCTCCGAATATTAAACACAACACTGATATTATAGTGAAGATAGGGATAATACACTCCTCTATGTCTTGGCTCACCTCTGTCATATCAATGAGGAAAACATGTAATTGCTGTGGCTAATGCCTGTGAATAAGAGGGGCTGCCCACTAGATCTGGAGTCAGATTCCTCTATCTGGTTAGCTACACCATCTTTCCTGAAAAATCTTTCCAGACTGATCTTCACTCAAAAGGCCTTCAGTGCAAGTTAATCTGGGGTTTCAAGTTGCAGAGGTCTTGGATGGCAAACGTTATGTTTGGGTTCTTTAGTAATTATATTTGACTGAAAACACATTTGCAACTGGCTCTGCACTCAGATTAGGAACTCCCCAGGACCAGTGTCAACACCTCAGTAAGGCCCCTCAATTCGCACAGGATTGGAGAGTAGCTTAGATTTATGCACATCTGCCTTTTTCCCCAATAAATACATTTGTTCATGGATATAACAGAATCTCCTCTATTTCTGATGATGTTATGTGCTTAAACTTTTATTAAGTACCATTTTTCCCTTTTAGAGAGTTGGGCATGAATGTTTTGTATCAGGAGCTGTCCAGTAAAGTTTAGGACTAACTCAAACCTGGGTCTATTCCCAGACAAAGTTGAAAATGGAAAAAGTGTAATTCTTACAATAATTAGTCATTGCCTTCATCACTTAAACATAAAAGCAAAGTTTTTGATTGATATTTGGTATAAGTGGTGGAAAGAAAGGAAAATTAATATCAAGAGACAGAGAAAGAGAACAACAACAAAAAAGAAACAAGATAGAATTAATGAATAAGGGCTAGAAAACCAAGATGTTCTTAAACTCTAACTATGCTTTTTTTCCTGTTGTCAGCTGCTTTATTACTGCCAAACATTTTCTCCATTGGATTTTTTCCATTAAATATAATTGGTAACACAACACAATAGGACTGGACAGATGAGGCCAATTTTATTCCCTTATCTAAATTCATACTCGATGTTCTAACAGCTGGGCTCATACAAATTAATTAAACAAATAGCGGCTCCAAATTTTTTTTTTTTTCAGATATGAGATGGAAGGCAGCTTGCTAGGAACCAATCATGGATATTGAAATCACATTCAGAGTGGGAAAAAATTCCAAATGTTTTTACTAATGTTGCCTCTTTACCTATAAACCAATATAGATAAAAAAGTAAATTCTCCTTATCAGGCTATTGCCATTTTCACAGAAGAATTTTCATTTTATGTTGAATTATATCCTCTATTTTTTGATATTTATTTAGGAAGAAGGTGATGAGTTAAAACTGCTGGTATTTCATCAACAGATCTAGATGTCTTTCAGGTCACAAGCAAAGAATGTAGGATTTTCTTACCCCCATGGACTAATTTCTGCATAAATTACTGTACATTTTCCAGTCTCAAAGGTTACTGTAACCTTTGAGTTTCCAGTAACAAAGGTTACTGTGCTTTTAGACAAATGAGATCAAGTAAAGTGGGAAGAGAAAGGCCTCAGGTCTGTATGTTCAGTGACACTGCACACGGAGTAGCTGTACTCATTCAGTTATCAGTTTCTTCCTATTCATCCAGTTAGCCTGGGGCAGATACCTGTGCCATTTTCCCATGTATATATTACCTTTCCCAACAACCTATCTTCTTCTTCTCAGCTATTGTCAGTTTATAAACATCTTATCAGTTTTGAAGGACTATTTTAAAAACAACCTTTTTATTATGAAAGACTTTTTTATCATCTGGATTCTGATAATACACAATCAATAACAATCATTTTTAAATTAAAAAAATTCTTAGATGTTGCAAATGATATACTGAAACAATTTGAATAAAATAAAAATGTCAAAAAGAAGATCAAATCCAGAAGCTAAAAATCAATAAATTGAAATGTATAAAGATATAAAAGTTCTCTCTGGAAAGTGTATCACATATCACAAAGTTTCACTTCATTTTTTCTATTGATTTTGTAAAAATTACTGAGAAGCTTGAATAATTCAATATAAAACTATGCAAAAGTATGAAAAAGTTCACAGAAAAAGCAATTTGTGTAATGAACAAAACATAAATATTACTTCACCTATTAAAAAAGATCTAACTCAAATTGACTTATTGTTTTCATTTGTTGTATTAGTCAAAATGCAAAAGTTGAAAGTATCTACTCTTTCCTGCAACACTAAGCAATATGTTGGGGTGGTTAACACCATACAGCTGAACTGCTTGTGTTCATAGTGTAGCTTCATTATTTATCAGCCACATGATTTTGGCTAAGTGATTTAGGCACTCTACTGTGTTTCAGATCCTTCTCTTTAAAATATGGGGCTGGGCATGGTGGCTCAGTCTGTAATCCCAGCACTTTGGGATGCCGAGATGGGAGGATCACCTGAGGTCAGGAGTTCAAGACCAGCCTGGGCAGGAACATGGTGAAACCCCATCTCTACTAAAAATACAAAGAAATTAGCCTGGTGTGGTGACACGTCTGTAATCTGAACTACTTGGGAGGCTGAGGCAGAAGAATCTCTTGAACCCGGTGGGCAGAGGTTGCAGTGAGCTGAGATCCTGCCACTGCACTCCAGTCTGGGCAACAGAATGAGACTCTGTCTCACAAAAAAAAAATAAATAAAAATTTAAAAAATAAAAATAAAGGCCGGGTGCGGTGGCTCATGCTGTAATCCCAGCACTTTGGGAGGCCGAGGCAGGCAGATCACGAGGTCAGGAGATCGAGACCATCCTGGCTAACATGGTGAAACCCCGTCTCTACTAAAAATACAAAAAATTAGCCAGGCGTGGTAGCGGGCGCCTGTGGTCCCAGCTACTCGGGAGGCTGAGGCAGGTGAATGGCGTGAACCCGGGAGGCAGAGCTTGTAGTGAGCCAAGATCGCACCACTGCACTCCAGCCTAGGTGACACAGCGAGACTCCATCTGAAAAAAATAAATAAATAAAAAAATAAAAATAAAAAATAAAATAAATATGTGTAGCAATATAATGTCTAAAGCAGAGTGAGGATTAAATGAGTTAATACATGTCAAATGTCAAATATAGTAAGTTGTAAGTGTTTAGCAGTGACCACTCTGGAAAGTTAGCTATTGCTGTCCACTCTGGGAGACAAATTTTATACAACATATATACAAAAAAAATTAGCAATGTTCATCAACATTTTAAATGACAACACTCCTTTACCTAAGAACTAAACTTCTGAAAACTTACCACATAGATTTGATAGAAAAACAAAAATGAGATAGAAAAGATACAGATTGCAGCTTTCTCATTGCACAATATAGATCTAGTATCATAGCATATAAATGAGAAGGAATGTTTTGTTTAAGTAAGTTGAGACTTTAATATAATGGAAAACTATGCAGACTGAAGCTTTCAAAAAATGTGATAGAACCATCTAAAGATATGGAAAGAGTCCCCAAAGTGTCATCAAGTAAAAGAATAGATGTGTAAGATAGGATATGTGCATGGTCTCTTTGGTGTAAATAGAAGGACACATATTACACATAGTGGTATGTGTCTATTTTTATTTGGAAGAATAAACAGCAAATTAATCCTGGTTAGCTTTGCAGACAAGTACTAAGGAGGTGACGAAGATTTTCTTTTCATAATTTTATACCTTTCCTAAGTTTTTGAATTCTCTAATCAGTAAAAGTTCATGCTTCAATTTAAAATCACCAGAGATTATCTGGTAGGTGAGATTATAGTCTGCTTTTATTAATTTTCAATATTAAAATATATTTGAGGGCAAAAAGAAATCTACCTAAACAACTTGAAAATTCTAAAAATGTGTTATATGACAGTACCACATTTATTATTCTCTTTTAGAAACATAATCCAGTCTTTGAGTTTAAATATTTATAAACTAAGAATATTATGTAATGTTATATGCAAAAAAGCAGTATATAAATTTACATGTAGACTGATTATGACTAAATGGAATATTCATGTTAAAAAATGAATACTGGTTAAAAAAATCATCTTAAATATATAAATATATGCAGAAGATATATGCAAAGTAAAAATTTATTACATTGGAGTAGTATTTTAAAAATAATTATTACCATACAAATATGAAAAATTGTAGTTATATGTTCATATAATTTTATTGGTATGTCTAAATTTAAACCAATTCCTAATTAGAAAACCAATGAAGAAGAATGAGGCTATTTTGATAACAAAAATTGAAATCAGACATTATTTGATGACAGATAAGATCTTATATCAACCTCAGCATTTATGAAATATATACAAAACATTGGTAGTTTAAACCGAACTTTGATTTAACTTTCAGGAATTGTTGTGTTTTATAAAACAGACTTTTAGTCTGTACTCTTCAGATGGGCATTTGGTCAATATTGCAGTTGGGATATTTGCATGTTCACTTCTTCCACTAGCTCATAAGCTCCTTGAAGAGAGCAGCACAGAATTAATGCAAACATGAACTTTGGAGCCATATCCAGGTTTGTATCCCGGTTCCTTCCTTTTCTGGAAGGGGTGTGACCATGACTGGATTATTATCTCTCTTAGCCTCTCAGCCTCATGTGTGAATGGAGGGACATTAAGCCTTTCTCACAAGATTTTCTAAAGCATTAAATGAAATGATATGTTAGTAGAAAAGCAATTAGTTCAAAATAAAGTACATACCCCCAAAATCTCAAAGCCTTTTCCCCTTTAAATATGTTGACATTGTCCAAAGTCTTTTTAAATTATTAAACATAGTAGGTATTTAATTCATATTCTCCACATGATAGAATTAAGGGATCCTGTAGAACTTATATCTCTTTTATATTCAAGAAGCATAAAGTGGAGTTATCTTGGATCAATAGCAACAGTAAACTAATTTTTTTAAAACAAAACACCTATTCCAAAAATTGCTTGGCAATTTGATAAACTTGCTGAAGATGAGATGGATTGGATGAGATAAAAAAGATAAACTTTCTGCAAATTTGAAGATAAATCCAGATGCTCTAGCCAGTGAAACAGTTGTCAATGATTCTGCCATTCATACCCCACCCCTTGAATGCACACCATAAAATGACAAAATGGTGTATTTTGTTTTCTTGAAAGCAATTAACTGTAAGTCCTGCACTGATGTTTATGTTAGATTCCCCAGACTCTAACAGAGGTAATGCTGGTATGAGGAAGGTAAAGAATGTGTAGATATGCTGAGTGTCAGTAGTGACGGCCACATTTTCAGTAATGATGGTCTCAGTTCCTGCATTCACTGAAGGCAAAGCAAAGGAGTATATGGGGTGGGAATACTGGACACAGACAAAGTCTCTTTATTGATTGTTTTCTCAAAAGATTCTCAGCTTTTGGTAGTTTTTATAACAATAAAGAAGTTAAAGAACACTAATGAACACAACCTGAAATGCAGTTGATTGCATTGTCTTAAGTACAGAAACTAAAGCCTACAGACTTCGCTAAATAGATTTCCTCAACTAAAAACACCACATCCATAGATAGTTTTTAAATAAAGATTAGTATCTTCCTTCCTTCCTTCCTTCTCTTTTTCTTCATTTCTTTCTCTTCTTTCTTTTTGAGAAGGGTTTCTCAGAGCATGGGTGTAGACTTTTATTGTGTTTAATCTCCATATTCAGAACTAATATGCTTATATTGCTATTTTGGACATACATCTATACTCTGTCACCCATGCTGGAGTGGCACAATCACAGCTCACTGCAGCCTTGAATTCCTGGGCTCAAGTGACCCTCCTGCCTCAGCCTCTGGAGTAGCTGGCACTATAGGTGCACACTATCACACTCAGCTAATTTTTTAAATTTTTGTAGAGACAGGGTCTCACTTTGTTGTCCAGGCTTAATTTCTATTTTCTAAGCCAAAAAAAAATGTGTTTATTCTCACTAAAATATCAACTTAAATGTTCTGAAATTATAATTCTGAGTGATTATCTTTCATTAAAATATACAAAATGTGAGACTAAGTAGCAGGAGGCCAAATTGCTGTATTAAAGATTACTCTCTTAACACTTTTATGATTGAATGTTTAGGCATAGAAGCTGTCTCTTAATTTATCAAAATAGGTATTATAGTGATCATTCTGTTTGGAACTTCATTTACTCTCTTCTCTAATAGATTGGTATGCATAAATTATTTTAGCATTAAATCATAGAATTTAAATGTTTGAAGGTAACCTGAAGATCACCTATTAAAGGACTCAGTTTCAGAAGGAAGAAACTGAGCTCCAAAGTAGGTAATGTTTTACAACTGTCAGTGGTGTGGCAGGACAAACACCAGGATCACCTCTCTCTTACTTTTATATGTTTCCTAATAGCATTATTTTATTTAATTCTTTGAGACAGTCCTTTTGACTCTTTAAAAAGCCTGAAAATAAAAGGCCATAGAGATTTAGAATATCAATATCCTGATTAAAGAAAATTTGGATGTAAGCCTGATTGCATTCACACAATATAAATACAACTTTGGAGAGTTAAACTTTAGAAAACAAATTTTTAACAAAATACATTTTACATTGTTAAACCAGGCCATCCATATGGCTATCAAAATTTAATTAATGCAAGGAAAGCTTTAAAGTAATAACAAATATTTAAATATATTTCTCTAGAATTATTTGATGCAATTTCTACACTAATAGCTCCCTCTTACACAGTACAAAACAAAATTGTTCTTTAAAAAAAGTCATTAGATAGCCTAATTTGTCTCAGAGAGACCTGTGGTATCTAAGAGTTCATTGTTGACTTTTTCTTAGAAATTTATTTTTAAATTAGGGTTAGGATATTATAGAGTATTAAGAACAATGTACTCATAACGTAAGACTATGTGCTTGGTATTCCTGACACAGAAGTAGTAGATAGGCACTGTCCAAATGTTTAGGATTCTAGATGTTGCCCCTTGCTTTCATTAGATTACAGTCCAGCAGGAAGCCTGACATGTAAATAATGAATTCAGTGAAGTGTCATGTCAGAAGTATGCCCAATGGACAATTAGGTCTAAAATTAGAGAACAGTTGAATATATCTGCCTTTTAACTTCTCTCAGTTCAATTATCCTCAACTATAAAATAAGATTAGATTGCATCAATGCTGGACTCTAACCTCAACTCTAATATCTGTTGATTTTGTGAGTATTTCCAGTTTTACATAAAATTAGTCCAAATCAAATATAGCTCTTTATACATTAGACAAGTCCCTATGCTGGCCAATCTTTCATCAGAATAGTTCAGAAGGCTAGTATTATCTTCTTTAAAGGGAACGCTTCCTCCATCTATGACTATATAACCTAATTTATTACATATCAGGGCTAACACAAACAAGGTCACAGGTATGTTCTCCACCTTTAAGCCAGTCAGTTTCATTTGGTTCACAATTATAAACTTTTTGTTATCAGTCAGCGGACTTACATATGCATGCCCACAGTGTTATAAAAATGACCTTTCAAGAAAGTGAAGATGGATTAATGTCACTCTCTTACCATTTTCAGCAAAAGCACTGTAAGTCACGTCTCTACTTCCAGATATGTGGAAAGTTCTCCCTGTCATTGATTTTTTTTGTTTGTTCTCCTATTATATAAGAAAATGGTACAGAAGAAAAAACTTTGGTGTACATAATTGTCATGATTGTTTAGTCTAGAAATTATTTGAGAAACAAGTCATTATGTCAGTCAGTGGAATTCTGTTTCCCCTATGAGTGTACTTTAGAGCAGGCAAATATGCTCTCTAAAATTGATAAGTCCAAAATAGCAATATAAGCATATTACTTCAGAATATGGAGATTAAACACCATAAAAATCTAGACAGTTGAAATTGGTTTAATCTTTGGGGAGTAACTGGGGCTAAATTAAGGTAGAACCATGAAGTTTTGCATTTAAATATGAGCCTTCAGTACTGTTTCATTTTAATTGTGTGTTATAATGTAATACAAATTACATTATGACATTGTATGTGCAAACCAACAATGTCGAGTAAAGAAGTAGAATTTGACCAATAAAGATAGAAAGTAAGAAAAATACTTGGTCTTGCATAAAAGTCACAGATGTTAGTGCTTCCTAAATTAGAAAAATAAAAGCGGGGGGTGCTGTGTGAGGGAATTTAACCTAAATCCCAATAGAAATTGTTTAAAGGCAGGCACTTAAAATATAAATAAGGAGATGAGAATAGCCCACTGTAAACCAGCTTGAGCTATATGAAGGGGAGAAAAACACTGCCATTGATTGCAATGTAATAGGCTATCTCATAATACCAAGAATAATATAAAATCAAGTTTAAGGGACTAAATAATCAGGGAACTCTTAGAAATCTCTACAGCAGAAATTTGTGGATCTTCATTCTACAACAAGCTTGTCTATCCCACGTCCCTTGGCCCGCACACGACCCAGGATGGCTTTAAATGCAGACCATCATACATTTGTAAACTTTCTTATAATATTATGGATTTGTTGTGTGTGACTTTTTTTTTTAGCTCATCAGCTATCATTAATGTTAGTGTATTTTATATGTGGCCCAAGACAATTCTTCTTCCAATGTGGCCCAAGGAAGCCAAAAGATTGGACACTGCTGCTCTGCAGCCTCACCTTTACCTTGGTTTAGGTATTAACAAGAGTTATTGTGAAAGATAACCGGAGAAAGAGTGAGAGAGAGAGAGAGCACAGAAGGAGCAATGGCACAAACTTTTACTCAAACCTGCTTAGGATCCAGATTGAAACAAACCAATTTAAAAAGATAAACTGAAAAAAATGAGAAAATTTTTAATGCTATCTAATATTAGATAATATCAACAAATAATTTCTTTAATTTTACAAGATGTTAATAATGTCATAGTGGTTATGGTAGAAAATGTTTTTATCTTTTGGAGATACATACTGAATTATGTATGGATATGTCATGATATCTAGTATGTGTTTTAAAATACTCTAGCCCAAATGGAGAAACTAAAAAAATCATAATAGAGAAGAAAAAATAAACTTTAAAAATGTGGAAAAATTGTGATGGTTGAATGTAGGTGAATTGTGTATAGGGATTAATTATACTATTTTTATCTATGTTTGCATATTTTAAATTATTTATAATAAAGCATTTTTAAAATCTCGCTGAAAATGAGCCCAGATACTAAATAAATAATATAGAAAGATAATGAATGCTAATAAATATCTCACCAAAAACACAAATAAATAGCCTTCATAAAACTGGTTCTGAAACAAAAGCAGGAAGAAATATGATCAGAACTGGTGGATATGAAAAATCATTTTTAAAATCTTTTGGAAATAAAACTAAATCACAAAATCAATAAGCAGGATAAATTCTAGGCTGTAGACTATATAACACAAAGAAGTAAAATAAATTGCAAGAGAGTATGAAAGAATTAATTTTGTAGGAATTCCAGAGAAATTAAAATTTCAAGAGCATTTAAGAGACAAGAAAAATAAAATGGGAGGATTTTAAAATTAGACCAAAAAAAGTTCCAACAGAATAAAATGGACAAAATGGCACAAAAACAGTCTTTGAGAATACGTACTTAAGAACCATTATAGAAAAGCTAGAGTGAGGATTCATATTGAAACATGATTCAGAATCAAATGATATAAATAAAATGACATGTAGTGGGAAGCTGCAACCATCAAGGATAAAGAGAAAGAAAAATCCTCAGTTAATATACTGCAAAGGTACATTCCTGATTGTATCAGTTAATCATTATTGAATGCATTTTTTATTTTTGTTGTTTTTTTTTTAAGTAGTGACTCTATCAAATAAGGCTTTCAAAAATCATTTATTTCAATAGGAATGAGATATATAGAAGTAGGCAGTACAGGTCTAAATAGAGTGGGTTCACAATGCCATGAAGGATCTAGCCTCCTTCTCTTAAAGTATGATTTTAAAAAGAAAAAAATAAAGGGTATTTTGAGAAAATGTGTAGTGCCATTAATAAATTAAATAATTATGTAGAAGTGTCAGAGGCATTGGAACCAGAGTGTGTGACTCCATTTTTAATAGGGGCTGCGTAAAATGAGGCTGAGACTTGCTGGGCTGCATTCCCAGCAGGTTAGGCATTCTTAGTCATAGGATGAGTTAAGAGGCCTGCACAAGATACAAGTCCCAAAAACTCTGCTGATAAAACAGGATGCCGTAAAGATGCCAACCCAAAACCTGCAAAACCAAAAAAAACAAGATGGCAATGAAAGTGACCTCTGGTCATTCTCACTGCTCATTACATGCTAGTTATAATGCTTTATCTGCTAAAAGATACTCCCACCAGCACCATGAAAGTTTACAAATGCCATGGCAACATCCAGAAGTTACCCTATATGGTCTAAAATGGGGAGGAACACCAGTTCCATTTCTCACCCCTTTCCAGAAAAACTTATGAATAATCTACCTCTTGTTTAGCATTTAATCAAGAAATAACCAAAACAACAGCCATCCAGCAGCACTCAGGACAACTATGTCTATGGAGTAGCCATTATTTTATTCCTTTACCTTAATAAACTTGCTTTCACTTTACTCTGTGGACTTGCGCAAAATTCTTTCTTGTGTGAGATCCAAGAACCCACTCGTGGGGTCTGGATCAGGATCCCTCTCCAGTAACAGAAGCGAGTATCATGTTTGGAAAAGAATACTACTAAAAACATAGTAATAATTATTCGTAACATATGTAAGGTGCCTACTGGAGTGTCTGACATATATTTAGCTGTTTAATACATTGCAAAAATTGATATAATGTTCTTCTCCAAATATTTAAAAAGACCATAAATAAATTACATTATTTATAAACTTTGACAAATATTTTCTTAAAAGAAATCACTAAGAAGAGTTGCTCAGCCAGGCGAGGTGGCTCATGCCTGTATTCCCAGCACTTTGGGAGGCAGAGATGAGTGGATCACTTGAGGTCAGGAGTTTGAGATCAGCCTGGCCAACATGGTGAAACCCAGTCTCCACTAAAAATACAATGAAAATTAGTCGGGCATGGTTGTATGCACCTGTATTTCCAGCTATTCAGGAGGCTGAGGCAGAAGAATCGTTTGAACCCAGGAGGCAGAGGTTGCATTGAGCCGAGATCGTGCCACTGCACTCCAACCTGGGGGACAGAGCGAGGCTTCGTCTCAAAAAAAAAGGGAGTTGCTCAAAGGCATTTATCTGATATCAGATAGATATTAAAGGAGAAGGTTTTGATTGTGGTAGAGTCTTCTTAACTAAGGCCCAAATGCCATTTTTTCATCTCACATCATTCCAGCAACAAGCATGGCTTTCTGTTATACTAGTATATAATTTATCACAGCTAGACACCATGGTATGGACAATAAGTTGACATTTATTTCTAAGGAATTTGAAGATAAGCACCATTTTTCTGGTTTTTTTTTTTCATTCTGCCTTAACTTTAAGCAAGCATTGAATAGAAAGAATGCTACAAACCCTAAGATTGTAAAAGAACATTGACAAGCAAAGCTTGTCAAAGTTGGTTTTCTTCAATGAATCAGTTTCATTGTGCATCTTTTGATTTCTAAAATTTAAAACTGGAGTTATCTGAGTGTTAGCAGTGAAGAATCCCTATAGGCCTGCGGCAACTTGATTCTCACCTCCTCAGAGGAAAGAATTTGGCTGAGGGGCATAAGGCAGAGTGAGAGGCTGAGGCAAGTTTGAGAGCAGGAGTAAAAATTTATCGAAGAGTTTTAGAGCAGGAATGAAAGGAAGTAAAGTATACTTGGAAAAAGGCCAAGCGGGCTACTTGAGAGATCCTATTGCACTGTTCAGCCCTTAACTCATGGGGTTTTATACATTGGCATGGTTCTGGGGTTTCTGTTTTTCTTCCCTTGATTTTTGTCTTAAGGCAGGCTGTCTGCATATGCAGTGACATGCCAGCACTTGGGAGGGGCCACATGCACAGTGAGTTTACTGAAGTTGTGTTCATGCTCATTTGAGGCATTTGTCCCTTACCAGTTGGGCACTCCTAGAGGAAGGTAATATACTGGTTAAACTCCTCCATTTTGCCTCTTAGTGCACATGCTTAAGCTCTCTTGCCCAACTCCTGAGATCTTATCAGGAAGCTGCTGATCACCAGCTTAAGGTGTTTTCTGTCTATTGGGAGACTGCCTTTCCTTGGTGCTGGCTGTGACCAATTACTACTTTTAAAAGACAGTATAACAACTCCCTGACCATTACCTGATGGTCAGTGGATATTCTAGGGGGTCAGGGGACATCATCTGCCTTGTTCATATCTGCCTAGTTACCTACTCTAATAAGAGGTTTCTTTTGTTATTGTTGCTGCTGTTGTTCTGATTACTACTATTGATTTACATTATAAAAGGTTCTTGTACCACTTTAAACATTATTTTGTAACCTAACAGAAACCTTAATCAATAATTGAAACATTTTACTAAGCCATATCTCTAACTCAATTTTTTAACTTTTTACTAGATTTTTTAAATTTGTGTTTGCAAAATCTATTATGATAATAATGTCAGAGCTCCTTGTTCATATTTGATTATATGAGATACAAGTTTGAATATTTCATGCTTCATATAATCTCTTACGCTGACAGGTTCATGAAGCCCCAATTTGCAGGCCAAATAAATGGTAATCCAACCAGAGGTTTTAAAGTTTTAAACAGATATTTCCAATCTCAGTCTATCCAATTTTTATATATATGCAAATTACTATGTTTTAATTATACAATAGTGTACTAATATAATACATTATTCTTTTTTTCTTGGCATATTGCTTTCCAGAGTTCATATTATAGAGCAATTTTTACCTATTTATTATGGAAAATAAAAATGACAGTGATAAACTGAATACTCTTCAGTTTTAAGTTTACCTTGCAAAATACTAGCAATATTTTCTTAGAAGCTATAATTTAGTTCTAACATAGGAAATAATCCATACATTAAAACTAAAACATAAAATATTTAATCTTTTCAGATTTTTGACATTAGAACAGTAACTGTAACAAAAATATAGCATATTAAGAAAACAGTATATGACTTTCAGTTTCGGCTCTAACATATGACTTGGAAGTTGTCACTCCTGTTCTTACAGCAGGAAAAAAACTGGATAAACTGAAAATCAATGAGTTTTCTTGAACCTATCAAAGAACTGAGGTTTCAGTGCAGCTTCTTCAAACACCTAGAGAGACAGAAGCATCCAGAGAGTTAGAACAGAAGCCACTTCTAAAGCCATAAACCGGTAGGAAAACAGAAATATTAATTGTGATAAATTTCTGCAGGCTAAGTGTGGACAAGAATAAGAGTGAGAAACTCTTGGGGTTGTAGTTGGAAAGGCCCCCCATACTTCTGTGGGCTTTACTTATAGTAACTTCACTGATTTCTTACAGATGTAAAATCCTCTCACAGCTTTGGTTAGGTGAGGGGATAATAAAGTAGTTAAAAAATGCACCAACAGCTTCTCCATAACAAAGGCCTACTCTTTAGAGAAAAATACTTTGCCAGAGCCTTATCTCAGCTGGGAAAGGGAAGTCATCAGGTTTAAGTCCCCCTGAACTTCCTGCTCCACCTAGGGAAAAAAAGCCACTATAGTCAACAGAGATTAGGGCTTCAAGGAAAAAGATTAAGAAGGTTGCAACCAGCCAAGAAAGTAAGAAACAGGAGAAGATTAAACAATACTACTGCAGAAACACTTACGAAGTTCACAGCTCCAAGACATGAGGTTCACATAAAGACTGAGGTTTAATGAGCATATTACAAAACATTCTCCTCTTTCTTGCCTTACCATAGCACTAACAAATTTCCACTATTATAATAGCTGATTAAAGCTGAAAGAGCTTCTAGCATAGGCTCTACTTTGAGAATAGAACTTAGGGAAACCTAAGTCAAGATGGAGGAGAAAAACAAGAACACCAAGTAATTTGAAGTATCTGACACCTATAGCTACAACACACTTTTAACAGTTCATCCAACCAGCCAGATTGACAACTGCTATTTAACTCAGTTTCTATTACTTGATACAGTATGCCCTGTTCTCTATAAAAAAAATTATAAGACATGCCAAAGGTAAGAAAAAACACAGTTTAAAGACACAGAGCAATAATTAGAACCAGAATAATATGACACAGATATTAAAATTACTAGACAAGGAATTTTCAATAACTGTCATTAACATAGTAAGTGCCCTAAAGAAAACAGTAGACATCATGTAAGAATAAATGGGTAATGTAAGCAGAAAAAATGATACTCTAAGAAAGAATCAAAAGAAAATTATAAATTATTAGGGGTCCTTTGTGGCTCCATTCAAATTTTAGGATTTTTCTTTTGTATTTCTGTGAAGAATGTCATTGGTATTTTGATAGAAATTGCACTGAATCTACAGATTGATTTGGGTAGTATGGATATTTTAACAAGGTTAATTCTCTCAATATATGCATGAGATATCTTTTCATATTTGTTATTAGTATCATCTTCAATTTATCAATATCTTATAGTTTTTATTGTAAAAATTATTCATTTTCTTGGTTAAATTTATTCTCAGGTATGTTTTTTGTAGCTATAGTAAATGAGATTACTTTCCTGATTTGTTTTTCAGATAGTTTATTACTGGCATGCAGAAATGCTACTGATTTTTGTAGCATTTTATATCCTGCAATTCTACTGAATTCTTTTATTTGTTCTAACATTTTCAGTGGAATCTTTAGGGTTTTCTACATATAAGATAATGTTATCTGCAGATAAGGATAGTTTGATTTTCCCATTTCCAATGTGGATGTTTTTTATTTATTTATCTTGCTTAATTGCTCTGGCTAGGACTTTCAGTACTGTATTGAATAAAAGTAGTTAAGGTGGGCATCCTTGTATTGTTCCACATCTTAGAGAAAAACTTTCAACATTTTTCCATTCAATATGAAGTTAGTTGTGGGTTTGTCATAAAGGTTTTTATTCTGTTGACGTACGTTTCTTCTATACCTAGAGTTTTGAAAGTTTTTATCACCAAGTCATGTTGAATTTTAACAAATGCTTTTTCTGCATCTATTGAAATGATCATATGATTTTTTTGCTTGATTATGTTAATGTGATGTGTCACATTTATTGATTTGTGTACATTGAACCATCCTTGCATCCCTGGGCTGAATCTCATTTGATTGCAGTGAATAATTTGTTTAATTAACTGGTGAATTTGGTTTGCTTGTAGTTTTTTTAACATGTCAGCTCCCAGAAAGAGCCTGCTGGCCATGAGAAATCAATGCCCACAGCTAAAGCTGATTTTGCTCTGTCTGTTCTCTATGTGAGCAAAGCATTATTCTATTCAGTGCTTGACTGCATTGTGTTTTTCTTGGCAACTCTGATACCAAGATGTAGTAGGTAGAAGTGTGCAGACTTCTATTTCCAATAATAGGTGACAGATTCTACCTGCTCAACAGTAGATATTAATCCAATTGTATTAACAATCATTCTAAATGTAAATGGTCTAAACACACCAATTGAAAGATATGTATTTTCAGCATGGAAAAAAACAAGTTTCAACTATATGTTGTCTACAAGAAACATACTTTAAATATAGAAACTAAAGAAGACTAATAGTAAAGAGATTTTAAAAAGACTAATACTAATCAAAATATTACTGGAGTAGCTACCTTAATTTCAGATACAGCAAACTTCAGAATAACAACAACAAAAAAAGTCAGTGAGTAAGAAGGACATTACTTAGTGAAGAGGTCAAATATTCAGAAAGACATAACGACCCTAAATGTGTATATGCCTTACAACAGAACTTCAAAATACATGAGACAAAAGTGGTAGAATTGAATGAATAAACAAATCCACTATTATAACTGGAGAATTTGAAATATCCAGTCTGTAATTGGCAGATAAAGCCGGCAGAAAATAAGCAGCATATAGGTGATCCAAACAGCACTAACAATCTTGATCTAATTGACATTTATAGAATATCCCATCCAGCAACAGTAGAATATACCTTATTTTCAACTTCACATGAAATGTTCACCAAAACAGATCTCATTCTGTGTCATAAAACACACTTTAATAAGTTCAAAAGAATAGAAATTATACAAAGTATTATTCTCTGAGCATGATGAAATTAAACTAAAAATCAATAACAGAAATATAGCTGGAAAATCCCCAAGTATTTGGTAATTAAACAATGTACTTCTAAATAACTCATGAGTCAAGAATTCCCAAAAGAAATTTAAGCATATTTTGAACTAAATGAAAATGATAATTAGAGCTGAAATCAATTAAACTGAAAATGGAAAACAATAGAGAAAATCCATGCAACCAAAACTGTGTTCTTTGAAACAATTGATTGATAAATTTCTAGTCAAACTAAGTAGAGAAAAAAGAAAAGACACAAATTACCATTGTCAGAAATGAAAGAGGGATCATCACTACTGATATCATGGATATTAAAACAATAATGAAAGAATACTATAAACAACTCTATAATCATAAATTTGATTCCTTAGATGCAATAAGTAAACAGCTTGAAGAACATAAATCACCAAAATTTACACAAGGAGAAATAAAGAACTCGGATATCAGGGGTGGAGCCAAGATGGCCAAATAGGAACAGCTCCAGTCTACAGCTCCCAGCGTGAACAACGCAGAAGATGGGTGATTTCCACATTTCCAAGTGAGGTACCAGGTTCATCTCACTGGGGAGTGCCAGACAGTGGCTGCAGGACAGTGGATGCAGCACGCCGTGTCTGAGCCAAAGCAGGGCGAGGCATCGCCTCACCCGGAAAGCACAAGAGGTCAGGGAATTTGCTTTCCTAGTCAAAGAAAGGGGTGACAGACAGCACCTGGAAAATCAGGTCACTCCCACCCTAATACTGCACTTTTCCAATGGGCTTAACAAATGGCACACCAGGAGATTATATCCTGCACGTGGCTCAGAGGGTCCTACACCAACGGTGCCTCCCTCATTGTTAGCACAGCAGTGTGAGATCAAACTGCAAGGCTGCAGTGAGGCTGGGGGAGGGGCGCCCACCATTGCCGATGCTTGAATAGGTAAACAAAGCAGACTGGAAGCTCGAACTGGGTGGAGCCCACCACAGCCCAAGGAGGCCTGCCTGCCTCTAGGCTCCACCTCTGGGGGCAGGGCACAGACAAACAAAAGGCAGCAGTAACCTTTGCAGACTTAAATGTCCCTGTCTGACAGCTTTGAAGAGAGTAGTGGTTCTCCCAGCACACAGCTTGAGATCTGAGAACGGGCAGACTGCTTCCTTAAGTGGGTCCCTGACCCTGGAGTAGCCTAACTGGGAGGCAACCACCAGTAGGGGTAGACTGACACCTCACACACGGTCAGGTACTCCACTGAGACAAAACTTCCAGAGGAACAATCAGGCAGCAGCATTTGCTGTTCACCAATATTCACTGTTCTGCAGCCACCGCTGCTGATACCCAGGAAAACAGGGTCTGGAGTGGACCTCTAGCAAACTCCAACAGACCTGAAGCTGAGGGTCCTGACTGTTGGAAGGAAAACTAACAAACAGAAAGGACATCCACACCAAAAACCCATCTGTACATCACCATCATCAAAGACCAAAGGTAGATAAAACCACAAAGATGGGGAAAAAACAGAGCAGAAAAACTGGAAACTCTAAAAATCAGAGTGCCTCTCCTCCTCCAAAGGAATACAGCTCCTCACAAGCAACAGAACAAAGCTGGAAGGAGAATGACTTTGATGAGTAGAGAGAAGAAGGCTTCAAGAGATCAAACTACTCAGAGCTAAAGGAGGAAGTTCAAACCAATGGAAAAGAAGTTAAAAAACTTGAAAAAAAATTAGATGAATGGCTAACTAGAATAACCAATGCAGAGAAGTCCTTAAAGGACCTGATGGAGCTGAAAGCCATGGCACGAGAACTACATGACGAATGCACAAGCCTCAGTAGCTGATGCAATCAACTGGAAGAAAGGGTATCAGCGATGGAAGATGAAATGAATGAAATGAAGCAAGAAGAGAAGTTTAGAGAACAAAGAATAAAAAGAAACGAACAAATCCTCCAAGAAATATGGGACTGTGTGAAAAGACCAAATCTACATCTGATTGGTGTACCTGAAAGTGATGGGGAGAATGGAACCAAGTTAGAAAACACTCTGCAGGATATTATCCAGGAGGACTTCCCCAATCTAGCAAGGCAGGCCAACATTCACATTCAGGAAATACAGAGAATGCCACAAAGTTACTCCTTGAGAAGAGCAACTCCAGGACACATAATTGTCAGATTCACCAAAGTTGAAATGAAGGAAAAAATGTTAAGGGCAGCCAGAGAGAAAGGTCAGGTTACCCACAAGGGGAAGCCCATCAGGCTAACAGCTGATCTCTCAGCAGAAACTCTACAAGCCAAAAGAGAGTGGGGGCCAATATTCAACATTCTTAAAGAGAAGAATTTTCAACCCACAATTTCATATCCAGCCAAACTAAGCTTCATAAGTGAAGGAGAAATAAAATACTTTACAGACAAGCAAATGCTGAGAGATTTTGTCACCACCAGGCCTGCTCTAAAAGAGCTCCTGAAGGAAGCACTAAACATGGAAAGGAACAACCGGTACCAGCCACTGCAAAAAAGCATGCCAAATTGTAAAGACCATCAAGGCTAGGAAGAAATTGCATCAACTAATGAGCAAAATAACCAGCTAACATCATAATGACAGGATCAAATTCACACATAACCATATTAACCTTAAATGTAAATGGGCTAAATGCTCCAATTAAAAGACACAGACTGGCAAATTGGATAAAGAGTCAAGACCCATCAGTGTGCTGTATTCAGGAAACCCATCTCACGTGCAGAGACACACATAGGCTCAAAATAAAAGGATGAAGGAAGATCTACCAAGCAAATGGAAAACGAAGAAAGGCAGGGGTTGCAATCCTAGTCTCGGATAAAACAGACTTTAAACCAACAAAGATCAAAAGAGACAAAGAAGGCCATTACATAATGGTAAAGGGATCAATTCAACAAGAAGAGCTAACGATCCTAAATATACATGCACCCAGTACAGGAGCACTCAGATTCATAAAGGAAGTCCTTAGTGACCTACAAATAGACTTAGACTCCCACACAATAATAATGGGAGACTTTAACACCCCACTGTCAACATTAGACACATCAACAAGACAGAAAATTAACAAGGATATCCAGGAATTGAACTCAGCTCTACACCAAGTGGACCTAATAGACATCTACAGAACTCTCCACCCCAAATCAACAGAATATACATTCTTTTCAGCACCACACCACACCTATTCCAAAATTGACCACATACTTGGAAGTAAAGCTCTCCTCAGCAAATGTAAAAGAACAGAAATTACAACAAACTGTCTCTCAGACCACAGTGCAATCAAACTAGAACTCAGGATTAAGAATCTCACTCAAAATCCCTCAACTACATGGACACTGAACAACCTGCTCCTGAATGACTACTGGGAACATGACGAAATGAAGGCAGAAATAAAGATGTTCTTTGAAACCAATGAGAACAAAGACACAACATACCAGAATCTCTGGGACACATTCAAAGCAGTGTGTAGAGGGAAATTTATAGCACTAAATGTCCACAAGAGAAAGCAGGAAAGATCTAAAATTGACACCCTAACATCACAATTAAAAGAACTAGAAAAGCAAGAGCAAACACATTCAAAAGCTAGCAGAAGGCAAGAAATAACCAACATCAGAGCAGAACCGAAGGAGACAGAGACACAAAAAACCCTTTAAACAAATCAATGAATCCAGGAGCTGGTTTTTTGAAAAGATCAACAAAATCGATAGACCGCTAGCAAGACTAATAAAGAAGAAAAGAGAGAAGAATCAAATAGATGCAATAAAAAATGGCAAAGGGAATGTCACCACCAATCCCACAGAAATATAAACTACCATCAGAGAATACTATAAACACCTCTACGCAAATAAACTAGAAAATCTAGAAGAAATGGATGAATTCCTCGACACATACGCCCTACCAAGAATAAACCAGGAAGAAGTTGAGTCTCTGAATAGACCAATAACAGGCTCTGAAATTGAGGCAAAAATTAATAGCTTACCAACCAAAAAAAGTCCAGGACCAGATGGATTCACAGCCGAATTCTACCAGAGGTACAAGGAGGAGCTGGTACCATTTCTTCTGAAACTATTACAATCAATAGAAAAAGAGGGAATCCTCCCGAACTCATTTTAGGAGGCCAGCATCATCCTGATATAAAGGCCTGGCAGAGACACCACAAAAAAAGAGAATTTTAGACCAGTATCCTTGATGAACATTGATGCAAAAATCCTCAATAAAATACTGGCAAACCGAATCCGGCAGCACATCAAAAAGCTTATCCACCATGATCAAGTGGGCTTCATCCCTGGGATGCAAGACTGGTTCAACATATGAAAATCAATAAACGTAATCCACCATATAAGGAGAACCAATGACAAAAACCACATGATTATCTCAATAGATGCAGAAAACGCCTTTGACAAAATTCAACAATGCTTCATGCTAAAAACTCTCAATAAATTAGGTATTGATGGGACGTATTTCAAAATAATAAGAGCTATCTATGACAAACCCACAGCCAATATCATACTGAATGGGCAAAAACTGGAAGCATTCCCTTTGAAAACTGGCACAAGACAGGGATGCTCTCTCTCACCACTCCTATTCAACATAATGTTGGAAGTTCTGGCCAGGGAAATCAGGCAGGAGAAGGAAATAAAGGGCATTCAATTAGGAAAAGAGGAAGTCAAATTGTCTCTGTTTGCAGATGACATGATTGTATATCTAGAAAACCCCATTGTCTCAGCCCAAAATCTCCTTAAGCTGATAAGCAACTTCAGCAAAGTCTCAGGATACAAAATCAATGTACAAAAATCACAAGCATTCTTATACACCAATAACAGACAAACAGAGAGCCAAATCATGAGTGAACTCCCATTCACAATTGCTTCAAAGAGAATAAAATACCTAGGAATCCAACTTACAAGGCATGTGAAGGACCTCTTCAAGGAGAACTACAAACCACTGCTCAAGGAAATAAAAGAGGATACAAACAAATGGAAGAATATTCCATGCTCATGGGTAGGAAGAATCAATATTGTGAAAATGGTCATACTGCCCAAGGGAATTTTTAGATTCAATGCCATCCCCATCAAGCTACCAATGACTTTCTTCACAGAACTGGAAAAAAACCACTTTAAAGTTCATATGGAATCAAATAAGAGCCCGCATTGCCAAGTCAATCCTAAGCCAAAAGAACAAAGCTGGAGGCATCATGCTACCTGACTTCAAACTATACTACAAGTCTACAGTAAACAAAACAGCATGGTACTGGTACCAAAACAGAGATATAGACCAATGGAACAGAACAGAGCCCTCAGAAATAATGCTGCATATCTACAACTATCTGATCTTTGACAAACCTGACAAAAACAAGAAATGGGGAAAGGATTCCCTATTTAATAAATGGTGCTGGGAAAACTGGCTAGCCATATGTAGAAAGCTGAAACTGGATCCCTTCCTTACACCTTATACAAAAATTAGTTCAAGATGGATTAAAGACTTACATGTTAGACCTAAAACCATAAAAACCCTAGAAGAAAACATAGGCAATACCATTCAGGACATAGGCATGGGCAAGGACTTCATGTCTAAAACACCAAAAGCAATGGCAACAAAAGCCAAAATTGACAAATGAGATCTAATTAAACTAAAGAGTTTCTGCACGGCAAAAGAAACTACCATCAGAATGAACAGGCAACCTACAGAATGGGAGAAAAGTTTTGCAACCTACTCATCTGACAAAGGGCTAATATCCAGAATCTACAATGAACTCAAACAAATTTACAAGAAAAAAACAACCCCATCAAAAAGTGGAAGAAGGATATGAACAGACACTTCTCAAAAGAAGACATTTATGCAGCCAAAAGACACATGAAAAAATGCTCATCATCACTGGCCATCAGAGAAATGCAAATCAAAACCACAATGAAAAACCATCTTACACCAGTTAGAATGGTGATCATTCAAAAGTCAGGAAACAACAGGTGCTGGAGAGGATGTGGAGAAATAGGAACACTTTTACACTGTTGGTGGGACTGTAAACTAGTTCAACCATTGTGGAAGTCAGTGTGGCGATTCCTCAAGGATCTAGAACTAGAAATACCATTTGACCCAGCCATCCCATTACTGGGTATATACCCAAAGGACTATAAATCATGCTGCTATAAAGACACATGCACATGTATGTTTATTGCAGCACTATTCACAATAGCAAAGACTTGGAACCAACCCAAATGTCCAACAACGATAGGCTGGATTAAGAAAATGTGGCACATATACACCATGGAATACTATGCAGCCATAAAAAATGATGAGTTCATGTCCTTTGTAGGGACATGGATGAAGCTGGAAACCATCATTCTCAGCAAACTATTACAAGGACAAAAAACCAAACACTGCATGTTCTCACTCATAGGTGGGAATTGAACAACGAGAACAGATGGACACAGGAAGGGGAATATCACACACTGGGGCCTGTTGTAGGGTGGAGGGAGGGGGGAGGGATAGCGTTAGGAGATATACCTAATGCTAAATGACAAGTTAATGGGTGCAGCACACCAACATGGCACATGTATACATATGTAACAGACCTGCACATTGTGCACATGTACTCTAAAACTTAAAGTATAATAATAATAAAATTAAAAAAAAGAACTCAGATATCTCTGTATCTATTACATGTATAATAATCGAATAAATAATGAAAAGCTTTCTAGAAAAGAGAACACTAGGCCCAAACGATTTCACTGGTTAATTCTACCAATTAGGCAAGGAATTTATGTGCATATACATACGAATATGCTAGTGTACATAGATATGTCACCTTGTTTGGTCAGTTGATTGGACTTAGAAGTAAAAACATACTAGTAGCAACAAGCACACCTAGTACCCAGATCTCGTTTCTTAGTTGAATTATTTAATAAAAGGAACCAGCTCTCCTTGGAGAAATGGCCGATTCCAGGACTGGGAAAGACAGTATATAAGATGAGCCTATAACAGCTCGTACTGCTAGAAAACATATTGTGTTTTTCTTGGCACCTCTGATACCAAGATGTAGTAGGTGGAAGTGTGCAGTCTTCTATTTGAGGTACTCAGACTTCTATTTGAGGTACTTCTATTGAGAGGTACTCAGCGCGTGGGCACACACACAAACACACACAAAGATGTGCTTATGTTAAAATGACAAAAGAGGCAAATGAAAGAACTTCCAATAGCCAAAGCTGGATCAATTTGAGCTGGATCAATTTGAACAACAAAATAAATGAAGTACTATTGGACTATAACCTAATATACAAAATAGGTGTATATGATTCATACTGATATAAGTAAATAATTCAATGAATAAATAAATGGAGATGAGACAAAACTCCCATGTAGAAGAATTTTTGAATAATTTATGGAGACACATTGTCCTCAATTCCTTAAGTGTGGGCTGTGCATAATGCCTTCTTTTCAAATAAGTATAGAAATGAGAAGGGAAAGAATAACTTTTCATTGGAGAAAACTGGTAAACACTCTCACAGCCAGGTGATCAATATTAACATCAGCAGTGGTGAATCATGTTGATAGTATGTAACTTTGATATGATGTGATAATAATGACACTTCACCTCTGTGGTCTTTTTCCCCAATACCCATAACGCCAGTCTAATCATGAAAATAATATTAAACAAATTGCAATTGAGGGACATTCTACAAAATACCTTATCAGTACTTCTCACATTGTTAAGGTCATCAAAAACTAGCGAAGTCTAAGAAATTGTCACAGTCAAGAAGATCCTAAATATAATTTTTGACATTCTGAATGGAATCTTGAAACATAAAAAATAACCATATGTAAAAACAAAGAAAAATATGAATAAAGTATCAATAACGGTTCTTTACTTGTGAGAAATGTATCATACTAATGTAAGATATTAGTAATAGGGAACACCATGTGTTGGGTATGTGGGAACTCTCTGAACTATCTTTGCAACTTTTCTATATATCTAAAACTATTCCAAACTGAAAACTTGACTTTAAAAATACTATACATACAAAATGTATTTTGAGAATATGCTTAAATTATGTAATGTATTTGACAAAGTAAAGAAAATTTTTCCTGAAGTTAAGAGATATAAAATACATTTAAATGTAAAAATATAGTAATTGACTGCATTAACTTGTAACTTATTCTAATTGAATGGTATTATGTCTGTAGAAACCAGCCTTAGCAGATAGAATATTTATTTTTTTAATTGTCAGTTTTAGTACTCAGATAATATTGACCAGTTTTTCTTGAATTATAGTATTAAAAATGTTTGATATGAGTTGCAATGGGAGTAATTATTTTATCCCCTTTTTGTGTGTTTCTGGACATAAAATACAATGTTGCTTCTTGCTGACATTAATGATAGTTTTATTTCTTTGTGCCTCAAGTAGGGCTGCCTTCCTTTAACTTGCTTAAATGCCCTACAGAAGAGCAGACAGACAGAAATGTATCCAATACAAGCATTGCTGATTGTGATAAAATAAAATTTATTTAAGTAAGCCTTTCTGGAAATGAGTCACTTTGAAAAGATCTATATTACTTGCTTCATCTAGGTATCCATTTAATCAAATAATTAAATACACAAACCTTTTATTTCAAGACTTAAAGTAAACTTGAAATCTTAAAATTAAACAATAATTATAAATATCTACTACATTATTAGGAAAATATTACTGCTATAAAATAATATATGAATTTATAAAAGCACTTTAACCTTTATTGCAAAATTTTGCTGTAAATTGTACCTTTCTAAGAGAAAATGCTTAAAATAAATATATACAGACTTCTGAAAAGAATTTTCATGAGAGCGTCTACCTACTTTCAGTGTAACATAAAGACAATAGCAATTCTCATATTACTTTATTACTGTAGATTAATTCATGAAAGCTTGCACAGTGTCACAGAGCCTGTAAGCATTAGAGCTGAGATGTGAATCCAGGCAGTCTGGCTCCAGAGTCTGTGCTTTCAACCACTCTACTCTCTCCAGGACACAAGCTGATTGTTGTTAAATCTTAAAGTCTTGTTAATTAAGAGAGTTGACAAACAAAAGACAGGAAGAAACACAAAGCTTATATTTTAGGGGTCCTTCTGGGCATGTCCTGGGTTGATAATGTATGATTAAGACATCCAAATATTCTTCCCTTGGAAATATATTCTCAGTGTTTCTTGTAGTGATTCTTAGGGTTTGAGGGAAAGTAGGGGGTATTCTATTAAGGCTAAAATAATCAGGACTTTTCAGAGCCTGGCTGAAAAATGGCAAAATTCTATTGATTATAAAGAATCAGAGTGAGTTGTCCGCATCAGGCATGTGATACATGTGACAAAGAGTGCACATGCTGTCATCCTCACTTGGGTTACAGCAGGAAGTAGTGACAACCTTGCCAACATGAGGTGTACTTCTTATTCTTTTGTGATGAAGTATCAGGGGAAAATCTCTGGATAGCAACATCATTTGTCAGCCGAAGTTTTCTAAGTGTGAGGGAAAATCTCAGGACTAAATTGATTAACGTGTAAGCTCCCTCTAGTCTGACCCTCTTGTATTCTCTTAATGCTATAGATTAAATGTTTGTGTCCCCTCAAGAAAATCCTTATGTTGGAATCCAAACCTCAAGTTGATGGTATTAGAAAGTGGGACCTTTGGGTGGTATTTGAGTCATGAGGGTGGAACCATCATAATTGGGATTAGTGCCTTCATGGAAAAAGAGAGACCACGGAGATCTAGCTTACCTCTTCCACTGTGTGAGGACACGGACAAAAGAATGAGAAAGGGGGCCGGGCGAGGTGGCTCACGCCTGTAATCCCAGCACTCTGGGAGGCCAAGGCGGGCGGATCACGAGGTCAGGAGATCGAGACCATCCTGGCTAACACGGTGAAATCCCGTCCCTACTAAAAAAAACACAAAAAATTAGCCGGGCGTGCTGGCGGGAGCCTGTAGTCCCAGCTACTCGGGAGGCTGAGGCAGGAGAACGGCGTGAACCCGGGAGGCAGAGTTTGCAGTGAGCCGAGATCGCGCCACTGCACTCCAGCCTGGGTGACAGAGCGAGACTCCGTCTCAAAAAAAAAAAGAATGAGAAAGTGCACCTTCGACAGAAATTGAATCTGCTTACACTTTGATCTTGAGTTCACAGATTCCAGAACTGTGAGACAACAATTTTTTGTTGTTTATAAGGTACCCAGTTGATGGTATTTTGTTATAGCAGCCTGAATAAACTAAGATACTTCATGTTTATGGCAACTCCTCTCCCCTTTTTGGTCTCTCGAATTGAAAGAGCTGCCTTCCCTCCTTTACCTGGGTACTGGGTGAAATGGAAGCTAGAGGATTCTTTCCAAGGTGAGTAAAATAATGTATCCTGTTTCATTTTAGGCAAAGTAGAAATTAAAATTAAAAAACAATTGAGTAAGACATACAAAGAAACGAAGACCTCACAAACACATAAGTGATGTTGCAAAATATAGATTCTTAATTACACTCATACCACTTTTAATGCACCAAAACCTGCTCTGAATCTCTGATTTAAACATTAGCTGGAATGAATGCAGGAGAATGTGGGCTACCCTCTTATACTCAACTCTTTGAGTCTCTAATGGGCAAATCTTAAGGGCATCTTTCATACAACTTAAGCCTGTCACAACTCCTATTGTTTATCACTGCTCCAAAATTCTACATTCTACTCCAGTTCAGCCTCCAAGTTGGAAGGTAAGAAACTGATGCTACACATATTAGTTTCCTAGGGATGCTGTAACAGAATACCACACACTGAGTGGCTTAAATTAAGGTTATTCCCGTGTAGCTCTGTAAGACAAAATCCAAAAGCAATGTATTGGCAAGTTCACCCACTCTCTGGAGGCTGTAGGGCAGGATTCTTCCTTGAATTTTTTCTAGCTTCTGCCTGGCAATCTTTGGAGTTCCTGGGCTTGCAGCTGCATCACTCCAAACTCTGCCTCTCTATTCATATCCCTTTTCCCCTGCTCATCTGTATGTCTCTGTTTTCAAATTTCCCACTACTTACAAAGACACCAGTCATTGAAATAGGGCTCACTGTAATCTAGTATGACCTCATTGAACCTGATTACATAAGCAAAGACCCTATATTAAAATAGGGTCACATTCGGAGGTTCCAGGTAGACATGAATTTTGCAGGGACACTACTGAATTTGTATCTGGGCCTGGAATCATTAGCTTGTAACCTTGATTCAAGATATTACGTTTGTTCTGCCAATGAGCTGTGTTGTATGAGGCCTTCATAGGTGGCTAGCAGTAGGCGCCAAATATCTTTGGTATATTTCTCTGAAGAACTGCCTCTTTACCATATTGCATCATTTTAGATTTGCACTATCCTAGATACCCAAAACATGTAAGAATAGTAACCTGAATCTTTACAAACAGATAAACATATATGATTCAGTTGTATCATTTTATATGCTAAAGTCACAAACACATAAATAACTATAACTCAGTATTCAGTGATTCCATGGACTGATCTGTGAACACAACTGTCATATAAAATAGATTTTTTTCTCCCAAAGAGACAAAGCTCCAGAAAAGTGAGGTAAACAATCTGCTTTTGCTTCAGATGGTTAGACAACATAGCAATTTTAACATCTGGTACTGTAATCATAAGAGAAAACTTCTAAAAACCAGAATGATGAAACTAATGTTCCATAGGAAATAATAATCTATTTTTTGTAGCTAAGGAAATTATTCCAAAAGAAAAAAATATAAATTTTTCATAAAGAAGTGAAAATGCACACAACTCAAAGTGGCTTTATGTATTAAAAAGTTATGATTGTTGGTGCCAAGAAATATGTAAAGATAAAAAATGATGCTACACTAGAGGCCTACAGACTACAAGGAGAAACTGTCTATAATCTGGTCAATTTCTATACTGTTCACAAGGCATTTTAATCATTTTGACTTCATTTCTTTTTCTCCAGTTAAAATGGAGTTTTCATTCCTATACACCAATAATAGACAAACAGCCAAAGCATGAGTGAACTCCCATTCACAATTGCTATAAAGAGAATAAAATACCAAGGAATACAACTGACAAGGGATGTGAAGGACCTCTTCAAGGAGAACTACAAACCTCTGCTCAAGGAAATAAGAGAGGACACAAAAAAATGAAAAGCATTTCATGTTCATGGATAGGACGAATCAATATCGTGAAAATGGCCATACTGCCCAAAGTAATTTACAGATTGAATGCTATCCCCATCAAGCTACCATTGACTTTCTTCAGAGAATTAGAAAAAAACTACTTTAAATTTCATATGGAACCAAAAAAGAGCCCACATAGCCAAGACAATCCTAAGCAAAAAGAACAAGGCTGGAGGTATCATGCTACCTGACTTCAAACTATACTACAAGGACATAGTAACCAAAACAGCATGGTACTGGTACCAAAACAAATATATAGACAAATGGAACAGAATAGAGGCCTCAGAAATAACACCACACATCTACAACCATCTATCTTTGGCAAACCTGACAAAAACAAGCAATGTAGAAAAGATTCCCTATTTAATAAATGGTATTGGGAAAACTGGCTAGCCATATGCAGAAAACTGAAACTGGACCTCTTCCTTACACCTTATACAAAAATTAACTCAATATGGATTAAAGACTTAAACAAAAGACCTAAAATAATAAAAACCCTAGAAGAAAATCTAGGCAATACCATTCAGGATATAGGCATGGAAAAAGACCTAATGACTAAAACACCAAAAGCAATGGCAACAAAAGCCAAAATTAACAAATGGGATCTATTTAAACTAAAGAGCTTCTGCACAGCAAAATAAACTATCTTCAGAGTGAACAGGCAACCTACAGAATGGGAGAAAATTTTTGCAATCTGTCTGACAAAGGGCTAATATCCAGAATCTACAAAGAACTTAAATAAATTTACAAGAAAAAAAATGCCATCAAAAAGTATGCGAAGGATATGAACAGACACTTCTCAAAAGAAGACATTTATGCAGCCAACAAACATATAAAAAAAAAGTCTCATCATCACTGGTCATTAGAGAAATGCAAATCAAAACCACAATGAGATACCATCTCACACCAGTTAGAATGGCTATCATTAAAACGTCAGGAAACAACAGATGGCTGGACAGGGAGAAACAGGAATGCTTTTACCCTGTTAGTGGGAATGTAAATTAGTTAAACCTTTGTAGAAGACAGTGTGGTGATTCCTCAAGGATCTAGAACCAGAAATACCATTTAACCCAGCAATCCCATTACTGGATATATACCCAAAGGATTATAAATCATTCTACTGTAAGGACACATACACACATATGCTTATTGCGGCACTGTTCACAATAGCAAAGACTTGGAACCATCCCAAATGCCCATCAATGATAGACTGGATAAAGAAAAGGTGGCACATATACACCATGGAATACTATGCAGCCATAAAAAGGATGAGTTCATGTCCTTTGCAGGGACATGGATGAAGCTGGAAACCATCATTCTCAGCAAACTAACACAAGAACAGAAAACCAAACACCGCATGTTCTCACTCATAAGTGGGAGTTAAACAATGAGAACACATGGACACAGGGAGGGGAACATCACAAACCAGAGCCTATCTGGGGGTGGGGGGCTAGGGGATGCATAGCATTAGGAGAAATATCTAATGTAGATAACGGGTTGATGGGTAAAGCAAACCACCATGGCACGTGTATACCTATGTAACAAACCTGGATGTTCTGCACATGTATCCCAGAACTTAAAATTAAAAAAATTTTTTTTTTTAATTGAGGGTTTTTTTTGTTTTCTGTTTGTTTGTTATGGTCGTGTTTGTTTTTTGAGAAAGAGTCTTGCTCTGTTACCCAGGCTGAAGTGCAGTGGCGCAATCTCGGCTTACTTCAATCTCTGTCTCCTAGGTTCAAGCAATTCTCCTGCCTAAGCACACACTAGTAGCTGGGTTTACAGGCGCCTGCAACCACACCTGGATAATTTTTGTAATTTTAGTAGAGACAGGGTTTCACCATGTTGGCCAGGTTGGTCTTGAACTCCTGACCTAGGTGATCCACCCGCCTCAGCCTCCCAAAATGCTGGGATTACAGGAGTAAGCCACCGCGCCTGGCGAAAATGATTCTTCGTATTTTCCACAGAGCCCAGCCTAGTGATTGGCACATAGCAGATCTTAATAAAAGCCTGTATAATGAGGTAATGAAGCAAATTCTGAATGACAATTTTGCTATTCAAGCAATTGTACACAAATAGCTCTTAAATGAATTGCTATTATAAAAACTGACATAGAAAGTAAAACCAGTATTTGATTTTCATAAAAATACATTTTCTGGCTGATATTTTCTTTGAGTTGAGTTCTTATTTTGGTGTTGAGATTACTCTAGATGAATAAATATTGAGTTAGATGAAATATAACATCAGAATAGTTGCATTAAGAGCATAGCTTTTATCGGTTTTATAATTCACCTTCCCAGCACCCTGATGAAGGGCTAAATAGCCAATTCTGTTAGTCCTGGCAGTCATAGCCAAAGCATAACAGTATCTGTGCCTGACAAGGAGCACATTATCAAACTAGATAACAAATAAAACAAAAGGAATTGGCTCCTGGGATTTCAACAAGTCTATAGTTAATCTTGTTAAGATTTTAATAATTTCCCCATGCCAAACTGGCCTGGTTAATTACCTTTGATTTTGCTGTCAGTTCCCTTTCTAACAAATGTCAGTCTCATTTGCCATTTGATTATTGTTGCTTTGATGGAAAATATTTAAGTTCCCTTGGGAAGGTTATTACGTTGGCAGGAAAGATAAAAGCATTGAAAAAATAATGATTAGTACTAGAAATCTGTTAATATTGAGAATATTGGGTCAAAATGAATCAAAGTAACAGCAACTAAAAATTTTAGTAAAATGTAATCAGATTTTTATATAAGCCTTGGAAAGCAGTGGCTGTTTCTGGGAGTAAATACACAACCAGGCAACAGGAGGAAACACAATGATACATGCTTCGGTTGAAGCAAGGTTTCAAACCCTTCAAAATAGAGGTGATGTCAGAGGCCTGTCTGCCTAAAACTGCCCTTGGTTCAACACTCCTCCTGGGATCTACTAAATGCTTCCTCAATACTACAGAGTGAATAATTTATTCCCTGGGCTTCCCCTCACAGTCAACATGAAAGTGGAAAGGTCTTTGAAAGTTCACTGGTTAGTGAATAATGACACTACTTACAAGTGCACCAGTGAATAAAATACATGTGAGGCACCAGCAAGTGATGGACTAACTCAGGACTGTCCAATAGAAATACAATGCAAGCCACATACAGAATTTTAAATTTTCTAGTAGACACATTAAAAATTAGAAAGAAACAGGTGACATTAATTTTAAGAAAATATTTAATCCAACATATGCAAAAGATTATTTCAACATGTAATCAATTTAAAAACTATTGATTGCTGATTCAGTCTCCTTATTCTTTACTAATCAGCTTAGATTTTTCTATTTCATTATAATTCAGTCTTGGTACATTATAGTTTCTAGGAATGTATCCATTTATTTTAGCTTATCTAATTTGTGAGACACAATTGTCGATATGACTTTCATATGATCCTTTGTATATCTGCAGTACCAATTTTAAGGTCTCCTTTTTTATTTATAATTTTATTCATTTGAGTTCTTTCTTGTTATCACTTGATTGGCCTAGGTAAAGGGTTGTCAATTTTGCTTATCTTCGGAATAAAACCAACTCAATTTCATTTACATTTTCTATTGTTTTTCTATTCTATTATTGATTTCTGCTGCAGTCTTCAGTATGTCTTTCCTTCTGCTAATCAGGGGCTTGGTTTATTCTTTTTCTAGTTCCTGAAGGTGAAATATTAAGATTTCTCTCTCTTTTTTTTTTTTTTTTTTTTTTTTACTTATTTTAAATTCAGGGGAACGTGTGCAGGTTTGTTATATAAACACTTGTCTTGGATGTTTGTGATGCACAGATTCTGTCACACAGATATTCAGCATTTGTAGCTATAAATTTCTCTCTCAGGACTGCTATTGCTACATCCTATAAGGTTTTATGTGTTGTGCTTTTATTTTTTAAGATATTTTTTATGTTTTTCTTTTGATTTCTCCTTTAACACATTGGTTGTTCAAGATTCTATTATTTTCACATTTTTGTGAATTTTCTAATTTTCCTTATACTGATTTCTAATTTCATACCACTGTTGTTGGAAACAATACTTGATATGATTTCAAAGCTTTTAATTTGTTGAAATGTATTTCGTAGCTTAATACATGATTTATAATGTAGAATGTTCTGTGCATGCTTGAGAAGGTATATTTTGTTGTTATCAAGTATAATGTTCTGTATATATCTGTTAGGTCCATTTGGTTTATAGTGTTGTCCAAATCCATGGTTTACCTTTTCATGTTTTCACTCTTTATTATATACCTATTGTTGAGAGAGAGTATTAAAGTCCCTTACTATTATTGTTTTGCTGTTTATTTATCCTTTCAGTTCTGATAGTATTTGCTTTATATATTTACGTGCTCTGATGTTGGGTATATAACTATTTACAATTGTTATATTTGCTAGGTAAATTTCCCACTTTTCATCATGTAAGGATCCTCTTTGTCTCTTGTGACTGTTTCTCACCTAAAGTGTATCTTATCTGATATAAATATAGCAATTTATGATCTCTTTTGGTTACTATTTGCATGGAATATCTTTTTCCATTCTATACTTTTAGCTTACATGTGTTCTTAGGTCTAAAAAATCTCTTGTTGCAGCTTTTTTATTTTGCTTTTTAATCCATTCAAACACACTATGTCTTTTGATTGGATAATTTAATCCATTAACATTTAAAGTAAACATTGAGAGGTAAGGACTTACTATTGCCATTTTTAGAATTGTTTGCTTTGGCAGGGATAGACTTTTGCCAGTTAGTCCAGCCTAAAGTTCTGGATAAGTTAGCTAGTAGTATCTGTAGGTAGGCAAACTTGCTATCAGAGTCTCTAGCTGGGCAGAGTCACTGTGCTATGAAATCAGGCGGAGCTAAAGTCTGAACTCCACAGTTGGGTGGTCTGCTAGCAGAGCTTCGGGTTTAGGCTGTGTTCTGTGGCCAGCTGGGGTCACTACTGGTCTTCCAGTTTAGGAGGGGCTATGGGTTGTACCCTGCAGTTGGAGGGGGCTATAGTCTGGGCTCCTGAATCAAGCAGAACAACAGGCTATCCTCCGTATTTGAGTGGAATCACTGGCTGAGCTTTGTGCCTGGGCTGTGCTCTGTAATAAGGCCCTGTGGAGCCTAAACAGGGCCTTAGTTTAGGCTCCACAGGGAGGATACTGGGCTTTGCTGCAAGGCAGGGCCATAAGCTATGCTCCATGGCCAGGAAGGTTGCTTACCAGGTGTGTTAGTCCATTTTCATACTGCTATAAAGAACTGCCTGAGACTGGGTAATTTATAAAGGAAAGAGGTTTAATTGACTCACAGTTCAGCATGGCTGGGGAGTCCTCAGGAAACTTAACAATCATGGTAGAAGGCAAAGGGGAAGCAAGTCAGCTTTTTCACAGGGCAGCAGGGAGGCGAAGCGGCAAGTGAAGGGGGAGGAGCCCCTTTTAAAACATTGGGATCTCGTGAGAATTCACTCACTATTACAAGAACAGCATGGGAGAAACTAGCACCATAATTCAATTACCTCCACCTGGTCTCTCCTTTGACACGTGGAGATTATGGAGATTACAATTCAAGATGAGATTTTGGTGGGGACACAGCCAAACCATATCACCAGGCTTTCTTATTAGGTGCATCTGCAGGCTATGCTCCTCAATTGAACAGGGCTTCTGGCTTGGCTTCCTGCCAATCCAGAACCACACTCTGGGCTCTGAAAATGGGCAGAAGTTCTTCCTGGGTTCCTTGGTCAGGCAGGACTACAGGCTATATTCTGCAGTTGTATAGGGTTGCTGAATGGGCTACCTGCTTAAGAAAAGCCAATAGCAATGCTCCAAGGTTGGGCTGGACCATTGACTAGGGACCCCAGCTGGGGAGTACTGAACTACTGGATCAACTCTGATGGTAGGTAGAGCCACTGGTTGCATTCTGGCTAGATCACACTACCTGCAGGGATACAATGCCTCTGCCAAGATCCATGTGCTGACTGCTGTAAACCCACCCCCTTTCTTTGTTCCTATGTGACCCCAAGTAGTCTAGTCCCCCCAGTGCTCTCTGTGAAGAAGGATAGAAGTGGCCCTTCCAGAAGGCACGTCAATATGCTTGGGAAGCTGTATATTGTTCTTGGGTTCTCTTTTCCCCACTGGACAAACTCTAGGCCTAAGGAAATCTCTCAGTGTAGTGCTGTGCCAGCCTGGGGCAGGGAAAACACAGTAAAAGGGAAAGTGTTCCTCTTACTTTTCTAATGTGGCTTTATGGGGCTTTTTGCAGTTTTAATGATGCCTCACCCTCAGGTTCTGAGATTTTCACAAAGGCATCCTTGTCAGTGACTAGTTGCTGGTTGATATTTCTATGAGGAGAACTAGAGGTAGGACCTTCTATCCCACCATCTTGCTGATGTCACTCTCTAATGGTTACCTCCTAAAAAGTGGTTATGCTCATGAAGCATTTGATAAGATAATAATCCAAGGAGATTTTCTAGAATATATTTATCATATGCTCCTATTTTTTAAAATTAGTCTGTATGAGCCCTTAAATTACACCCAATTTTTAAATATGGGAAATTGAGAACAATTAGCATAGAATTATTGGCAAAACTATACCATGCGAGTGTAAAGTAAGACACGGTGTGCTAACCAACTCTTGCTCACAGGCAAATGGAAGTAATTATAAGCCACTTAATCAAGACCTAAATCCAACTTTAAGCTGGGGAAATAGAGACTCAGAACCAGGGATAGAGCACTAAATATTATTACTAGAGTTGTCTTATGAGCAAGGATAATGCCTTAAATATAATATGCATGAGTTTTAAAGGGCCATCTGGTGAGATTAATTAATCTAGAGCTTCCATCTGACAGTAATTAAAAATTACAAGCTAAGGAGATATAAGTAGAAATTCAACTATTACAAAGAGGAACAAAAGAAAGGGGGAAAATGGCAGTTAATTGGAGAGAAGATAAATTTTAAAAGTCTCCTTCTTCCTGAAGAATTTAAAATTTCAGAGCTTGAGTAGGTTTTTTAACACAGAGACCAAAAACTGGTTCCAAGCAATCAAGGAAGGCAGAAACCAACGTTGAAGAAGGTAGTTTCTTTCTTTTTCTTTCTTTCTTTCTTTCTTTCTTTTTCTTTCTTTTCTTTTTCTTTCTTTTATTTCTCTCTTTCTTATTCTTCTTTCTTTCTCTCGCTCCTTCCTTCCTTCCTTCCTCTTTCTTTCTCTCTCTCTCTTTTTTTTTTTTTTTTTTTTTTTTTGAGACAGAGTTTTGCTCTTGTTGCCCAGGCTGGAGTGCAATGACGTGATCTTGGCTCACTGCAACCTCCATCTCCCGGGTTCAAGTGATTCTCCTGCCTCAGCCTCCCAAGTAGCTGGGATTACAGGCATGTGCCACCACAACCGGCTCATTTTGCATTGCTAGCACAGACGGAGTTTTGCCATGTTGGTCAGGTTGGTCTCGATCTCCTGACCTCAGGTGATTCACCCACCCCGGCCTCCCAAAGTGCTGGGATTACAGGCATGAGCCACCACGCCCAGCCAGTGAAGCTGTTTTCTCAGGCTATGGATCGGACTGGTTCAATAATTTATTGTACTGTGAATAAGGACACCCCGTGCATTTGGGAAATTAGAAATATAATGTCTAAGATGAATAAAATAGTTCCAGTTAGTAAAATGACACCTCTACTGAGAAAAATAAAGAGAGCAGGAGAAGATACAAGAAGAGAGAGAGATCCCATTACTGAGATTTTGCATTTCATTTAATATTTTTAGTTTCTCAACAATCTTAAAAGTTATATACTTTGCTTGTTTTAATGAGAAGGAAACAGAAGCTTAGAAAAGGTAAGTTAATTTCTCAAAGGTAGATAGCAGATCTGCCTAATGCTAGACTCTGTGCAAACTTGTGAATGTATTATATAGTAAAACCACAAAGTCTTGCTCTAGCAGAGTGAAATCTTTATCATTTATAGACTGGCATGTGGCAGAACTTCTTAAGAATTTGAGAAATGAAATAAATAAATATCAAAGCTTCTGACATTTATTAATGCTGAAGTGTAAGCACCTAAAATAAATGATTGTTTGCTTAACAGAGCAACTGCATTAGTTTTGGGTAGTGTAAAATCAGATCCTGAGCTTAGAGTGGGTGAAGTGAAGAAGTGCACAACTCTACATAAGAAAGAAATGGGGGCCGGGCGTGGTGGCTCACGCCTGTAATCCCAGCACTTTGGGATGCCTAGGCGGGTGGATCACCTGAGGTCAGGAGTTCAAGACCAGCCTGGCCAACATGGTGAAACCCCATCTCTACTAAAAATATAAACATTAGCCAGGCGTTGTAGCACACACTTGTAATCCTAGCTGCTCAGGAAGCTAAGGCAGGAGAATCACTTGAACCCAGGGAGGTGGAGATTGCAGTGAGCCAAGATAGCAGCATTGAACTCCAGCCTGGGCGACAAGAGTGAAACTCCATCTCAAAAAATAAATTAAAAAAAAAAAGAAAGAAAGAATTGGGATTTTAGCACTTGGAGGAGGGATGTCTGGAGAGAAAGATATTTACAAACTCAAGAAAATGCCTAAGTAAGAGTGAAGGCTTAAGAGTAGAAATTTCCAGAAGTTTTGGATTGCATTTTAGGGTGGTAATATTTAATATTTCACTGTATATTATTGCTTGTAATCCTCTTCTGTTACTCTCAAACCGACCTTTAGGAAAAGTTGATTTAAAAAAATAACTTTGTATTAGTAAAACTTGGTGAGAATAAAAGAATCTGAAGAGCATTCTGACTGATTTGAAGAAACACACAAAACAATTAGCATCTTAAGGGGCAGAAGTAATAACAGGTAGGAAGCAAGTCAGATTAGACTGACCCAGTAGAGATGACACCCTAGGAAACACTAAAATATTAGATGAGACTTTCTACAGCATGAAGCTGGGAGATACAAGGCAGCATCTTAGAACACTAAAGCAAAGAGCAACCTCAGAAGGCTGAAGGATACAGAGATATATGAGCTACACAAGAAAAGGGACTGCCACCCTAAGGTAATTCTCTAAGTGTTGGAAATGAATTTTTGAAAGATAGGATCAATTTTACCTAGTTCTGGGCAATAACCCAGTTACTGAGGGGGCTGATACTGTTTCTGATGGTGGCTCCTCTGTCAGTCTGCGGAACTGAGATTATGAGCCTTTATGGCAAACATCACCATCTCAAACATTTAAATTTTTCCAGTCACAAATTCATAGTATTCTAAAAATGTTTCACAATGTATCATTTCAAAAACAGATGCAAAAGTGATAACATAGATGTAAATTTGTATCACTCCTTTTGTCAGAAAAAAAACAAATTCTTAAAAATACTGTCTATGGATATTTCTGAGTAATGCTCATGGAAGCTCTGAGGTAAATGAATTTTGGTTTAGAAACCAAAAAGTCTTCTGTAATATGCTTTTTCAAAATCTGTGACTGTTAACTACGTAGGAGAAATTACATTAAAAATGAAAAGGTTATTTAACAAGCTAGTGAGTGTCTTTTTTTTTTCCTGATGAAGTCTGTCTTTTGGGAACACTGCAGGGCAAACAAACTTCTGATTGATTAATGACTGATCCAATAAAATTAATACACTCCTGTAAGTTACATGAAGCACAGGTCCAAGGAACAGATGGTTGAATATATCTGTAGAGCCACACTGACAAACTGCAGATAAAGACCTAATGAAACTATTAAAATAAATTTATATATGTCAAACATCTGTTCTTTTATAGCTAGTACAATAAGTAACAGAACAGAAATGGAATCAATTTTGTCCCCAAAATAATTGTTGCATTGTTTAAATTTTGACATTGGCCAGATGTTTAAAGGTGGTCTCTTGATTAACATATATAAATATATAGGATTATTCCTTTTGCAAAAGCTTAAATAAAAGAATGAGAACAAAAGGTGGTAGCTAATTTTTCTCATCTGTATATTTCTCAAATACTCAGTGTTATATTTTATATGTATTACCCACAAAGCAGTAACAGTTTTGTCTACTTACCACATTAAAAACATTTCATCTTTTGCAGCACTGACTTTACCACTCTTTATGCTGTTGACTTGCAGGCATCAGTGTCTATTGGTGGATATCAAGTTTAGTCCATATGGTCAAAGATAGGTGATAGATTGTTTTAAAATCCTAAATGGATTCAAGAGAGATTTGTTGTCAAAGGAAAGATAACAATTTAGTGTAATTGTATGTTTCCACAGTGCTGTCACTTTTCACAATCTCTTTAAAAACTCCTATTAATTTATGTGAATTTTAAAGTATAATAAAAGAATATCTCACTAAATGTGTTGATGAGTACAATTGAAATATATTATGGAATTTTATCCAAATGTATTACAATTTTCTATAATAATGTGAATTTGGTTAGGAAGAAGCAATTAGAGTATATTCAGAATATTTACAACATAGTTCACTATTTGTTTTTTTACATTAGGTGATTAGTTATGCCTCGTGACACCTATTATATCTATTCTATCAAATTTTGAGGGGCAGATATTAAGCTGCCTAGCTACAGCCTTCAATTAATATATTTTCTAGGATAGTAAACCTAATTAGCATGATGCTAAGAGATTATCAAAAGCTTTTCTATTTTACTAATGACTAAAATTTAGCTCTTTTCCACACTGATAATAAATTCAAAATGGCAAAATAATGTATACATTGTCCTAATAATGAGATACAATCACAAGCAACTGATTTCCAAAAGTGTCAAATTCTGTTTAATATTATTCCAATATATCTACAATTTACTAGAGTTAATTTTATAATATAATATTTTGGAATACAATTTTGATAGAGGTCTAAATAATTTAATAATTAAAAAAATTTAAAATGTATAGGCAATTTTTTAAAAAGTGGTGTTTCTACTTTTCATACTGTTCTACAGAAAGAATAACTTTCTAAAACAGCCTAAGAGTATAAGCAACAATATTCAGTGTGACAAATATGAAAGATATATTTTGATGACAAATCAACATCTCTCATTGTATTTGTTAGCCATTTTTCAATACTACATGTCATGCAAATACCATGAGACCACACTATATAACACATACATCAATAAATAAAGGAAATGTGGAGATTGATTTGATTTTTATTTTTAGTTTACTCTGCTCAAAAATATTTTCCTCTGAAATGTGAGATAAAAATAAATAAATAAATACATCCAAAACTTTCTCTTTAAACTGTTAGTATAAATCTATAATTTTTAAAAAGGGAGAAAAATTAGTAAGTTAATTTCTATGTAAAATAAATATTTAAATACCCTAAAAATTAAAACAGAGTAACTTTAAATTGGTATGTTCTGTTATTTTTCAAGATACCATATTTTTTCTGGATTTTTAAAGAAAGAATAAATTGTGAATAACTTTAGAGTTATAGCATATTATTGTACACCTTTTTAATGCAAATGAAGCATCTTTGTGTAGTGTAACTAATATTAAAAGGCAATCATTTAATTAAATCCTATATTCCTTTAAATTTCTAAATAAATATGGATTTTCTATATAATGAGAAACAAAATTTCAAAATATATTTTTCTTAGATTTTTCAATCTTATTAAAATACTTACTGTTACAAATTCACAAATAATACCTTAAAATAGCTTGCAATTTTAAAATACTCATTCATTACCCTGTTAATGATCTGGAGCGCATTGACTAGATATAAAGAGTATATATTTAAATACTGCTATTCCTAAATAGGTTAAAGGCACATTTTTGATGATTTAACCAAATAAAAAAAGGAAACCAAGCAATTCAGAATTATAAATAACATTTTAGTGCTCTTTGATCTGTATCTTTCTGTTTGTCTGATTAAAGCTTTGTATAGCTAACCAACCATCTGAATAAACAGAATATGTATGACTAATGTCAATATGGCAGTCATGAATAAAACAAAGCACCAATAAATATATTCACTGAACTATTACGAAGCTCATATAAGATAATGTACATGAAAGCACTTAGGAAACTGTGAAGCAGTACATAAACGTAAGGTGTTATTATCATTATTATGTGCTTCTGACTGTACACGAGAAGAATAGCAGTCAAATCTATTGTAAAATTGCATTCTTAGAAGACAATGAACTTAATATTCTAAAGCTGATTCACAGGTGTACTTTTGTATTTGAAACACTAGACAAAATGAGCAATCTGAAAAAAAAAAAACATTCTGATAAAACTCACAGACATCCCAGAAACTCTCTCTTATTGAAAAGAACATGTGTCTTTATTTTGTTACAGTATAATGGGAGTTTTTACATGTCTTTTTCAATGCTTTCATAGAATTAAAAAAGAGTCAAAGATAGGGAATCAGAAATCTGAAATCTGGCCCCAATTTTACTCTAGTTTACTACATGATTACAAGAGACTTAATCTCTCAGACTTCAGTTTTTACACATTATTATAAATGTGTCTAAAATGGCTTTCTCAGAAGGCTTGATAAAATAAGACATTTGAATACCATCCACTGATCTGATGTGTAATATGTTTAAGTATAAATATTTAAAATAATCTTTAAAAATTTCCCCCTCCTTACCAGCCTGTTATGAACTAATGTTACCTTAGCGTGTATTCACCAAATATTTTGGGCACATTGTCTCCCACTTGCTCACACATGGCATCCCACCCTACAAACATTTCCCCAAACTATTTCTGGAAATCTTCCCCGGCATCTTGTTTGGCAGCAATGGAAATGCATAGATCTGACCACTCATGAGTTTTCAATAACCAGACACTTTTCTATGTTCCTCTGGTCAGGACACTCTCCTGTACCTCACAGCATATTTTTCCGTGCTCCATTTTCTTAAACCATTGAATCAACCACTTCCCATCTAACTTTTAGTGGATGATATTTTGTCTGACTTTGCAAAGAAAATAGAGACGGAAGAAGGGTGAGTAAAGTTAACAATATTGCATGCTACACTTTAAAATAGCTATGAGAGGATTTTGTTCTTACCACAAAGAAATGAGTGTTTGCAATTTTAAAAATGCTAAATACCTGGATTTGATCATCCCACAATGTATATATGTATCAAAACATCTCACTTTACTCCAGAATATTTACAATTATTATGTCTTTATTTAAAAAAATAAAAAGGAAACTAATACTACTTTCTTTTTCTTGTACTGCCCTTTTCTCCTTCACCTGGCTTAGAATGAAGTATTTGTCGCTCTTATGTGAGTGTGATCTTTCTACCTGCGCTTTAGAGCAGTGTTCCTCAAATTATCTTTAAACAACCAAAATTTTAAAATTCTCAATCAATGCAAGCTGACATTTTTATTAGATTCAACTAATATAAAATGACTGTGTAAAATTGGTATAAAAGTTTCTGAATGCTTATTTTCAATTTCTGTACCTCACCTCACAAAACAGTAACAAACAGTTGATGAACCAAGACCAGTTCTTGGACGTGACTTGAGTAGCATTTATTAGTGTGCAGCACCTCTCACCTTTTTAAGGCCATTGAAGTATGAATTATCCCCTCTTCTGCATCCTTCTCCTCCTGTGTTGGCTTCCTCATTCACATTTAAGCATGCTCATGTTTCTTCTCCCTTCAAGCTACCATTCTATAGCTCAGCTGTACTTTTCATCTAACAGTTTTAAAGAGTGATCTGCAGTAACCATAGGGCTGCCCTCTTCTCTACCTCACTCCTAAGCTTACTGCTGTCTGGCTTCCATCCCAATTGTGCCACTGGAACTACTCTTGCCAAACAAATAATCAGGGATATTTTTTTCCCCTGAGACATTTGGCAATGGCTGAAGACATTTTGTCACAACCGAGGCATACTACTGGCATCTAGTGGGTAGAGGCCAAGGAAGCTGCTAAACATCCCACAATGGACAGAACAGTTCCTCAAAATAAAGAATTACTGAGTCCAAAATGTGCTGAGGTTGAGACACTGTTTTAAAAGCAAGTGCCACATTTCAATCCTAATATATCTTGACATCTTCCAGGATTTGACACCGTCAAATAATCTGTAATTCCAGATTCAGGGGCAGCATCCAATTGGCTGAGTTCAAGTCATTCACCTAGGCTCTAGCTGACGAGCAACTGAGAGAAAGAATATCTGCTCCCCTTTGCTCCTATGTTTTCTTTCCATCTAGAGATTCCCCTCTAATTTGTATTCAGATGATAGATAAAAGAAATGATGAAGGTTGACTATAGTGTCCCAAACCAACTATGCATTTCCTCAAACCTTCCATGCTTAACTCACTGACATGGCCCAAAATCAGAGTTGCCACACCAAACCTGCCTCTTTTTCTTTTCTTTTATTTTTTTCTCTTCTTCCTCCCTACCATCTAATTACCAAGTCATGCTCACTCCACTTGCTATTATCTCAAATCTACTCATTCCTCTTCATCTCAATCTCCAATTTCATTGTCAATAAGAAGGCTGAAGAAACAAGCTTCAAAAATGGGCAGAAACCAAGGGCCTCTGAGTCTGGAATGAGTGACCCAAAGAAGCAGGAGATGGAATAGAAGTCATTCCAGCACTGACAGTGGCAGAAGTGGCTCCCAGAATCTTGTGGCTGTGGTGCTGGGTTGTCCAGTCTCAGTGAGACTCCTTGTGTTACATGAGTATTTATGGATCATCATTTTGCTCCTATACTCTTATTAAAGCATCCTGTATCCTGATTTCTTGCTTTTAACCTCCCCCCAAAACATTCTCAAAACTGCATTCAGAGTTGTCTTTCTAAAATACAAATCTAACCAATTCATCCCTTTTCATTAAAACCATTCAACGGCTTCTAATTCTCCTGTGGATAAAGGCAACCTCCTTATTAAGCTTTGTCCAGCTTTGTGATCCAGCACCTGACTCCTTCTCTGTTCTCAACTTTGATTCTTTAGATTCGACATATGTGTGAGATCATACAGTATTTGCTTTCTGTGCCTGCTTATTTAACGTAGCATAATGCCTTCTACGTTCATCCATGTTAATGCAAATGATAGGAATTCCTTCTTTTTAAAGATTTAATAGTTTTCCATTTTTATTCATTCATCTGTTGACAGACACTTAGATGGGTTCCATATCTTGGCTACTGTGAATAATGCTGCAGTGAATGTGGAAGTGCACATATCTTGAGATAGTGATGTTATTTGCTTTGGATACGCACCCAGGAGTGGGATTGCTGGATCATGTAGTGGTTCTTTTTTTAATTTTTTGAAGAACCTTAATACTACTTTCCCTAATGGCTGTACCAATTAATAGTCTCACAGTGTATAAGGGTTCCCTTTTCTCCGCATCCTTGCCAACACTACTTGCTCCTTTTATGTTATCAAAGAATACACAGTCCTCTCTTTTTACTTTTATGTTATATTGTATGTACACATTTTATTTATCTGTATTCCTTCTCCCTTTATGGAGAGATAAACCCTTTCAGAGCATACATTTAATATGTTGTATTCATTGCTTTATCTCTTGTCCCTAGTTTATCACTGGGCACATGGGAGGTGCTGAATAACTAGTTTATGCGACAATAATGCCTGGATTCTGTTTCCTCCCAGTGCTGCTCCTTCTTTCCTGCCAAGGTCTTTGTTCCCTTGTACCTTGTCATGGTCTCCTTGCTTACCACGGATTCCCCAAGAATAACACTACCTTTCCCAGGGCATACTTTGCCCATTTTTACCCAAAGCAAAGCATGAGGGTTAGGAGTCACAAAACTTTGCTACGTTCCCTCAATTCTTTGCTGAACCTGAGTCACACTGGCTCTTATGGAAATGGTGAAAATGCCTCTCTTCCTGGTATAGTCAAACAAGTCCCAGAATCCAGGCTTGGAGTACATGCTGTTCCTTCTATTTCTGTCTGTCTTCCACTCCCACCTTTTATTTTGCCTCAAATAATATCTTCAGAAAACATTCTTCTCACATGTCTATCCCATGCCCTCCATATAAATTATCTGTATAAATGAACACCAGCTTCCAGCTTACACTGAACCAGGACTATCTCTAAGAAAGAATATATACAATTATAGCTTGCTCACATTCTTTGATTGTTATAAAATGTCCTCAATGGAAGAATCAGAAATACACCCTCAGTTGAGTAAAAGTTAAAATGTAGGTATAGCACATAGAAGCAATATTATTTTTCACATCTTTTGCACACGCTAAACTTCCATTTCCGTTTATAAGAATCACTTACATTGGAAGAATGGACCCTAAGCCGACTATAGGGGTCCTTAACCCAAATGTAAAAATGTAATAGATATGTTGGCTCTTGGAAATAACCAAAGAAAGAACATTTTAATAAAAATAAATAGCAAAGTTTCTAATAGTGTATACAATAAATAAAGCATTTTTATGATAAAGTATCACTTCCATGTCACTCACTCGAGAATGTTCACTAATTCTGTATTCTTAAAGCAGAAGTAAAAAGCCAAGATGGGAGCCAGAATTTATGATTGTTATCTACCATGTAACCTCAATATTTAATTTATAATATGAAGAACTCTAATTTTTCTATCATAAGAGGACATTTATAGAATTTTAGTCCTAAGTTTTCAGGAAAAAGAAATGATAGCTTTCAATATTTAATTGTTGTTATTTACAAATATTGCTCCCACTCACAAGTACTAGAAGGGAAATTATTTCCATAAGAGATGTAAATTATCTGTAAATATCTTTATCCATAATGGCACATCAAATCATGAGAGACTAGTAAATCATTTGTCAAGGCACATACAATAATCATATTGAAGAAAAACTCTTCAACGTTCATACTTCATGCAAATTTATTCCCACACTCTAGCTAGATCTTCTATCTGTTCATCTGCTTGCATGTGTTGCAGGATTGCTGTTCACCATCTACTTTCATGTCTGTGTATAATTTTCACATTGTTCTGGAATTTACTGAACTATTAAATTTATAGTTCTGACTCATCTGTACAACTTGGGAAAATTTTTGAGACAGAAGCCAATTCTCCGTGGATATGTTCCTTCTTCATTTTATGTACTACTCTTAGTTTCTCTTAATCTTTTTCCTGCTGAACTGTATCTTCCTGATTATCATGCTATCTCAAAAGCAAAGGAGTATGTTTCAGATGTTTTTATGTAAAGAGAGAGACTAGCATTCTTATCCATTAAAAATCATTTTTGTGTTTATAAACCAAAGTTGTGTTTTCCTCCCTCTCTCCCTTTCTTCCTTCCTTCCTTTCTCCTTCTCACTCTCCCTTCTTCCCTTCTTTTTTCTTCTCTCTGTGTGTGTGTGTGTGTATGCATGTGTCTTTCTTGTCTCTCTCTGTTTGTTTATTTTCAGTGTGGGAATTTGTTTTCTGATTGCATTGCAAATATGCACTTGCTCACTATATTAATTCTTTTGTATGCCTGTGATTAAATCCAACTCTACTGCTCAGTTGAGATTTGCTGGCCTTCTCATTCATACATATATATGTATATACATGTATATATATACATATATACGTATATACATGTATATATACATATATACATGTATATATATACATATATACATGTATATACATGTATATATATACATATATACATGTATATACATGTATATATATACATATATACATGTATATACATGTATACATATATACATGTATATACATGTATACATATGTATACATGTATATACATGTATACATATGTATACATGTATATATATACGTATATACATGTGTATATACGTATATATACATGTATATACGTATATACATGTATATATGTATATATACATATATACACATACACACACACTCAATATGTTATATATATACATATACATATGTTATATGTTATATATACATACACTCATTCATTCATATATATATAAAATCATGTATGGTCCTTTGAACTAGGTATCAAAAACTACAGATATAAGATTATATGTGTATATATATAATATATATTTTATATATCCATGACTTATGCTGTCCTTTTCATTCATATATATTATATATACATATTCATATATTATATATGCATAAATATATTCATATATTATATATGCATAAATGTATGCATATATATGAATTAATATATAATAAATATATAAAATAAATATATAATATGAATAAATAAACATAAATAATATATAATTATATAATATGAATAAATATATAAATAAATATGAATAAATAATATGAATAAATATGAATAAATATATAAATATATACATATATAATATGCATATATAAATATATGCATATATAATCTACATATATTGATGTACATATATATGTACATATATAAAATCATGTATGGTCTTTTGCACTAGACGTTAAAAACTACAGACATCTGAATGCATTCTCCCAGTTAGCAGATGTCGCTATGACATCTACCAGCTATAGAATAAATGATATTTTATAAACCAGGTTATTAGTTGAGAGTTCAAACTTTCTTTCTTTGTTTTTCAATTTTCTCCCTATCTAATCTTTACAAATATGTTCTTTTATTTGTTTTGAAGTCTCAACTTCAATTTAACAATTCAGGGTACAAACTATAAGAAAGTTTTATATGGCTGAAGTGTTTTTCATGTTACATAATTAGCATCTCCATCCTTTAATCGATTCTTACAAATGATTGCTATGGTGTACCTATGTGTTTGGAAGAATTCAAGTTGCTTTGTATGATCCCCCAAGCACTCCAGTACTTGCATTTTTACCAGCATGGGTCTTCTTTTGTCATGCTTGCCTTATATTGAGAATTTGGCATGGCTTCTTATTTGTTTTGACATTGGTAAACTTTTACATGTATTTATTTTAAGCTATAGTTTCCTCGTAGGCCCAAGACAAAAACCCTAAGCACTGTACTGGATTTCTCTTTCTCTTTCACTCCACTCTTTACAATCCCTCAGAACAAACTGTCTACTCAACCTTCAAAGTACCCTCCATGTCTTAAAGTTACATTTTACCTCCTCTAACTGCTTCCCAGTCCAATTCACTATCATACGTCATTTGAATCACTACAGCAATTCAGTACAGGTTTCTCTGTTTTCATTCTTGTTCTCCTGTGCCTATTCTCAACCCAGCAACCAGACAGATCTTGATAAACCTTCATTCTTGTGTTAAAACCTATGAAGGGCTTCTAACAACACCTATAATAAAACAGGAAGACTTTACGAGGAGCAGAAGGCCCTATGCAATAGGGCTCTTAGCCACCGCTATACGTTCAGCTTCCAGAATTTCCCTCTCACATGCTGCTCTGACTACACTAGCCATTTTGCTTTTCCACAAACATGCCAAGTTCCTGCCTGCCTCAGAGCCTTTCCCATGTCTCCTCTGTCCGAAATGGTCCATCACCAGGTCCTCATATGGCTCCTCTTTGTATCATTCAGGCCACTATGATGATATGTAAGTTCTATGTCCTACCCCACATCATTCTTCCATCCCCTTATCTTGCCTTATTTCTCTTGTAGTCTTTATAATTTCCTGAAAATATATTGTTTGCTTATTTTGCATTATGTATTGTCTGTTTTCTTCTTTAGAATGCAAGTTTCATTAGGGAAATGACTTTTTCTGTCCCTCTCTGTGTCTCAAGCACCCAACAGTAACTGATATATGGTATATAATGAATGGATATGAAGTAAGTGTCATGTGAAATAGATGTTCTTCTTATTATTTTACAGCTATAGAATCCAAGGTTCAGAAAGTTAAAGCAACTTGTCTAGTGTTAGTTTGCTAGTAAGTGACACAGGCCAGGTTAGGATCTGAGCACTCTGCAGTGTGGTTTGTTACTCAGAATGATAAATATATCCCCTTCCAGCCACTTAACCATTCTGCAGGCTCTGATCATTATGTGCAGTTTATTCCCATCTGTAATATTAAAAAATAAAGAACTTAATCCTAACCCCTATGGCAGCCCATTCACTGGACTCTCTTCATGATAAACACAGCCTTCTTTCTTGGTCTTAATATTGTACTGAACATTTTTCATGTCCTTGTCATCAAAGAATTACAGACTGTGTTCTAGATGTGATTAACTCATTAATCTTCACAAAACCTAAGCAAGGTTAGTAAAATTATTCTTATTTTACACCCAAAGAATGGTGACCCACAAAAATTATTAGGTGTGCTCAGGGTTATATGGTAAGTTTAGGCCAAGAACTCACAAAGCTATTTCCACATGTTTATTAGAGAAGCTTTTAGTCTATGAGATGGCATAACATTTAAACTAATACCAGCAATTTTATTTACAAAAACACACTATGAGTTGTTTTTAACAATCAAACATAAGATTAAGTCATACCCTCCCTTTGATTAATCCCATGAAAGAGATGTGAAGTAGGAGCTGATGTTTTCTATAGCCTCTTCTAACTCTATGTTTCCCAGATTTACTCTGAGTATTTGAAACATGGGGCTAGTTGAATGGTGTTTTCATTTTTATTCCTGAATGTAATTTCAGTAAAATCCCAGAAGGATATTGATGTGAATTGCTATTAAAGTACAATGATATTGGTGAGGCAGTGCAGTACAGGATTTGCAATTACCCTCCTGGGTTGATATCCTAGCTCTATCATGCCTTACCTTTGTCCCTAGGTTAGTATTTAAGTCTCTTAATCTGTTTCTTCATCTGCTAAGAGTGAACAGTAGTAATACTGATCAGAGAATACTTTAGAGTGTTCATGACATAGTACACTTTCAGGACCTGGCACTCAGTCAGCTTCCAATAATAAATGGCACTTACTATTATATTTATATTATTATTAGAAGAAAGGAGCTGTGATTATTTCATATAAACAGAACAAAAATTAACATTTTACTATTTGTGAATAATGTTTTAAAAAGAAACCACACTGGGAAAATGTGTGCAGAAGTGTTCACCTTCCTCGTGAGCAAGCCTCTTTCAATCACTTTATAAATAAGCATCTATTTGTTTCCACTTGTACGCTTTGTATAGGACTTGTATCTTTTAATGCAGCCAGCAGGACTTACTACTGGTAACGATATTCACCATTAACTTCAAGTAACCATGGTAATGTCAAGGTATGAAACCCGTTTTTATTGATATTATTTTAAAAATTTTTTTAAGTGATTATTTTCATCTATTTGGAACTCCTGAGAGTTTGCACTTTGGGTATCAAAGTTGGTCTTGAGAATAGTTTGGTTGCTGAACAGAAACTAGCTTAAAGCAGATTTGGGGTAAGGATCTAAGAACATCTCAAAAGTCTCAATTGCAGTAGGCCATGTGAGATCTCACTGGAACTGATGCACTGTTAGGCAGCTACTCTCTCTCACATCTCATGGAATCTCATGCCTGCTCATGTGTTCATGACTATGCATATGTTTGCGTTTGCGGATTCCATTTGCCTCTGTGAACCCAGCTTCCTCAGCAAAAGATTCATTTTTTTTTTCAACTTTTATTTTAGGTTCAGTGGGTACATGTGCATGTTTGTTACCTGGGCATATTGCATAATGTTGAAGTTTGGGGTACAAATGATCCCATAACCCAGACACTGAGCATAGTACCCAATAGTTAGTTAACCAACCCTTGCTTCCCTCTCTCACTTTCCCTTCCAGTGGTCCTCCATTTCTATTTTTACCATCTTTATGTCCATGAGTATCCAGTGTTAAGCTCCCACTTATAAGTGAGAACAAGTGGTATTTGGTTTTCTGTTCCTGTGTTAATTCACTAGAATAATGGCCTCCAGCTGCATCCATGTTGCTGCAAAGGACACGATTTTGTTCTTTTTTATGGCTGCATAATATTCTATGATGTTTATTCACAATAGAAAAGATATGGAATCAACCTAGGTGCCCATCAACAGTGGATTGAATAAAGCACTTATTTTTTGCTCCCCCATTACTTTTCAAGTGACTCTGTGTTACCAGGTCATCTAATCTGGCCTGACCTCACTATGATCTCTCAGTCTCAGTACCTAACCCCATTGAACTGATTCAGTACCTGGAGGTTACTTTCAAATTTCTTGGAGGCTGCCATGGACTTTTGTGTACCCCTAGAAATCCATATACTGAAGCCCTAATGCCCAATATGATGGTATTAGGAGGCAGGGACTTTGGGAGTTAATTAGACTTAGATGACATCATGAGGGTGGCACCCCATACTGAGATTAGTGCCCTTATAAGGAGATTAAGGGACTAGAGCTATTTCTTTCCATGTGAGGATACAGCAAGAACCAGAAGGAGGGCTTTCACCAAGGAACCAACTATACTGGCAACCTTATCTTGGGCTTTTAGCCTCCAAAACCGTAAGAAATGAATGCTTGTTGTTTAAGCCACTCAGTCTATGCTATTCCATTACAGCAGCTCAAACTGAAGCAGATATATAATCTGATTGACCCAGAAATGCTCAGCTTCTCTCTGGTAGTGTAATTATCCACATCAATAATGAGGTATCATCTCTAAAATGGTGTAGCAGGGAGGAAATGACGAGCATCTCTACTAATGATGTATAAGATAACAGCTTCACAAATGAAATTGACTTGGTGGTTTGTCTATTTTTTACCTATATTTTTACAGGACCATTGTTTACTTCTTTCATAAATATCTGGTTTCCCCAGTATCTGCAATTTGAAAAAAGATCATCTGATGAATTGATATCAATCCTGCAACTATACACTGGCAAATTTTATGTGTCACATTCTGCATGGTCCTATGCAGAAACAGGGATTTTAAAAATACTGCTAATTATCTAGGTTGTGCAGTAGAAACTGGATGAAATGTAAATAAGTGATCTATAAGTCAGATATTTTTATGCAAATGGGTCATTGATTTTGCTTAATCATTGAAAAAGCCTTGGATTGCTCAAATGACTGGTGAAAAATAAAGTATCTCAAGATAGAATTATTTTGAATTGAGGATAGGCCCTGATTCCAATGACTGGCGTCTTTATAACAGAAAGGAATAGGAAGTTTGAGACACTGAGTCACACAGTGACTTAATATGGAAAATACCATATAAAGACTGAGGCAGAAATTGGAGTTATACAGCCACAAACCAAGGAACACCACCAGACGCAAAGAAAGATTCCCTTTTAGAGTCTTTGAAGAAAGTGTGGCCCTGACGACATCTTGAATTTCGACTTCTGGCCTCCAAAACATTTACTCATATAACACCCAAGACACCTCTCTCACAGAACTGTGAAAGAATACATTTCTTGTTAAGTCACCAATTTTGTGATAATTTGCCGTGGCCATTAGAATTATCCCCCACTGTGGTCAGAAAATAATCAGCAAGATAAATACACCTAAAGTTATATAATGTACAATTTTAATTACACATACATGTATATGTGTAAAAGTTATATAAAGCTATGCACATGCAATACATGATGATCTATTTAATAAATAAAAGTAATAACTGATCCCCAAATGTTTGGGCTACTGGCATGTATATCAGTGTTTCACAAACCCAATGGTACAGTTACTTGTGGAGCATTTTAACAATACAAGTTCTTTGGGCTCCAACCCAGAGCTATTAAATAAGATTTTCTAAGGACTGAGTTTAGGCATAGATATTTTAAATCTCCACAAGTAAGAAATAAAAAACCATGTCAAATCTACTATTACAATGTTCTAAAAATGCTGAGCAGCATTTATATATACCTTATAAGATGCATATTATTTTCCAGAAACAAAAGATTAATGAAAGTAGCTCATAACACTAAGTTTTCAAAGAAAACATTCAGGGAATGGGCACTCTTTTAAAGACTTGGTTTATATTTTTAAAAACTGCTTTCACTGGTATGTTTCTGACGCAAGGTTAACAAAAACTTCTAACTATTACTTATTAAATAACTGACTTGCAATTACAAATTACAGGTCAGGCTGTACTCTCCAAAGAAAAACGTCATATTTTGTTTAACACTTGCTAGATTCAATATCATCCAGAGTGCCTACTTCTATTGCTGTCCAATTAGAAGTGTCATCCCCCAAGTAAAGTTTCTTATCTTTTCAAATATCTGTAGCCAAGTAGAAGGCAGACAAGTAAAAAGAAAAAAAAAAACACCTCAATTTTAAAGACAGAAGAGAGATATGTAAAATTCTAACCCCTGTATGGTTAAAAGTAACGTTTCCAGATCTTTTTTTAAAAATCTCCTGAAAGACATGAGAATTGCTTGAGCCCAGGAAGAGGCAGTTTGCAGTGAGCCAAGATCGCACCATTGCACTCCAGCCTGGGCAACAAATGCGAGACTCTGTCTCAAAAAAAAAAAAAAAGAAAAATCATTTATTTTTGTTGAATAGGACCACTAATTATAAGAACACAAAGAAAGAAAAAAAAAACAGAAAAAGGCAAAGAATAATCGTGGACAGACAACTGAAGTCTGTTAACCTGGAGCACATAGCCAAATAGTTGCATACTTGATAGGGAGGATTTGGATACGAATTCTAAGATAATTCTACCAAAATTCATGATGTTTTCATATTTTAATTAAGGAAGTGAAACTTCAACTCAAATATGTGGACATTGGAGTAGAATTACTAACATTCTTCAGGAATTTAATATGACTCGACTTATTTTTTTCCTCTAATATATCCATATTTGTTCATGTAACACCTAAGACAATATGGACGAAAATGAAGGGTAACCTAGATTCTCAGTCTATAAAGTATACAGATTGATAATCAGCAAGATTAAATTGAGTGGTCTGAGCTGGATACTACTTAACTATACCCAAATAATCTTTGCATCATGACTACTATGTATAAAATAACAGAAAAACTATTATCAAACATTTTTATTTGTTAATAATTGTCTTAGTTCAATTTATGTTAACTTTCATTTTCCTTTTGGTTTTCTATGTCTTCTACAGCTTTCCATTTTACCAGGCTCATCCTAACTTGTTTTACATTTAAGATCAGATAACATTTTTCTTTAAGTATATTTTTCAAATTGAATGAAAATTCATCAGAGGGATAAATAAAATTAAACAATAGGACAAAATCAAATGCACTTTACCCACCTCTCCTTCTCCTTAAAGATATGTTTGTGAGGGGACTCTGATGCAATCAGTTTCTCGTTGAATCCAGTGATCTCTGGAACTATTAAAAAATAGATAAAAGATATCTAAAAGATAAACAAAAATAAATTAATAAATTACATAAAATAAAAAAATTTAGATACTAGTAGGTATCTAAAAGGCAGAAAACTAGAGAGGAAAGGTGATGGCACTGATAAACGAAGGTGAAGTTGTTAACACTTACTGAAGTCAAGGACTTCATTTTGGAGAAGTTAATAATTTTAAAATATATTTCCAAGGCTCCATTTGGACCTAGCGTCTATTCTGTCTGTTAATATCACTGACACCATCACTATCACCCTTTTGGTGATAGTATAAAGATATTCTGTTTTATGTTTAAGTAATGTTAATTCCATACCTGGATAATTGTAAGCACTATTTAATTCAATCGTATTTCAGGAGAAAAAAAAAAAACATTGATTTAAAAAAAAAAATGCCTCCAGCTCACTTCCCTTAACTAATCAGAAAGGTTAGATTAACTAGTTACCAATAATTGAAGTACAAAATACACAGCTTTACAATTTATGTAAGAGATATTGATGAGATGTTTTAAATTAATTTTCCTTTTCACCTCTGAAGCACCTATCATCCATCTCCTCCATCACATAACAACCTTAAACAACAAAAATATGACCCAAGGAAGAATAGGGTGTGAAAACGCCTGACCTTGGCTCTCCATAAATTCAGCAGAGAAAATAGACCTTGGAAAATGCACTTGCAGGTAAATGTTAGATGTCATCAATACTAAATAATAGAATAAATATTTACTTATCTAATGAAAAAGTGTGTTTCATGGTTGAAATATTTTATTTTATTTTATTTTTATTTTTTTGAGACTGAGTCTCGCTCTGTCGCCCAGGCTGGAGTGCTGTGGCGCCATCTTGGCTCGCTGCAAGCTCCGCCTCCCGGGTTCACGCCATTCTCCTGCCTCAGCCTCTCGAGTAGCTGGGACTACAGGTGCCCGCCACCACACCTGGCTACTTTTTTTGTATTTTCAGTAGAGACGGGGTTTCACCGTGTTAACCAGGATGGTCTCGATCTCCTGACCTTATGATCTGCCTGTCTCGGCCTCCCAAAGTGCTGGGATTACAGGCGTGAGCCACCGCGCCAGCCCAAAAAGATTTAATTTTATATATAATTTTACTTCAGGGTTTTTCAAAGGAATGCACCATATAGCAAATGTCAACTCTGGGAAATTTATGCATGGAAAATAAATTTTGTGAATGATCTTGGAAAATCTTTTACTTTTTATATAACAAACATGTCAGTCCAAAATAAAAATATGAAAATTCAAATATTACATTTAAATAAATTACATACTTAATTTTTCTTTTCTTTTTTTCTTTCTTTTTTTTTTTTTTTTTTGAGACGGAGTCTCGCTCTGTCACCCAGGCTGGAGTGCAGTGGCACGATCTCGGCTCACTGCTGCAAGCTCCGCCTCCCGTGTTCACCCCATTCTCCTGCCTCAGCCTCGCGAGGAGCTGGGACTACAGGCGCCCGCCACCACGCCCGCCTAATTTTGTTTTTGTATTTTTAGTAGAGACGGGGTTTCACCGTGTTAGCCAGGATGGTCTCGATCTTCTGACCTCATGATCCGCCCGCCTCGGCCTCCCAAAGTGCTGGGATTACAGCCGTGAGCCACCGCGCCTGGCCCCACATACTTAATTTTTCTAATTTTTCTCCCAATCCTGTGCATTTGTATTCATTCTCATACATAGTTGTAACATCATTCTTTATAAGAGTGTTTGTAATTGATTACATAGTCTTTACAATTCAACTAAGTTGGCATAACATTATTTATATTACCACATCTCAATGTTTGGGCATTTACTCTTATGACAACTTTTTGGACAAGGTTGGCCTTACCAATAATTTTATATTCCAGGGAGGAATAATAGTAATTTTAATGTATTCCTGTGAAAATAATAAAATTATGATTAGTAGAGAACAATGCATTGACATAATGGGATTCCTGAGTGTGTCTAACTATAGACACTGTTTTGTGCTATACTCTTTAAAAAGTTCTGAATTATCTTCTGTCTTAAATTACACACATATTGTTCTAACAGCAGAAATTGTCAACACGACTAGAATTAAACAAGCCCAATCTTTTATATAAACCAGACTGTATTTCAAACACTGAAAGGCATTTATGCCTAGAGAGTATCTGCAAAATCACATCAGGATTTAAGTCTTCAGTTACAATATTATAAAAGGTCACAGTATTGATCCTTTTATTTTATGACGTTATTTTTCTCTGTCTGTATTTCTTTCATTCTCTCATTCAATAAGCATGTGCTGAGTTTCTAATGTACATCAGGCACTGAGCTAAACCCACTGTGTATGTGTGGATCATTCACTGTCTTCCATCTCCTTCCTTCTATATAATGGTTATGTGTGTTTCTGTTTCTCTGCTTCCAACTGATCTCAGAATCTTCCATCCATTTTACATGCTTTTTTATCCACCCATTTCCTATTTTCCTTCCTCCCTTTTTATTCATCTGACATTCTTTTTTATCTAGACATTCCTTAATTTAAAGATGTGTTAGGTCTTTGTATTTACTAAATAGTTTTGTAGTTTCCATTCTTAATTTTCAAGAATGATGTTGGATATTTCACACAGTTCATTTTTTAAGGTAAATTGAACATATACATTTGTTTAATGCAATTAATCATATAATAGCGATCTAAAATAACTATTCTTTTATATAAGATAAATAATACCTAATAACAAGTAAAAAATTATGGAATTTTTAATTAATTAGTAATGATAATCTTTAATGTCAATTTTATTATAAACTAAAAGTCTGTACAATATTGGACTACATAATTATACCATCTTATTTTTTGTTTAAATAATATATTTTAAAAGATAGGCTTTACCAAAATATGTGTATATTATTTTGTATTCAAATGGCATTTCAATGTTTCTAATTGAGATTGTAAAATTTCTTTAAAGTAGCCTATTTCCTATCCTGTTTAGCGCAGAGGTATCCCCGTCCTCTTTTTTCCACATATAACAACACAATATTAGAAAGAAAATAGTAGCACAAATTAATGCTATAAACATAACTTGGGAAGCATAGAAGAGGTCTCTGTCTTCTATTCTCTAAAAAGATGAGCATTTCACAGCTTAAAAGAAAGAGAAAAAATGTGCAGGTGATGGAAGCCAGAGGTTGGTAAGAAAAAAATAAATAAACAAGGTGCCGCCTCCAATCTGGTCCACTCTATCCAGTGCCTTTGCCAGAGTCTCAGAATCTGAAATAGAATCCACAGCATCAGTTACCACTGACTATGCACTGATAGAGGCAAAGAGCCATTTCAGGGTTGTTTCAGGTGCCCTGTGGTGAGAACTTCTCACTTTGCCGCCTCTCCATCAGGAGTGTCTCCTGTGTCTGCCCAAAGCTTATCTCGGCCCCACCCAAATTATTCTGGACTACTTTTCAATGGCCCAGGATACTCATAATCCTCTTAAATGGAGGATGGGGCCCTAGACACTGAGGAAGGTAGCAAGACTATGGAAGGGGAGCCTCCCTGTGCCTTAAGAGGACAGAGCAAACTTAATTTCCCAAGAGCCAGGACAAAGATGAAGGAGGGGCACTCATGTTAGTATAGAGGTGTAAGTGGTATAAAAGACAGAAACAAGAAACCAGGTTCTCATTTCTACTTCGAGGGACTTAAATATAGTCTTCTGGATTTTTCCTTTCTCTTGTCTCTCTCTTTTCACTCCTCCTCCTTAGCTAGAAGCACATTGGCAGAGTAATGAAAATCAATGTTGTTTTTTTCCCCCAAATATTTCAAGGTTTCTATACAGGTGATCGATATAAAAAATACTGCAAACTTTAACTGTAGATTCCTCAAGGCTAAATTTCTGACAGATGTCAATCAAGTGGTGGGGATTTGAATTCAGTACAACAAAAATTTCCAAGAGTGCTAGATAAAAATGTCATTTTGTAGCAATTAGCATCTCTCACTGAAAGAGCTCAAGTACTCACTAGAAGATAATTATTATCTCATATTCAAATCCCCACTGGTGTGAAGATGAAAATGATTTCAAGATTGGGCAACTGATTGTTTTGTCTGGGGAAATAAAAAAGTGCGTTACTTTCTGAGCTGTAACACAGAACACCCAATTCCTACCATGCAGAGACTGGTTAAAAAGTGCCTTCTGTAAGAACTTGGTACTTTTATTTCATAATCTAAAATTTATATTGACAAATAAAACAATAAACATTTTATATTTAATATTATTATTCTGCCAATCTTGAACAATTTGAATCTTTATTAAAAAATAGGCATATAGGAACTGGAATATTTTTATTCCATAATTTCAATTTTTTACTCAAGAAATACAAACAATATGTAATCACAGAGATTAGCATATTTCTCTACCTGAATGCTCAGACACTTCTCTCTTTGTATCACATACAAATATATTCACACCAATACATACATAGTTATCTATTCAATTTTTTAAAATTCCATTATACTACATGCCTAAAACTAGTCTAGGCACTGGGAATACTGTGAACAACCCAAAAAAATTCCTGCTAACACAAATTTTATGTATTTTTAAGTAAATACTCATGAAGCTTTGTATATTATTTTATTAAACAAACAATAAACTTCAAGAATGACAATAAAGAGAGATGTTTCCTCTATTGATATACATTTTCTTTAAATTGGTATATTTATATCAATACTATAACAATTATAGTTGTGCTCATATTTAATGGTATACATAATCATGGTCCTAATGGGATTTAAGCATATATAGGAGGTAGCTTACTCAAAAGGCTGAGATGAATATTTACTTTGTATGTAAAAGTAATACCTAGTGTTCTCATTTGGGTCATTCACTATTTAAACTTCAAATTTTCTGTGACCCCATATATTGGCATACTCTTTAAATTTCATTACAATTTATACACCACACACAAATGAGTGCACACACACACAAATACACACACACACACATACACACAGATTTCCTGATCTTATTTCTTACCAGTATAGTTTGGGTGTAGGAAGGCTCCTATTATTTCCTTTAATATATACCTCTTTAATAAATTTATTAGAGAGTTTTGGCAGCATCTACTAATCCTGAGCTCTGTTTCCCTGGTTGTTGAAATGTATGAAATCACAGATCACTGAGCTATGACTGGCTTTCTCTTTTTTAATTTTTATTTCAATATTTTTTGGGGTACACGTGGTTTTTGGTTATATGGATGCGTCATTTTTGTTAATTTTTATTTTAAGTTCAGCGGTAAAAGTGCAAATTTGTTACTTAGGTAAACGTGTGTCATGGAGTTTGTTGTACAGATTACTTCATCACCCAGATATTAAGCCTAGTACCCATTAATTGTTATACCTGATCCTCTCCCTCCTCCCACTCTTTATCCTTCAAAAGGCCCCAGTGTGTGTTGTTCTCTTCTATGTGTCCATGTGTTCTCATGATTTCGCTCCCACTTATAAGTGACAGCAAGAAGTATTTGGTTTTCTGTTTCCACATTACTTTGCTAAGGATAATGGCCTCCAGCTCCATCCATGGCCCTGCAAAGGGCATGATCTCATTCTTTTTTATGGCTAAATAATATTCAATGGTGTATATGTACCACATTTTCTTTATCCAGTCTACTATTGATGGACATTTAAGTTGATTCTATGTCCTTGCTATTGTGAATAGTGCTGCAATGAACATAAGCCTACATGTCTCTTTATAATAGAATAAATTATATTCCTTTGGGTATATATGCAGCAATGGGATTGCTGGGTCAAATGGTATTTCTGTCTTTAGGACTTTGAGGAATCGCCACACTGTCTTCCACAATGGTTCAACTAATTTGCACTCCCACCAACAGTATATAAGTATTCCTTTTTCTCCACAACCTCGCCAGCATCTGTTGTTTTTTGACTTTTTAATAGTAGCCATTCTGACTGATGTGAGATAGCATCTCATTGTAGTTTTGATTTGGGTTTTTCTAATGATCAGTGATGTTGAGCTTTTTTTCATGATTGTTGGCCGCATATATGTCTTCTTTTGAAAAGTGCCTGTTATGTCCTTTGCTCACTTTGTAATTAGACTATTTGCTTTTTTTCTTGAAAATTTGTTTAAATTCCTTATACATGCTGGATATTAGACGTTTGTCAGATGCATAGTTTGCAAAAAATGTTCTTCCATTCTGTAGGTTGTCTGTTTACTTTGTTGACAGGTTCTTTTGCTGTGTAGAAGCTCTTTAGTGTAATTAGATTCTATTTGTCAATTTTTGTTTTTGTTGCAATTGCTTTTGGTGTCTTTTCATGAAATCTTCGGCCCCTGCCTATGTCTTGAATGGCATTGGCTAGGTTGTCTTCTAGGATTTTTATAGCTTTTGGGTTTACATGTAAGTCTTTAATCCATCTTGAGTTAATTTCTATATAAGGTGTAGGAGGGGATCCAGTTTCAATCTTCTGCCTATAATTAGCCAGTTCTCGCAGCCACATTTGTTGAATAGGGAATCCTTTCCCCATTGCTTGTTTTTGTCAGCTTTGTCAATGATCAGGTAATTGTAGGTGTGTTGTTTTGTTTCTGGGTTCTCTATTCTGTTGCACTGGTCTGTGTGTCTGTTCTAGTACCAGTACCATGCTGTTTTGGTAACTGTAGCTCTGTAGTATAGTTTGAAGTCAGGTAGTGTGATGCCTACAGCTGTATTCATTTTGCTTAGGATTACCTTGGTTATTTGGGCTTTATTTGGGTTCCACATGAATTTTAAAATATTTTTTTCAGTTCTGTAAATAATGTCAATGGTAGTGTAATGGGAATAGCATTGAAGCTATAAATTGCTTTGGGCAGTATGGTCATTTTACCAATATTGATTCTTCCTATCCATCAGCATGACATGTCTTTCCGTTAGTTTCTGTTATCTCTGAATTTTTAGGTAGTTGTTTGTAGTTCTCTTTGTAGAGATCTTTTACCTCCCCAGTTGGCTGTAATCCTAGGTATTTTATTCTTTCTGTGGCAATTATAAATGGGAGTTCATTCATGACTTGGCTTTCGGCTAGACTGTTGTTGGTGTATAGAAATGTTAGTGATTTTTGCACATTGATTTTGCATGCTGAGACTTCACTGACGTTGTTTATCAGCTTAAGAAGCTTTTGGGCTGAGATGATGGGGTTTTCTAGATATAGGATTATATCATCTGCAAACAGGTATAGTTTGATTTTCTCTCTTTCTATGTGAATGGCCTTTATTTCTTTATCTTGCCAGATTGCCCTGGCTAGGACTTCCAGTATTACGTTGAAAAAAGGGGATGAGAAAGGGCATCCTTGTCTTGTACTGGTTTTCAGGGGAAATACTTCCAGCTTTTGCCTATTCAGTATGATGTTGGCTGTGGGTTTGCCATAGGTGGCTCTTACTATTTTGAGGTATGTTCCTTCAATACCTAGTTTATTGAGAGTTTTTTTTTAATATGAAGTAATGTTGAATTTTATTGAAAGGCTTCTCTGTGTCTATTGACATAATATGTGGTTTTTGTCTTTAGTCTGTTTATATATGAATCACATTTATTGATTTGTGTATGTGGAACCAGCCTTACATCCCAGGGATGAAGCCTACTTGATCATGATGCATTAGCTTTTTGATGTGCTTATGAATTTGGTTTGTCAGTATTTTGTTAAGGACTTTTGCATGGATGTTCATCAAGGACATTGGCCTAAAGTTTTCTTTTTTGTTTGTATCTCTGCCGGGTTTTGGTATCAGGATGATGCTGGCCTCATAAAATGAGTTAGAGAGGAGTCCCTCCTTTTCAATTTTTTTAGAGTAGTTTCAGTAGGAATAGTACCAGCTATTCTTTGTACATCTGGTAGAATTCAGCTGTGAATCTGTCTGGTCCTCGGATTTTTTTTTTTTTTTTTTTTTTTTTTTTTTTTTTTTTTTTGGTCAGTAGGTTATTTACTATAGCCTCAATTTCAGAACTTTGTATTGGTCTATTAAGGGATTCAGTTTCTTCCTGGTTTAGTCTTGGGAGGGTGTATGTGTCTAGGAATTTATCTACTTCTTCTAGATTTTCTAGCTTATGGGCATAGAGTTGCTCATAATATTCTCTGGTGGTTATTTGTATTTCTGTGGGGTCACAGGAAATATCCCCCTTATCATTTCTGATTGTGTATATTTGAATATTCTCTCTTTTCTTCTTTATTACTCTAGCTTCTGCTCCATCTATTTTATTAATTTTTTTCAAAAAACCAGCTCCTGGATTCGTTGATCTTTTGAATGGTTTCTCGTGTCTCTATATCCTTCAGTTCAGCTCTGACTTTGGTTATTTCTTATCTTCTGCTAGCTTTGAATTTGTTTGCTTTTGGTTCTCTAGTTCTTTTAGTTATGATGTTAGGTTGTTAGCTTGAGATCTTTCTAATTTTTTATTTGGGCATTTAGTGCTGTACATTTCCTTCTTATCACTGCCTTAGCTGTGTCCCAGAAATTTTGGTATATTATATCTTTCTTTTTATTAGTTTCAAAGAACTTCTTGATTTCTGCCTTAATTTCATTATATACCCAAAAGGCATTCAGGAGCAGGTTTTTCAATTTCCATGTAATTGTATCATTTTGAGTGAATTTCTTAGTCTTCATTTCTAATTTGATTGCTCTGTGTTCCGAGAGACTGTTTGTTATTATTTCAATTCTTTCGCATTTGCTGAGAAGTGTTTTCATCTGATTATATGGTTGATTTTAGAGTAAATTCCATGTGGCTATAAGAAGAATGTATATTCTGTTGTTTTGGGGTGGAGAGTTCTGTAGATGTCTATCAGGTCCATTTGATCCAGTGCTGAGTTCAGGTCCTAAATATCTTTGCTAATTTTCTATCTCAATGGTCAGTCTAATATTGTCAGTGTGGTATTAAAGTCTCCCACTATTATTGTGTGGGAGTCTAAGTCTCTTTCAAGTCTCTAAGAAGTTGCTTTATGAATATGAGTGCTCCTGTGTTGGGTACATATATATTTAGGATAATGAGATCTTCTTGTTGAACACTTTACCATTATGTAATTCCCTTCTTTGTCTTTTTTTTTTATCTTTGTTGGTTTAAAGTCTGTTTTTTTTTTTTTCCAGAAACTAGGAATGCAACCCTTGTTTTTTTCTGTTTTCCATCTGCTCAGTAGATTTTCCTCCATTTCTTTATTTTGAGCCTATGTGTGTCACTGCATGTGACATGGGTCTCTTGAAGACACATACCAGTGTGTCCTGGTTCTTTATCCAGCTTGTCACTCTGTGTCTTTTAATTGGGACATTTAGCCCATTTACATTTAGGGCTAGTATTGATATGTGTGGATATGATCCTATCATTATGATGTAAGCTGGTTATTTTGCAGACTTGTTTGTGTAATTGGTTTATAGTGTCACTGGTCTGTGTGCTTCAGTGTGTTTTTGTAGTGGTTGGTAACGGTCTTCCTTTTCACATTTAGTGCTTCCTTCTGGAGCTCTTGTAAGGCAGGTCTGGTGGTAACAAATTCCCTCAGCATTTGCTTCTCTGCAAATGATCTTATTTCTCCTTTGCTTATGAAGCTTAACTTGGTCAGATATGAAATTAGGGGTTGGAATTTGTTTTCTTTAAGAATGTTGAATATTGGTCCACAATCTCTTCTGGCTTGTAGGGTTTCTGCTCAGAGGTCCACTGTTAGTCTGATGGGTTTCTCTTTGTGGGTGACCTGACCTTTCCCTCTAGCTGCCTTTAACATTTCTTCTTTCATTTCAACCTTGGAGAATCTGATGATTATGTGTCTTGGGCATGATCTTCTTGTGAAATATCCACTGGGATTCTCTGCATTTCCTGAATTGAATGTTGGCCTTTCTAGCTAGGCTGAGGAAGTTCTCATAAATGATATCTTGAAATGTGTTTTCCAGATTTGTTCCATTCTCCCATCTCTTTCAGGTACATCAATCATTCATAGATTCAGTTTCTTTACATAATCCCATATTTCTCAGGTTTTGTTCATTCATTTTCAATATTTTTTCTCTATTATTGTATGCCTGTCTTATTTCAGAAAGGTAGTCTTCAAGCTCTGAGAATCTTTACTCTGCTTGATCTATTCTGCTATTAATACTTGTAATTGCAATATAAAATTCTCATCGTGTGTTTTTCAGCTCTATCAGTTTGACTTTATTCTTCTATATACTGGCTATTTTGTCTGTCAGCTCCTGCAATGTTTTATCGTGATATTTAGTTTCTTTGCATTGGGTTTCAATGTACCCCTTTAGCTCAATGACTCAGTGACATGAATTCTGCTTCTGTCACTTCAACCATCTCAATCTCAGCCCAGTTCTGAACGCTTGCAGGAGAGGTGATGTGGTCATTTGGAGGAAAGAGGGCACTCTGGCTTTGAGTTTTCAGCATTCTTGCGCTGATTCTTTCTCATCTTTGTGGGCTTATCTACCTTCAAACTTTAAGGTTGCTGGCCTTTGGGTGGGGGTTTTTTTTTTCTTTTAACAGTCTGGCCACTTTTCCATAGGGCTTCTGTGTTTTATGTGGGTCTGCTCCAGTCCCTAGTCACCTCAGATATTCCAGTACATTAAGGTATTGCCAGTGAAGGCTATGAAACAGCCAAAATGGCAGCCTGCCCTTTCCTTGGGGAGCTCCATCCCAGGGAGGTACAGACCTGTTACTGGCCTGAATGCACCTGTAGGAGGTGGCTGGAAACCCCGGCTGGGAGGTCCCACTCAGTCAGGAGGCACAGGACCGGGGGACCCACTTAAAGAATCAGTCTGGCCATGTTTTTGTACAGCAGCTGTGTTGTGCTGGGGTACTGCTTCTGCTCCTGGTCAGCTTGGGCTCTCCAAAGCCTGGAGGCTGGAATGGCTGAGTCACCCAGGCAGCACGGATGGTGGCCCACCTATCCCTCTGCGTGCTCTGTCACCAAAGGTTTTCAATTCTCTGTTGGCCAGAGAAAACTGGCAGGATTGGCAGGAAGCCCCAGTTGGAAACTTCCACTCAGTAAGGAGGAATGAAATAGGGGACCCACTTAAAGAAACAGTCTACTCATGCTTTCATAGAGCAGCTGTGCTGTGTTGGAGTACCGCTTCTGTCCTGGTTGGCTTGGGGTCTCTGAAGCCCACAGGATGGAACATCTAAGCAGACTCCTCCCTCTGGGAACTCTGTCAGGAGAGAATTCAAATCTCTGATCAGCCAGAGAACACCAGTGGGGGTGTCTGGAGGCCACAGTTGGGAGGTTTTGCCTAGTAAGGAGGAACCAATCAGGAACGTGCTTACAGAAGCAGTCTGGCCACATTTTGGTAGAGCAGCTGTGCTGTGCTAGGGGGTCCCTTCTGCCCCTAGTTGGTCTGGACTCTCCAAAGCTCACAGACTGGAATGGCTGAGTCATCCAAATAGCAAAGACGGCAGCTTATCCCTCCCCCGAGAACTCTGTCAAAAGGAGGCACAATACTGTTGCCAGTGGCTGGCTGGAATTCCAAGCCAGTGGGTCTTATCTTGTAAGATGCCATGGAAGTGGGGCCCGCAGACCATTGCTGCTTGGGCCCTAAGAGTCAGTCTCTTTCCTAGGGGTATGTAAAAAGATCCAACCTCCCATCTTGCCAAAGTTGCAGCTACTTTTGCTGGGAAGCTCAGAGCCAGAGTATGTAAAACTCCTGGAACTCTGTACGTGCCTGAGTGGCTGCTCTGCCAAGACTCCACATAGCTTTGTATGTTAGACTGGATGCCCCGGTGGAGTGCGTTCATGAGGGGATCTCCTGACCTGAGGGGTTGCAAAGATCCATGGAAGAAGCCTGCTTTCCCAGGGATGCACATTCACTCACCACTTCCCTGGGTGGGGGAGGTTCCCTTGGCTCTGTGTCCCTCCCAGGAGGGCTATCGTTTTTGCCTTGCTTTTCTTCATTCTCTGTGGGTTGAGTTGTTTCCTTTAATAGTCCCAATGCAAGTACATGGATGTTTCAGTTGAAGCAGCTGTATTACCTCACTGCTTTCATTCCTCTCTGTGAGAGACATGCACCGTAGCTGCTTCTAGTTGGCCATCTTGGCCACTCCCAATAAATACTTGAATGGTGATTTCTGATGGTTTAGTCCACCTGTCACCCAAGAAGTGTACACTGTACCCAATGTGTAGTCTTTTATCCCCCACCCCACCCCCAACATTTCCCCTCAAGTCCCCAAAGTCCAGTATATTATTCTTATGCCTTTATTTCCTCATAGCTTAGTTCCTACTTATAAGTGAGTACACACAATATTTGTTTTTCCATTCTAAGTTACTTCACTTAGAATAATGGCCTCCAGCTCCATCCAAGTTGCTGCAAAAGACATTATTGCATTCATTTTTATGGCTGAGTAGTATTCCATGGTGAATATATAGCACATTTTCTTTATCCATTTGTTGGTTGATGGGCACTTAAGTTGGTTCCATATCTTTGCAATTGCAAATTGTGCTGCTATAAACATGTGTGTTCATGTGTCTTTTTCATATGACTTCTTTTCCTTTGGGTAAATACCTAATAGTGGGATTGCTGGATCGAATGGTAGTTCTTTTAATTATTTAAGGAATCTCCATCCTGTTTTCTATAGTTGTTGTACTAATAATTTACAGTCCCATCAGCACTGTAAAGTGTTCTCTTTTCACTAAATCCATGCCGACATCTATAATTTTTTGACTTTTTAAATTATAGCAATTCTTCCAGGAGTAAGGTGTTATCTCATTATATCATTATGGTTTTAATTTGCATTTCCCTGATGATTAGTGATATTGAGAATTTTTTCATATGGTTGTTGGCCATTTGTATATCTTCTTTGGAGATTTCTTCTATTCATGTCCTTTGCCTGATGAGATTATTTGTTTTTTACTTGCTGATTTAAGTTCCTTGTAGATTCCGGATACTAGTCCTTCGTCAAATGCATACTTTGCAAACATTTTCTCTCATTCTGTGGGTTTTCTGTTTACTATGCTGATTATTTCCTTTGCTGTGAAAAAGCTTTTTAGTTTAATTAGGTCCCATGCACTTTTTTTGTTGTTTTTGCATTTGCTTTGGGGGTCTTAGTCATGAATTATTTGCCAAGCCAATGTCTAGAAAAGTTTTTCCAATGTTATCTTCTGGAATTTTTATGGCTTCAGGCTTTAGATTCAAGTCCTTGATCCATCTTTATTTGATTTTTGTATGGGTGAGAGATTACAATACAGTTTTCTTCTTCTACTGGCTTGCTAATTTTCCCGGCACCATTTATTGAATAGGGTGTCCTTTCTCCAATTTACATTTTTGTTCGCTTTGTCAAAGATCAGTTGGCTGTAAGCATTTGGCTTTATTTCTGGACTTTCTATTCTGTTCCATTGGTCTATGTGCCTATTTTTATACTAGTGACATGCTGTTTGTGTAACTATAGCCTTGTAGTACAGTTTGAAGTTGGGTAATGTGATGCCTCCAGATTTGTTCTTTTTACTTAGTATTGCTATGCGGACTCTTTTTTGGTTCCATATGAATTTTAGGAATTTTTTTTCTAGTTCTGTGAAGAATGCTGATGGTATTTTGATGAGAATTGCATTGAATCTGTAGGATGCTTTAGGCAGTGTGGTCATTTTATACAATATTGATTCTCTCTATCAATGAGCATCGATATTTCCATTTGTTTGTGTCATCTATGATTTCTTTTAGCAGTGTTTTGTAGTTTTCCTTGTAGAGATCTTTCACCTCCTTGGTTAAGTATATTCTTCAGTATTTTATTTATTGATTTATTTTTGCAGCTGTCATAAAGGGATTGAGTTCTTTATTTGATTTTCAGTTTTGTTGTTGTCCACATATAGCAGTGCTACTGATTTGTGTACATTGACTGTATGCTGAGATTTTACTGAACTTGTTTATCAGATCTAGGATCTTTTTGGATGAGTCTTCAGGTTATACAATCATATCATCTGTGAATAGTGACAGTTTGACATATCTTTTCCTGTTTGGATGCCCTTTCTTTCTTTCTTTTTTCTGATTGCTCTATCTAGGACTTCCAGTACTATGTTAAATAGAAGTGGTGAAAGTGGGCATCCCTGTCTTGTTCCAGTTCTCAGGGAGAAGGCTTTCAACTTTTCCCCATTCAGTATGATGTTGGCTGTGGGTTTGTCATACATGGCTTTTACTACTTTGAGGTAAGTCCCTTCTATGCCTATTTTGTTTAGGGTTTTATCATAAAGGGACACTGGGGTTTATCAAATAATATTTTTTGTGTCAATCGAGATGATCATATGGTTTTTGTTTTTGATTCTATTTTTGTGATGTATCACAGGTATTGATGTTAAACCATTATGTTAAACCATTCCTGCATCCCTCATATGAAACCCACTTGATCACGATGTATTTTCTTTTTGGTATACTGTTGGATTCAGCCAGCTGGTGTTTTGAGAATTTTCACATCTATCTTCATCAGGAATATTGGTCTGTAGTTTTCCTTTTTTGTTATGTCCTTTCCTGGTTTTGGTATTAGGTTGATACTGGTTTCACAGAATGATTTAGGGAGGATTCTCTCTTTCTCTATCTTTTGAAATGGTTTCAGCAGAATTGGTACCAATTCTTGGAATGTCAGATGATATGATTCAGCTGTGAATCCTTCTGGTCCTAGGCTTTTCTTTTTTAGGTATTTTTTTAAATTACTGATTCAATATTACTACTTGTTATTGCTCTGCTCTGGGTTTCTATTTCTTCCCCATTTAATCTAGGGACGTTTGTATATTTTCAGGAATTTAACAGTTTTCTCTAGATTTTCTAGTTTGTGCACGTAAAGGTGTTCATAGTAGCCTTGAATGATCTTTTGTGTTTCTGTGGTATTGGTTGTAATTTCTCCAGTTTAGTTTCTAATTGAGCTTATTTAGATCTTCTCTCTTCTTTTCTTGATTAATCTCACTAATGGTCTGTCAATTCTGTTTATCTTTTCAAAGAACCAGCTTTTTGTCTCACATGGCTGGCTTTCATTAGCTGGCATTGGCACTATGGGGAGAGGGCGTAAAAGACCTCTGGATCTCCAGCTGTGTGATATTAGGGCAGAAGGATAGGAAAGACAGAAAGGTTAAGATTAAAAGATAGGAAAGAGAAAGGAAGAGAATTCGGCCATCTCAATGGTTCTAAATGGCTGTCTAATATTTTCCCTCTAAGAGCCAAAATGAATAATGCAAATTTATCTTCAGGGCTTTTCATTCACATGACTTTGAACACTAAAAGAAGTCTCCTTATCTGAGAGCTGCTGCCATACCTGCTTGACAGGATCTGAAATTCCTTCAGTGCAGTTTTCATAGATGCCCATGTCCACAGGGCCAGGTGGGAAATGCAAATAAGAGCAGCAGAGTTGGAGAAAGGAAAGAGCAAGACCAGTATTTCACCAATAAAAATATATTATTAGAACAAAGCAAAAAGAGGGCTTAAAACAGCTGTCTTAGGTGTATGGCCCTTCCTGCAAATTACTAGCTTTGGCTGATCACTTTTAGAATTAAAATGAAAAAAAAAACATACAGCTATGTAATATCACACTAATCACATTAAAGTATTTTAAATTACAGACATTTTACCCAGGAAAAAATTTATATAGTTTGTTGGCCAGGCGCAGTGGCTCAAGCCTGTAATCCCAGTACTTTAGGAGGCCGAGGCAGGCAGATCCTTTGAGGTCAGGAGTTCGAGACCAGCCTGGACAACATAGTGAAACCCTGTCTCTGCTAAAAATACAAAAATTAGCTGGGCACGGTGGCATGTTCCTGTAATCCCAACTACTCCAGAGACTGGGGCAGGAGAATCACTTGAACCCGGGAGGTGGAGGTTGCAGTGAGCCGAGATCGCGTCACTGCACTCTAGCCTGGGCGACAGAGTGAGACTCTGTCTCAGAAAAAAAAAAATTATATAGTTTGTATAAAATATCTTCATTTTTAAATATTGGCCCCTAATTCAAATTACATTTAAACTATTATGTACCAATATCAAAGGATACAAAACTTAAGTTAGAAAAGAGGAGTAAGTTCAAGAGTTCTATTGTACAACATAGTGACTGTAGTTAATAACAATGTATTGTATTTTTGAAAAATGATGACAGTAGATTTTAAGAGTTCTCACTACAAAAATACTACATAAGGTAATGCATACATTAATTTACTTGATTTAGCCATTCCACAATGTATATATATTTCAAAACATCATGTTGTACACAATAAATATATACAATGTTGTCAGTTAAAAAATATGTTAAACAACAAAAATACATAAATATAGAAAAAGATCAAGTAAGTTCAGTGAAAAAGATATTGTTTACCAAATATGATGCATATTCGTATGGCAAGTTGCTGTTTTATGGTCCGTGCTTTAATAAAAGTTTTTTAAAAATTATTTTAGTCAGAATTAAGTAGCTAGAAAATGCTAAGAGATTTAATAGAGAATGAATATGTTTCAGTCTGAATATAAATGACTACCAATCCTTTCCTGCTTGAGGACGTATATTTAAAGAATGAGAAGGGAATGGAGAGAAGGATATTATATAGAAGAAAGGGTTACAGAGAGATGTTGAAGACTACAGTAACTAATTGGTAGCTTTCACAATTCTGCAGCCAGTTATTTGACCCTTCCTCAACTCTGTGTGGGGCAAGGAGTAAGAGTTGGTCCAGAGTGAGGTTTGCTTTTGTGTAGGGTGCACCCTAGCATCCTAACAGAAAGAGGTCTCTCACTGTATAATCACTTCATGGCATATTTTGTGTCTGTAAATATTCCCGATACTAAAATATTTTACTCTGTTTTCCAACATCCAATTACATTTAAAATAAGTTCCACCAAAAAATAACTGAAGTATGATCTTTGAGAGTTTATCTAGTCACAAGTATTTTTAAATGCTCCACAGACAATTATGATTCTCACTAAAGTTGGAAAATTATTGCCCCATAACTTCACGAGATTAAACAATTAATGTAAAGCTCACGGGGTATAATGCAGTTGTTCCTGCTATAAAGGACTCATGAAGTGGGGAAGATAGAGGTGACTGGGAAAAACAAGGTGGGAAGGAGTCCCTGGGTGTGAAGAAGGACATAATGTGAAGGATCAAAGTACTTCCCCTTCTGCCACCTGCATTCAGGTCTCCTGTATATATACATGGTCTTTTTCACAGAGTCCAAATTTCCAACCTTTATCATTCACACTGCATTCTTTTAGCACACTTCCTTGGTTTAACACTTCAGCCTTATTTTCTCATGGTCTTTCTCACTGTAGTCAACTTCTTCTATTTAACCATCTCAATCATTCCCAACTCATAATTTTTCTAAAAACTTTTAGAAACAATTATCCCATTTTAATATTCCATACCTTGATCATGGTGGTGGCTATACAACTCTGTGCGTCTGTCAAAACTCATAGAACTATATATCTAAAAGGTAAATTGTACGATATGTTTAGTATACCTAAATATACCTGACTTTAAAAATAAAGCATATTTTTAATGTTCTATTTTCAGTCCCAGTCACTTCTTTCAGACTCTACAAATAAAAGGGAGAAGAAATAGAAAAGAAGTGGGCACAAATTCGGGCAGGCTTATGGAAATAGCATACTATATGTGTGCTATGGTGTACCTTTACCAAGTTGAGTAGTTAATGTAGCTTTTATTTTAATCTCAAATTAGGACTGTTGGCACAACCAGTAGAGTATGGCTAATAAAGCATAAATTAGGGAAAAAGTGGTAAGGATACCTTTTTACTATTTTACAGTTTGAGGTTCAAGTTTTTCCTGGATAGAAAGAAAAAAATAATCTTTTTATCATTGCCAACTTTTTTAGTGGAGAAAAATTACTCTTTTTAAGTAGAGATCAACTGGATCCTGCCTTTGACAGTAGACCTTCCCTTAAGGTCTCATCAGTAGAGCTCTTAGATGGTCAAAGGACAATACAATTAGCAAAGTTTGATAAACATGCTTCCTCCTCAGAACTGTTTCATTAAGTGCTTTTCTCACTAGAATTATAATGAGAGCTGTGGAGCTACAGTAGCCGAGATTGGGGGTAATGATTCATCAGGTTATGGAGCTCTTACAGAAGTCCAATCCCATAAATTTTCTTTAGTACACTCTCTTGGCTGAGTTTTAATTATAATAGGTCATGTTAACTTGATCAATGTTTCTAAGTCCATGGAGATACAGAGCTAAGGTACCACCTGGAAATATTAGTTTATATCTCATTTGTGTCCACATACTCTTATGATAAATTGCTAATGAGATTTCTTAATATTAGAATTGTTTCTGTTGAACACTTCGGTAGATTTGTTTTGGTGCTTGCCATCTCTTTTCCCTCTGTGTAAGTCAATATTTTAAATCTATACTGTGCTTTTATTTCTCTTGTGCCCACATCTAATAGCAACCTTATTTATAGGTTTTCTGTCAACTGCCTTTATCTCCCAATAGCATGGCATCTATCAGAAGAGAGAACTGCTAACACTTCCACTGACTCTCAATCAAGAATTTTCCCTGTTTGGTTTCTCTTCATAATTAGTAACTCCACTCATCTATGTTTCACAATTGCATTTCAGATGGTCTGGGCTAGGGTAATAGAAATAAGAGGAAATGTGGCTACTCACCTACCCAGCTAAATGGTGGCTTTGTAAACTGGAAAGTAGATAGTTTCTGATATCATGTGATTTTCAAATCTTGGAAAGACTCTTCTTTTCCAAACTGGCTCCTTATTTATTAAATTTCTTTCACTGGTCATCTAACTTCATGGAACTTTAAGCTAATCATCTTTCAACTCTTGAATACTTTCCTGCACATCTGTGCTTTAAGATCTTCCAGAAACTATAACTTCAACATTTCAGATATTTGTTGAAAAAGCTTTTAAAATCAAATAACTTTAAGGAGAAATATCATTCACTGATGCCTTAATGTGAATGAGTTTTACATTAGAAGGTAGAGTGGAATGAGGGGGAGAGAAATAGAAGATTATTTTGCAATTCAGAAAGGGTTGATTTTCATCTAGGATATAAAGGCTCAGGTTAACCAGAGGTCTGTTTATCTCACACTCATTCTTAACTTTAAGATTTATATTTTTTTTACTGAAAAAAGCATTTATACATAAACAACAGATAAAACCTGCAGGCTAAAGGGAAGAAGGTCCTCATGAAAGAGGCCTGGTGTAAGAAAACAGGGAGAATATGTTAACCATTCAGAAAGTTTTTGAGCGATGAAATAGTGTATGGCAAAAAGATCCAGAAACAACAAACAGGATAGAATTCTTATTAAGATTGTGAATCCAATGGGATTCCTTCTCAGATAATTCGGGTACTGTTTGGAATAAAGTTTTCAAAAGTGTCCATAAAGGTTAACAAATTAGTTTCGATTTGAAATATCACAACCATTTTTTCTTGCTTTCTTGGGATTGAGGCTGAAAGAGTTTCATTGCATTTTCACCAGAAATGAGCTCTTTCAGTGTGCTCTTTTAAATGCTATTAAGGGCTACCTATGGTCTGAATAATTGATTTTTATAAGAAAAACTAATATATGGGTAAGTTACCAGATAATGGGTTTTCAGATCTCCATTAACAGCCATCTGCCAAGATTTCATGTTACTACTTTAGTGTCTATGTTTAGGACACTGTTTAATGAATCAGACTAAGTGGCAGCTCAGTTTCACAATCTAGGTCATGTGATCACAACTGTGGAAGAGAGAAGTGGGCATCTGACCCATAGAGAGGTCCTTTGCCACCATTTCCCTGCTAATTACATTATACATAAACTGTCTCAGTTGAAAATCTCTGATGCAGGTTTTTTTGAAATACTTGTTTGTTTCCACCTGCTTTCATTGGAAGCAGCTAAATATGAGTCCTCAAGCTAAAAATCTGAAAATTCTCTTTGATTTTCCTCTATTTCTCATCTTTCACTTCCTAACAATTGCCAAGTCAATATAATTTCATCATTACTTTCTTCTCATATTTTATCACTACTGCATTTAAGAAACTTCCCAGTATCAACGAAAAAAAGAAATATTTTTATGTATATATTCTTATAAATTATATATATGTTACTATCATTTCTACTACTTTTGGAGCCAGATAGGTCACTTCATCCCTCCACATATCCAGCACCCCAGACACGCTAGGAGACTGTCTGGTACCATTGTTGGTTCTTTCAAATCTTAATTCCTGCTTTTCCCTGGGCATGAAAATTCATCTCATCTTGTCTGATTATTGAAGTCATACTCATGCTTCAAGACTCAAGACTTCATTAAACATTTCAATGAACAAATCTCTTTCATGTACCTACTTGAGCACATTAGGCTGTGTGCCAAGTGCTGGGTGCTCACATGTGTGCTCCTCTGTCAAGTCATCTCCACACTTCTACATCAGAAATAAGAGCGGCTCGTAAGTGGAGTTGAACAATGAGAACACATGGACACAGGGAGGGGAACATCACACACTGGGGCCTGTCGGGGGGTGGAGAGGCTAGGGGAGGGATAACACTAGGAGAAATACATAATGTAGATAACAGGTTGATGGGTGCAGCAAACCACCATGGCACGTGTAGACCTATGTAACAAACCTGCATATTCTGCACGTGTATCCCAGAACTTCAACTATAATATAATAAAGAGTGACATTTTCTGCTCCCTTCCAGCTCTCATTTCACCTTGACTTGTGTTAGTTACCTGTTCAAATGCTTGTCTTCTTCATTGTATTGTAAGCTCTTAACAGAATATGCTTAAGAACTACTATGATCCTTTATGTATGAAGATTCTTTTGTTGAAATAATAAAGGAATTAATGAATAATGATTAGAATGTAGGTGAATGGACTTCTTGTTCCAAATATAGATTAGACACTCAAGTTTACTCCTCCTACATCCCACTAAACACTGAATGATTGTAAAGTTATTAAATAAAGAATAAATTCATTAAAACTCTGAGAATGGAAGGAAGTGGAAAATTGAACTAAGATTAAGGCACACTTCAGGAAAAAAAGAAAGGTTCCCATGGGAGAAAAATGCAGCAGAGGAAGTTGTATGTGTGTGTGTGTGTTTTAATTTTATTTGGTTTTTGTTTGTTTGTTTCTCATGAAGAAATTCTGTGGTGTTGATAAATATAACAAGTCAGAATAGGAGACAGAGCACAAAATGAGATGATTGATCAAAAACTGCAATTGCATAAGCTACACAAATCAATGTCCCAAACAAGTGCAGTAGCCATGTTTACCCCCTGGGCTAACACCAGAAACTTACTAAGTAAGGAATTTGAGGAATTGATATGGGTGAAGCTAGAATGTTCTAAGACTGGAGAGTTGTCCCTATTTCAGTTATCTATTACTGCATGATAAAATGTTCCAAAAGTTAGCAGTTTAGCTCATAAATATATGGACCAGGATTGGGGGCAGTGAGAGTTTCCCACTGCACAGGGATTATTCAGTCAGCTGCAGCTGGCTTGCAGCTAGGCTGGACTAGAAGGTCTGAGAAAGCTTCACTCACATTGCTTCCTCAGTGCGCCTCCACGTGGCAGCCCTCTCTATACATGGCTAGCTTGGGCTTCTCGATAGCAGGATGACCTTGAAACAGTGGCTCTTCTCACAAGGCCATTGGCTTCCAAGTGGTAAAGGCAGAGGCCATAGACTTCCCAGACTGGGAAGTTTTATATAGTCACTTCTGCTATATTCTGTTGGAAACACAGATACCAAGGAAAGCCCAGATTCCAGCAGAGGGGAAACAGACTTCATAATTAATGAGGTCAAGGTAAAGTCACACTGCAAAATAGCATATGGGATAACAAGTATTTTGGGGACCAATTTTGGAAACACACCTTCTGCCCTCAGTCCACAAAAATTTCCTCTCTCATGAAAAACACACTCGTCACTCTCCCCCAAAATTTCATTCTATTACATCAGACCTAGGCTTGAGGACAAGAATTTCTTTATCTAAATTGGGCCCAGGTGAGAATAAGTTTCTTCAGGTGTTATTCTTTGGGCATCTTATCTTCACAGATGAATGGATAAAAAACTAAAAGATATTTTTCTTGACCCATACCCAACATATATTGGGAAAATAGAAACAGAATAACTGCAACATCCCCTGTCATTCAAAAAAGGAGGAAAAAACAGGAAACTACACAGTAGTCAGTCATCCACAGCAATTTTGAAATCCACCTAGCATATGTCGTCAACCCCTGCTGCTGTGGGGAAAATAAATGTACACTGATTAAAGTCCAGATCTGCTCTCCAGAAGTGGGTCTTCTGGCAGTGTAGCTATACCATGTTGTTGTACCATGTTGCAAAAGACATTGCCCATGTTTGCAGCTGAGTGATTTTCTCAGCTTGTTTCCTGTGTGTGAAAGTTTGGGGGCCCATAGGCCTCACTTCATTTTGAAATCTCTTGTCCATTTCAGTCCAAACTGGTACAGTTTCTATAAAAGATATGTGTCTTTTCTATACATTGAATTATAACCCACTCCTTAGACAAAAAGACATGTGCCCCTCTGCTTTAGTTTGTGAATCAGGGTTCCATGGGAGAAATCATTTGACATCCTTAGGTGCCCTTTATTCAAGCAGAGATCAAAGCAATATACCACTAAATTTTTTTTTATTTCTTCACAAAGCGTCTTCCAGGAAGATCTTTGACTTAATATTGACCCCAAAGCCACATTTTACAGGCAGCACCTTGGATTTAATTTTGGCTCTGCTTCCATTTCCTAATTTGGAGACTGTGCCAGCTGGAGAAGCTGGGAAGGAGACATAGTTTTATTTTCTAACCTGGCATGTCCTAAGTTAAAAATAGTTCCTGTAAATTCTGCTTGAATATGAAACAGCTCCTTTTTTGCTTGATTTCTCTCACTTTATAATAGACAATTAAAAGAGGTCAGTTAAAATTTCCAATATTCTCCCTGGAAACATCATTAGCCATATCCACTCAAAGGCTAGGCTTCTTGTGGGCTGCTCACAGCCACTATCTGAGTGTGGTAGGATACTAAGGTAGGCGCCTCCATACAGTAACAAGTACATTTAAAATAAAAGAGTTGAAACTACAACTGTTGTATTTTGTTTATGATGCTTTGAATTGTGATTTTGGGCAGAGCAGTGCTTCTGCTCCACGTATTTTTGTCTGGGATCAATCTCTCAGCTGGTAACTGGGCTGGTAACTGGGCTGGGCAAAAAGATCCAAAAAGGCTTTGTCTGCATGTTTGTCATCACCATGATTATTCATGTAGATTTTCTTTCTTTATGTGGCTGAAGTGATGTTCTTCATGGTCATCTCAGGGCATTTAGACTTCTTTCATGGCATCTCCTTTCCAAAAACAACAACAACAAAAAGAAATAAACAAACAAAGCCTTCTGAGCAAATGAAAAAAGCCTTATGAGCAAATGACATGGAAAGAAATTGCATGATCTAAACCTCAGTCTCATATGTTACATGTAATCATTTCTGTTGTTCTTTTGACCAAAGCAGGTAACATGCCCAGCACAGATTTCTGCAGAGCAGAAATAAACTCCACATTTGATGGGGGCATGTGTGGCAACCATGAAAGTGAATTACTCGGCTGTTCAGCAACAGGGAGAGTGACTGGTTGACATCTCCAGCTGTTGCACTCTGACTGTACCACCATAATACACTCAAAGACCACACTTCCTGCTCTCTCAGCCAATGACTGAGAGTGGCAGGAACACAGAGGCAGGCTCATCTTACAAGATGCAGAAATTCTTTAACATGCTACTTTGTCCTGAGAGGTTCCCAAGAGCCTGGCATAATCTTTCTAGGAACTGTGCTGCCATCTAAGACAACCTATTCTGCCTTCCTTCCTTCCCTGTCTTCACAGAGGTAAGGCTTGCCTCATGGTCAGAAAGCTCTCTGCACCTTATCTTCCCTTCTCCCCTGTTCCTCTAATGGGTGTTTTCCCCAATTAATGTCTTGCACCTCTAATCTTGGTATCTCCTTCTCAGGGGACCCAGACTAACCCAGCCTGAAAAGGCAAACAGCATGTGGGATGAGACCCTGTTGTGGTTTAAACACTAAGAGAACCGAAGGGTTTACCTGAAATCTCACAGTCAACATACCCTGCCAATATAGAGAGCTATCAGAGGAGAAGTCAGTAACAGCAGAAAAGACCCATTAATCTACCTAATTCTTCATTCGTAAACATGAATAAACAGCCAAAACCCACCAGACACTTAAAGTGCAGCAGCATCAGAAAGGCAAGGCCTATGTTAAACAAGACAAAATACTGTTTTCCAGAGGAAGTGGAGATGAGAACTTTCATCAGAATTTTTCTTTCCTGTGTACTGTTTTTGAAAAAATTAAGGATATACTTCTATAAACTGAAAAATAAATTAAGAAAAGCAGGGATAAATATTATGGGGGAAAATATCTAGATCCTTTAGGGTGGCCTAGAAGGCGTTCTGCAGGAAGGGCCTGGATTCATTTTCCAGTCCTCAACCTCAGGGCTGGTCTCCACACATCCTGGTGCATGACCCTCATTAAGAGCTTACAGTTTTCTCCAAGATCAGGGCTGTTCTAAGTCTCAATGTCCCAGCTCCTCTCTCACTGCACACATGCTCAGATATGTATGTCTTCAAGTTGGAATTAGATAAACACTACACTCACTGAACTCCGTTTCTTCTTCTTCATCTTTTCCTCTCTTCTGGATATTGTAGAAATTTCTATACAAGCCAGAATTCAAGAGACTACAGTATTCATTTATATTATATAACATTTTGTCTGAGACTTTAAAAATTGAACGTCATGATGTGTTCTCATGAACTGAAACTGTGAAGATTCAGTCTCTTCATCAGTAATAGTTTTATTTTACGTGTAAAAAAGCAGATCAGTGTGACTTCACAGATATTCAGCATTTGGGTTATATAATCTTTTGTTTTTAACATTTTCTTATACTTCTTATCTCCATGGCATAAAAGTTGCCCTCCTGAATCAAGTTCCATCTACCATTTCCAGAATAGTTAATATTTTTTTCTGGTTCTTAGTAATACATTGGTTAGTTGGTTTATGTTCCTAATGTTGGAAGGGAAACAATGTAAGCTTTTTATTTTGACCATAAAAGGAAGTTAACTAGAGAAATGGAAATGGAGAAATTATTCTAAGTCAAAAATAGGACAGTGGCTAATATTATTAGTGTGGCTTTAAGTCCTATCAAATGAAAATGTTTTCTAGGTATGTATTATAAAATGATGGGCATAACATGAGGAAGTTACAGAGTGGTAAGCTGGAGAGCTAGAAGGTATTTGAGTTTTATTACTTTCCCCTTAAAAACTGGAAAAGTACCAAGACAGGCCATTAAAACAGGCAGAGTGAGAGAAATAAACCATTGTCTTTATAGAAAGGCACATATTACTTTTATGAATATTATTTTTAAAGCTGAAAGTAAAGAACATCAAAAAGAAATTAGTAAAGACCATCTGGACTTGGCAGAAGCCTAGGGATGTGCCTTCCTTCCATCTGAGGTGAGGTTCCATTCTCCAGGAACGATAGCTGTCAGTCTTACCTTTCTGGCTCTTTGTGTCCATCTGTCATATGGATTCGGGACTAGAAAATCGCTCAGGATCCTTGCAGCCCGCAGTTTAAGCACATTATGAAAACTCCAGTTGGGCTGAATCATTTCCTTTCATTTATTTCAAAGCTATAGTTAGATTCATGTAGGTGCCATTTGAAAGTGCAGTCTATTCAACCCACACATACGAAATCAGCAGAGTGCCTCTAGCAACCACACTGCAGTAGCCATACTGTCCACAACCTCAATTCAAATTCCAATGTTATACTCAGACAAAAAGTGCTCTTCTTTTTTGCACTTAAATATAAGAGCAAACTGGTAGAGTGGAAAAGAACATGTTTATAATGCTAAAAATCCTCTTATTTTTCTAATTAGCATATATACATAAACATGAATTCATCTCAATGTATGACACCTAATTTATAAGTAAAAATGCTATGTGAAAATTCCAAATATGTATTCAAGTGAAATGTTTTACATATTGATACCTTTTATTGTTTTTTAATTATTCATGTATAAGTGATTTGGAAAATGATTTGGAAAACATTCAGCATCTTAATGGAAATAAATACCAGAGTTTTGCCTACAGGGGTGATTTTATATTGAGAGAGAAAGACAGAGAGAGGAAGGAAAGAGGAAGGAAGAGAAGGGGAGAGGGGGAGAAAGGATGTGAGAGGAGGCAAGGAAATGGGAGGGAAAACTGCAGTGCCTGAAGCAAGTCTGTCATGACTCTTATTCCCACATAATTTTAAAAAGCACTAACAATTGTGCTTTGTTATTCAATAAGATAATTACTTTACAATTACCTGTCTTCTAATTTTATCTTGAAAGAGTGTGTAACTAAAAGAAACAAGGGTGGCATTGGTGAAAATAACACAAAAATATACACTTTTAATATATTACATACATTTGAAATCAAAGAAGTGAAAATGCTTAAGAAATCTGTTTATGCACCAAAATCTATGTGCATGAGAGCACATGTAAAAAATAAGGCTATGATTCCAAGTTGTGGTTTAACAACCAGAATTTTATAAGGTTATTAAGTTGTACCACAGTATCTATTAAGTACTGACCTTTGCCACAGAAACTTGGCATGGTCTGTTTTCTTTAGGAAACAGATACAACAAGAGAGCCTCTGGTTTCTGTTAGATTTATACAGAATATTGAGCTGATCAAGCCATGTTTATGGTAACTGTCCAAATATAGACTATAAAAAAACATGATAAATTAACCTTAAAGTGGTAAGTCTGAGTGATATTAAGTGGCCTGAAAATTTAATTTCAATTAAACCATTCTTAATGAACTTCCTGGTGATTAGGGAATTCTTTGCTTTGTTTACCCTATTAGTGTAAGAAAACTAGGAAAATGTCATAATGATACAGGAAATACCAAACATACCATAAAAGAAGACATGGACTCTGGATGAGATTTGATGTATGATATCATTTTTCTGCTTTAAATTTTTCAACAGTAAACTTGGCATCTGTCCAATACTTATGATTTTTTTTTATGTATGTGCAAAATCATTCCATTCTCACAAGTATCTGATGAGGCAGCCAGCATTATTATCTCCATCTTTTATATAAAAACACTGTGATACGGAGAGGTAAACAACTTGTCACTAGTCACACGGCTTCCCAGTGGCTTTGCCTGAAATATCTTTCGTAACACACAAGGTCCATTCTGATGTGGTCTCTGGTACATATATAATTTTTCTGGTACATATATGTGGCCTCTGGTCTCCTCAAGAGCCAGGCTTCCCTTCTCTTAAAACCCTGCCTGTCACCATGCTAAATTTCTTCAGTTCTTTGAACAAATGATACCCTATTGGAGAATAATAAACTATTTCTGTCTTCATCTTGCAATGGTTATAATAATATTGAATAATTGTTCAATATGAAATAATACCAGATGGATTTGTCTTTCTATATAGCAACTTTCAATTAATAGGTCAGTATTTATTATGTTGTCCCCTCCTTACCATGCTGAGATATAATAGTATAAAATTAATGAATTAGAACATATTCAGAAAAAATATAGAAAAAGGAACATTTCCATTTTCTTGAGTGGCAAATAACTCTACAAATCCAAAGTGTGAAAGAAAGCATTAATTGATATTTATCAAGCCTCTAGACATCAAAAGAAAGTTTAGTGTATGGAAGAAGAATTAAAAGACTAACTAGATCTCTGGAAGCAAAATATATCCTAGCAATTCCCAGACATAATTTATCATGAGTGTCATGCATGACTTATAGAAATGTTAATAGAATAAACTGATTTCCGATTGCACCAGCAAGCCTACTTACAGAATCAGATACCTTTAAATGTTTTAATATCTATGGCTGATGTATGTCAACTTCCTAGAAACAATTTCAAGTTAGCAAGTATTTGTATGAAAGACCTCTATATTCTAGGATAATATGTCCAAAAAAGGGAGCCAGTACTTGAGAAAGACAATATTCAAGAACAGCTGCACATAATAATAAATCCTCACCAATGTGCTACATCAATTATTTTGGCTTAAATGAGTCATCTTCCTCTAACTCCCGAAAATGAAGAGATATTGGCAGTGACTAGAATGACTCATAACCACAATAACACATTTCACAAACATTCTCAAGAGCTTGAGCCACAATTCATAAGATAACAGCTATTAACATGTAAACCAAGAGTCCCTTATAACAGAGAAGCCAGATTGTAAAAAGAAGTTGAATTATACAACATTATACTGGTCAATACATAAATGTTTACAAGTATCACTTTGGCTGTTTAGTTAATCATTGCTTTAGTTTCAAGATGAGTCTTTCACTTTTCAATCTCAAATCAGGAAATCCTTTCATTCTCTTTTATTCTTTTCTGAAATATCCTTTTAAAATGGTTTTCCTAGTGGTTTAAATTCTGATATTTTATATATCTCTTGGGTTTGCAGTCTTAAATATTTGAAAACATTACTCTACACTTGGTCTAAGAATTTTCCACCTAAGAAGGAAATATTTATTTCAATTTAAAATAATTCTTTAGATTCCAATGACATGGAGGATTATTGTCACATGGGAGGAATCAAAACCTCTGTCTAATACATCAAATCATAGTCAACATATTTTCTTCAAACTATCTAAATTATTATGTATTGTAAAACATTTAAAATCAAATAAATCTGTAATGAATTAACATTTTTTTCCATTTTTTTGGATATAAGAAGTTTTTATTTGAAAAAATAACATTGCAATAAATCAAATCAAATATGGGCTTTGTATACAATATCACATTTTCAATTTTTAAAATCAAATTTTTAATTTCAAAAACATAGTTTTATATATACAAAGTATTAAAATAATCAGTTATAAATGAAAAGTCTGTTCAGATTATAAAATGCATAGGATAGAACCAATATACAACCTAGTATATAATATTAATTCCTACATATGGGCTTCTCTACATATAGTCCATTTCTCCTTCCAAATCCAAATCTATCAAGCATGTATCCTGGGAGGCTGATTGATATAGATGACACAAATGGTTTTCTTTACCCCATGGCTTCCCCATTAGTAGGCACTGGCAGGAGAATAGTGGAGGGAAAATATGGTAATCTGAATGACGTTCCCTCAAAAATGTCCATATTCAAATCCTCAGAATATATGAATGTTACCTTATATGGCAAAGGGGACTTCATAGCTATGATTAAGTTAAGGGTTTTTGATATGGAGAAATTATTCTGCGTTATCTAGTGAGCACAATCTAGTCATAAGTTTCCTTACAAGTGGGAGGTAGGAGGGTCAGAGTCAGAGAAAGAGTGAGAAAGAAGGTGTTGTGAGGACAGAAGCAGAAGTCACAGTCAGGGAGAGACATGAAGATGCTACACTTCTGGCTTTGGAGATAGAGGAAGGGAGCACAAGCCAAAGAATGCAGGTGGCCTCTAGAAGCTGGAAAAGGCAAGGAAGCAGATTGGCTCCTGGAGTCTCCAGAAGGAGCACAGCCCTGCGACACCTTGACTTTTAGCCCAGCGAGACCCATGGGGGAGTTTTGACCACCAAGAACTGTAAAGTAATAAACATATGTTGCTGTCAGCCACTAAGTTTGTGAATATTTATTACAGCAATACCAGGAAACTAATACATAAACACAGGGTAGTCCTTCCCTCAGCCCCTTGTCTGCAGATTAACCATGAGCTGAACGAGTTCCTCTACTGAAGGCCAGCTCTGGTCAAGTGGCCCTCTCCATGCAGCTAGCTTCTCTGGGATCTGCAATCACTCTATCCCTCCATTTTTAGGCCTCAGGGCCACCTGCACTTGTTAGTTTCTAATTAATCCCTTGTTAGTTTCATTAATCCCTGCCCAAACCTATGTAAGTAAGCAAACGGTCTAATTACCTGAATTTCAGTGTGATATGTTTCCTGCTGAGACTCTGAGACCCTGCAATATGCAACTAAGTCTTGAATAGAAACTCACTCAAAGTTAGTCCTGCCAAGTATTCCTCTATGTACTTTATTTATGTGTGCATTATGTCACACTTTTCATGGGATTCCATATTCATCATTTAAAAATCCATTCATTTAACATACATTTTTGATTGCCAACTATGTGCCAGCCTTCATGCTGGTTAGTGGACAGACAATGTTGAACAAAAGTGGGCAAGGAATTGCCCTAATACAGCTTACAATTTTATAGAGGAAGGCAGACATTAATAAATGAATCACAAAATAAATGTAATATTGTATAAGTGCAATGAAAGAGAAGTGCTATAAGAACTTAGAAAGAATTTTCCTAGCCAGGAAGGCCAGGTAAGACTTATGTGAGGAAGTAACATGTAATTGAAAAGCTTAGGATAAAGAGGAGGAGGAGGAGGAAGGGCCACATCAGGCAAGGTGAAAATATGTGCCAGATCACTATAGCAGGAAGGAACATGGTGAGTATCAGGTCGTGAAAAACAGACTGCAGTGGATGGGACAGACAGTGAGGCAGATATAAGACTGGAAAATGTGAAGAGGCCAGACTATCAATGTTTATCTTAATGAGTTTTCTGTTAAGTGTATATGTAATGGGAGTGGGGCAGATGGGTAGCAGTTTGATGTGTTTGATAAGGTCTGCTTTATGTTTTCAAAATATTATTCTGAAAGAAAAGTAGAAAACTCTTTGAAAGTAAATAGAGTACATTCATTTATACATTCATTTAGTCATCAACAAACATAACTGAGATTTTCTTAAGTAATAAGCACTCTTGTAGTTATTGGTAATATAAGGAAGAACTAGGCTGTCAAGGGTCCAGCCTTATAAAGCTGAAATTCTAATGAAGGAGACAGACACTTTGACAAGTATGTATTGAGTAGATACTACATATCAGTGAGTGCTCTAGGTACTCAGGATAAATCAGTGATCAACACAACAGAAAACCCTGCCCTCACTGAGTGAACATTCTAGTAACAATAAATGAATACAGGTTATAATATGATGTAGTAATAGAATTTCATGTAGAGAGAAGTGTTACAAAGGAAAATATTATAAGGTGTACTTATAAGGGTGGACATAGAGGATGTGCTGGGGTAGAAAAGATAGCAGGTGATTACACCATCTGAATAAAATAGAGAGTACCTGGAACAATAGTTTGAATGCCATGAACATAGAGTGAAGCGGTTTGATTCAATAAATATTTGGAGAAATTTTTGCTGAGTTGGCAGCGGCTCTGGTATGACAGTGAATAAATAGGAGGTTTTGAATATGACTGCTAGACGTTTGGGGCGATGCCATTCACAAAGATAGAGAATACTGGAAAAAGGCTAGGTTTGCATGAGAACATCGTCTGTTTATTTTTATATGTGTTTAATTTGCACAACCTAGTTTTATACACAGATTTATTGTTTGGAAAATAGATCTGGTCCAGAGAGATGAATTTGTGAATGTTCTCATTTAAATAGTAATGAATCCAGAAGAATAAAGATCATCAGTGGAGAAGCTATACATTTAAAGAGATTTTTATCTTGAGTAACTACACATTTAATTTTGAAATAAAGAAGAACAAATTTCCTAAGAAACCAGGAAGGTACAGTCACAGAAGGAGAGAACAGTGTCATGAAATTCCTGAGAAGAGAGGGCTATAAATCTATCTGTCCTTCTGGGATAGTGGTTCATTGAAGATAAGTTTAGGTAATTCATTTTCATATCATTCCCCAGCTGCAGACACATGGCATAGGGGTATGCACATAGAAGATATTTTTTTAAAAAGACAATTATTTAAATACACGTCACTATGTCTATTTACTCTAACTGATTGGTGCCTACACAGGAATGCTTTCATTCTGGTAGTACCAAAGTGGCTTGCATGTGGCATGCATGTGGCAGGCTCTCTCTTACTTCCTCTCTGCATTTTTCTATTTACAGAGTGAAAAATAAAATAAATTTAAGCAACATTAAATATTTATAAAAATAAACATCCAGCAAGTCATTAAATGAAGTAATCATTTTTGTTGTAAATAATTTGCTGCTTTCTAAGACAGTAAATGCAATGAACTGAATATTTGTGACCCCTCCAAAATGTATATACATATAAATTCTACCTCCCAACGTAACATATTAAGAGGTGAGGACTTTGGGAGGTAATTAGGACATGAGGGTGGAGCCCTCCTGGTAGATCAATACTCTTATAAAAGGGACCACAGAGAGAGCTTGCACTCTCTTTCTACCAGATAAAGATACAACAAGAAGTCAGTAGTCTGTAACCAGAAAAGGACCTTTGCCAGAATTCAATTATGCTGACATTCTGATCTCGGATTTTCAGCCTACCTGCCTCCAGAACTATGAGAAATAAACTTCTGTTGTTTAAACCCAAAGTGACTAAAACAGCAATACAGAGACACTTTAATAATAGTAAACAGACTTCCCCAATCACCATTCCAGAATTGGGAACAAGCTAAAATTGCAATAAAGGCAGACAGTCCTTATGGTTCTTAAATGTATGCTTTAGAATTGCTCTAAATTCCCACCAGATTAGATAAAGGTCTACCCTATAATGCTAATGTTATAACTACATCTCTGAATACTCTTTAAATCGAAATATCCATTTCCCCAACTGTCTTCATGAATTATTATGATAAAAATTAAATCTGTAATCTAGACCTATGAATGACATACATTTTGTTCACATAGTTAAAAGAATGAAAAAGTAAAAGAGGAAAGCAGCATTATTTCCCACATACAGATGACAGAAAGGAGTGAGAATTTGGGCAGTAAATCTCTACTTGAATGAATTAATTGCTTTATTTACCCAGAGATAAGTCAGTTAGATAGCTTTGTCAAAGAGCAGAAACAAAATTAGGTATAAGATTCCTGTCAAGTGCATCTTCAGCCAATTCCTTGATGTTTCCATGAGATATTTTGCAACCTACTTTCTTGTTTTGATTTTATTTTGTTGCTCAGAATCTCAGATCAGATTTAATGAAGATTTTTATGTGCTATTTATAGAAAGAAACGGCCAACCAATTTTTATAAACATTCCATCAATAGCCAGCCTAAGTTACCCTAAGGGCTGAGAAATATGAGATTTTTTTGTGTCCATATGGGGAACTGAATGGCCCTAATCAGAAATGGTTTCATCAGACTAAAATTTAAATTGGCTAGAAGGGATAAAATTGGTAAGGTCGTAGGCCAATTCTGTGCATTTTCAGTCCACATATTTCAAACTGTAGTAAAAAAGAGGTCTTTAAGCTGGTGCTGGTATCAAGTAAAGAGCAAGATTGTTAGTTAATTTTAAAAAATGCTGGCTGCTTATAACTCAGAGTGTTCAAAATACATAACGAGGATTTGTTTTGAGCAGGTATAGTAAGACAAACAGACACAAAAACTATTGCCATGAAGGAAGAAGTTGTTATTACAGTCACAGTCTCCTAGAAACAGGTGGCACGGCGCACCTGCAGAGCCACACAGGGAAGCACTGGAGGGAGATGAGCAAGTGAAGAGAGAAGGGGACTTTGTGGGAGAAGCCTTTATTGTGGTTCCTAGTTTTCAAGGGAAGGAATGGACAGAGCAGGCTTAAACACATGTTAAAATTTAAGATTGGATGACTTGAATGATTTCTGTAGAAGTCTGAGAAAAGGAGATGGGTGGGGGTGTGAATTCAGGGTGGATTGGCTTGCATATCAAAGGTATATTGGCAGGCAAGTTGGTTGTTATCTCTAGGAAGTAGTTAACCCTGGGAGAGGCAATTCTCCGTGTTTGCCAGGCTTCAAATGCCAGAGCACCAGGGATACAGAAAATGAGAAAATATACTTAAGACATAGAGATAAGAAAGAAAAGGAAGATCCTCTTTGCTCCATACCCAAGAAAATATACTTTGGCATAAAATCCAAACACTGGCATGAAGAATAAAGGCACATCAGAATGTCCATAGCTGGCCATTTGTGGCTCACGCCTGTAATCCCAGCACTTTGGGAGGCTCATGTGGGAGAATCACTTGGACCCAAGAGCCTGGCCAACATGGTGAAACCTCCCCACATCTACAAAAAAAAAATGCAAAAATTAGCCAGGTGTGGTGGCATGCACCTGTAGTCCCAGCCACTCGGGAGGCTGAGGTGGGAGGATTACTTGAGCCCAGGGAGGTGGAGGATGCAGTGAGCCGAGATCACGCCACTGTACTTCAACCTGTCCAACCTGGGTGACACAGAGAGACCCTGTCTCAAAGAAAGAAAAGAAAAGAAGGAAAGAAAAGAAAAGAAAGCAAAAGAGAATGCCCATATCTGAGAAAGCATTTTCTGTGGCTACCTTCTCTCCTAAATTTTGTTCCTTGATTTCCATCCATATTGGTGACCCCAAACTCTAATCTTTGTCTCTTCAGCCCAGCAAGAATGCACTGCCAAGCTTAAACATTGTCCCCCTGCCCCCAGAAACTATAAAATACTTTCAGGAGAAAATTCATAATAAATATGAAGCTCACCTCATGGACTTTAAACTCTTTCAAGGATTACAGCCCGGGTTTTCTGTTTTATTATCCTTTGAAGTCGAACAATTATTTTCTTTTGGTGTTATTTTCTTGTCCAGCTTTCATAATTTGCTATCATACATAAGTTAGTTCATTTTGACTTCTCATCTTCCTTTTTGAAAGACATTTTTCACTGGATATGATATTCTAGGTTATTTTCTTTCAATACTTTGCAGATATTATTCCAGCATTTTCTGCTTTCATTGTTTCATTGGAGTAGTCAGTTGTTGAGACAATTATTACTTCTTTGAAAATAGTCTTTTTTTCTTCCACTTCTTTTAATGTCTATTCTTTCTCTTTCCTCCCCAGGGGTTTTACTATGAAGTGCTAAGGTATGGATTTCTTTTTACTTATATTTCTTCTGATCCTTTAGGTCTTCTTGAATCTGTATCCTGAAATCTTTCTTCATTTTTAGCAATTACCTTCTCAAATATTCATTCTGTCATTTTCTCTCCTCTCCTCCTAGAACTCCAGTTACATGCATGTTAGACTTCTCTGCAACTCTTACTCTCTTTCTTTTCTCTATTTTCCATTATTTTGTCTCCCTGTACTTCATTCTAGCAATTTTCTTCAGTTTCATGCTTCAGCAATTTCTAACCTGTTATTAACTTTATCAATTAAATTATTTCTTTTGGTTATTTCATTTTTTTAGTTCTATAATATGTATTTGTTTCACATTGTGTTTTTTTGTTCTCTACTGAAATTCTCAGATTTGTCTTTTAAGGCCTTTTTCATATTAAGCTAGTTATTTTAAAGTCTGTAACTGATAATTACATTATCTGAATCCTCTGTGTCATTCTTTATGATTGTATTTGTTTCTCTTGATTTTCTAACACAATGGCTTCTTTCCTTACAGGCCTCATATTTTTTTCATTAAATGCCTGATATTGTATATAATTAATTATAAAAGTAATTTTTGAATCCCAGGTCAATGTTTTCTTCCTTCTTGAGAAGATTTATATTTGCATCTGACAGATGTTCAAGGGTCCTAGTAATCTGGAATTACACAATCAATTTCAAAAATTGAGATGTTTGAATGGTGAGATTTAGTGCTCCTGTGGGCTGGTATATTTCCACTTTTCCTCTAAATAACAGACATATCAAGGGGAAAAGCTGTTTCAAATATTATGCTCATCTATCTATTCTTTGTTCTTCTCTAGACCTTAATTCTGTTGTCTTTCTGGATTTCTTGTGCTTCAAGCAGCTATTTTAAATATGTTTTATTAGTTTTTATAGTTGTTCTCTGTGGACGGACTAGTTTGATTTGCCAAGTAATAACTGGAATTATGGGGTATGTTCATTCTCATGGCATCCTCAGAGCCAACTATTGATCATTTTCCTGGTACCCAATGTATATTTGAAATGGCCACATTTAGAAGCTGGCAAAATCCTCACAAGGCAAAATCTTGACCTGCAGGGTAAGAGCCATGTAAAAGCCCCTGAAATGCCTTCCCTCTGCTAAGGTAATGATACAATAATGTGTCACGGAGGAGTGCAGGTATTAATGATCTTCTCAAAGACTTAAATAATATAGCAGTAATAGCCCCATTCAATTCCCCAGCCTGGTCAGTCCAAAAGCTTAATGAATCATGGTGGATAATAGTAGCCTACTGCAAACTTAACCAATTGGTAGCCCCAGCAGCCACTGCTGTGTTAGATGTGGTGTCTCTTCCAGAGCAAATTAACACAATTTTGTTTACATAGTATGCGGCTATTGATCTAATGAGTACTTTGTTTCCTATAACCATTAAAAGAAAAAAATCAGAATCTTCTGCATTCACCTGGGAGAGATGACTACATATATTTCTGGTTTTCCTGAAGACTATATTATTTCTCTTGCTCTCTGTTAGAATATTGTATGAAGGAACAAGAACTATCTGGGCATCCAAATGAAAATAATCCATTCAGTAGATAATATATTAATCTACTATATTGATGATATTATGTAATTGGTCCTGATGAACAAGACCTGGTGAGTCCTCTAAATACCTTAATAAGACACATGCATTCTCAAGAATGAGAGGTAAGCACTGCAAGGATTTATAATCCTGGTACATCAGTGAAGCTGAAGCAAAAGATGTTTTGTGCCTTGCACCTCATGTAACTAAGAAGGAAGCAGAACACTCTTTGAGATTTGGAGACAGCATATATTGCAGTTGGAAATACTGACCTAACCTGTTTGTTGGATGAGACAGAGGGTCCTGACTTCGTGTGGGCCCAGAACAGGGCTCTGCCATTTAGGGCACATGACTTGAAGGTCCCATGGTAATACATGTATCTGAGGTGGAAAAAGTACCATGTGGAGGCTCTGGCAAATCCTAATACAAGATCTATAATACAATCACTTGGATCCTGTAGCAAAACCATGCCATCCATAGTAGATAACTATATATTATTTTAAAAATAGCTTTTGTTTTGCTAATGATCTCTGATAGAAGCTGACTGACCAAAGGACATCAAGCAACCATGCAGCCAGGACTACTCATTATGAAATAGGTATTATCAAACCCTCCAAATCACAAGGTCAGGGATGGGGAGACACTGTGCAACAATCTGTCATGATATGGAAATGATATATCTAGAATTATGATTAATTCTAGAGAACATAAGTAAGATGTAACACAGGAGGCCAGGGCCCACCGTGTTTTTACCATTCTTTCACTGATGCTTCTCTCAGCTCATGGCCCTAAGGGAGTTTCCCTCTGATGAGCTTACAGAGGAGGAAAGAGCCCAATCTTAGCTCATGGATGTGTCTGCTTGGTATGTGAGTGCAAGCCAAAAATGAACTGCTCTTGGACAAAACCCCCATTTAGGAGTGGCCTGAAGGACCACAGTGAAGAAACTACCTTCCAAAGGGTTGAATTTGGACAGTAAATCAGGTCATCAAATTTATTTGGAGAAAGAGGTGGCCAAGGTATACTCAGATTCATGGGCAATGGCAAATGCCTTAGACAGTTGACCAGAAACCTGGAAGGAAAAGTATTGAAAGACTGGGGAGAGACATGGATAGAACTATGGGAGTGGGTACAAAATGTGAGTGTTTTTCCATGAGAGACTATCATAAGAAGAAGAGTCACCAAACAAACAAGTTGATAGAATTAGTTCGCCAGCCCTATGCCCCTCGTTACTCCTCTTTTTTTGAAGAGTAGAGAGAACTTACACAATAAATTATGTCAATAAAAATCTTCATCTCACATTCTGACCTATGCCAGGGTAGATAAAACCACCCAACTGTCAAATAAAGATGAAAGACTACTTCTCTTGGACTAAAATTTGAGGAGCAAAATAATTCTCCAAGAATTTGGGGCCATCAGCCTTCCTTCAAATGGGCTCAAAATTTATACACACATTGTCTGTATATGGAAGAATCCCAAAATAAATGTCAAAAAATTCACTGTATGTAATCCAGGTTAGTAATAGTTCCATATGCCTCAGTCCTTTTAAATACAAAAATAAATTCTCTCTGCAACGATGTATGCTCAATCAAGGTCTAATATTTTTTCCACACTAAAAACCTGATGACTATGAATTCATGATCTCCAATAACAAAACACACGAATAAACAAGATGTCATGTGTGAGAAACAATAAGCAACATAACTAGACATTCTAGGATATTATATATTTGAAGTATCTCATGCAAAATAATTAAACATAGATGTTTAAAATATTTAAATTAACTAAAGAGGCAACACAAATAAGCAAAGAATACAAGACTATGAATAAATAATGAAGATTTAAAAATATAACTTCCCTCTCAAAACCAGGACTTTGGAATATCTCCATTTCTGTCATATTCAAAATCAATGGAATTAAAATAAAAATGAATGTGGATGTCAACAAACCGATCCTGATGTTTATATGTAAAAGTAAAAGAAGCAGAATAGCCAACATAATACTGAAGAAGAACTAAGCCAGAGGATTGACACTATCTGACTCACCTAACTTCCAGACTTGCTTACTAGAAAGCAATAGTAATCAAGACAGTGTGGTAATGGCAAGAGAATACACAAATAGATCAATGAAACTGCTTACAGGGCCTCAAAATAGACTCACACAAATACAGTCAACCAATCTTTGACAAAGGAGCAAAAGTCATCTAATGGAGAAAGTTAGTCTTTCAGCAAATGGTGCTGCAAAAACTGGACATCCACATGGAAAAAATAAATAAATAAATAAATAAATAAGAATCTAGACACTGACTTTACAACCTTCACAGAATTGACTTGAAATGAATCAATTACCAAAATGTAAAATGCGAAATTAAAACACCTTCTGGAAGATAACATAGGAGAAAAACTAGATGATCTTGGGTTTGGCAGTGAGTTTTTAGATAAAACACCAAAGAACAGGATCTAGGAAAGAACACTGGATAAGTTGGATTTTATTAAAATTAAAAAATTCTGTTCAATAAAAGTCACATAAAGAAAATGAAAAGACAAGCCATGGACTGAGATAAATATTTACAAAACACTTACCTCATAAAGAACTTGTATTCAAAATATATAAAGAATGCTTAAAATTCAACAATAAGGAACCAAATGACCCAATTAAAAAGTGTTCAAATATCTGAACAGATCCCCATGAAGAAGATATGCTGATGGAAAATAAATATATAAAAAGATACTTCAACTCATATTATCAATGAATTTTAAATTAAAATAAAAATGAGATACCACTACAAATCTATTAGAATAGCCAAAATTTAAAACATTGACACCAAATGTTAGTGAGGATGTGGAGCAACAGAAACTCTCATTTGTTGCTTTTGGAGATACAAAATGGTACATCCACCGTGGAAGACAATTTTGCAGTTTCTTACAAAGCTAAATATAATCTTGCTATACAATCCAAAAATTGTGCTTCTTGGTATTTACCGAAAACATATTCACACAAAAAGCTGTGCATGAATGTTTAACACAGCTTTATTCATAATTGCCAAAATGTGGAAGCAAACAAGATGTCCTTCAATAGGTGAGTGAATAAACAGTCCACGCAATTTACATCCACACAATGGAATATTAATTATTTAGTGACAAAAGGAGATGAGCTATCAAGCCATGAAACAACAAGGAGGAACCTTAAATACATATTGGCAAGCCAGTCAAACAAAATGCCCTGTGTGATTATAAGACATTTTGTAAAAAGCAAAACTATAGAAACATTAGATCGGTGGCTGCCAGAGGTTTGGTGAGAGGGCAGTGAGGAATGGAGAAGGATAAATAGAGAAGAAGGATTTTTTAGGGCAGTAAAATTATTCTGTATGATTCTATAACAGTGGACATATAACATTAGGAATTTGTCAAAATCCATAGAACTGTATAACACAAAGGGTAAACCCCAATGTAAACTATGGACTATCGTTAGTCATTGTTGGTTCATCAATTGCAGCAAATATAACATATCAAGGCAAGATGTTAATAATAGGGGAAATTGTAGACAGAAGGAGAGGAAATCTACGGGAATTCTGTATACTTTCTGCTCAATTACTCTATAAACTCAAAACTGTGCTAAAGATTGTCTTTTAATTAAAAATTAATTAGGAATTAATTAATTTGAAATAATCTCAATGGATAATTAAATATCAGATTAGATATAGCTGAAAATAAAATTAGTGAACTACAAAATAGATCTTTAAAATTACACAGACCGTAGCAGAAAGATATAACACTATAAAAATATTATAATAGTTGATTTAAGAGATAACATAGCATGATAAAATCTGCCATATGCATTCTATTTAAGTGTAAGCAAACAGAATAGTGTCACTGCATTAGTTGCAATACTTGAAAATATATTATCTAACAAATTCCTAGAATAGATCAAATATATGAATCTAATGAATGAAACTTTAAAACTGCCTTTAATAAAGAAAAGAGATGATAATGATATTAGAGCAGCCTCATAATTATCAACAATGCAGACCAGGTGGCCATCATGTAATGGCTTAAAAACTGAATTAATATAATTCTCAATATTAGAAAAAATATCAGTGTATACTTGCCTATAAGAAAACTAATCAAGATTTTTATACACAAAATTAAAATATCACTGACATAAATAAATAAGCAGTTCAACTGAAACTTTTAGCTAGTTAGCAAAATACCAAAAATGCTAATAGCAGAAATAATGTTCCTTTTAATAATGAGGCATAAAAAAATTAGGCAATTTAGAAAAGCTAATGTCAGTTTGAAAGGAAAAAATCTTACAGGATATTTTGTGAGCTTAAATAACTTTAAGCAAAAAATTGTACACCTCAAGATTTAGTCTAAAAACAGTTAAAAGACAATAAAACATATACTTGAATATGATTTAGTGTCAAACAATATCGAAAATGACAATGATTATTATAATAATCTTGAAGCACTATAAAGTTTTAAAAAAATTATGTGGAGAAATTTAATAATCAAGTAAAACCAAACTTGAAAAAGAACTAATGAAATTGACACAGCCTTGTGTGAAATGTATCTCTACCTAAGCAAAATAAATATTGGCTCTTCAGTTTATTCTGTCATAAATTCTAATGGAAAACTGTGAATATATACACTGTGACCAAAGGGAGCACAAACTTAGCACAGAAAGTGGGATGTGAGAAATGAGCAAAGACTTATATAAAGGCAAGAAACTCTAACATAGGTTATAGTTATTAAAAATGTGTAGGAAATTTGAAATGTGGGTGAAAAGATTTTATTTAGGGCTTTGAATCCAACAAATCCCTCGAGAAAAATCATCATTACAGGAAAGAAATGAAAAAATATATATAAATAGATCATAGATCCATACTTTTCTATATGAAAAGAAAATTCACATCTATTATGTTAGGATTATAGATTTCTTCTTTTCTTTTTATTAGTCTTATAAAGTAAGATATAGTAAAGGTAGGGAAATGCAGAAAAATGCAGCCTGCTCTGTGATTTGGAAATGTGAGCTCTGGGTAGGCAAGAAACAAAAATCCAATAACTGCAAGTAACTCAATAATCCAGAGTTTGTGGAAATTTAAAGAAACAATAATTGTAGCAGTTGGAAAGAAAAAATGACTGAGCTGTGTTACTATTTATGCTCTTCAGAAAACATTATAGCAAAGTCAATAAAATATAAACATAAAGAAAACAAACTGCATTTTAAACAGATGTTGAAGGGAAGCATTTGACTGGGAATGAAATAAATGGCAGACCAAACACTGGAGGAGCTTTACTTTATCAAATCATTTATATGATGTGACAAGGGAGGAGAGTCTATGTTTTAAAAGGGAGGCTAGGATTTCTTAATAAATGCGTCATTATGCCAGATACATTAGGTGACTTAATATAAATATCAAAGACTTTAAAATATATCCATGTACATGCATATCTGTAATTAACTAGACAGAAAGATCTTTTAGAAAAAGCTCAAAATTAAAGAGCTGTTCTCATAGAATAAAGGTTGTCAATAGGTAATTTTATTAAAAATTTGCATGCAGGAGGCACCTGGGACAGAATATATTATTTGTAAAATACCTATTGCTTTCAGCATTTCATATATATGTATGAGCTCAGGCTAGAAATAATAAAAATCCTTGTTTGTATATACATGAAAAAATGCAAAATACATAATTTCCTCCTTGTAATCATAAAAGCTTATGAATTTATATTTTCAAAAGTGGAGATGGCGATTTGCAGCGGCAGTGTCATGGTGAAGAAAGTAGTCAAGGAAGTTTATGTTTAAAGAGACAGAACATCACAAGTTGGCTACAAGTCCTCTCTAAAGATAGGGGGTAATAAGGGACAGCAGGATACAACTTGGGGAGCAGGGAGAATATTCTATGTTATCCTTATAAGCAAGACTTCAGGAACAGCCAAGAAAAGGCATACTTCAGCCTAGTATATAGCAAGAGGTCACCTACAGGCATCAGTCCTGAAAAGCAATAAATTTCATTAAAAAATAATAATAAGCCACAGGCTGCTGACTGGGAGAAGAGAACATGGTAAAACAAAACAAAACAAAACAAAAACAAAGTGTAACTAGTAAAAAAAAAAATGTAACTAGGTCAGACCTTTTTAACAATAAATGATTAAGGAGCCCTAATAAACCTAAATAAAACTTGAAAGCAAAGATCGTCTTGGAATTAGTTTATAAGCAAAGATAAACTCATATCTGGCTCATATTAAGAACCATGCAGTTCACAATATGCTAACAAAAGATGGTAGGTTTAAATTTTATGTAGCATGGGCCAGGCACAGTGGCACACACCTGTAATCCCAGCACATTGGGTGGTGGAGACAGGAGGATATCTTGAGGCTAGGAGTGCAAAACCAGCCTGGGCAATGAAGTGAGACACCTTGCCTTGAAAGAAGAAAAAAAAGAAAGGAAAGAAAGGAAAGACAGGAAAGACAAGAAGAAAAAAAAACAAGAAAGAAAGAAAAAGAAAGAAAGAAGAGGAAAGAAAAAGAAGAGAAAGAAAGAAAAAGAAGAGAAAGAAAGAAAGAAAAAAGAGGAAAGCGAGAAAGCAAGACAGAGAGGGAGGGAGGGAGGGAGGGAGGAAGGAAAGGAGGAAGGAAGGAAGGAAGGAAGGAAGGGAGGAAGGAAGGAAGGAAGAAAGAAGCAGGAAAGCAAGAAAGTGAGAGAAAGAGAGGGAGGGAAGGAAGGAGGGAGGGAGCAAGGAAGGAAGGAAGAAAGAAAGAAGCAGGAAAGCAAGAAAGCGAGAGAGAGAGGGAGGGAAGGAAGGAGGGAGGGAGGGAGCAAGGAAGGAAGGAAGGGGAAAGAAGAAAGGAAAGAAAGAAAGAAAGAATGAGAGAGAGAGAAAGAAAGAAAGAGAAAGAGGGAGAGAGAAACAAAGGGAGAGAGAAACAAAGGGAAAGAGAGAGAAGGGGGAAGGAAGGAAGGGAGGGAGGGAAGGAAGGAAGGAAAGAAATTTTGTGTAAAATGAAAAACGCACATTTTAAATAGTTAAACTGCAGAATGTCCTAATATTAACTTAATGTGTGCACAAACTAACACACACACAAACACCTCTCCCAAAATTTAAAATGTTCTTTCAGGAGCCATAGCAAGATGGTGGAACAAAAAGCTACACCTTTTGTCCCCCTCACTGGAACACAAAATTTTAACAACTATCTGCACCAGAAAAGCACCATCACCAAGAACCAAAGATCAGGTGAGCAATCACAGTACCTGGTTTTAACTTTATATTGTGGAAAGAGGTATTGAAGAGGACAGGAGAAGCTGTCTTGAATAACCAATGCCACCCCTTCCCCAACCCCCTGGCAGCATCTGTGCATCCCAAACTGTCTTTGTACTTAGGGGAACGAGAGCACAGTGCCTGGGGAAACTTTACATTGAACTCAGTGCTACACTGTCACAACAGAGAGGAAAGCAAAGCCGTGCTGGACTCAGCCAGCACTCATGCACGGAGGGAGTCTTTGGACCAGACCTAGCCATAGGGGAATCACCCATCCCAGTGGTTGGAATTTTAGTTTCTTGGCAAGTCTCGTCACTGCGGGCCAACATGCTCTGGGGTTCTAGGTAAACTTGAAAGGCGGTCTAGGACACAAAGACCACAATTCCTAGACAACTTCTATTGCTGGGCTGGGCTCAGAGCCAGAGGACTAGGGAGGGGCTTGACCGAGAGATATACCAGCTATGGTGGCTAGAGGAGTGCTTGCAACAACTCTCCTCCAGCCCTAGGCAATGCAGCTCATAGCAACAAAAGTGACTCCTTCCTTCTGCTTAAGGAAAGGAGAGTGAATAGTAAAGAGGACTTTGTCTTGCATCTTGGATACCAGCTCAGCCACAATAGGAGTGGGCACTGGGCAGAGTCATGAAGCCCGCATTCCAGGACCTAGCTCTTGAATGATATTTCTAGACATACCAAAGACCAAAAGGTAACCCACTGCTTTGAAAGAAGGACCCAGTCCTGGCAGGATTAATCACCTGCTGACTAAAGCCTTTGGCTCCTCCAGTGATATCCAGGTAGTATGCCATGGATCTTGGGCTTCAGGGGAGACCCAGCACATTCTCAGCTGTGGTGGCTGTGGTGAAAGACACCTTTTTGAGAAAAAGCAGAGGGAAAGGCAAAGGAGACTTTGTCTTACACCCTAGGTACCAGCTCGGTCATAACTGGGTACAGTGACAACCAGGCTCCCAGGGTCTCTGAGTCCAGGCCTAGACTCTTAGAGAGAATTTCTGGACCTGGCCCTGGGCCAGAGGGGTGCCCACTGCTCTGTGGGGTGAGTCCCTGGACTGGCATCACTCACCACAAGCTGACACAAAAGCCCTTGGGCTTTAAGCGAACATCAGCAGAGGCCTGGCAGAACACCCCATGGACCAGTGGTGGTGGTGGCCACAGGGAGAGGCTCTTCTACCTGTGGAAAGGGAAGGGAAGAACAGGAAGGTCTGTGTACTGTGGTTTGAGTGCCAACTTAGCCACAGTAGAAGATAACAGGTAAGTTGCTAAGGTGTTTTACTCCAATCCCTGGCTCCCAGATAGCATCTCTGGACATGCCCAGGACCTAAGGGTATTTACCACCCTGAAGGGAAGGGCCCAGAGGAAGGTTCAGTGCTAGGCTGACTTCAGGTCTGACCCAGCACAGTCTCAGTGATAATGTCCAAAGGGGTGCTTGCATCACCATATCCCCAGTTCCAGGTGGCCAGCACAGAGAGAGACTCCATTTGTCCAGGAGAAAGCAAAAACGAAAACAAAGAATCTCTGCCTCATAATCTACAGATTTCTTCCAGATCTTTTCCAAGATCACCAAGGCAGTACCTCTATGAGTCTGCAAATGCCACAGTATTATTGGGCTTGGGACCCAATCCCTTGTGATACATGGAAAGCCCTTCCAAGAAGGACAGGCACAAAAACCCCATACTGTGACAACTACAATAAATACCTTACTCTTCAATGCCCAGACATTAAAGAATATTAAGCATCAATACCATCCAGAAAAACATGACCTCACCAAATGAATTAAATAAGGCACCAGGAACCAATCCTGAAGAAACAGAGACATATGATCTTTCAGACAGAGAATTCAAAATAGCTGTGTTGTGGAAACTAAAAGAAATTCAAGACAGCACACAGAAGGAATACAGAATTCTATTCAATGAGTTTTAAAAAGAGACTAAAATAATTTAAAAGAATCAAGCAGAAATTCCAAGGTTTAAAAATGCAATTCAAACACTGAAGAACGCATCAAAGTCTCTTAACAGTAGAACTGATCAAGCAGAAGAAATAATTAGTGAGCTTGAAGACAGGTTATTTCAAAATACAGTCAGAGGAGACCGAAAAATAAATAAAAGAATTAATTGATAAATAACAATGAACCATGTCTACAGGATCTAGAAAATCACCTCAGAAGGACAAATCTAAGAGTTATTGGCATTAATAAGGAGGTAGAGAAAGAGATAGGGTTAAAAAGTTTATTAACAGGGATAATAACAGAAAAGTACCAAACCTAGAAAAATATATCAACATCCAGGTACAAGAAGGTGATAGAACACTAAGCAGATTTAACCCAAAGAACACTACTTCAAGGCATTTAATAATTGAACTCCCAAAGATCAAGGATAAAGAAAGGATCCTAAAAGCAGCAAGAGAGAAGACACAAATAAGGTACAATGGAGCTCTAATATGACTGGCAGCAGACTTTTCAGTGAAAAGCTTTTAGGCCAGGAGAGAATGACATTACAAACTTAAAGAGCTGAAAGAAAAAAGAAAAAAAACTTTTACCCTACAACATTATATCTGGCAAAAATGTCCCTTAAATATGAAGAAGAAATAAAGACCTTCTAAGACAAACAAAATTGGAATGATGTCATCAACACCAGACCTGTCCTACAAGAAATCTGAAGGGTGTTCTTCTGTGAAAAAGAAAAAGATGTAAATGAAGGAGAGGAAATAATCTGAAGGTACAAAGCTCACTGGTAATTGTAGGTACATGGAAAAACACAGAATAGTATAACACTGTAATTGTGATGTGTAAACTTCTCTTGACTTAAGTAGAAAGGCTCAATGATTAACCAATCAAAAATAATAACTACAACTTTTGAAGACATCGACAGTATGCTAAGACATAATAAGAAACAACAACAAAGTTAAAAAGCAAGGGGATAAGTTAAAGTGTAGAGTTTTTACTAGTTTTCATTTAGAGTGCTTGTTTATGCAATTACTGTAATGTTGTTATTAGGCTAAAATAATGGGTTATAAGTTAGTATTTGCAAGCCTCATGGTAACCTCAAACTGAAAAACATACAATGGATACACAAAGCCTAGAAAGCAAGAAATTAAAGCATAATAACAGAGATAATCATTTTCACTAAAAGGAAGACTGGAAGGAAAGAATGAAGGAAGAGAAGACCACAGAACAACCAGGAAACACATAACAAATAGTACCAAGCATCTTTTCTTACCACAATGGAATAAAACTACAAACAAATAACAAGGAATTGTGGAAACTACCAAAACACATGTAAATTAAACAATATGCCCCTAAATGACCAGTGTGTCAATGAAAAAATTTAGAAGGAAATTGAAAAGTTTTTCAAAACAAACCATAATGGAAACAACATACCAAAACCTATGGGATACAGTGAAAGAAATACTAAGAGGATATTTATAGCTATAAGTGCCTATATTGAAAAAGAAGAAAAACTTCTAATAAATAACCTAATGATGCATCTTAAAAAACTAGAAAAACAAGAGCAAACTGAATCCAAAATTAGTAGAATAAAAGAAATAATAAAGATCAGAAATCAATGAATATGAAATGAAGAAAACAATACAAAAGATCAATGAAACAAAAAGTTGCTTTTTTGAAAAGATAAACAAAATTAACAAACCTTTATCTAGACTAAGAAATAAACAGAGAAGACACATATAAATAAAATCAGAGATGAAAAAGGAGACATTACAACCGATACCACAGAAAATCAAAGGATAATCTGTGGCTACTATGAGCAACTATATGCAAAAAAATTTGAAAAACTGGAAAAAACAGACAAATTCCTAGACACATACAACCTACCAAGATTGAACCATGAAGATATCCAACATCTGAACAGATCAATAAAAAGTGGAAAGATTGAAGCCATAATAAAAAGTCTCCCGGTAAAGTCTGGGACCTGATAGCTTCACCATTATATTGTACCAAATATTTAAAGAAAAACTAATGCCAATCCTACTTAAATTGTTCCAAAAAATAGAGAAAGAGGGAATACTTCCAAACTCATTCTACAAGGCCAGTATTTCCCTGATACCAAAACCAGACAAAGATATTTCAGAAAAAGAAAACTACAGGTCAATATCTATGATAAAAATTGATGCAAAAGTCATCAACAAAATGTTAGCAAACCAAATTTAACAATACATTAAAAAGATCATTCATCATGACTAAGTGGGATTTGTCCTAAGGATTCAAGTTTGGTTCAACATATGCAATTTAATGTGATATATCACATCAACAGAATAACTAACAAAAACTGTATAATCATTTCAATTGATGCTGAAAAAGCAATGGATAAAATTCAGCATTGCATAGTGATACAAACCCTGAAAAAACTAGAGATAGAAGGAAGATACCTTAACACAATAAAAGCCATTTGCGAGAGACCCACAGCAAGTATTGTACTGAATAAGGAAAAATAGAAATTATTTCCTATATGATCTGGAACCTGACAAGGATGCTGACTGTCACCACTGTTATTCAACAAACCACTGGAAGTCTTAGCTAGAGCAATCAGACAGAAAGAAACACAGGACATCCCAATTAGAAAGGAAGCAGTCAAATTCCTTTGTTTACAGATAATATGCTCTTATATGTGGAAAAACCTAAGGACTCCAAAAAATAACTATTAAAACTGATGAACAAATTCATTAATATTGCAGAATAAAAAAATCAACAAACAAAATCAGTAGCATTTCTATATGTCAACATTGAACAATCCAAAAAAGAAATAAAAAACTCATTCCACTTACAACAGCCACATATAAAATTAAATACCTGAAAATTAACTCAATCAAAAAAAGTGGAAGATCTCTACAATGAAAACTATGAAACAATGATGAAAGTAATGGAAGACAATACCAAAAATTGGAAAGATATTTCAGTACATGTATTAGAATAATCAATATTGTTAAAATGTTAGTATTACAAAAAGCAATCTATAGATTCAGTGCAATCCCTATCAAAGTACCAAAGACATTCTTCACAGAACTAGAAAAAACAATCCTAAAGTCTGTATGGAACTACAAAAGGCTCAGAATAGCCAAAGCTCTCCTGGCAAGAAGAAGGAAACAGGAGGAATTACATTGCCTGACTTCAAATTATAGCAAGTGCTATAGGAACTGAAACAGCATGGTACTGGCATAAAAACAGACACATAGACCAATGGAACAGAAAACAAAAACAAATCCACACAACTATAGCAAACTCATTTTTTACAAAGGTGCCAAGAACACTCACTGGGGAAAAGACAGTCTCTTCAATAAACGGTGTTGGGAAAACACAATAACCTTATGCAGAAGAATGAAAATTGACACTATCACTCACCATATGGAAAAATCAAATCAAAATGGATTAAAGACTTAAACTAAGACTTAAAAATCAAACTATGAAACTACCAAAAGAAAACATAGGGGAAAATATTCAGGACATTGGTCTTGGCAAAAATTTCTTGAGTAATAGCCAACAACCAAAGGCAACCAAAGCAAAAATGGACAAATGGAATCACATCGAGTTAAAAGGTTCTGCACAACAAAGGATACAATCAACAAAGTGAAGAGACAATACAAAAAATGTGAAAAAATATTTGTAAGCTACCCATATGACAAGGTGTTAATAACCAGAATATATAAGGAGCTCAAAGAATTCTGTGGAAAATATCTAATAATCCAATTTAGAAATGAGAAAAATGTTTAAATAGATGTTTCTCAAAAGAAGCCATACAAATGGCAAAGAATTCTGAAACACTTTTATGAAAAAGTACTCAATATCACTGATTATCAGAGAAATGGCAAATTAAAAGAACAATAAGATATTATCTCACCCCAGTTAAAATGGCTTTTGTCCGGAAGTCAGGCAATAACACAAATGCTGATGAAGATGTGGAAAAAAGGGAATCATCACACACTGTTAGTTGGAATGTGCACTAGTACAACAACTATGGATAACAGTTTGGACATTCCTGAAAAAACTAAAATGAGTCCTACCATACAATCCAGCAACCCCACTGCTGGATCAATACCCAGAAGAAAGGAAATCAGTACATCAAAGAGATATCTGCACTCCCAGATTTGTTGCAGCACTGTTCACATGGCCAAGATTTGAAAGACACCTAAGTGTCCATCAACACATAAATGAAAAAGCAAATGGGGTGCATACACACAATGAAGTACTATCCAGCCATAAAAAGAACAAGATCTTGTCATTTGCAACAACATAGAAGGAACTGAAAATCATTATGTTAAGTGAAATATAATGACTGTTTAGTCAGGCACAGAAAGACAAACATCACATGTTCTACTTCTTTATTGGATCTATAAGTCAAAACAACAGAATTCATGGAGATAGAGAGTAGAAGGATGGTTACCAGAGGCTGAGAAGGGTATTGGGGTATGGTGGTGTGGGGGAAGTGGGGATGATTAATGAGTACAAAACAAATAGCTGGAATGAATAAGGAAGACCTAGCATTTGATAGCACAATGTGATAACTATAGTCAATAATCATTTGATTTTACATTTTAAAATAAATAAAAGAATATGATGGCATGTTCATAACACGAAGAACAATGCTTGAGGTAATGGACAGCCAATTCTCCATGATGTGATTATTATGCATTTCATACCTGTACAAAAATATCTCATGTACTTCATAAATATATATACCTACTATGTACCTACACACATTTTAAATTAAAAAATTTAAAAAATAAAATGTTCTTCTATTGATTATATAAAAAGTTTTATGAATTTGTTTTCATGGAATAAAATCAATGCTCATCAAAAACTTCTTTTCCTCTAAATATTTGATTGTATTTTAGTTTAATTTTTGTTTTCCCAAAGTCAATTCAGGGTGGATTCTCAAATGAGTTTATCCACTAAGAGTAATTTACATTTCTGACCCTTGGCATGCTTCTCATTTTTCAAATGAATGTAAAATACTCATTTGATCAGGTAAGTCAAGATACCTGTGAATTAAAGCATGTTTAAGAATGAGATTGGGTTGCAAATTTCTTAGAAGAATGAAACTTTTTTTAAAAAACAAATATCTTTGATATTCAAAATATGTAGCTGCTAAAATTCAAAGCACGTAAGATACTTTTATTTTCTCAAGTCAAAGGCCCACGTGCAGAAAAAAAATACCTTAAACTTTGGCCAGTTTCAGCAATATAGTGATAGTGACAGGAGGCAGCCAAATGCCTAAGCAGATGGGGTGGGTCCCCAATGAAACCCCACCTTCAAGCCTAAAAAGCAGCCTGAAGGCTGAAAAACTGAACTGCTGGTTCAGGATAAAACCCATGACCCAGAGTGAGAACTTCTGTTCCTGTTTGCTTGCGCTTTTCCTATTAATTCTTTCTGAATAATGCCTTTTAACCAATCAAATATTACCTTTTCCAATATTATCTATGGCCTGTTCCTCCCCTATTCTGAGCCCATGAAAGCCCTGGACTCAGCCACACTGGGGGGACTTTCCCACTTTCGGGTAGGGGGAGCACCCCTATGCCCCCTCTCTGCGGAAAGCTGTTTCATCACTCAGTAGAGCTCCCCACCTTACTCACTCTTCAATTGTCAGCATATCCTCATTCTTCTTGAAAACTGGACAAAAACTCAGGGACTGGTTTCAAAGTCAGACTTGGCCCGTGCAGGCTGAGTGGGAGGGCCATCTCCTGCAACAGGTAGCATGTCCAAAGGAGGCCTGGGCAGAGTGTCACTGGCCAGAGGTTCTGGCTTGCAAAGTGACCAAGAGAAAAAGCCTGCATCATTTTGGGGGCTCACTCGGGATCCCTGAAGGGTGAGTAAATGCAGACCTAGACTCTTTTTTACAAGGCTTCTTGTCCTCAGACTTTTTTCTGAAGGCAGATGAAGCAGCAAACCTCTGGTGAGCCAATTAAGAATGAATGGCACAGCTACAGAGGACAGGATGCTAGAGAGGACCCTGACACCTCACTTGTCACTACTAGGGCGTTGGCAATGTTGGCATAGTTCCAATCCAGTCATTTCTATGGCATTCTCCTTCTTTTTTATCATGGCTGTCATGGCACCTATCTCTTCTTTTACAATGTCAAGAATGTTGTTGCAAACTAGGAGTTATTACTTGGTGGAATGAACATTTGGCCCAGCCATCAGATATGCAATTCAGAACAGTGCAGTTTCTGCCTATTCTTGGAGGCAAAGAAAAAGCAGAGATTAGAAGTTTCTCTCCCGGCCATGCGCGGTGGCTCACACCTGTAATCCCAGCACTTTGGAAGGCTGAGGCGGGCAGATCACAAGGTCAGGAGATTGAGACCATCCTGGCTAACACGGTGAAACCCCGTCTCTACTAAAAATACAAAAAATTAGCCGGGCCTGGTGGCGGTTGCCTGTAGTCCCAGCTATTTGGGAGGCTGAGGAAGGAGAATGGCCTGAACCCGGGAGGCGGAGCTTGCAGTGAGCCGAGATTGCGCGACTGCACTCCAGCCGGGGCCACAGAGGGAGATTCTGTCTCAAAAAATCAATCAATCAATCAATAAAGTTTCTCTCTCTGTTGGAGGAACCTATTTGCATAGAGCAAAAGGAATTTTCCCTCAGGCACCTTCCCCACCCTGCACTTAAGTTGTTTTTTTCTTTTCTTCACCATGTCAGGAGTTAACACAGCCCTGCAAACAAAGGGAGCCTTTCTATGTGAGAGGCTTTTTTCCTTTTGAAAGGCATCTTAGGAGTCCAGGACCCCAATTCTCCCTTTCTCTGCCTTGTTTGAGGAGAGCCCAGTTCCCCAGCTTTAACTTAGCATTGGACTTTTGATGGGAAGCAGTGAAAGGGCAGCTCTGTCAGCTGCTGGCTGCAGTCTGGTGAAGACCACATGGGACTTAATCTAATGAGTCCATGAACCTTCCTGACACAGTTATTTGTCCTAAAATCAATTCCAAACTTCAGGTTGAAGCCCTAGAAAGAAAACCTGGATTTCAGGGATCCAGAGGCAGACAGCAACAGAAGCCAAGAAGCACAGCACAGGTGAGCATGACTAATTCCTGCCTATTAGGCACCCACACACACACATTTCATCAATAGAGGTCAAGCTAGCATGCATGACATAGAAGAGGTTACCAACAGCAGGGAGGACAGGACAGCATATAGGTAAGTGTGGATAATTCCTACCCTCTAGGCCTCCCTGTTCCACAAGGGTGAAAGTTGCACTGGCACCCATGGGCAGCACCCTGCCAAGGTCGCTGGGACTCAGGGATATAAGGATGGAAGGAAAAAAAAAGATGGCATTGTTTCTTCTCCCATATGTATGCTGGGTTATTTGCTGAGAAGAGAAAGGAACTAAGGGATGCATTGTCCCCCTCTTTCCATATGGGTAACCAACCATCTTCAGTTTCTACTTTTCTTGAATGTGTCCTGAATTGCTGGGACTCCTTTGAAAAAAAAAAAAAAAGCCTTCTGTTTCCTTTTTCCTCCTCTGTTCTCTCTTCATGAAAAAGTAATTGCTTCCCCATACCACAGGACCCTCCCCTCAAATGCATCCCCCAAACTAGGAAAAGTTAATTTTCCCAAAACTTAAACTGTTTGTCTTAAAAATGAACCAGGAAGAAATTACAGATCGAATTGAGAGAATCTCTCGAAGAGGGACAACTTTTACAGTATCCAAATAACCTTTGTCTGCTTCCCCTTCACAGGACTCCAGGGTAGATTAGGCTCCATAGCTCAGGGGAAGGGAATCCGGAAGCCTGACATGCTGGCAAAAAGGTAAAAGTTTTACCAGTCAGACTTCTGGCCTCCCTCTCCCTGTGCAAACAGGTAGAATGAATGACAAAAAATACTGTTTATACTCTCTGTAAGGTTTTGATGAATAGAAAAAAGGATTTGTGAGGCTAATCTTAAGCTGTAGTGAATCTGTTGTACTTTGTGCTACGAATTTATCTTTCTGTCAAAAATAGAAATACCTTAGGCTAGAACATAGGCCTAGGACCCTTAAGCCGACTGTTCAAGCCAGCCCAACAAATTGGCCAGTAATAAACTTTGCTGGACATCTCCATTTGTTTTATGTCCTTGGGTGCTTGACCATGTAACTACATGGCAGTACTTTCTTTTGGTTTCTGCCATTTTACAATGGCATCCTGGTTTCAATCCTGGCTTAGGGAATGAGCACTTCCTGGTTACTATCTGTGTGAGTTTTATCGTTTTCTGATTCTCTTCCCCTCCATGAACAACTTCTAGTTTCCTTTCTTAAATCTGCCTTTCTCTGAGCTACCTTTAAAGATTCTAGATTTTGTAAAAACTGCCTAACACCTCTTTCTAAATACCTTGTACACTTATGGTGAAATCATATCCTTAGTTAACGCTTGTTGGTTTCACTTGTGAGGTTTCTTTTGGTAAAGTTCAAAAGCCTTAAATATTGGCCACTTGGCATGACTAAAGTTGGGTAACAAGGGGTTTAAAAGGATTTTTTTTTATAGAGCACTGTGGTTAAAAGTCAGCTTAATTAAAAGTGGATATCCAAGCTATAAGTATATTTAAAAGGTCTTTATGGTTTTTTTCTCCCCCTCTTCTTGGATCTTGTTTCACTGGAAAATGTTTTTGTTTCCCCCCTCAGTTGACTGAATTATTTTTCTCCATTTTGTCTTGCCACTCTTAATGCATGCATGAAAGGCCCTAAGATAACTTCTGATAGCCTGGGACTCCCTGGGAAAAATGGAGGAGGCGCCACTGACCCCATTTTGGAAAAAAAAAATCTCTATTTCCTTATGGAACCCCAAGAATTAAAAGTGGATAAATCCCTCCCAAAATCTGTTTTTGTCTTCCAGCTATTTCTGGCTATTAGGCCCTAGAAACTGCATGCTTTCCTAGACCTGCTCTTGAAGGGCTCCATCCTGAGGCCAGTAAACTAATTAAGAGATTGGCAAATAAAAAAATCTTAAAACCACTGGATCTTTTTCTGTCTGTATAGTTATATACACTGTGATGATTATATAGAAAAGAGCTCTAATTAATTGGCTTGGAGAAAAATAAGTGCTGAGATCAAATGATTTTTGAAGGAAAAATAAAAGCTATATACCTTTTAGTTCATGTAACTTTAATCTTTGAGAAATTTTAAAATTGGTAAAATACAGATGCCTTCAAAATGTAAATATGCAGTCTAAATTATGCAGGTCAGATACTAAGTTTGCTAAATGCTTTAAGGTTATAAACTGCTTCTTTGGCTTTTGAAAATCATTCAACTTGTCTGCTTTACTGTTTGGCAAGGTCAGGGGACATATGGAAATAACCACACCCCTAACTATGCTGGAAAGAGTCAGACCTTAGCTGCAGCTACTACATAATTAAAATAACTTACCAGGTTTTACATTAAAATTTAAAAATTGCCAAGAGTTACCATTATAACATGTAATTGAGACTACTGAAAATAGATTTACATGCAAGGTATATAAAGGAAAGTGAAATGTGTTTTTAGTAGAAGATTATAAGTAGGTACAGGAATATAAAATTTTGCCTAGTTTAGAGGGTTCAAGTATGGATATAAATCAAATAAGATAAAGCTAAAAGTTTAAACAAGTGGTGGAAGGTTTATAAAAATTAATCTTGTGAAAGAAACTCTGTGTGTGAACATATTGATTAAATTCAAAAGGCTATTATATAATTTTTCCATTAATTGAGCATTGAAATAAAAACACAGTAAGGTTTTCTTAAGGCAGTGATCTGCTCTTTAACAAAAATTTGTAAAGAATTATAAAAGTTTTGGCTGCATGCAATGGCTCATGTCTGTAATCACAGCACTTTGTGGAATCGAGGTGAGTGGATCACCTGAAGTAAGGAGTTCAAGACCAGCCTGACCAACATGGTGAAACCCCATCTTTACTAAATACAAAAAATTAGCGAGGCGTGGTGGCATGTGCCTGTAATCACAGCTACTTGGGAGGCTGAGGCAGGAGAATTGCTTGAACCCTGGAGGTAGAGGTTGCAGTGAGCTGAGATTGCACTGTTGCACTCCATTCTAGTCAACAAGAGTGAAACTCTGTGTCAAAAAAAAAAAAAAAAGCTTTAGAAGAATGTCACCTCATGGTCCAACTGGTTAAGATTGGATAGAATTATCTATAAGATTTCATTTAAAAAATTGGGGTTGTCATTAATATTAGACTAATGCATGATAAAATTTGGCTTTCTCTCCCTCGGATAAGATTTTCATGTAATAGTAAAGGATGATTAAAAAATCTCTGTTTGCCTTGCGAATAAACTACCAAAAAAACAGGGAGAAGACAGGAGATTGTTTGGAAAACTACATCTGCACTCTTAATAAGTAAAGGTTTTTGCCTGTTTAAAAATTTTTAACTCAAAGTTTTGGCTAAATATTAACTAAATGACTTATGGTAATTTGGAATTCTGTTTCATAATAACAAGTGTTTTAAACCTCTAACATATTTAGGACACTTCCCAAAATCAAATTTCAGCTTCAAAAATTGCCTTTTCTGACCTCTAACTTTTAATTACTACAGAGGGCCCCTGGAGCATCCAAAAGAGAGGTAAACATGATTATTTTACATGTTTAGTTACATGGAATTGGAAAAATAAAAATAATGTTTAATCTTCTTTGGGTTGTATTTTAGTGAAAAATATTAATATATATTCCAGAATTGTATTGGATTTCTAAAATTCTAATGTCTGAGTATATGCTATCAACTATAATTAATGTTATTATGTTAAGTTATTGTAAAGCACAGAAATAACCACTTTTCCTTGTCAATAGTGGTTTTGACTGTGACTACCTGAAGACATTTGTCATTCACAAACAATTGTTGTTTTGATCCTTTTCAAGAGATGGTTTATAATCAGCTATAGGACTTTGACAGGTGTTCTCAAATGCAGGTTCCTGATAACTTTGGAGATTGTGACATTGGAACGGAGGAAAAACGTACAGAACTCATGAAGAGCTGATATGTTTGTGAATATCAAGCACATCAAGTGTTAATAGAATGAACTGAACTAATAGAAAACTAAAGTAATCTTTTTCAGCTGTTCCTTAAAACATTGCTGGTCCTTGTTTTGTTTTTCAGAGTCAAGGAAACTTTTGAGCTATCAACAGCTTTTAACAGTTGAGTAAACTATACTCCTGTGAACAACATTTGGAGCATATTTGTTTCTCTCTGCTTGGTTTCTCTAGAATTTGGAAACTATTTGTGAGTATTCTAAACTTATGGCAATATAGCTATTTGCATCAGTGCAATAAAAATCCATTTTCTTTCACAACGGAACACAATTGGAGAGGCTTATTGTTTTACCAAGGCTTTGACTGGAAGTGTATGCTTCCCTTTAAGGAATTGAGCTTGACTTGCTGAGTCTATAAAACCCTTTGGGAAAACTGGCCTCATACCTTGTCTCTATACAGTCTCTATACACGGTCCCTAAGCTGCGGTGAGTAAAGAATGTCACTTTATAACATACCCAGGAGCCCCATGTTCTTGGGACCTCAAGAAGAGAGGAATTTACCCAACTCATAGGTATTTTAGTGTAAAAACCCATGGCTGGGCTCAGCTTTAAAAGGTCTTATCTGAGATTCCTTGTGGAACATGTTCTATCAAAGCCAATTTAAAAAGCCTATGTGAAAAATAATTATTCTTGCTGCATTTTATGCAAATAATCAGGACAAAGGTATAAGACTAAAGTTTATTTTGCAAACAACTCAGTCCTATCATGATTTATTTTTAACAAAAATGAAGTCTGCAGAGAGAAAAATTATGTTTGAAAACTCACCATACACTTGTCATTAAATTCTAGTCTTATTAGCTGTTTTTAAGTTTTTGCCTACATTTTAGACTAAGCCTGCTTATTTCTGTGAACTAACCAGTGATCTCAGAAGAAACAGCTCAGAAGAAACAAAAGGAATGGATAATGTAAAATTGTGGATCAATATTCTAGTTCTGGGCAATTATTCTGCAAATCCTTCCAGGTGATAGAAGTAAATAGGGTGTCTATAACCTGGAAATTTTTTTGTTTGGGAAAATAAGACCAACAGAGCTAACCAAAGCCAAGGACAATGCACCCAAGTGTTAGCAGGCATAACTGTAGCCACCAGTTATCTGGGTGTATTGGCAGCCTCAGATTTTTTGAGCTGTTGTTACCCCCTTCTTCCATTTTGATACATGTCTTCTAATAACTTGGTTTGTCTCTTCTCGTCTTCAGGTCATTACATTCCAAATGGTTATACAACCAGAGCCTTGGATGATGACTTCGTTTCACTGAGCCTTAGATAAGCCTCTGAGGGAAATCAGACTGCGGTTTTCCCAAAACAGCACCCCCTGTCAGCAGAAAGCAGTTAAGATCAGTCTTCATCCCCATTCTAATGGCAGTTAGATGTACCTCTTCAGAGGGGGGAACTGATAGCCATAGGAGGCAGCCAGATGCTTAGGAATATAGGGGCAGATCCCTACTGAAAACCCATCTTCAAGCCAAAAAAACAACCTGAAGGCTGAAAGAGTGAACTGCTGGTCCTGGATGAAACCTGTGACCCAGAGTGAGAACTTCTGTTCCTGTTTGCCTGTCCTTTCCCAATTGATTATATCTGAATAATGCCTTTTAAGCAATCGAGTTTTGCCTTTTCTAATACTACCTACAGCCTGCCCTACCCCTATTCTGAGCCCATAAAAGCCCCAGACTCAGCCACATTGGGGGGACTTTCCCACCTTAGGGTAGGGGACAACCCTCGGGTCTCCTCTCCATGGAAAGCTGCTTCATCACTCAAAAGAGTGCCCCACCTTGCTCACTCCTCAATTGTTAGCATATCCTCTTTCATCTTGGACACTAGAAAAGAACTTGGGAACCAGTATTCAAGCCAGACTTGGCCCAGGCAGGCCAAGTGGGTGGGCTGTCTCCTGCAGCAGGTAGCATGGCCAAGCAAGGCCCACATGGGGCATTGCCAGCTGGAGGTCCCCAGTTTGCAACATGACTGAGAGAAAAATATTGCATCAATAACAGTAATACATTAATAATATAAGTAAAATGCAAATGTTTAAAATATCTTCAAAGTTTATAGGAGCCATCGTGTAATACAAACTGCCATAAGCCCTGCTTGAAATTTTTAAAATTGTGACTTCATAATTAGGCAAATACTGATTTTCAGCAAATTACCTTCCAACACATTTGTCATTTGACAAACTGGCTTTCTGAGGATTCATATTTTTCTTCCCTGAGAAGTTGACTTACAATCATATTGTCACTTTCTCCCTCTTTCTCTAAGCTCTAGCCATATGAGAGCATGTCACTTCAGCACATCATGCTCCTCTGTATGTCTTTTAAGATAATGTTCCCTTTGGTTAAACACTCTTTCATCCCCACCCCCACAATTGCCTATTGAAATCCTATTTACTGTCAGCCAGATGCCAGCTTCAGAAAACATTCTCTTAACCCCAGAATAACACTGAGCTGTAGTTATACATTCACTAGTTTGAATATTTGACTAATGACTGTAATAGATTGGATTCTTTTGCCAGTAAATATTTATTACCCTCCTCCCTGATGCAGGGATACTTCCCTGCTGTATTGATGCTGGGCTTTCATGTGAATTGTTTAGGATAATAGAATCTGGCACATTTCTGAGTCAAGTCCAGGAAGAATCCACCTGTTTTCTTGAGATGTTTTGTTCGTGCTCTTCTGTCATTTACTATGAGAAGAGTGGGCACTGGATAGAAACAGATAAGAAAACTTGAAGCAGAACTGCATCCAATATGCATTTTGCAGTCACAGTCAGTAAAGTCAGAGCCAACCTAGAAACTTGTGCAGGAAAAAAAAATAATGATTTGGCTTTAAACCTCTCAGTTTGGGGGTGGGTTGTTAACAGCATCATTGTAGCAATAGCTAAGTACTACAATGACTATTTCCCAACTATACTGAAATAATTCCTGGATGAATGAATAAACACATGAAAACTGGAAATAACATAAATTGTATACTATTGCCTACTGGTTAAATAAAACATAATTCATTCTTTTGACAGTGACTATACAGTCATTAAAAATACTGCTTTCAATTTTTTTACTTCTAATGCCCGTTTTATAAAATAATAATATTATTAGGAAAATAATATAGTTCATTATAAAAGGCCAATCTAGATAGGAAATTCCAAAAAATATACAATATAAATACCACAAAATAAACCACTCACACACACATTATTAATTCTAGAAAGGTAGGTATATAGACAGAGAAATAGATGCTAAGATAAAATATTATACAAGTTATTTTAAATTAAAATATAGTTTTACTTGAATTAAGTAGAAAGGAACATTTTGAAGTGAAACTGAAGGAAATACTAAACCCCATAAGATATACTGCCATCTTAAAATAAAACACTCTTGATTTAGAAGACATATTATAAAAATTAAGAGGATAAATGTTTTTATATTACATATTTAAAACGTGGATAGTATATATTGACTTTTTAAAATAAAAGATCTGAGAATTGACACTTTCATACTATCATCAACTTTTTCCCATCCTGATTTTTATTAGTTTCATTATGGAGGTTTATTTAATTTATATCCTATTTTGTAACTATTCCATCACAGTTGTTTAGACCTAAGTAAATTCAATGGTCGCCATGAGTGCTTTTCTAAGCCTTCATTACTGAGATCTTTATTTAAATTCATCTCGTATCTGAATGTCCTTCAAAAGGGAGCCATGAGTCCATTATTATATTAGTTCTTTCATGATTGACAATGTGTATCTGTAGTGTCTGAACTTCAAGAATATATTGTTGTGAAATAATTGTATATAGTTGTGGGTATATATTTATTCAGATATATCCCAATTGTCTTATGTGTCACTGAATACTTAAAAGGCCAACTGGGCATTTTTCTTCTTTACAGGCCTCTAGATATTTTCTATTTGAAGAATCCTTGGTTTTCATTTGAATTGCAATAACTTACAAAGAATGTATCAATACTATTATTGATTATTCTAAGTCAACGGTTCCTGGAATTTGACTTTGCTTTTTGATATGTAAATTTAGTGTTTGCTTCATTTTAAGAATTTTTAAATATTATTGCCTTGAATATATATACATAATTTTTTTATTTGTTGAGTTTCACAAAAAATTTTCAATGATATTGGAAACTGCCTGTTTTAAAATTATAGGTAAAACTTGAAGTTATAAATCTGATATGAGAGAAAGACATTTATGTAAAAAAAATACAAAGAGATTGTGTAAAAATATATATTGAAATGATGCATTGTTTATACTAGGTTGTCATGGATGATTCGTGTTTATACCTACCTTCACTACAATGCATATTTTTTGTTTGTTCTATATTTTGTTTTAAATGATGAGATTTTGATGCTCCAAAAAAGCCAAAAACAAAAACAAACAGACTGGTTAGTCAGGCTGGTTAGGGGTAAAAATTCAGCTTGCACTTTTATTAAACAATCTTGGGAAAGAAAGTTTTATCATTTTTTTGTGACTCAGGTTTCTTATCTGAAAATTGAGGATAGTAAAAACTGTTCCACAGAGTTATATAAGTTAAATTAGATAAAACATTCAGCTGGTAATCAGCAAATCATACATATTCAATAAAATATATTATATTTGTTACTTTTCAATGTCTCCAGTGCTACCACCTTACTCCAAATAACCTTTATTTCTTGCACAACTTATATTTTGTACATTATTTTCCACATAGCAAACCATAGTATTCTTTAAAAATGAAAAGTATTTGTCATTTCCTTTATGTAACCAATACAATCAACTTTGTGAAAAAGGGGTACAAAAATAGTCATGTATCTTATTTTTTAGTCATGTATCTTATTTTTCTAACTAGTGACTTTAGCAAGCACATGTGAACCTAAGGAAGAGGCCCCAAATCTCCCTCTTAAGCTGCTTGTAGCTCTCATTTTTAAGAACTTTAAGGACTTATTCAAAACAAATAAATCTGTCCTGAGGCTGGAATTTTATTATCAAAGTATAAATTGGAACAATTTTTCTGGGAAGCAGTTTTCCAATAACTTCTAAGATGTAAAATGTCTTTGAGCAATTCTACTTCAGAATTTATTTCTATATTAATATTTAGGACGTATGTACCTGCAAGTATTATATGTATAAAGCTATCTGTGCTACAAAGCTAAAGATCATTGTTTGCTTCACTTGCTAGTAGAAAGGCTAGAAAGAATAATAATCAATAGGATAACAATCAAATAAAATATGCTATATGCTATACTTTAATAAAATGATGCTATCAAAAGAATAAGAGAAATAAATTGGACTTCCAAATTTAAAATGGTAGAATAAAGCCATCTTCCTTTACTTCTCTTCATTGAAATCACCAACATGTAATGAATGGAATAAAATATATAGACTTACCTCCAACTCTGATTACTTTAAGAGACAAAGCACTGAGCAATAAACAACAAAGACTGCTAAACAGGGAAGATTAAAAGGAGTGTGGGAAGATGTGGAGAGAGAATATCTACCCCTACAGATCTATGAAAACGCTGGCAGATTTACTTGAGTGAGCCGTAGTACATAATGAAATACAAAATCACCAACATTTCATTTGCAAAAATAAAAGTAGAGTGAACTTGAAGGTAGAAGAACCCATTTAGCAAACATGCTGCAAAGAGGAGTTCCACATGAAAGCACATAGTTAATCCTTATTTGCAGGATCACACTGTCAGTGCAACAGGGTATAATGAAGAGTATGACTCAATTTTTCTTTGACTGCCCACAAATTTTAAAAGCCTTTCCCCTCCCCCTTTGCATTGTTCCCCACATCAGGAAAGCTGATAAGAAAGCCTAGTCTTCCCTCCTTTGACACTGGCAGAAAATCCAAATCATGCAGACTCCTGCCTGTGTACAGGAACTCTCACAATGGACCCACTCCCCAGGCACAATAAAGCTCAGAGCCAGTCTCTTTCTCTGCTATCTGAAGTTATTTTGGACCTGCCAAGAGGCTTGCTCTGCTTTCCCCCAGAGACCTGAGCTATGTAAATAATAAATTTTTCACACCCTCTTGCATGGGTAGCCTCATCAGTCTGAATATCAGAACAAAATTTTGTATGGGGATCTATCTGTCTCTCAGATGAAACCAATGAAGAGAAACAAAGAGCAGAAGAAGAACACTCACCAGAAAATTTTCATCATAGAACAGAAGTTCGACTAAATCATCTCCATAAATTTACAAAATTAAGAAATAACTGTTTCTATAACAAAGAGTAAAACCAGAGATGTAATTGCTCAGAGTTGCAATGGAGGGAAGTAGAAGGAGATGAAATTTAAGTTAGCATAGCTCAGTAAAAAATTAGAAAAAGAGAAAGAGTGGAAAAAGAGAAAGAAATGTAATATATAACTGAAAGGGCTCAAGAGACAGTAGACACCACTGAAAATAGAATGAAGAACATAAAAAACAGTACTTAAAAAGGTAAATGAAGTAAAATGAAAATGAAAAAACAATAATGATGACTACAAAATAAATATTAAGGAAGATAAGCCAAAAGAGACCATCATATGCCTATCTGGTTTCCCGAATAGAAGAACTACAATAGTGTACAAAACAAAAATGAGAAGATGAAATTTAATGAAAACACTTTTAAGAGAATTCTTTAATCAATAGGTTAAAAAGGCACCCCATGCCACAAGCACACAAAAAAAATGACACAGAGTGGTCAACATTGAAACATACCCTAGTAAAGTTTTTGGATATCCAGATATATAAATCAAGCTACCAAAAGGAGGAAAAAAAGTCAGCATACCCTTTTATTTGAGTAATATTCAATGCTAGTAGGAATAATACCTACAAAGTCGTAAAGGAAGGTGTGGCTTCAAAATTTGGTCATTCTCCTATGTGGGTAACAGACAAATAAAAGAACATGCAAAGACTCACATAATCTATTTTCATGAATTCCTCTGCAGGAATTGCTTGAAGAAGCAATTGAAGAAGAGCTTGATATTTATTTCAACTAACAAAATGTTGAGGAAATCACAAAAAAAAATCAATCTGGTAGAGATCATTGAATCTATTTTACTTTAGGTCTTATATTAAAGCAGATGAGATAAGGATTACAGAAGATATTGTAAATGATATGAATGTTGATGATATAGACATTTTATAATTAACAAAATTTTAAAAAATGAACTGAGAAAGAGACAAGTGGAAGTTTAAGTAGACCAATTTTGTCATGTCTCGTGTCTGGGTTTTAGATGAATATTTATAGTTGGTAAAGGGGTAATAAAAGTATCTGTATATTAATTTAAATCTATAAAATTAAATACTGGGAAAATGATATAATTTACTTAAATCAAGTGTAGAAGGGAGAGAATGAAGAAAAATTAAAGTAACCAATTATGCTATTAATCACAGTAGGGAATAAATAAATTCTATATAAAGGAAAAAGATTTAAGTGATTAATAAGAAGCAGTGCTTTTCAAGCTATCTGTGGTGAAGAGCAGGGTTTTTTTTCTTCCTTTTTAAAATTTCCAGTCCATCACAAACTGATACTTTTACATACTAAAAATTAATAATCAAATGTGATACTTCTAGCTATGTTTGTATGAAGAAGAACAGGTATAAAATTGAATAAGATTGTCAAAGTAGCCATTTAATAGGCTCTGAAAATTGATGTAATATAGACAACAACTTGCAAAGTGTTTATTCTAGAGAAACTGTTACAGCTTCAGATAAGAATGGCAGAAATCTCTGACATTCTTTCCTGGATACATTCATACCTCTGCCCCCAGCAGCTGATAACAGTAGTTTTACCAGCTCAGGGCCCAAATCAGAAGACTTGATTTCACAGGGGTCAAAAACTGGCTAAACTCTGAATGGGTTTCTCAACTGACACATATATTGATAGGCGGATTTACATTATAAGATGCTCAGCATCATTAGTCTCTCACAAATGCAAATAAAACCACAATGAGCTTCTACATATCTGCTAGAATGGCTAAAATGAAGATTGACGATACACAGAATTGGTAAGGATATGGAGAAACTAAAACCTCATACAGTTTTGGTTGGAAGATAAAAGGTATATCCACTTCAGAAAAGTTTGAGTCTCTTATAAAATTAAATGTGTACTTACAACAGGACACAGCAATTTTTCTCCTAGGTATAGACTCAAATGAAAGAAAAAAAACTTTTATGTGAATATTTGTAGCAGCATTATTCATAATAGCCAACAACTGGAAAAAATTTAAATATCCATCAAATGGTGAATAGATATATAAAATGAAAATTGTTTTTCATTGTGTGAATATGCAAAAACATACAAATCAGCAATAGAAAGAAACAACCTATACATGCTACAATGTAAATAAAGATCAAATTATTAGGTTAGGTTGAAAAAAAAAACTGGATACAAATAACCACACATTGTGAGATTACATTTATATGAAACTTCTAAAGAAGACAAAGCTATAAAGAAGGAAAGCAGACCCGTGCTTTCTTGGAGCTGGGCATACGAGCATGGATTGATTGCACAGAAGTGCAAGGGAGCTTTTCTGGTTCATGAAAGTATTCTAAAACTAGATGGTGATGAAGTTTGCAAAACTATACAAATTTACCAAAAAATTGTTGAGCAGTGCACTCATACTAGGTGAATTGTATAGTATGATAAATTTTATTGTAAATTATACCTCAATACAAAATAAAAACTACCAGAAAAAAGAGATACACTAAATACATATCCCCTATTGTATTGTTATATTCCAAAGACATAAAATTACATTAATAAATATAATCTGAAAACTATAAATAACAAAAATACTAAAATAATAATGAAACTGTACATATTGTTTATCGATTACATCCATATAGCTAATATATAGAAAGAATTACTATTAGACACTAATGTTTTGTTTTTTTATAACTAAATAAAAATTTGTAACTGTTTGGTAATTCTTCATATTAAATTCGTACTTTAAGCAAACACCATACTTCTCAATATTTAACATTTTGATATAAATGTGCTTCTTGATTGTTAACTCTTCTGGTTTAGATTGACAATAATGTTTCTCACAATGGATAATGTATAATTAGACTGTTTCTATGTATTACTTTATTAATACTCATAGTAAAGAAACCATTCTTAAAAGTTATATTGCCTGGAATAAAGAAGATATTGTAAAGCCATGTTAAGAAATTAATAATATTTATATTTACTCTCTGTCCAAAATGAGGTAAATGAGGCCTTAATAACTTTTTAAATTATTTATGCTTCACTTATTTTTATAATTTTAATATTAATTTAAAATATTTTTATAAATGTGTTTGTACAGAATTTTTATTTATTTATTTGCACTTTAAAAATTCCTCTTTAATTCCTTTTTGGTAGACATTCCAATTATACATAATATAAAAGTTAAATTTAAATTACCTTTCAATAAAATAAATGATTACATGAATTACCTATCTTACCTAATACAAATTTTTCATTGGAAATAAAATCCAAGTATTGTGTCAAATGTATGAAATGCTTGACAATAACTTTTTGCAGATGTTCAGCACCAATATAATCACCTACTTCATTAGTAATTGTTGTTAATTATGGAATACTTAAAAACTATCTGGAGAAATTCTGTTCTAACCTTCTAATTTTTACTGAGAATTCTTACATTTTACCCAGTTTACTTATACAATCATCACTGTTGGCAAATTAAAGTATTATGCATTATATCATAATCCTACTAAACACAACTAGTATGCATGTCTTGCTACCTGTGACTCATATGAGCACAGTAACATCGCAACTAGTCTACACTGTCTAGTTCACCTACCTACGTCAATAATCATCTGCTTGTATGTCAATATTGCATCAATGTCAAATCCTGTACGTTTTTAAATGCATATTTTCATAGTTTGTACTCATCTCAGTATGAAGCAGTAACCAACAGTTGGTAGGCCAGCAATAGTTCACAGGCTACTGCTTGTATAGCAATGATATAAAGGTAAACGTAATAACCAAATCAAAATCTCAGGAAAAATATAAAAGAACCTAAAGACAAAAATATACACCTTATACAGAAAGACGTAAAAAGAAGCAATGGATACAGAAAGCATGACATAAGATATGTATTTGGGATAGAAATACCTATATTAATAAGTGTAAATAGGGAAAGTTCATCCTAAAAATGAAAAAGGTTCTCAGAGTATATCACAAAATATGTATAAATGTAGATGCAAAAATGATGAGAAAGAATTGAGCAGAGCCATGGAAGATAATTTTAAAAAAATAGACAATCTTTCTGTCAGAAAAGGCTAAATTCATGAAAAGGAACATTAAAAGGGAAAAATGAGGCAGTTCATATTGCTGAAAAGAAATATCCACAGTGAATTCTAATATTTAAAAGTATCTATGCCCCAAATAATGTGCAATGAATATTCATATGCAGGAATATCAGGAAATAAAATAAGAAATAATTTTTAAAAAGACAGTTGTAAGTACTTTGTAAGTAGGTTACAGATCGTATAAACAAAATAAAGCAAGAACGGAGAAAACCCAAATAGCCTACACAATTAGTTAAATCTGTAAACAAAAAAATATCTTCTTTAAAGCTTCTCCAAGATTATTCATTAATCTAGCCATGTATTAAGCCTCACAAAAATCTCCATAAATTTTAAAATAAAAATAGTACCAAACAATATCCTCTGAGCATAATGCAACTAAAGTAGAAATGAATAACACACAAACACAAACAAGAGCACCAGAAATATTTAAAATCTCTTTTAAACAACCATCAAGCCAAAGAGGAACACTAATTTTGGATTCTACTTTTGAATACTACTTTGTGGATACTACTTTTCAGCAATATAAACTGCCTCATTTTTCCCTTTAATGTTCCTTTTCATGAGCCATTTCTGAAAGAAAGATTGTCTATTTTTTTGTAATTATCTTCCATGACTCTGCTCAATTCTTTTTTAACATTTTTGCATCTATATTTATACATATTTCGTGTGTGTTTGTGTGTGTGTATATATGTTATATATATATTACACATAGGTAATATATAGAAATATATGTTATACATTATACATATATGTTATATATATGCACAGGGGTACATATACATTTCTTAGTGTTTTCTGTTAGATATAGATAGATAGATATAGATAGATAGACAGATAGATAGATAGATAGATAGATAGATAGATAGATAGATAGATAGTTTTTTTGTTTTTTGTTTTTTTGAGACAACCTCTGACTCCCAGGTTCAAGCAATTCTCGTGCCTCAGCCTCCTGAGTAGCTGGGACAACAGGTGCACACCACCACACCTAGTTAATTTTTTGTATTTTTAGTAGAGATGGGGTTTCACCACGTTGGCCAGCCTGGTCTCAAACATTTGACCTCAAGTGATCCACCCGCCTTGGCCTCCCAAAGTGCTAGGATTACAGGTGTGAGCCACTAAGTCCAGCCTTTATATATATTTTTGTAATATCTGTTAGCTACATATAAACGCAAAAGGACAAAGACTACCATTCTTTGCAAATGTTATTACTGGATTTCTTAGATAAGAGAATCAATATTCTCATTACTGCTGCTCCTACTACCATTAATATTAACAATGGTTACTATTAAAAAATCTAATAATGTGATGTTGATGATTTTATTTGTCCCCTTTTTTTAAATTTTATTTTAAGTTCAGGGGTATGTGTGCAGGTTTGTTATATAGGTAAACTTGTGTCATGGAAGCTAGTTGTACAGATTATTTCATCACCCAAGTATTAAGCCTAGAACCCACTAATTATTTTTCCTGATCCTCTGCCTCCTCCCACCCTCCACCCTCCGAAAGTTCCCAGTGTGTTGTTTTCCTCTACGTGTCCATGTGTTCTCATTGTTCAGCTCCCACTTGTAAGAAAGAACATGACAGTATTTGGTTTTCTGTTCCTGCATTAGTTTGCTAGAGATTTTTCAAATAAATAACAATCAATCCATTAAAATATGACAAAAAAAATCTAAAATGACATAAAAAAAGATAAACAGAGTAAATAAGAATTTTTTGTTTGAAAAAATCTTAAATTACTTCTTTTGAACATAAATACAGTTTTTTTAAATGAAAGAAATATCTTATTCTCAGAAAGAAATACCAAACATCAGAAAATTCTCAATGCTGCTTAAATTAATCAATGAATATAATTCAGTGCCCCTAAAATATCAGTGTCTATTATGTCTGTACTAATGTTTATACTCATCTATGATTTTTAAAACTATATTAGTCAATTAAAAAATTCTCCTGGAAAAATACTCATTGTATTAGTCTATTTTAACACTGCTATAAAGAACTACCTAAGACAGGGTAATTTATGAAGAAAAGAGGTTTAATTGACTTGCAGTTCTGCAAGAAGCATGGCTAAGAGGCCTCAGGAAACTTACAATCATGGCAGAAAGCAAAGGGGAAGCAAGCACATCTTAGCATGGCAGAGTAGGGTACAGAGAGAGAGAGAACTGCCACATATTTTAAGCCATCAGTTCTCGTGAGAACTCATTCACCATCATGAAAACAGCATGGGGAAACCGCCCCCATGATCCAGTCACCTCCCACCGGGTCCCTCCTTCAAAACGTGGGGATTTGACAATTTGACATGAGATTTGGGTGAAGACACAGAACCAAACCATATCACCCATACAAGAAGAGCAAAGAAAATTCTTAAAATGTAATAAGGGTATTAATAAAGATATTAGTAATACTTAATATCTTTACTAATATCTAGATATTAGTAAAGATATTACTTTACTAATATTAAGTATTACTAATATTAGTAAAGATATTAAGTATTACTAATATCTTTAATACCCTTAATAATATTTTGGACATTAAGTATTATTGATATATTAATATATTTACTAGATATTAAATATTATTTATCCAGAATAAATAAATGTGGTATTGACTCATGGAAGAACTGAAAATTCAAAGATTAAAATAGAAACCAAGAGATAGTCTTCAATACATCTGAGAACACAGAATATAATAAAGTTGACATTTCAAATATATATTAAAAATAAATTATTCTACAAATGGTGTTGGGACAACTGACTATCTGGGAAAAATGGGTTCTTATAACACACTTGATTATAAGTTAAATTTCAGATTATTAAATAACCCAAATCCAAGGCAGAAGTCATTTAAAAAGTTTGATAAATTTGAATGCATAAAAAGTATGTGATGGGAAATATACAATAAGCAAAATCAAAAACACATGACATCTGAAAATCATAGACATACAGCAAATTACCTCAATATATAGTATTTCTACCCAATCAATATGAAAAATGACTAACAGCCCAAGAGAAACATGGGAGACACAAAGGAAGACAGTTCACAGAAATAGAAAAGCAATTGGCCTAAAAATGTGAAAATACTCCACCTCCCTCATAAAAAAAAAGAGAAGTACAAAACAAAGTCAAAACAAGGTAATATTTTAAATAAAACACAGTCATTACGTTGGAAAAGAAGCAACCTTTAATTTATGTGTGTGCGTGTGTGTGTGCATGGGTGTGTGTGTGTGTGTGTGTGTGCTGGACGGGACATGTGCTTGTAACTCAATGAAATATCTGGCAAATCTCTGTAAAGATAACCAAGAAATTGGTCACATGATTGTTGCTAATAAACAAGACTGGATGCTGGAGAATGGGCAGTCAACTTTATGCTTTATAATTTTTGCAACTTTTGAATTCTATGACATTGCCTCGATTACCTGTTCACACAAATAAAGTTAAAGGAAAGCAAGACAAAAAGAAGTATATTTCTAACTGCAGAAATGGAACTATCTCCAAGATATATGCTTAAGTAACTCAACGTACAAAATTAATGAAACTAATGAAAGTGTGCTTCTGAATGTGTTTAACTCATGTATGTATGTACTCTTTTTCTGCATTTGTGTAAATAATTCCTGGAATGATATTGCCTCTAGCAAGGACTGGAGAACTAAGATCAACTGTGGGAAGTTGACTTGCTTTCTATTTTTTTATTTCATTGCTGTTTGAATTATTTATTACGGACATGTTACTTTTCCAAAGAAACAAAATTAAATACTCTCTAATAATCTCTCAATTTTATTTTATTATTATTTATTTATTTATTAATTTTTTGACGGAGTCTAGCTCTGTCGCCAGGGTGGAGTGCAGTGTTGCCATCTTGGCTCACTGCAACCTCTGCCTCCCGGGTTCAAGCGATTCTCCTGCCTCAGCCTCCTGAGTAGCTGGGATTACAGGCATGCACCACCACAACTGGCTAATTTTTGTATTTTTAGTAGAGACGGGGTTTCACCATGTTGGCCAGGATGGTCTCGATCTCCTGACCTCGTGATCCATCCACCTTGGCCTCCCAAAGTGCTGGGATTACAGGCGTGAGCCACCACGCCCAGCCCATTTTATCTTTTCTATCCTATTTGTTTACTTTCTAGTTAAGTTTTACCTATAAATATTCCAATATATATTTCCTTTCATTTATTTATTTTATTATTTTGTTTTTCACTTTCTAATCTGTCTTTTTAATTGTGGTGGAGATTTAGGTGCCATGTAGAACTCTGGCTCCTTTGTAGCTCTCTACGAAAGTGCAAGTTCTACTTTTTTCTTTTATTTTTTGTACACCAAAAATATTAAGTTATTGTTGATTGTATGATTGGCAAGTGCGGTTGATATTGTATAATAAAATATATATATTCATATAGATTAAAACAAGCTTGATTAAAAATGAAATGTTTTTAAAGCAACCTACAAAAAAGCACATAGCGGCCGGGCGCAGAGGCTCACGCCTGTAATCCCAGCACTTTGGGAGGCCAAGGGGGGCAGATCACGAGGTCAGGAGATCGAGGCCATCCTGGCTAACACGGTGAAACCTCGACTTTCCTAAAAATACAAAAAATTAGCCAGGTGTGGTGGTGGGTACCTGTAGTTCCAGTTACTCAGGAGGCTGAGGCAGGAGAATGGCCTGAACCCAGGAGGCGGAGCTTGCAGTGAGCCGAGATCACGCCACTGCACTCCAGCCTGGGCCACAGAGTAAGACTCTGTCTCAAAAAAAAAAAAAAAAAAGCACATAGCAAGCCATTCTTTTTTTTTTTTTTTTTTTCAAAAATAGCCAACGATTATTTTTTTGAAGAGGCCTTCAAAATAATTTTTAAAAAGAATTGGAAGACAAAATTTAAATTGAATTGAATTTAAATTATTTTGAATTAATTATTTTGAATTTAAATTTAATTATCTTAAAAGTCCTTGAGATGCAATGGCTCTTCTCAGATATCTTTATAGATAATGCATTCTCACTTCTGTCAAGTATGTGCTCAAATGTCACCTCAATTGAGAGGCCTTTCATAATCTACCTATCTGAAACTGCACTGTCCTTTACCTCGTCTCACTCAGCTCAAGTTTTCTTCTTGCCACATATAATTACCTGATAAGTAAGTAGGTAGATAGATGATAGATGGATAGATAGACAGGCAGACAGACAGACAGATAATAGATATAATTTAAATTTAATTATTTTAATTTAAATTTTAAATAATTTAAAATTTTAACATGCGTGGTTTGATGGGCTGAATAATCAAAATCAAATTGAGTTGGACAAAGATAATTATTGGGACCTTAAGCATGTATAAACAGGTGTTTTTACCACTTGTTTCTTAAAGTTGAAAATAATAATAGATTCTGATATTAAAGGAATTTATTTTTGGACTAGAAATACCATTATTCCAAATGGAGCCATCTTTCTCATGAAATCAAGATAAATTGTGTGTATGGGTGGTGCGTGTGTAGAAACAAAGAAATTATTCAGATTTAAGCAGGGAGAATGGTACCTCTACAGCTTGTTTTAAGCATCTGGCAAATTTACACCCTCTTTATCCTTGTGATTTACTATTCTAAATCAGGCTAATCTGATTGAATCTCTCAGCATCATCATCATCATTGTGAACTAAAAACCAGTCCCAGAAAAGTACTTATCCATCCAAACACAAGTACAGGCAGTATGGCAGAACTGGTCTCCTGATTTTATACATTTGAATAAATACTTGCTATTATTTCACAAGATTCCTAAACCATTTAGCAATAATTTAAAATGTCAAATGCATCATTCCTATATAAGTAAATTTCTCTGCCAAGATACTTTTCCCACTTTTTACTTATTGAATGATACTCTAATGAGCTTTGGTACCCAACATTTGGGAAAAAACAAAGTGCCTGTCTCATCTCAGTTATTTTCACATCCTTACCTTTTTTTAAAATAAGGAGGAAGGACTATTTATTGACTTTGGTATTCACAAATCAGCCATAATTGCTAATTGAAATATCATTTATTTTCTGAATGAAGACCAGTTTGTTAGTAATGAATCTTGCTATTGCTGCCAAAATAGACTTTTAAAAAATGTTTTCTTTATTCACAACAGTATTAAGATGCAATGACATACCAGATCATTTAAAAATTCCCACGGGTTAAAAAAAAAAAAAAGTATAAGTTCTAATGCCTTTCAGCAGAGTAGAACTTTAGAAATCTACTTCCACTATTCATCTAAAAGTTGGAACAGTACCAAAACTGCAACCATTGAAATCAATAAACAAGAAAAAGAGATTTAAAAAGACTTGCATATAGAAGAAAACTGTTCACAGCTAGAACACCTAACTGTGGGGAACTCAGTTCCCCATACGAAAAATACATTGATTGTAGAACTTCTTAAACATCAGCTGTATTAGTCCATTTCCATACTGCTATAAAGAACTGCCCAAGACTGGGTAATTTATAAAGGAAACAGGTTTAATTGACTTACAGTTCAGCATGACTTGGGAGGCCTCAAGAAACTTACAATCATGGCAGAAAGTGAAGAGGAAGCAAGGCACCTTCTTCACAAGGCAGTAGGAAGGAGAAGTGCCAATTGAAGAGCCCCTTATAAAACTATCAGATCTTGTGAGAACTCACTCACTATCATGAGAACAGCATGGGGAAAACCACCCCCATGATTCAGTTACCTCCACCTGGTCTCTCCCTTGACACGAGGGGATTATGGGAATTACAATTCAAGGTGAGATTTGGGTAGGGACACAAAGCCTAACCATATCATCAGCTTTCAAAAGTGAGGGGACCAATCAACTTCTAGTAAAGATGGAGTAATAAAGTCACTCTATGGAACAATTATTTTACTGCATTTGTAGAAAATGCAATTAAACAAATATTCTACAGGGGCATGAAAATGGCTGGGGTGTGTCTGTGTATGTACACATGCATGCAAACTTGCAATAGTTATAATTTGTCTCCTAGACTCCTTACACCCCCCTTGCTTCCTCCTCCTTTATCCCCCTTAGCATCCTCATATCTACCACAGAGTTGCCCCCAAATCCCCTCACTGCAAAGGCTTTTCTCAGATATCTTTATAGCTAAATTTTTCTCGCCTATTTCAAGTATGTGCTCAAATGTCATCTCAACTGAGAGGATTTTCATAATCCACCTATCAGAAACTGCTTTCTCATTCACCTTGTATCACTCAGCTTGTTTCCTTCTTGCCATGTATTACCTGATAAGTAGGTAGGTAGATGGGTGATAGATAGATAGATAGATAGATAGATAGATAGATAGATAGATAATAGATAGATAGGCAGATAGATGACAGGTAGATAATTTTTTCCCCTCGCCTAGGAAATCAGATAATGGATGGTCTTTTTGCTGTGGAATTTTTAGTCCCTAAAACAAAGCAAATATACTCTAAAAATTAGGGTCAATATAATGGACATCACACTGAGTAGAATTTATTCAATAAGTTACTAGAAAATAGTTGATGACAAATGATTTAAACAACCCAAGCAAGCAAACATATTTTCATTGAGACTTTGTCTTATTGCAGAAGTGTGACAGGCATGGAGTCCTAGGTTTATGATTTTTGATTGAGACAAAATGCAAATTCACTAAGTAGATCTTTATCCCATGTAATGAATGTTTGGCATAAATGTTTGGCAATATTTGGCATAAATCATTATGAGAAAACTTCCATATAACTGATGCAATGATTAAATCAGTTTCTACAAGTCTTCTCAAATTGCTCTATATTAGTATCAATACCAAAAGTAGACAGTAAACACATAGAAGACTTTCATATCCAAGGAACCGGCCAACAATACAGGGATGTAATACGGTAGTTAAGAGAGGAATATGAAGTGAGACTGCACTTTTCAAATTATAGATCTGTCACTTAATAGCTGTAGAATTTTATGGCTAACTTATTTAGCTTTTCTAAATGCTTTTCTTCATCTATAATAAGTGCTTACTTTTATAGAATAATGCAAGGATTTTTTTAATCAACATAAAGTACTTAGTAGTGCTTGGCACACAGAATGTGCTCAATAAATGTGAGTTCCTATTAAGTTATGCTTTTTTTGTTGTTTTTTTTATAGAGATAACATCTCCCTATATTGCCCAGGATTGTCTCAAACTCCCGATTTCAAGTGATCTACCTGCCATCGCCTCCCAAAATGCTGGGATTACAGGCCTGAGGCACTGCACCCAGCCAAGTATTTATTTGTTCTTAAAAAATCAAGAATGGCATATTTTGTTCAGCAAGTAATTATTGAGTGACTTCCAGGTTTCATTCATCATTAAATATTTCACAAGAGCATTCCCATCTTAGAAATTTTTGTGGACATTAAACACTTAGACAAATCAAAAAACTACATAATTTTTGGAGGTTTTTCAAAAAAACTAAAAATAGAGCTATCATACAATTCAGCAATCCCACTGCTGGGTATATACCCAAAGGAAAGAAAATCACCATATGGAAGAAATATCTGCATTCCTATGTTTGTTGCAGCACTGTTTACAATAGCTAAGATTTGGAAGCAACCTAAGTGACCATTAACAGATGAAGGGATAAAAAAACAAGTGGTACCTGTACCCAATGGAGTACTATTCAGCCATAAAAAGAACGAGATTCAGTCATTTGCAACAACATGGATGGAACTGGAGATCATTATATTATGTGAAATGTGTCAGGCAGAGAAAGACAAACATTACATGTTCTTACTTAATTGTAGGATCTAAAAATCAAAATGTTTAGGATCGAAAAATCAAAATTCATGAACATAGAGAGTAGAAGGATGGTTACCAGAGGCTGGGAAAGGTAATGGGGGTTGTGGAGTGGAGAAGGGGATAGATAATGGGTACCAAAAAATAGTTAGAATAAGTGAGGCCTACTATTTGATAGCACAATAGGGTGACCACTGTCAATAAAATAACTTAATTGTGCATTTTTAAATATCTTAAAGGGTGGAATCAAATTGTTTGTAACTCAAAAGATAAATGCTTGAGGAGATGAAAATAAATAAAAATAAATAAAAACAATCAAACATTTTTATTTGTTTTGTTTTCTCCCAGGTACCCAGTTTAGACTATACTTACCTTCTGGAACACTTTTCTCAGTTATTCAGCTCCTCCCTGACAATCACATCCTTTCCAAATATCCTAACTATCTATAAAGATACAACAACATGCATTTAACTTTTTGGAAGGGGTAAAGGGGAACATTTCTTTTCTTCTAATTTTCTTCATTTCCCTTAAGAAGCACTCATTACTACTAGAATGTAACATAAGTCAGCGTCATTGGATGTGTTACAAGCAATGTGTATCTTCATGTGTCATTTGGAAATTGTAATTTCTCATAAAGTGCATCATCTTATCTAGTGTCTAAAACAACATGGATTTCACTATCACTTGCCTTAAGGATAGGGCTTCTATCTTGTTTCACTTTGTATCTCCATGAACTGACAAGTACCTAACACATATCTGGTGTTAGGTAATTGATTATTAACTGTTAAATGTTGATTCAATGTGTCAGAAAAATATCTGATGCAGGACATTGTTCTGCACAAGAATTTTCTATAATTTTTATAAATGCAATAAATTCATGTACCTTTGAATAACAATGTTAGGATTAACAGAAATAATTAAATGTGTGTAGAATATTCTTGATTCCTGATATGATTTGGCTGTGTCCCCACCCAAATCTTATGTTGAATTTTAACTCCCACAATTTACATGTGTCATGGGAAGAACCTGGTGAGAGGTGATTGAATTATGAGGGTGTGTCTTTCCTGTGCTCTTCTTGTAATAGTGAATTAGTCTCATGAGATCTGATCATTTTAAAAACAGGAGTTTCCCTGCACAAGCTCTCTTCTCTTATCTGCTGCCATGTCAGACATGCCTTTCACCTTCTGCCATGACTGTGAGACCTCCACAGCCACATGGAACTATAAGTCCAATAAACCTTTCTTTTGTAAATTGCCTCATCTTGGGTATGTCTTTATCAGCAGTGTGAAAATAGACTAATACAGTAAATTGGTACCAGTAGAGTGGGGCATTGCTGAAAAGATACCCAAAAATGTGGAAGTGACTTTGGAACTGGGTAACAGGCAGCGGTTGGAACAGTTTGGAGGGCTCAGAAGAAGAGAGGAAAATGTATGAACGTTTGAAACTCTCTAGAGACTTGTTGAATGTCTTTGACAAAAATGCTGATAGTGATATGAACAATAAGGTCCAGGCTGAAGTGTTCTCAGATGGAAATGAGGAACTTGTTGGGAACTGGAGCAAAGGTGACTCTTGTTATGTTTTAGCAAAGAGACTGGTGGCATTTTGCCTCTGCCCTGGAGATCTGTGAAATTGAGAGAGATGATTTAGGGTACCTGGTGGAAGAAATTTCTAAGCAGCAAAGCATTCAAGATGTGACTTGGGTGCTGTTAAAGGCATTCCATTTTATAAGGGAAACAGGGCATAAAAGTTCAGAAAATTTGCACCCTGACAACGTGATAGAAAAAAAAATCCCATTTTCTGAGGAGAAATTCAAACCAACGGCAGAAAGTAATGAGGAGCTGAGTGTTAATTCCCAAAACAATGAGAAAAATGTCTCCAGGGCATGTCAGAGGTTTTTATGGCAGCCCCTCCTATCACAGGCCCCAAGGCCTAGAAGGAAAAAGTGTTTTTCTGGGCCAGGCTCAGGGTCCCTGTGCTGTGTGCACCCTGGGGATTTGGTGCCCTGTGTGCCAGCTGCTCCAGCCATGGCTGAAAGGGGCCAATGTAGAGCTCAGGCCATGGTTTCATAGGCTGCAAGCCCCAAGCCTTGGTAGCCTCCAAGTGGTGTTGGGCCTGCAGGTGCACACAAGTCAATAATTGGAGTTTGGGAACCTCCACCTAGATTTCAGAGGATGTATGGTAATGCCTGAATGTCCAGGCAGAAATTTGCTGCAGGGGCAGGGCTCTCATGGAGAACCTCTGCCAAAGGAAGTGCAGAAGGAAAGTAGGGGGTTGAAGACCCCATCAGCGTCCCTGCTGGGACAGTGCCTAGTGGAGCTGTGAGAAGAGGGTCACCATCTTCCAGACCCTAGAATAGTAGATCCACTGACGGCTTGCACTGTGCACCTAGAAAAGCTACAGACACTCAATGCCAGCCCATGAAAGCAGCTGGAAGGGAGGCTGTACCAGGCAAAGTCACAGGAGAAGAGCTGCCCAAGACAATGGGAACCCACTTCTTGCATCAGCATGACTGGCATGTGAAACATGGAGTCAAATGAGACCATTTTGGAGCTTTAAGATTTGACTGTCCTGTGGGATTTTTGACTTGCATGGGTCTATAGCCCCTTTGTTTTGGCCAATTTCTCCTATTTGGAATGGCTGTATTTACCCAATGCCTATACCCCCATTGTATCTAGGAAGTAACTAACTTGCTTTTAATTTTACAGGCTCATAGGCAAAAGGGACTTGCCTTGTTTCAGACAGGACTTTGGACTGCGGACTTTTAAGTTATTGCTGAAATGAGTTAAGACTTTGGGGGACTGTTGGGAAGGCATGATTGGTTTTGAAATGTGAGGACATGAGATTTGGGAGGGGCCAGGGGCAGAATTATATGATTTGGCTGTGTTGCCACCCAAATCTCATCTTAAATTGTAATTTCCACAATTCTCACGTGTCATGGGAGGAACCTGGTGGGAGATGATTGAATTATGGGGGGTGGGTTTTTCCTGCACCATTCTTGTGAAAGTGAAGGAGTTTCATGAGATTTGATGGTTTCACAAATGGGAGTTTCCCTGCACAAGCTCTCTTCTCTTGTCTGCTGCCATGTGAAACATGCCTTTTACCTTCCACCATGATTGTGAGGCCTCCCCAGGCACGTGGAATTGTAAGTTCAATAAACCTTTTTTGTTTTGTAAATTGCCCAGTCTCAGGTATGTCTTTATTAGCAGTGTAAAAATGAACTAATACAATTCCTAAATAAAAGAAAGATAAAAATCTTAATTGTTTTCTAAGAAAAAGCTTTTATAAGTAGCTTTGAATTCTAATCTAAATCATAAGCGAAATCCATTTTGAGGTTCAAGACAAAAGTTGATTACTAAGATCAAACTTTGTTTTCTAAAATGATTCTAAAAGTTGTGGTTCATGGTTCATTCACTTGTGATGAAGGCTGAAAAAAAGGTGTATTAAAGTGGGAATGTTCTGTTTCTATCTTTGTTCTTTTCCTCTTTCATGCTCCTCCATCTCTTGAGAAAAACTGTACTTTTATCAACTCATTCTTACAATTTTTATGTAGGAACTTTAAAGGATGAGTGAGTGGACAGAAACAAGACTAAATAATGAGTACAGAGAAATTAGGAGTAAAATCAAGATGTGAGAACCTCCATAAGTTGAAATTCAGTCAATTTTGTTGGAGAGATAGGGTAAGATTTAGAAAATAAGAGGCATCTCAGAACCTGCAGGCTGTGAGAAAATTAGGAGAGGGTAAAAGGAGGATGGGGGTGAATGTTTGTAAGTCACATATTTGATTAGAATGTAAAGTTATTTGAGAGATACAAGTTAAATTGGTGTTACATTCTAATTATCTTTTTAAAGTACTTTTAAACTGTGTTTTAAAAAAATTGTGACATGAAGTTAAAACTGGGCCATATAGGTCACTGAAGTGATAATTAGAATACTTAACACATTAGAAATGTGTGTTACTAGGGGAAAAGGATTCTAACACTTATTAGTATCAATTATTACATGCCCTATTCTAAGTAGGAATTTTTGCTTTTAATGTTCATAGCCAAGCTGTGCTTATAAGTGAGTAAATCAAAATTTAGCAAGATTAAGTAATTAGCCTAAACTAATAATTAATAGATACAAAACTCAAACCCAGGTATCTTATTCAGAAGCGTATAAACTTTCTACTATATTCTGCAACATTTATTTAAGCAACAAAAACTGGTATGTCAATGAAACAGACTCATAGCCAATCCTAAACAAATATTAAAAGCAAACAAAAATATTTTATTTGAATTAAATTGATTACAAATATTTCAATTGAAATGCCACCTTTTTGATATGGCTGACTATGTTTTGTTTGTTGAGTAGAGTGTAATAACATATCATTGTTAAGCAAATTATTTCAGAAAATTATTATTTCAAGATAACTCCTTTTATAAATTAGATATCTGTTTAATACCACTCCCACTGTGCTAATTCATGATGCAATTCATCACATATAAATATTAGAGAAATAGTCTCTTTTTATTTATTTTCAGACACCTGTAATCGATCCAGAGACTAGTTGCTGTATTTGAAATGAACCTAGCAAATAGATAATGAATGAGTAAGGAGCTCCTTTTATCATCTGCTTGCTCTTAGACATCCTAATTAAATTTGTGTAGTCTGAAAATACCTAACGGTAAATTTTCTTGTTATTCTAAAAGACTATAAACATTTTCATTGCAATGTTATTCAATTCATCATAATAGAGTCTTTGGGTGGTATCCCCCAAAATACAAATACGTTAGAACATGTATTCTCAGCTCCCAGGTCACTGTATATATGAAGATATCAGACAATTCATTTTTCTCTGTTATTTACCAACATAATTACATCAGTTCATGCAATACAAGCCATTAAATCACAATAAGAAGAGGTCATGGGGTAAATTTTGTTTTGTGAAGATTTTGTATGTAATAACAGTCAATTTTGCTATCAAATGTGCAAATGATTAAGGAAATAAGGCTATATAAGGGAGAAAATTCAAAATAGAAAAAGCTGATCTCATATGCAATCAATCAGATCTTGAAAATGTAAACATTCATAGATGTAAATTAATATTAATATTAATATAATCTGGTGGACTGGAGCTGTTTATCTTGATTTGGGGAATCCATGAAGAGAAAATTGTTCAAACCTGAAGAGTAATTCCTTGACATTAGAAATTGTGAAACTCTGATGCACTACTGGAAAGATTTTTCCCATCTGAAATTACTTCAACATAGTCTATCAATCCACAAATGGATATTTTGCTTCTGCTGTGCATCATAACATAAATGCATATAAAATACAAGAAAAGGCAAAGACCTAGATTGTGTTCTTCCAGAACTGTAGTGTAGTTGGGGTACTTACATGTAGGCACATAACATAATTAATAAAACCAAGGCATAAACACAAGGCAAGTCAGTAAATACACACAGAAGTTTAAAAGAAGGAATAATTACTACTGGAATAGGAAGTGAGTGAGTGACAGAATTTAAAATAGAACTTGTGTATGAGACAAATCTGCAAAAAGAGATTCTGCATATGGTTAAGATCATGTAAAACAGAATAAAATTAGGAAAACACAGGACATGAGACAGTAGCATGCCTGTATTATTTGGAGTAGATAATTTGTATACAAGAATATTTGGAGTTAAAATTGAATAAGTAGCTTGGGACCAAGCTGTAAAGATTCTTGAATATCAGGTTAAGAAGCACTATTTTTTACTATGGTCAGTGGAAAAAATGATGTTTAAAAGATTAGTTTTGCTTATTTTTTAAAATAATTTTAACTTTTATTTCAGATTCAGAGGGTAAGTGTGCAGGTTTGTTACCTGGGTATACTGTGTGATGCTGAGGTTTAGGGGTATGATTAATGCCATCACCTAGGTGCTGAGTATAGTACCCAAAAGTCAGAATTTCAACCTTTGTTTCCCTCCTGCCATTTCCCCCTAGTAGTTCTTACTGTCTATTGTTGCCATTTTTATGATCACGAGTACCCATTGTTTAGCTCCCACGTATAAGTGAGAAGATGCAATATTTGTTTCTCTGTTTCTGCATTAGATCACTTAGGATAATGGCCTCTAGCTACATCCATGTTGCTGCAAAGGGCACAATAAAGCCGTGTAGTACCTTAGAGGTTCTGTATATTAGACCTTTGCCAGACACATATTTTGCAAATATTTTCTCTCATTTTGTAGGCTATCGATTTACTCTTGTGATAGTTTCTTTTGCTGTGCAGTAGCTCTTTTAGGCTCTACTTGTCAATTTTTGTTTTTGTTGCAATTGCTTTTGATAATCTGTCATAAATTCATTCCCAAGGCCCATGTTCAGAATGGTGTCTCCTAGGCTTTCTTCTAGGATTCCTATAGTTTAAGGTCTTACATTTAAATATGTAATCCATCTTGAGTTAATTTTTTTATGTGGTGAAAGATAAGAGTCCAGTTTCATTGTTCTGCATATGGCTATTCAGCTATGCCACACCATTTATTGAATATGGAGTTCTTTTCCCATTGCTTACTTTTGTTGACTTCATTGAAAACCAAATGGTTGTAGTCATATGGCTTTATTTCTGAGTTTGCTATTCTATTCCATTGGTGTTTGTATCTATTTGTGTATAAATGCCATGCTGCTTCAGTTACTGTAACCTTGTAGTATAGTTTGAAGTCAGGTAATGTGGTACCTCTAGTCTGTTATTTTTGCTTAGGATTGCTTTGGCTATTCTAGCTCTCTTTTTGTTGCATAAAAACTTTAGAATAGTTTTTTTTTTCATTTCTGTGAAAAATGATGTTGGTAGCTTGATAGGAATAGGATTGGATCTGTAAATGGCTTTGGGCAGTATGGACATTTTAACAATATTGATTCTTCTAACTCATGAGCATGGAATGTTTTTTCCATTTGTTTTTGTCATGTATGAATTCTTTCAGCAGTGTTTTGTGGTTCTCATTTTAAAGATCTTTCATCTCCTTGATTAGAGGTATTTCTTGGCATTATTTTTTGGTATGACTATTATAAACAAGATTGTGTTCTTTATTTGACTCTCAACTTGAACATTATTGGTGAATAGAAATGCTACTGATTTTTGTACATTGATTTTGTGTCCTGAACTTTACTGAAGTTTATTCTAGGTTCCTTTTGGCAGACTCTTTAGGGGTATCTAAATATAGAATCATTTCATCAGTGAAGAGGTTTGACTTCTTTTCCTGTTCAAATGCCTTTTATTTCTTTCTCTTGACTGATTGCTCTGGATAGGACATCCGGTACTATGTTGAGTAGGAGTACTACACCTTTGTCTTGTTCTCATTCTCAGGGGGAATGCTTATGGTTTTTGCCAATTAAGTATGTTGTTGGCTGTGGGCCATGGGTTTTTCATAGATGGCTCTTATTATAATACTTTGAGGTATGTTCCTTCAATGCCTAGCTTCTTGAGGGTTTTTATTATGAAGGGATGTTGGATTTTATTGAAAGCTTTTCCTGAATCTACTGAGATGACCACATGGTTTTTGTTTTTAATTCTATTTATGAGGTGAATTACATTTATTGATTTGTGTATGTTGAATTAACCTTGCATCCCAGGAATTAAGCCTACCTGATCATGGTGAATTACCTTTTTAATGTGTTGTTGGATTAGGCTTGCTAGTATTTTGTTGAGAATTTTTGTGTCTGTCTTCATCAGGGATATTGACCTTAATTTTTTTCATTATGTCTTTGCCAGATTTTGGTATTAGGGTGATGTTGGCTTTATAGAATCAATTAAGGAGCAGTTCCTTCTACTCTAATTTTTTGTAATAAATTTAGTAGAATTGATATCAGCTCTTCTTTCCATGTCTGGTGGAATTCAGCTGTGAATTCACCTGGTCTGGGGCTAGGATTTTTATTACTGATTCAATTTCAGAGCTCGATACTGGTCTGTTCAGGATTTCAATTTCTTACTGGTTCAATCTTGGGAGACTGTATTTTCCAAGAATTTACCCATTTCCTACAGATTTTATAGTTGTGTGCACAGAAGCATTCTTTTGTGTTTCTGTGGGATCAGTTGTAATGTCACCTTTACCATTTCTGATTGTGCTTATTTGGATATTGTCTCATTTTTTTTCTTTGTGGATCTAACTAGCAGTCTACCAATCTTGTTTTTCCTTTTGAAGAACCAACTTATAAAGATTAATTTTCTAAGATTTGGCATTGTTTTCAGAGGTATAGTTAGGTAAGAAAAATTAAGAGGACAAAGAATTGGAAAAAGAGTAAACATTCCTTAGGAAATTATGGTAGACACTATAGTTTGGTTGTCCCAGCACCCATTCCAATCTCTTTTCCCTTGGTTATCTTTAACTCCAAGAGATGTTATGTTAAAAACACATCTTCTCAGACTTATCTTCAAGTAGGAGAAACCATATAATAATTTGGCTAGTCAGACAAGTATCCCAGTAAAAATTTCATAGCTATTTATGTAACTTCTGTGATTATTATCTATTTTCCAAACTTGACAGTCTAGGCTCTTACAGAGGATCTTACAAATTAAGAGCTAACCAGTATTCGTGTAATAGTGATTACTCTGAATTAATTCCAGGCAAATGAAGCTCCATAAGAGACAATGTCCATTTTGACTCAACATTGTAGTATCAAGAATGAATTAATGAATAAGTAAGATAAAAAAGGCAAGGTGATGGCTGATGGAAGACAAAGACACAGAGATCATTGGAATACTATATAAAATGATGGTGAAAAATTGGAAGGAGGGATGAAACTAACAAAAAAGAGGTGTACAGCCTAGCCTGAGGAAGCCTCAGTTTGGAAAGTGGGTAAAATAACTTTTCTTAGATGTGGCATCTGAACTGGATGTTAAAGAATACATGGGGTTTAGTCAGGTAAGGAGAAGAGAGAATAAATGTCTTTCTTGAGCAGTCATGAGACCCATTTTTAATTATTAGCAAAAATGGTTAAAAGGGAACAGTGAATGGCCTCAATGGCTCTTTCTAAGAGCTCAGTGAAAGAGTTTCAGCTTGAAAAGATGAAAAGCTTCTATAGATAGATGGTGATGATATTGCTGAATGATGTGAATGTACTCAATGTCACAGACTGTCCACTTAAAAATGGTTAAATAAGTTGGGCACAGTGATGAGTGCCTGTAGTTTTAGCGACTAGGAAGGCTGAGGTGGGAGAATTGCTTGAGATCAAGAGTTTGAGGCTGCAGTGTGCTATGATTGCGCTTGTGAATAGCTACTGCACTCTCACCTGGGCAACACAGCAAGAAATTGTCTCTAAAAAAATTTAAAATAATAATTTTTAAGTTATTTACATTTTACCACAGAAAAAAAATTTCCAAAAAAAAAAAATAACTCAATTGAACTGATTTGAGCTTGCTACATAACAGTTGCATTACTTTGGACATAGCCTTAAGCCTTTTAATCTACTTTCTTATTTGTAAAAAGGAAATACTATTCACGACCTCACAGGAATTAAGTATGATAACCAGAACATGACAAGTAGTAGATTCTATGGGTATAGAATTTGTTGGACTTACATATGTTGAGAAAATGCCTCAGAGATGCTTAAATAGGTGTACTGTTTCTGCCATTGCCTTAATGAGTGTTCACAAGGACGTAGTGTAGGAGAGTAATTGTATGAATAGCTGATGATGATGAGAATTAAGTAGAGGGTTTAGTTTGACTATTTCCAAGAGTACAGAAGTGTTATCTCCACTCAGCTTTAGACCAAGAGGGTGCAAATATTGGATCCAAGTTTCCAGAAACATTTAACTTGAAAATAAAAATATACAATCGGAGGGAGGAGACAAGATGGCTGAATAGGAACAGCACCGGTCTACAGCTTCCAGCGTGAGCCACGCAGAAGAGGGGTGATTTCTGCATTTCCATCTGAGGTACCGGGTTCATCTCACTAGGGAGTGCCAGACAGTGGGCGCAGGTCAGTGGGGGTGCGCACCATGCGCGAGCTGAAACAGGGCGAGGCATTGCCTCACTCAGGAAACGCAGAGGGTCAGGGAGTTCCCTTTCTTAGTCAAAGAAAGGGGTGACAGATGGCACCTGGAAGATCGGGTCACTCCCACCCGAATACTGCGCTTTTCCGACGGGCTTAAAAAATGGCGCACCAGGAGATTTTGTTCCGCACCTGGCTCAGAGGGTCCTATACCCACGGAGTCTCGCTGATTGCTAGCACAGCAGTCTGAGATCAAACTGCAAGGCTGCAGTGAGGCTGGGGGAGGGGCGCCCGCCATTGCCCAGGCTTGCTTAGGTAAACAAAGCAGCCTGGAAGCTCGAACTGTGTGGAGCCCACCACAGCTCAAGGAGGCCCGCCTGCCTCTGTAGGCTCCACCTCTGGGGGCAGGGGACAGACAAACAAAAAGACAGCAGTAACCTCTGCAGACTTAAATGTCCCTGTCTGACACCTTTGAATAGAGCAGTGGTTCTCCCAGCATGCAGGTGGAGATCTCAGAATGGGCAGACTGCCTCCTCAAGTGGGTCCCTGACCCCTGACACCTGAGCAGCCTAACTGGGAGGCACCCCCCAACAGGGGCAGACTGACACCTCACACAGCCAGGTACTCCAACAGACCTGCAGCTGAGGGTCCTGTCTGTTAGAAGGAAAACTAACAAACAGAAAGCACATCCACACCAAAAACCCATCTGTACATCACCATCATCAAAGACCAAAAGTAGATAAAACCACAAAGATGGGGAAACAACAGAGCAGAACAACGGGATACTCTAAAAAGCAGAGCACCTCTCCTCCTCCAAAGGAACGCAGTTCCTCACCAGCAACGGAACAAAGCTGGACGGAGAATGACTTTGACGAGCTGAGAGAAGAAGGCTTCAGACGATCAAATTACTCCGAGCTACGGGAGGACATTCAAACCAAAGGCAAAGAAGTTGAAAACTTTGAAAAAAATTTAGAAGAATGTATAACTAGAATAACCAATACAGAGAAGTGCTGAAAGGAGCTGATGGAGCTGAAAACCAAGGCTCGAGAACTACGTGAAGAATGCAGAAGCCTCAGGAGCTGATGCAATCAACTGGAAGAAAGGGTATCAGCGATGGAAGATGAAATGAATGAAATGAAGTGAGAAGGGAAGTTTAGAGAAAAAAGAATAAAAAGAAATGAGCAAAGCCTCCAAGAAATATGGGACAACGTGAAAAGACCAAATCTACGTCTGATTGGTGTACCTGAAAGTGACACAGAGAATGGAACCAAGTTGGAAAACACTCTGCAGGATATTATCCAGGAGAACTTCCCCAATCTAGCAGGCAGGCCAACATTCAGATTCAGGAAACACAGAGAATGCCACAAAGATACTCCTCGAGAAGAGCAACTCCAAGACAAATAATTGTCAGATTCACCAAAGTTGAAATGAAGGAAAAAATGTTAAGGACAGCCAGAGAGAAAGACCGGGTTACACTCAAAGGGAAGCCCATCAGACTAACAGCAGATCTCTTGGCAGAAAGTCTACAAGCAAGAAGAAAGTGGGGGCCAATATTAAACATTCTTAAAGAAAAGAATTTTCAACCCGCAATTTCGTATCCAGCCAAACTAAGCTTCATAAGTGAAGGAGAAATAAAATACTTTACAGACAAGCAAATGCTGAGAGATTTTGTCACCACCAGGCCTGCCTTACAAGAGCTCCTGAAGGAAGCACTAAACATGGAAAGGAACAACCGGTACCAGCCGCTGCAAAATCATGCCAAAATGTAAAGACCATCAAGACTAGGAAGAAACTGCATCAACTAACGAGCAAAATAACCAGCTAACATCATAATGACAGGATCAAATTCACACATAACCATATTAACTTTAAATGTAAATGTACTAAATGCTCCAATTACAAGACACAGACCGGCAAATTGGATAAAGAGGCAAGACCCATCAGTGTGCTGTATTCAGGAAACTCATCTCACGTGCAGAGACACATATAGGCTCAAAATAAAGGGATGGAGGAAGATCTACCAAGCAAATGGGAAACAAAAAAAGGCAGGGGTTGCAACCCTAGTCTCTGATAAAACACACTTTAAACCAACAAAGATCAAAAGAGACAAAGAAGGCCATTACATAATGGTAAAGGGATCAATTCAACAAGAAGAACTAACTATCCTAAATATATATGCACCCAATACAGGAGCACACAGATTCATAAAGCAAGTCCTGAGTGACCTACAAAGAGACTTAGACTCCCACACATTAATAATGGGAGACTTTAACACCCCACTGTCAACATTAGACAGATCAACGAGACAGAAAGTTAACAAGGATACCCAGGAATTGAACACAGCTCTGCACAAAGCAGACCTAATAGACATCTACAGAACTCTCCACCCCAAATCAACAGAATATACATTTTTTTCAGCACCACACCACACCTATTCCAAAATTGACCACATACTTGGAAGTAAAGCTCTCCTCAGCAAATGTAAAAGAACAGTAATTATAACAAACTATCTCTCAGACCACAGTGCAATCAAACTAGAACTCAGGATTAAGAATCTCACTCAAAACCGCTGAACTACACGGAAACTGAACAACCTGCTCCTGAATGACTACTGGGTACATAACAAAATGAAGGCAGAAATAAAGATGTTCTTTGAAACCAATGAGAACAAAGACACAACATACCAGAATCTCTGGGACGCATTCAAAGCAGTGTGTAGAGGGAAATTTATAGCACTAAATGCCCACAAGAGAAAGCAGGAAAGATCCAAAATTGACACCCTAACATCACAATTAAAAGAACTAGAAAAGCAAGAGCACACACATTCAAAAGCTAGCACAAGGCAAGAAGTAATTAAAATCAGAGCAGAACTGAAGGAAATAGAGAAACAAAAAACCCTTCAAAAAATTGATGAATCCAGGAACTGGTTCATTGAAAGGATCAACAAAATTGATAGACCGCTAGCAAGACTAATAAAGAAAAAAAGAGAAAAGAATCAAATAGACGCAATAAGAAACAATAAAGAGGATATCACCACTGATCCCACAGAAATACAAACTACCATCAGAGAATACTACAAACACCTCTACGCAAATAAACTAGAAAATCTAGAAGAAATGGATAAATTCCTGGACACATACACTCTCCCAAGACTAAACCAGTAAGAAGTTGAATCTCTGAATAGACCAATAACAGGATCTGAAATTGTGGCAATAATCAATAGCTTACCAACCAAAAAGAGATGGATTCACAGCCGAATTCTACCAGAGGTACAAGGAGGAGCTGGTACCATTCCTTCTGAAACTATTCCAATCAATAGAAAAAGAGGGAATCCTCCCTAACTCATTTTATGAGGCCAGCATCATTCTGATACCAAAGCCTGGCAGAGACACAACCAAAAAAGAGAATTTTAGACCAATATCCTTGATGAACATTGATGCAAAAATCCTCAATAAAATACTGGCAAAACGAATCCAGCAGCACATCAAAAAGCTTATCCACCATGATCAAGTGGGCTTCATCCCTGGGATGCAAGGCTGGTTCAATATACGCAAATCAATAAATGTAATCCAGCATATAAACACAGCCAAAGACAAAAACCCCATGATTATCTCAATAGATGCAGAAAAGGCCTTTGACAAAATTCAACAACCTTCATGCTAAAAACTCTCAATAAATTAGGTATTGATGGGACGTATCTCAAAATAATAAGAGCTATCTATGACAAACCCACAGCTAATATCATACTGAATGGGCAAAAACTGGAAGCATTCCCTTTGAAAACTGGCACAAGACAGGGATGCCCTCTCTCACCACTCCTATTCAACATAGTGTTGGAAGTTCTGGCCAGGGCAATTAGGCAGGAGAAGGAAATAAAGGGTATTCAATTAGGAAAATAGGAAGTCAAATTGTCCCTCTTTGCAGATGACATGATTGTATATCTAGAAAACCCCATTGACTCAGCCCAAAATCTCCTTAAGCTGATAAGCAACTTCAGCAAAGTCTCAGGATACAAAATCAATGTACAAAAATCACAAGCATTCTTATACACCAACAACAAACAGATAGCCAAATCATGAGTGAACTCCCATTCACAATTGCTTCAAAGAGAATAAAATACTTAGGAATCCAACTTACAAGGGATGTGAAGGACCTCTTCAAGGAGAACTACAAACCACTGCTCAATGAAATAAAAGAGGATACAAACAAATGGAAGAACACTCCATGCTCATGGGTAGGAAGAATCAATATCGTGAAAATGGCCATACTGCCCAAGGTAATTTACAGATTCAATGCCATCCCCATCAAGCTACCAATGACTTTCTTCACAGAATTGGAAAAAACTACTTTAAAGTTCATATGGAACCAAAAAAGAGCTCACGTCGCCAAGTCAATCCTAAGCCAAAAGAACAAAGCTGGAGGCATCACACTACCTGACTTCAAACTATACTACAAGGCTGCAGTAACCAAAACAGCATGGTACTGGTACCAAAACAGAGATATAGATCAATGGAACAGAACAGAGCCCTCAGAAATAACGCCGCATATCTGCAACTATCTGATCTTTGACAAAACTGAGAAAAACAAGCAATGGGGAAAGGATTTCCTATTTAATAAATGGTGCTGGGAAAACTGGCTAGCCATATGTAGAAAGCTGAAACTGGATCCCTTCCTTACACCTTATACAAAAATCAATTCAAGATGGATTAAAGACTTAAACGTTAGACCTAAAACCTTAAAAACTCTAGAAGAAAACCTAGGCAATACCATTCAGGACATAGGCATGGGCAAGGACTTCATGTCTAAAACACCAAAAGCTACGGCAACAAAAGCCAAAATTGACAAATGGGATCTCATTAAACTCAAGAGCTTCTGTACAGCAAAAGAAACTACCATCAGAGTGAACAGGCAACCTACAAAATGGGAGAAAATTTTTGCAACCGACTCATCTGACAAAGGGCTAATATCCAGAATCTACAATGAACTCAAACAAATTTACAAGAAAAAAACAAACAACCCCATCAAAAAGTGGGTGAAGGACATGAACAGACACTTCTCAAAAGAAGACATTTGTGCAGCCAAAAAACACATGAAAAAATGCTCACCATCAGTGGCTATCAGAGAAATGCAAATCAAAACCACAAAGAGATACCATCTCACACCAGATAGAATGGCAATCATTAAAAAGTCAGGAAACAACAGGTGCTGGAGAGGATGTGGAGAAAGAGGAACACTTTTACACTGTTGGTGGGACTGTAAACTAGTTCAACCATTGTGGAAGTCAGTGTGGCGATTCCTCAGGGATCTAGAACTGGAAATACCATTTGACCCAGCCATCCCATTACTGGGTATATACCCAAAGGACTATAAATCATTCTGCTATAAAGACACATGCACACGTATGTTTATTGCGGTACTATTCACAATAGCAAAGACTTGGAACCAACCCAAATGTCCAACAATGATAGACTGGATTAAGAAAATGTGGCACATATACACCATGGAATACTATGCAGCCACAAAAAATGATGAGTTCATGTCCTTTGTAGGGACATGGATGAAATTGGAAATCATCATTCTCAGTAAACTATCACAAGAACAAAAAACCAAACACCGCATATTCTCATTCATAGGTGGGAATTGAACAATGAGATCACATGGACACAGGAAGGGGAACATCACACTCTGGGGACTGTTGTGGGGTGGGGGGAGGGGGGAGCGATAGCATTGGGAGATATACCTAATGCTAGATGACGAGTTGGTGGGTACAGTGCACCAGCATGGCACATGTGTACATATGTAACTAACCTGCACAATGTGCACATGTATCCTAAAACTTAAAGTATAATAATAAAAGAAAAAAAAAAGAAAAATGTACCATCATATATTTTTGTTATAATTTTTTTTCTCTTTCAAAACTAGGTCCTATTCCTCAAAGTCATGATCTATAGTGCAGTTTATAACAGATACAAAATCTGGACCTGGAATGCATATCAACTTACATTTCCCTGAATAATGCTATCCTCACTGGTTGAAAGACACGATGGTGGGGAGGGGATGTAAATTTGAAAGGTACACAGTGCACATCTGTTTGAAGCTGTTTCTTAGTGGAATCAAAATGTGCATAAACCCACCTCCCATGGTTTTATTCACCAATATTTGTTCAGGAGAACTTTTTATAAAGCAAAATTATGAGAAAAGAGTAATGTGACACTCTCATTATATGAGTTATGTAGCATCCAAAATAAGAAAGAATACGAGTTTGCATTAATTCTATGGTCATTTTTATGTATTTGTATTTACTACACATCCACAGAACAGACATTAATCTAGTAGGAGCTTCTCAGGTTCTATATTCTTCATGTTTGCTAAGTCAAACTCAGATTTAAAAACTGAAAGCAATTTTAGAATTCCTCAATGTTTGCATGGCACCGTGAATTAATGGGACAGTTAGGAGAGTGAATTAATGTGCCATTTTGCCATTTTTAAAGAATTGTAGACAATAAACACATAAACTTGAAAGCAAGAAGAAAATAAGTTCTTGATAAAATGACTCTCCAATCATTTGTTCCACCATCACTCTTTAGTAATAGCAGCTACTAATTTAATATAATAGTCATATCTCTACTGTAACAAGAGAGAAACTGCCAGAAACAGTGAGAAGAAGAGAACAGGAGTAAAACAGGGACCTAGAAACTCTCAATCGTGTCTGAGCATCCACCATGGGCACTCCATACCCCAGGAAACAGGTATATGCTTGGAAAACAAGGCCAGGCACCAATTCACATGGTCTAATCTAGGTCAGAATTTGGCCCAGCTGGTGTCCACAAGTGTGCACGTGCTTGCTTTATTATTTACATAGCTCTCTTGCAAATATATGGTGGCAGAAGGGAGATAGCTCAGGGTTCAGGGCCATGTGAGTCCCACCTAAATATTATTAAAATGTATCCTATAGTGTATGTGTGCACTAGTGGTAAACAGTGTATAGAAAGCAGATCAAATTGAATGGGAATGAGTTCCTGTAGGGTTAAGAGGATATTATGAATTCAGTTGCATGTACTACTACTAATAATAACAATAACAACAAATTTAAAAATAAAGGGAAACTACATTTACATGTTCACCATGCGGCAGATACTGTGTTGAATGCTAGGAGTACAGGGGAAGACGAATGACCTGGTCCTGCCACCAACAGTTTAGACCCAACGATAAATGATTTAAATGGGTAAATTCTGAGTACTTTAGAGTCAAAAGAGAACTATTTAACCCAATAAAGTAGTTCAGGGAAAGCTTCCTGGAGAAGAGGATTCCTGAATTGAGTTCTGAATTTATCTGAATAAGGATAAGCAACAAGGGGAATAAAAAAGCATAAGGTGGGTAAAACAATATAGCTGCAAGTCATTATTACCAAGGTTTGAAGTTTGAGTTAAGAAGTGGAGGTTGAGTTAGAAGGCAGGTCATTAGAGGCTTATGTTGCTGCACAAAGTAGATTGAACTTTATATTGTACAGGAGTAAGGGCGGTTTGCCAGGGCCCCTGAGCATCCCTTCATGTGCTTGCTAAGTGTACCTGATTGCAAGGCTGATTCATCTCCAGAAGATATTGAGCAATTTCTATAGTTAGTCACCTAAGCAAATACATAAGTCAAGGCAACTGCAGTTTAACTACTGTGCTCACACCATAGTGGGCAAGAGGGGCTTGCTTGTTTGCTTCCTGATGCACCGTGTGCTGTTGCTCCGAAAACTCTGGGTTCCTCAACTGAGAGGCAAGCCCATTGCACATGGGTAGCATTCACCCAGGCCCATTTTGTCACTCTGGGTGGGTTTGGAACAAGCAGAATTGATGCAGATATGCTGATGCTGATGCTGCTTGCTGGACCATATGTATTAAAGTCCTTTATCTTGACTCTAGAGTCTTCTGCTAATATCCAAAATCATGGCAAACTAATTTATAAGTTTGCAAGTAGGAGTAAAATCTCACACTCTTCACAGTCCCTGACACTTGATTGCAACAGTAAGAGTAGATTTGAGCCAGGCATTGTTTCTCAGCCTTGGAACTACTGACACTTTGGGATGGAAAATTTTTTGCTGTATTATAGGATATTTAACAGTATCCCTGTTCTCTACCAACTAAATTCTAGTAACACCTTGCCAATGTAACAACCAAAAATGTCTCCAAACATTGCCAAATATCCCCCAGGGGGACATTTTTAAGAAATACTGGAGAAGAAAAAGACCAGAGCTAGAGGGCTCCTCTGAGAGAACATTGCAATATCTACAACAAAGGCTTGAAGTAGGAGGGTCATAATATGGTTCAATTAGAGAAAAAAACTCAAGAACAGCTATGAGGTCTAATTAACATGCGTCATCAGTATAGTAGACAAACATGTCTAGGAAAAGCCCTGTCTATTAATATCTCTTTGGTCTATACTGTGGCATAGCTGGTAGTTAAATTAGCTCTGGGGTAAGATCATAAATGTGTGCAGCTGTCTCTCATGGGATAACGAAAACTGCTTTCAGTCCTTTTTTTCTGATAGAGATTGGGGAAAAAATGATCTTAGCAGATCTATAGCCACATTCCAAGTTCTAGGGGGTATAGTGATCTATTTTAGTAGAGATGCCATATCCACCGCAGCAACTGCAACTCAGGTAGCCCTTTGGTTACCTTTATGATATTCTGCCAACATCTACTATCATACATTTGTTTTTAGAGGGGCTTGGCTTGCTAATTTAATGGAGGTATGGTAGGTATCACAACCTTTGTATTGTTTGAGTTTTAAAGAGAGCACTAATTATATACCAAATCCTTTTGAACTGAAATTCAATTTTTGATTTACAATCTTGGTCAGAATCAGGGTATTAGTACCTTTAGGTGCTTCCACTTTCGTTTTCGTACCATGATAACTCTCTCCACAGTTTATGGAACCAAAATGAATGTTGTGCTGGCTGATAAGTATAACCATTCCTATTATGCACTCAGAGTTCAAGGAAATGGCCTGAGGTTTGGTCCATCAACCTCTTTGGCATTTTTGAAATGTGCTTGCAACCAAGACGTCATTATTACTGGGCCTCCATATGCCCTAATTCTAAAGCAAGGTATGGGATCACAATGATGTTTGGGGATCATATGAATCAATGTCAGCCTAACTCATGTATCCAACAATCCTCAAAAAAAATGAGTACTGCTACTTCCTCAAAGTCAACTTATTCTGATAAATGGACATAGGTCCCTTTGCAGAAAGACTGGGTTAATTGCTAAGATATGCTATGAGATAATAGGATCTTTTCCCAAAGGGACCAGTATCCCTTTCATTCAATACACTTTGAGTTTGAGAACTGGGTCAAGTCTGGAACTTAGGTAAAGAATTATAATTACTCAATATAGCAAATGAGTTTAAGTCTCTTTTCCTTGTTCATGATATTTTCTGGTCATATAAGGCAGGAAGCAACTTTGCCTTGGGATGGTTGCTGTTTAACTATCCCAAGCTTATAGTCACTATAATCTATTAATCAAAACCATGCACTTCTGTCAGTCAAGGTTCCCCAAATGCCATTCTGTCCATCCTCCTTTCTATTGTAGTTTCTCGGCTGTCATCTGATTTCTGTTATATGGAATTCCTATTATCTGCATTGACACCAGGAGCTCAGATTTATAGCAGTCCCCTACTAGCCTCTCAATAATGCATGTGTTCCCTTCACTGATGTATTCATATTGCTTTAGTAAAGAGCATATTAGCTGAGATCTGCCAAAACACATAGTCAACTGTTGTGTACTCTGCTCTAACATCATTAAACAATTATAGCATGCCAATTCTCAGAGACTTTGGACCTCTTCTCAATACTTTTCTAAGGAAGTCTCACAGTTCTACCTCATTACTATGAGCCACTCTTCCAAAACTTCAAAGAGGCTTGACAGAAATGGAACAAGGTAGTTTACAATTCTCTGTGTTCTGAATCCTGAGTCATGAGAAGGTGCCCCCATTTCAACATACTTTACCCTATTTTATATTCTGCCTTACCTGGAGTCCAGCAATTTTAATATGTATTCTCAGACATGATTTTCTAGTTCTTGTTATTTAGATCTGCAGCTTTTTTGGTAAATAGTCCCTTTCATTCTGTAACAGGAATAATACTTCCCTACTTAGGCCACTACTTTCCTGCTAAGCCAATACTTTCCTTATAACCCTAGTTATTGGTTTGGAGGCAACAAGGAAATTCAAGGGCTGATTTAGATGAAAAAAAAGCATTATCTTATAAAAACTTGGGCTCGAATGAAGTCATTGTGGGGTATCCAGATGCTGGGCAACCATTCTTTTCTAAGGGGGAAGGGGAAAGGAGTCATTTGGCCCATGGGGTTGAGTAGAATTTCAGGGTCCAAATATTCTCGAGGGCATCCACCCAAATATTCTTTCCCCAGGACTCAGGGCTCCACTACTTTCCTGTCAAGATTCTGATATTAGTGTATGCAATTTACTAGCACTATGAATTCAACCTCCTTTATTAATATGCTTCTCTTACTATTAATACTTGAATCTGATTTTTACCAGAATCCATTCTCTGGCTATATGAAATAAGTGTCTCTTTAGATACCATCATGGAAGTTATGCTTTGAGTTGACAGATGAACTGAAGCTTTCATCTTCTTTCTTCAATATTTTAATGGCAATTAATAGCCAACAATATCTCAACCTTTGTGATTATTGTTTCCACATGATTCAAGTATTGGAGATATTGCATGAATCACTGCATCTCCTACATTTACACAATCCTAGTTCCTTAAAATAAAATATTTAGTAATTTTGATATGACAGTGAGACAGAAATGATCACCTCTCCAAAGACCACAGGGAATAGGGCACTTGTTACAACCTGGCTATCAAAATCTTATCCTAAGGACCTGTATGCTAAGACTACTTCTGGTACCCCTTATCACAATTTGGATTTTTCAGCAAGCAGATTCTGAAACAAAGATTTCATAAAAGTAGTTTTTTGGGAGGTGAACCAGAAAGCACTCGTAGAAGGGTGGAAAAATTAAATAGGAAAGGGAAGAAAGCCAAGAAAGGATGCTGCTATGTGGAGTACATAGGGCTCAATCCTAGTGCAAAAGACATGTGAGGCTCAATCCTAGCAGAAACTGAGTAACAGTGTAGCATGTACCTTGAGGTTATCTCATGTGACAGGCCAGTGAACTGTGACACTTTTCCACCATTTCCCAACAGTCAGTCATTGATTGAGGGCTGCTCATGGGAGAGAGGTGAATACATGTCAACTACCCAACAACACAAGTCTGCCTGGCTCACAGATGAAGAAGGATATGGACATCAGAAAAGGCCCTTAGGTAAGAAGTTGTAGGTACACCCACATGAAAGATTCCTGGTCATTATGCAAAGGAATAGTGAGAACTAAGGAAATATGAACAGCCCATCTTCAGTGTTTGCTACCTTTGGTCATTCTAAGGCTACAAAATATCCTCACTTCTGTACTTAAAATGGCCAGTCCCATGTAATACTCAACACTTGCAATGTGAATCAAAGTTACCACCTTCTTCTTGGAAAGTGATCAGCATTTACTTTCTTTCTATCCCATCTCCTTTTCTCATGCTATTTTGCTGACTCCAGTTTCTGACCCTTTCAAGAGTCGGAGAATGAAAGAGAGGAGAATTAGAAGAGACTGGAAAGTTCTGACTTGTCTGGAACTGTCACATGCTGGTGTCAAGTGTTCTCTAGACCTGGCCAATGTATAAAGCCTGTTTTTTTTGTTTGTTTTTGTTTTTCTCAAAGGCACTCTTGTGGATTCTTTGGGACCCCTGCCCCCTCATTTCCTATTATTCAATCTTTTCTGAGTCTTCTGACTCTTTTCTTCTCTGCAGGCTCAAGAAATCCTTGGCCATAGTACCTCTGTCCTGAGGCTTATTTATGTCTCGATGAGGCCCTATTACGTAAGATTTAAGATCACTCCATCTTTTTTTCTTCCCTGGCGGGTGTAGACTTTATCTGTCCACAGAAATCTTTCCTGATCTTTTTACCCTGCCAAACTCTGAAAATGCAGGTCACTCATGCAGCCATCTGTCCTTTCTCCCACTACTGAGGCAGGAAACCAGTCCACTTCTTGCCTTTTAGATATTCCTTTATGGGAGCTGGACGTCAGACCCCTGTATCCCTCCAATTGCAAGATACATATGTGCAACTCTTTGAATGGTCTTCTTGAAGTTTCTCTTACCAGGTGTGATGGTTAATATTGAGTGTCAACTTGACTGGGTTGAAGGATGCAAAATATTGTTCCTGGTGTGTCTGTGAGGGTGTTGCTGAAAAAGATTAACATTTGAGTCAGTGGACTGGGAAAGGCAAACCCACCCTCAATCTGGGTGGGCACCATCTAATCAGCTGCCAGTGTGGCTACAAAAAAAGCAGGCAGAAGAACGTGGAAGGACTAGACTGGCTGAGTCTTCCTGCCTTCATCTTTTTGCCATGCTGGATGCTTCCTGCCCTCAAACATCGGACTTCAAGTTCTTCAGCTTTTGGACTCCTCGGCCTAAACTGGTGGCTTGCCAGGGGCTCTCAGGCCTTTGGCCATAAACTGAAGGCTGCACTGTTGGCTTCCCTACTTTAAAGGTTTTGATCTCAGACTGGCTTCCTTGCTCCTCAGCTTGCAGACGGCCTATTGTGAGACTTCACCTTGTGATCGTATGAGTCAATATTCCTTAATAAACTCATTTTCATATATACATCTATCTTATTAGTTCTCTCCCTCTAGGGAACCCTGACTAATACACCAGGCTTAAGGCAATGAGCAGAAATCTCTGACCTCTTTTCCAGGGTGACAGAGGAGACTTCTCCAGAATATCCTCTCAACAAACTGTCTCCAAATCTCTTTACTCAACTCTATACACCCAAGATGTGTAAAAAGAATTTAAGAATTATCCAATAAATATGTATTCACCTACTTTTGGAAAACCCTCCATGGTTGTCTATCATATAATTCACTGTGGCTTCTGATCTCTATTGTCATCAGACCTCAAAAAAAAAATTGAGACAAGAAGATTCCATTTTAACAGCTTAGTATAGAGATTCTAAAAATCAAACAATTCCTGGAAACTCAAAATATGGTTACAGAAATAAATGTAATACCTACTCATTTTAGAAAAAAAATAGGGGAAAAAGAAAATATAGAAACAGTAGACAAAGAGGAAAATACGTCCCATAACTCTGGTAACCACAGGCAACCAATAATTTATCATTTTGATTTACTTCTACCCAGTTAGTCTGTATTCCATGTATATGGTTCTTTATATATTATGGCAAATACTCTATTTACAAATTCTCATTGAGACTAACTCCTGGCATCTTCCATAATACTATTTTAAACATTTCAAAAACAGGCTTAATACAGATAAACTAGCCCAATGGAGAGATATACTGCAATTTATTTCACTTTTTCCCCTATTGTTAATGTTAAGATTGGCTCGAAATTTTAGTAATCAATACCGTAAGCACTTTTCCCCACTAACATTTTCCTTTGGGCTTAGGATCTAGTCACAAAGGCACAGTTGTTGGCTTCAAGGGAAATCTCAATATTTAAAGGCCTCTCACTGGTCTAAACCCAGACATCCTCACTGTTGTTTTATCCTGGCAGGATAAATTTTGAAAAGGCTGAAAAAGGGTCAGAATAGATCAGAGGCCAAGCCTCCAGTCTAGTGGACACTTCTGAGACCTTTGAAAAAATGTGGAGGAGCCCAGGGCACAAGGATGCTCACCTCTGGCAGGTAATTTCATAAGATGATTTTGGCTAAAATATCTTATTTGTTTTATAGAATTGAAGTCAGAAGTACCATTAGAGACCAAGTTCCTTAGTTTAAGACAGTGGTAAAAACCTCAAAAGCTTATAGATCACTCAGGCCACATAAAGAAATTAAATGGGCTGATTGGGTTTGCAGCAAACGAGAGAGCTTGTGCCTGATTTCAGGTAAGAAACCACTGCTCATCCTCAGATAGGCTTATCAGAGTTTACAAACAAAGGTACAGGATCCCCAGTGAAATTAGAAATTCAGATAAACAAGGGTTGTTTTTCAGAATAAGTATGCCCCAAATATTGCACAGAACACATTTGTCCTAAAACATTATTTTTTGTTTACTGAAATTCTAATTTAACTTAGTATTCTGTATTTTACCTGATAACCCTAGCCTCACCTTACTGTTACCATCTGGGAGGCAGAGGCCAGGACTGCTAGATCTTCAGTTCTTTCAAGAGCTAACAGAAATCTGAAGTTTCTTGTGAAATCTCCTTATTTCTAAATTCTAGCAATTAGTTTAAAATGTTTTAAAAACAAATCTGGGGACCAGATAATGGCAGTATGCCATTAGTTAGGGACCTCTGATATTAGATAATGATCCACAATCCAGACTAAAACATATCTACCACTCAAACAGTTACAATGCATATTAATCATATCTTCTTCATGCCAGTGATTGTCTAAGAGCAGGTGTGTACAGGAGGAAGATGGGAAAAAAAAAACCAAATATGTGGTTACAAGACTATCAGAGGAAGTTGGAAAAGTGAAGGAAAGGTTGGGGTATTTTTGGAAAAAAAGAGACTCTGAATACCACATAAAAACTCTTCCTACCTGAATATTTTGAATAGAGCTTCCCCTGTGGCCTAGAAAAGTCAAGTATGTCCTTGAAATTCAAATATAATTCATTAACCATAGTCACATGAACCATTTTAAGGTAATACTAAAAAAAAAAAAAAACCACACATTTTTTTTTTATTTCTTTAAACCCCACATGGAAGAGCCTCCAAAGAAAAAGAAAGTTAACTAGAGGTAATATTTACTAGAATAAAATTAACTGTAGCTTCATTTTTAGCTTCTGTTTGTTAGTTAAACATGTTTATGTTTCTTCAATACTAAAACTGAGACTGAAAAAGTCTTCTATATCTCTACTAAGCAATAATTATTACCTCTGAAGGTGTGCAACTCTCAGTTTCCTAACGAAAATAAAATAATGGCTTCCCAATCAGTTGTGGAAAGGAGACGTTTAGAGAGTTACCATGAAGCACTTCCCAAAAAACGCCATTAAAAATGATGACTATAGGTAGCTGAACATTTTGCTGCTGCTAAATTGAACTCAGTGGATAGGTGGAAAAGATTTCATTTATTTGATACCAAGCCTAGATGCATGCATATAAATTGTCTGGCATGTACAGTATTATGAGTCGAACAGTTTTGCTCCTGTAAAATAATTCTAGATGCAGAGTTTCCTGGATGTAAATTCCAGAGATTTATATTCATCATATAGAATTTAATTCTTATTTTTGCTAGGAATATAACTACAATGTATATGCTGTAACAAAAAGGAGTGAGATTACTATCTTTACCTTAGATCTGAGGCTTCAGTTCTGAGCTGAATTCCATATGTCCTAGCGAGTTGTTTAATTTTTAAATCAATGACTGAGTATAAATATATAACAGTCAGGGATGATATTTAAAATGTTCAAGCTTACCTATGGCATAAATACTGACCAACCAGAATGGACACCAACTCAATCAAAATAGATATTTGTTGTTTTAAAAAAGTTGTATTTCTATACCAGTATACCACACTACACGCAATCCAGAGAGACGCCTTAGAACGAAGAAAAAAAGATCAGTCTCTGCCTTCAAGAACATCAGTTGTTTCCTATAACTGATGTTTATATTAGAAGGCAACCTCTCTGATTATCGTTTAATTCACTTATGATTTAATTCAATGGTCCATAGGGATAAGGGTCAGGGAAGAACAGAGAGGAAAAACCTAGAAAGTGAGGCTTCACAACCATTCAGTTTCTTCTTGCCCATTGTTAGGGGCAATAAGCTAGAGTAGTTTGCAAAACAGGTGTCAGTGTTCCCCTCCTAGTAGTCATGCTCCTTTCTAACATAACTTTGAGGCTTCTCCAATCAAGAGGATGCTATTTCACTTCCTTTTGAATTTGGGCTGGCCTTGTGATTTTCTTTGGCCAATAGTGAAAATGTACAAATTCTGAGTCCCAGCCCCAAGAAGTATTCATGCTTCCAAGGTTTTACTTCAGAACTTGCTTCCATCATGCAAACAAGACTGAGTTGCTTGTTAGATGATGATGGCACATGGTGCAGTCACTGCTGTGGCTCCAGTTGAACATCCAGGTTACCACGGATACATGAAGAAGCTCAACCAAGATAAATCGTGGCCAGATTAGCAAAGACACTCAGCTGACACTTAGACTTGTGAGATACGATAAATGATTATTAAGTCACAAGTATTTGGGATGGCTTGTTATGTAGCAATAAAAAAAAAAAATACAGTTGGCCTGGCTAATTAGGGGGAAAAAAAACAAAAGCCAGGGTTTTTGTTTAACAGATAAGAATGAGGTATACTAACATCCCAGGAGTGTCAGGAATACATCAGAAATGCAACCCAATTCTGTTCAATTTTATAGAGCTGAGATTGACAAAAATGTAGCTGTTTGAATAAAAAGGAAGAGAGGATTGCAAAGATTGTCTTTGTGTCATATTACAGAAAAAAATGGAGAAATAATTTTGCAATATATAGCCTCTATATTGTTTTTCTCATTAATGTTACAGATAAAAATAGATAGAAACCAGACCTCTAGGAATCTTCTTTTCATTGCATGTCCCAATGTACTCTGTGAAAAGCTTCTAAAATTGAAATGGACCTAATAAAAACATATATCTTAAAAGATATTTTAAATAAATATGTATCCACGGTGTCAATTTAAATGTCAACTTACTAAAGATCACTAGGGAAAGAAACTGACCTTTCTCTTCATTTAAATGGAAATATTTGGGTCCATATGGGACTTTTGATTTAAATGTCATTGATTTGCAACAAATGATAACAAGAATTCTGGCATCGAATATTTTTAGAAATATTATTTATATATAATATTATCTATATTATATATAATATTATATTATCTATATTATCTATAATATTATGTTATCTATATTATATATAATATTATATTATCTGTATTATTATAATATAGATGATATTTCTAGAATGCCAAGACAGTACATAATTAGAGCTGAGAAGTTAACATTGAGGGGTAAATACTGCATAAGGTTAAGGATAATGAGAAGGCTGAACTTCAGAAAAGATCATAGTGACTGTTATTTCAGAAGAATTACAAATGAGATGGACATTACTGATTCATAATGCCCTTGGATCCTGACAAGATGGTCAGCTAGCACTCCTCTAAAATCAGCCCTGGAGAAACTGCACAAGTAAGGCAGAAACGTGGATCTGAGGAACTAACATTAAAAGAATGAAAAGCCCCTGGGAAACCAATGAAAAAAGAATAAAACAAAAGACTCCCGAACTACTGTACCTGTAGTACATAGGTGTGCAGGGTGTCAGGGGTGATGAGAATAATGGAAAAAGCCTATTGGCTAAGTGGCCTTACCAACTTGCGAAAGGAGAGGATGGGACAGCATATGTAAATTCTGTTCTTGCTTATACCTCAAGGTCTCTTGAAACAAGCATATCCTGTCACTCATAGATATCAATAGTAATAGCGGAGTCAGCAGAGAAATATCAGGCAGCTGGAAAGCCTGTGGGGTGAGGAACTAATGAAAGCAGGTTCAGGTTAATCTGCCCTCCATCATTCACTCTACCAATGAACCTCACAATGGAGAGCCAGTAGATCAAAACCCGTGGAGTTTCTTTCTTCATGATATTCCCCAACCACATGAGCTGCCTAATATCATGGAAGCAAGCAGGAGTGGTTCTAGGGAGTTCTGTGGTATGTGGGGCGATTGGACTCATTATCTACTAGACATTTCTTCTTGAATGTGTCATTAGTCACCTTAGTCTTCGTATGTCCAAAATAGAATTTGTCTTCTTAAAATCTGTCTCTCCTTATTTTGTTTTTTTATATGGAACCATCACCCATATAGCTTTTGAAGCCAGAAATTTGAGAGCCATCCTATATACCATTTGTTCCTAAATTGTATCACTTTTTCCTGCTAAATGTTCATTCTCTCCATTCCCACTACTAGGTCCTCAGATATACTATTTTAATTTATATCATGCCATATATAACTTATATAGCACCATATATAACTTATATAGCACCATATATAATTTTGCTACTGGGCATTATTGCGCCTGACTCTATTATCACCAGAATGTGCTTCCTAAAACAAAAATCTGATTACATAGCAGAATAAAACCTTAAAAGTTTTCTTATCCATCACATTTCTAGTTTTTATGTTCAATCATAAACCATTCCACACAGGTAAAAATTTATATTTTTAAATGACATGCAGAGAAAAAAATTGCCTATGCCAGTACTTAACCATCTGTGTTCTTAAGACTATTTCCTTTATTAAAATCATGCCCTTTGTAATACTATTTGAAGATCTCCCACTGTCTCAATTTATATAATTAATCCTTCTTAATCAATGATTCTGAATTATCTAGTATGTGATATAATAATGTATTAATTTTCCTCATTCATAGCCTAGATATCCCCCCCTCCCCATTTCTTTTTTTTTTTTTTTTTTTTTTTTTTTGAGACGGAGTCTCGCTCTGTCGCCCAGGCTGGAGTGCAGTGGCGCGATCTGGGCTTACTGCAAGCTCCGCCTCCCGGGTTTACGCCATTCTCCTGCCTCAGCCTCCCGAGCAGCTGGGACTACAGGCGCCCGCCACCATGCCTGGCTAAGTTTTTGTATCTTTAGTAGAGACGGGGTTTCACCGTTTTAGCCAGGATGGTCTCGATCTCCTGACCTCGTGATCCACCCGCCTCGGCCTCCGAAAGTGCTGGGATTACAGGCGTGAGCCACCGCGCCCAGCCCCCCTCTCCCCATTTCAAAGGCCAGCCACATTGCCAGGAAATAATTAAGTAAATGGTTGAGGAAGATCACTTCTCAGCTTCATCAGTGCTTTTCCTCTCACTGTCAGTGCTGACTGCTCATTTACCAAAAGAAATGCCAAGTCCTCTAAATGGGATGATGATTTTCTTCTCCTGAAGGCGGTGGGATAAAGCAGAACTTCATTTAGAGGTGTCAACTAGTATCTTCAGTTTTCCTAAGACAATTAAGTGTACTGCCACAAGTGTATATGTATGTTAAATATATGAAATAATACCCATGGCTGTTATAAGTAGAAAGGGAAAAGTTCTTATTAATTTTTACTCTTCTTAGAATCACAAATTGAAAGCTTTTAAGGAGCTGGTTAGTTATTTTATAGAAATTTTCTGGATTTTAATCTCTCCTCTTTATCCTGAGGTCTGAGGATTCCTTATCCATGAGCCTTTCTCTAGGAGTTTCTATACTCATATCTTCCCCTTCCTTTGTTAGGAAACCTCACCTCTAGCCACAGAAGAATTATTCACTCTGTTTTCATTCTACCCCAAACCCACATGTATGTTGAAGTCTATGGCTTTGTGTCTGAAGTAGCAACCTGAGATTCTGTAGGCCAGTGCTTTTCAGAATGGACAGAAGTCCATTACAATAACAGAGGGTAGTAGGGCTTAAGAACTCTGGGTTCTGTGGTTTAATCCAAGATTGGCTCCACCAGCCTGGAGGTTGCTTTTGATGTTTCCACTAATATGAGATAAAATCTCATTGAGTTATTTGGCTATTGAACTCTTTAGATTAAGCACAATATCTTCCCCAAGGGAAGCACTAATTTGGGAGCTAGCACTATTAATATCAAGACACATTTCCCTTTCTGTGGCATCAATGAGCCCCTGCTGCAAACTTGCACATTGGACTTCTTTCTCTAGTCCTCTTTAAGTGCAAGCAATATAAAGTAAAAAAAGAAAATATATTACCTATAATGGCTTGTCTTCTTGGAAGTGCTCAAGACTGATCATTCTAGGAAGGATTCAATTAAATTTCTCAATTTTCCTCAATCTTTATTTTGTGAAATGTGGGGATGAGAAAAAAAGAACATAGCCAATTCTTTCCAATGCATTCATTTTTGCTTCTCTTTTCTTATGTCTAGGCTGTTGTACCTACCTTATAAACTCTGCTATTCCCTCAATCTATAAAGCCCAAGATGTCAATGTCTAACTTAGTGTCTGAAATAGAACTCCCTAAATACATGATTACTGAATGAATAAACTATTAAACACAGTTTAGATCTTTTATGCAACATAGTGACTGTAGTTTAATAGCAATGTATTGTATTCTTGTAAACTGCTAAGAGTGGATTTTTAAGTGTTTTTAACACAAAAATGATAAGTATGTGAAGTAATAAATAGGTTAATTACCCCTTTTTAGCCATTCCACAATATATACATATTTCAAAACAACATATACCAATAAATGTATACATTTTGTATCTGTCCATTGAAATATAATCTTTTAAAAAGAAGCAGTTTATGGGTGAATGTGAACGCTAATTGAAGGAAAAGCCTTGACTCTTTAATTTTGGCACATTTTACCTGCCAAAATTTTGTTTTCCATCCAGAGAATTGGGTTGTTTTCTATTTCATGAATTACAGAATATCCAAAAAGTAGCTTTTAAAATTTTACTGCAAAAAAATACTTTTGGCACTAGTGCCCCAAAATACTACCCTACCTAAGTAAAACTCAAAAGGAACTTTTATAAAAACAAATTAAAAGACATGTATGCTGGGTGGGTTTATGAAGAGGCTCCTCTAGGTCTGTATGTAGGAGCTACAGAGTAGTGCAATTATACCTTGAGGGATAAGCCAGCCAGCTGTTCAGCTCTGACCTCTTGCTTTCTTAGTGCATTCTCAGCTCATAATGATACAATGACTGAAAAGTCTCCAGGCTGTCCAAAGTTTGGTAAATCTTACTAACAGAAATTCTGACGTATTCCTATCATACCAGCCAAGATTATTTTATTTGAATTCATCTTCACTACTCCACAAGGATGTATAAGCACCCACTCTTGGCTAGCATTTTCCTGGGCATTGTAAAGATTTCACATAGTTTATGATCTAGGTGGCAAATAAGAGTAATGCACAAAATGATTTGGGGAAAATATTTGAAAACACCACTAAGCACTATAAAAAGAGGAAAAAAAAGCTATATACTCTTCAGTTTAAAGAAACAAGGAGAGAGCCAGGCAGGTATAAGCAAAATAGCATCCTCAAATGGCATCTTTAAGCATGAGTAGAAGAGGAGTGCAGGATAGCCATGCACATGAAGCTCTGAAGTTAACTCCATCTCTCAAACCCAAAGCTTTATCTGCAACTCTATGCCTGATAATATGTATAAAAAACATGGACATTTACAAAGCATATGACAATATCTTTGCCTGAACAAGAAGTGCACTAAAATAGTAATGAAAATTACACTAAAATAATGTTTCTTCAACACTATTAAGAGGTTTGTTGTTTAATTTTGTATTGTTTTTGGCACAGTGAAAAACAGAACAAAGTTTAAGTGAACATGTACATTACTATTATGCATTCTGATCACGTAGTGTAGTTATATAGTACTATACTATACTATACTTTATACATGCTGATCATATGCTGATCTTAGGGTGAGTCTAATATTGTATATGCATCTGTCATGATATCTGGGGTTAGGTACTCATGGTTAAATAAACAGACCAAGAAGTCCAGGGAGTTCTTCACGTCACCATACAATGTTGCTGAGGTTAGAGAAATGATGAGAACTGGGAAAGGTTAAACTTTAGAAAACAAAGAGGAAAACAGCTGTAAAAGATGGGATTCAAATAGACAAATTTGTCTAAGGAGGAAAACAGATATTGTACAAATTTATTTCCTGTTTCTTCCTGTCAATGATGTAACTCTCTGAAGTCAGACATTAAGGCCAGATGGTTCAGTCAAAAGGAGACTTGTAGCCAGAAACCTTTTCTTAACAAATTTTGGTAAAAATCTATTAACTTTTATTATTGTTTTCATGTTCTTCATTTGCATGACTTTCAATTCTTGAGTTAAAAAAAATTTTAAAGGCTTACTCAAGTGTTCATATCTGACCAGATTCAAACATTGTTATTAAAAAAGACTATCAAAATCAAATCCCAGCAGTTAGACCTGTCCTTGGCAGCATTTACAGAGAAATTAATTGTGTAATGAGAATTGCAATGTGCATAGCACATTACTTAATCTAATATTATAGGGGGTTAAAACTATAGTAACTTATCTGACAACAAATGGTTGAAAATAAAAATGATGATAATCATTAGACTCAAGGAGATTGAAAGAAATAAACAAAAAGACATTAAGTAGAAAAGAATCATAGAAAATTAACAAAGCCTAAAGATCTTTGAAAAGATTAATATGTTAGATCTCTGACAAGATGACAAGTAAAAAGAGAAATAATCAAATAAGTAATATCAGACAGAAGAATGGATAAACTCATAGAAGCAGAGAGTAAAATGGTGGTTGCTAGGGGCTCAGAGAAGTGAGGAATGGAGTGATATTTGCCAAGGGTATAAAAATGGTGACTGTAGAGGTGATAAATATGTCAGTTACTTGGAATGTGGTAATTATTTCACAGTGCATATCAAACATTAAGATATACAACTTAAATATATTTATTTTTATCATCAAAAATTTAAACGGTAAGAAAGTAAAACATTTTAAAAGACCAAAAGATGAATAAATAAACACAGATACAGCAGAGATGTAAAAGTGTATTGAAATAAAATTATAAATAGCTATTTAAATGCAAATTAGGAAATTTGGATTACACTGATTAATTTTAGCAAGATATCATGCCAAAATTGGCTCAAGAAGAAATAGAATTTAAATATATCAGAAATTTTTAACATATGAAAATATTCAAAAGCCTAGTTTTTGGCCATTTACCAGGGAGTTCTATACCCATGCTATCATTCAAATAGCTAATAATTAACTTGATCTGATGTTGGTAATTTCAACCTGTTTTATGGTGAAACATACAAACTGCATCTCATATATGCATCAAATAAATGTAAGTAGTCCTCAGTTTATGCAGTAGTGTGATAATAATTATAGTGAAATATAGTTATTAAATATTAAGTATATAATAAAAATAAATGCACATCTTGCTTCTTCTTAATATGGTAAATAAGATCTACAAGTAACTCTGATATCTATCATAATTTTGAAAAGGTGATGAGCACCAATGTTATTTTGAACTATATCTCAAAATTTTATTGTTAAAGAAGTTAACAGATACTGTTAATATTACTGTGGTTTGTTGACTATATTTATAATTAGGGAAATTGCTACAATTCAGTTTCAAGTTAGTGGAAATAAACATGTGCCCTTAACTGATTCAAATTTTTAGATGCCCTAATTCTATCCATGGAAACCTTTGTTCATATACCCCAGGTTAAAAATCTCAAAAGGTAAATTATTTAACCTTTTGTACTTTAATTTTCTTATCTGTTAAATGGTAAAATGGTAATAATAATAGTACCTACCATAGTATATTGTTGAAAGAAACAAATTTATATATATATACACCATATATATATATATATAAACCCAGTAGAAGAAAGATGCAAATAAATATATATATTTATATATATAAACCCATTAGAAGAAAGATGCAAATAAATATTTTATATATATATTTATGTATTTATTATATATTTATAAATATATAATTTAATATGTTTATAAATATATAATATTTATATAATATTTATATATTTATATATTATATATTTAGGAATATATTTATAAATATATAATTTAATATATTTATGAATATATTTATAAATATATAATTTAATATATTTATAAATTATATATTTATAAATATATTATATAAAATATATTTATAAATTATATAATTTATAAATATATTATATGAAATATATTTATAAATATATAAATATATAAAAAATAAAAATATATAAATATATATTATATATATAAACCCAGTAGAAGAAACATGCAAACAAATATTTGCTGTTGTTGTTATTGATGTTAGGAATCATTCAGTGGATAGCCAATTCCTATCTAATAAAAGTTGTTCCAGAATATAGTGAAAGATAAACAATTCCAAGCTGATGTAATGAAGCTAGTGCAATTATCCAAAACCAGATAAAGACAACACACAAAAGCAATTTTAGGACTATTTCACTAAATACAGATGGAAGAATTCTAAAATAAATGCATTTAGAAACAATAAATCATGCTCAGTTTGTGAACCAACATCAGAAGATTTATTAATGGTATTCAGCATATTAATAGACTCAAAAGATAAAAATTATATCATTATCTCAATAGACACACAAAAAAGCAACTGTCTAAGTTCAACACTTATGTAGGACAAAAAATCAGCAAACTAGGAATAAAAGAGAACCTCCTCAATTCGAAAAATACTATAATTCCAAGAAGCACAGTAAAATGTATACTTAATTAAGAAGATGTATACGAAAGCCCTGTATGATTAAAAATTAGCAAGGGTATCCACTATCACCTGTATTATTTATCAGAGTTTGAAACGTATATTAAAATAAATAAGATGTATAAGGACTTCATATACATAGAAAAATCAGCAGAATAAATAGAAACACCATTAGTAAAAATAAGAAATTTTTGCATGTTTGTTGAAATCAAAACAAATATTAAAAAATGAATTGAAGGCCGGGCGCAGTGGCTCTCGCCTGTAATCCCAGCACTTTGGGAGGCCGAGGCGGTTGGATCACAAGGTCGGGAAATCGAGACCATCCTGACTAACACAGTGAAACACCGTCTCTACTAAAAATACAAAAAAATTAGCCGGGCGTGGTAGCGGGCGCCTGTAGTCCCAGCTACTTGGGAGGCTGAGGCGAGAGAATGGCGTGAACACGGGAGGTGGAGCTTGCAGTGAGCGGAGATCGCGCCACTGCACTCCAGCCTGGGCGACAGAGCGAGACTCCGTCTCAAAAAAAAAAAAAAAAAAAAAAAAAAGATGAATTGAATTCCTCTACATCAAAAATAACCAGTTACAAAATATAATAAAAAATACAACTAGCATTTTATTAGTAGTAACAGAATCTAAGAATTGTAATAGTAACAATCACTAAAAGTAGTGATAATCTCAATGTAAAAAATACTAAAATCTTTCTAAAGGGTATAAAGGGAGGTCAATGGAGAGAATCTGTGGTGTTGGATAAAAATAACTACTATAAAAATTGAATTTTCCCCAAATTAATTAATACAACTACTCCAGTCATAATTCTAATTGTCTTGTAAAATAATTTAATAGGTTTATTCTAAAATTTCTATGAAAGTATAAACCTTCATGAATATCCAAGGATAAATTCTGAAAAAAAGTAGGAAAAAAGAGACTAGACGTGACACAAACTGAAACAGTAGCATTAAAACCATATAGTAGAAATAAAAGTATAGATCAATAAATCAATGGAACCAAATATAAAGCCTTGAATAGATCTATGTATGTATGGGTATTTAGCATTGGATAAAAGTATTCCTACAAATCAATAGAGTGAATATAGACTATTTTATAATTATGTTGGGCAAACTGGAATACTATATCAAGAAAAGTAAAACTGAACTCATAATATCATTTACAATGGTGAACTCTGGTTAAAAACCTTAATGTAAAATTTAAAAAAAAAAAACCTGAAATGTGTAGAATAAATGGTTTTCTTAAACAAAACTACAATAAACCAAAAGATAAAATTTTGATGAATCTAATTAAGAATTTCTACCCAATAAACAGGCTGATGACACACGGGAGAGTGTATTTGCATTGGGAAAAATGGCAAGGGATTTCTGTTTTCTTATAAGAAACACCATGAGAAGTAAATACCACTGCTGCAATAACCAGAAATAATAAAAATAAATTTTAAAAAATATTTGGAAAAAATCGGATTGCTGCAGAAGCAACAAAGAAAATGCCTTTCTCAGATTAGCTCATTTTCTTCCCTAAGGCATTTGTGAATCTGGATGTAGACTGAGGACAAAGCAGCTTTATTAGGGAAAAAAAAATCACCAAAGCTTTTGATATTATTTGGCTTAGGATGATATATTAGAATCTAGAAGAACCCCAGATATATATCTGTTTTCCCCACAGAGTATTTGCAGGGGTTTGGGATGTTAAAGGAGACTAGGAACGTGGACCAGAAACTTCTAAAAGAGATCATTAGATCTTTCACAGTTTCATGGTAATTAGGAGACAAAACCTATTAAAGAGGGAGGCCCTATTTTCAACACTGAGTTAGTATCCTGTAGATATTTGCAGATATTGATGCTATATGGAGTAGGAGACTAACAGGCTGATTTCAAAACCTGTAAATAAAATAATTGAATCTTGCAGTCTTTCAGAACCGTAGAGGCAGAGTCTTACCAGTCTCTTGGTGCTTTCTACAAACCAGAGATGCGCTGAGTTTCTCTAAACTACAACCCAGCTCTGACTCATCTAAAGCACTTTTTGAATTAAAGTGACTAGTCCCTTATCTTGTCTGGCTAACAGATAGAATAAACAGAAAAGAAAGAAAGATGAACAGAAAGAAAAAAGGCAAATAGAGAAGTTGACAAGATGATAATAGCTATCTGGAAAGATGGAAGCAGCAACGATGGCAAATTTTTAAGTATTTCAATATCTCCTCATAAAAACAGAGTAACTAGGCCAGGTGCAGTGGCTCACGCCTGTAATCCCAGCACTTTGGGAGACTGACGCAGTGGACCATCTAAGGTCAGGAGTTTGAGACAAGCCTGACCAACATGGTAAAACCCTGTCTCTACTAAAAATACAAAAATCAGCCAGGCGTGGGGGCGTGTGACTGTAGTACCAGCTAATCGGGAGGCTGAGACAGGAGAATTGCTTGAACCCGGGAGGCACAGTTTGCAGTGAACCAAGATCGCGCCACTGCACTGCAGCCTGGGTGACAGAGAGAGACTCTGTCTCAAAAAAACAAAAACAAAAACAAAGCAAAGCAAAACAAAAACAAACAAACAAAAAACCAGAGTAACTAGATAAGCCCTCTTTCCCCTGGAAGGAAGAAACACCATCCAAAGTCTCTGATGTTCTTTTACATACCATGTTAAGTATGCAATAAAAATTTACTAGAAATGCAAAGTGACAAGACAATGGCACCCCTAATCAAGAGAAAAATTCAACAATAGAAGCAGATCCGGATGGTCCAAATATTGGAATATTGGATTATCACTGTAGAATTGACCTACCTGGGAATTGGGAAAAAAAATCCTGGTTTCCGTCTCTGCTAATTTATAAGCAAATGTGGTGGAATCATTCCCTGGAATATAGTGTACATAATTTAGAAGCAACAGAACCATATACCATTGCAATTTGAATAGATAATAACAGAATGCTGAGTGACCAAATTAAGAAACACTATGCATATGTACACAAAACACATACGCATAGTGGGTTTTTGTTTGTTTGTTTGTTTGTTTTTTGAGACGGAAACTCACTCTGTGGCCAGGCTGGAGTGCAGTGGCGCCATCTTGGCTCACCACAACCTCCGACTCCCTGGTTCAAGCGATTCTCCTGCCTCAGCCACCTGAGTAGTTGGCATTACAGGCATGTGCCACCACGTCCTGCTAATTTTTGTAGTTTTAATGAGACAGAGTTTCACCATGTTGGCCAGGCTGGTCTCAATCTCCTGACCTCGTGATCCGCCCATCTCGGCCTCCCAAAGTGCTGGGACTACAGGTGTGAGCCACCACGCCTGGCCTAGAGGATTTTTTAAAGCGAATTTTGGTCCCATGAGCAAAAGCCTTTTGTCTCTTGCTTTAAACATAGATATTCTAGAAGACTTTTTAAAGAGAATTTTGGTCTCAAGAGCAATCAGAGGAATGAAAATTTTAAAATTAATACTGTAAGTTTTATCCCCTAGTTTGGCAAAAATTTGAAAGCTGAATAATATCACTTGGTGAGGATATAAAGTAACGGACACTTTTGAACTGCTGATAAGAGTATAAATTGGTACAGTCATGCTGGAGCAACTATTAATTGACCATTGCATAAAGCAAACCCGTCAGTTCCATTTTTAAGTACTTACATTAAATTCTTATGTATGTGCACAAGAGGACAAGTATGAGAATATTAATCACAGCATTGTTTGTCATGGTGCAGTAGGGGAATAGACAAAGAAAATCTTATGTCTTCATTTGAAGGAATACTAAACATTGTAAAAGAGAATTTAGATCTCAAAAGCTAATTTTTAAGTTAATAAAGCAAAATACAGAACCATATGTATCATATACCAATTATATACAATTTAAAATGCTCAAGTATAGCAACACTTTACATTATCTAACTGTACTTTTACAACTAAAAATATTGAAAATGATGGTTTTTCCTGGGAAGAAGGGAAAGGGAAATGAAACAAAAAATGTAAATTAAAAATGAGACATTGGCTACATCTACAATGCTTCATTTTGAAAGGAAAGAAAAAAAAGACTACTGGAGAAGATGACAATAGCTATCTGGAAAGATGGCAGCAGCAATTATGGCAAGTTTTGGAATCTTTCTATACCTCCTCATAAAAACTACATCGCTTTTATGTAACTATCTAGTTACATAGTTATCCTGTAACTATCTAGAATGGAATGGAAATTATAAAGGGGCTTCTGGGGTCCCAAGCAGTTCTATTTCTTGGTCTAGGTAGTGTTTGACTTGTAATAATTTCAAAAATTGATAATAGCAGCTGTGTATACATAATTAGAATATATGTACTTGTCATATTATTTGTACTTTACTGTTGCATTAAAATTCCTCCAAAAAATAATAAAATATGTTGGTGGATCAACATCAAGATATTAAAAAGCTGGTATACATATTTTCCTCAAAGCCCAAAGTTATAAGCCACAAAACCCACTTGTTATTCATTTCTCTAAGCCTAGATTCAACAATAGGCTCTGAGCTTGTTTGATTGCCGTATTCTACTTGATCATAAATAATACACATAGGATACTATAGAAGTATTATTTATTCAAAATTCTGGAAGTTCTCAGTAAATTTTATACTAAATTAGGAATGTTTTATCATTCATGAATAAAATGGGCAGATAGACTATACTATGCAGAGATTTTTATAATAATAGTGACACATTTTATGATAATCTATCCAAATATTCCATCTATGTCCCAATAATGATAATAAAACTTACACTAAATGAGTTTATTATTTTTTATAGTTTAAAAATTAATTTTATACATATTATTAGTTGATTTTCTCAACATATCTAAGAATTCAGATGCAGTAACCCTATTTTTAATTTAATTTAATTTAATATTTATTTGAGACAGGTTCTTGCTCTGTCACCCAGGCTGGAGTGCAGTGGCGTGATCACAGTTCACTGCAGGCTCGATCCACCTGTGTTCAAGCAGTCCTTCCACCTCAGCCTCCCAAGTAGCTGGGACTACAGGCACAAGCCACCATGCCCACCTAACTTAAAAAGGATTTTTAAAAGACAGGGTCTTGCTCTGTTGTCCAGACTGGACTTTAACTCCTGGGGTCCAGTGACCCTCCCACCTGGGCCTCCGAAAGTGCTGGGATTACAGACATGAGCCACCGTGCTGGGACAATACTAATTGATTTTTACTCTCTAACCTCAAAAGGTTAATTAACATGCCCAAGATTACATGAAAATTCATGGAAGAAATAAAATTCCAACTTAAGTGTTATTTTTCTTTAAGTCTGGTGTTTTGCTATTAGTCTTAAAGTATTGATTTTTTTCCAGATTTCCTGCCTAGTCCATTGTAACTGGCAATTGAACTCATGGGTTTAACCTCATTAACTTAATGTTCTAACTGTGTTAATTAAATTAGGACAAGCATGATTAGACATTGAATTCTACCTGAAAAACATAAGGGAGCCTCAAAAATATTTTATTTTGCTTTCAAACTCATTAAAGAGCACTAGGCAACCAAAGTAGATACACACAATAAGAGGAAAGAAAAGCTTACTTTGTCATCTGCTAACAGCCCTCACAAAGCCAAGCCCAAAGTAATTTCATAGACACAGATTTCCTTAGAAACCCTAGGGTTATAGGTTAGTTGCAATTAGGATATTAATAAGAACATTGACATAGGTAATAAAAAACTCTATTTGGCCAAGGATAGAATGTTTGAGAGTTTCAGATCTCAGTACTTTGCCATGCAACCTATTGCCATGCAATATTAAGGTGCTTAATATTGACCTACTGGCTCCAAACTTATGTAAAGGAGTTTGTAATATTGGTTTATCACAGCTATCCTTGTTGAATTTTTATTCTATGTCAGAAGGAAAAACGAAAGTGCTAAAAGAGAATATGGGCATAAATTATGAAACCTCAGCCATGCAAACCCCCCTAATTTTAATTGCCCTATTTAAAAATATATCAGTCAGCTATAAACTATTTCTTGGGTGGCTACAAAACCTATTACTGAATTGTTTCTACAAATATATACAAAGCGAACATCCTGAGTATCTATTGATCTCTCACAAGAAACTCTGGGAAAGATATCAATTCAACAAATCAATTTAAAATATACTTATTGATCTGCTAGTAGTGCCAAACACTGAAATACCTTTTACATATTCAAAAATAAGTATGAGTTGAGGCTTTTTGCCCTCAAAGACGCATCAATCTAGGAAGAAGAAAATACAGGTAATTAAATAATATAATGTAAGTACATTCCTATCTGTGATTGTAAAAATTATAATCTCTCCTCTATATCTTCATGCAGCCCACAGTCCTAAAAGAATTCAAGCTCTCTGAAGACGTAGATGAGGAAGTAATTAGTTCTACACTGTAGTGAGGGAAGTTAGAGAAAATGTTTTAGAAATTAAAATTTTCAACGGACTCCTTCTGAATTTCATGGGGACTTGCACAACTTAAAACCCTTCTGGGAATGGAAAATATTTGCTGTTTGTTAAGACAAATTATTTTATTCAGTTTTTCTCTTCCATTCAATCACTTAGAGATTTAGATTGCAAGTAACAGAAATTCACTTAGAGTAAATTAGACCACATAAAATAAATTAGCTAGAATAGATGTGATGATCAAACCTAAGGAAATCAGAAGGACAGATCTTAGAAGAGAAACCAAAAAGGTTCTGGAGAACTCCTCCAGGATCTACATTACAGAAAGTGATGAATAGTTTCTTCAAAATGCTGTTATCGGGAAAAAAACAAATGGAGTTCCAATCCTATGTTAAAAGGATGACATGAAATATATATGCAAAATAGGCATGTCATAAATATATAATTTAAGAAATTATTGTGAAGCAAATACCATATAACAGCTGCTCAGATAAACAGAACATTTATCAGTACTATGTAAGCCTTTAATCTGTCCTTTCCTAATTAGAATCCACTCATTTATGACTTTGTGAAAATAATTTTCTTGCTGCTCCTAAACTTATGTAAAGTTCAAAAACAAGCAAACTATTATCTACTCTTTCTCACTATAATCAAAATCAAATTTTAGACAAGAAATAAGAGAAGAAATGAATAGAGAGTGAGAGAGAGAGAGAGAGAGAGAGAGAGAGAATGCATGCAGAGAGCAGGGAAGAAAAAGAGATTGACTCAGGTATTCAGGTTGACCAAGCTTGGAAAACATCCTCAGCCTTGACTGACAATGCTAATAAAGACTAGATCAAGAGAGAAATAGTACTTTAAGCAATACGTGATGTCAATAACAGCAGAAATGTGAACTCATGCTGGCCAGGAAAATTGATAAATGTCTACTATATCCATGAATTTTCCATTAGTGCCACAACAGCAAAAGTTCATATATAGTAAAAGATTTTCAAATGTCAGGAAACTGTCCAATTTAGGACCATATATCTTGACTCAATCAAAAATCAACATCTTGACTTTGACTTCTTCATGTTCTTTATATTGCAGAGTTCATTTAAGACCTCAATCAAATTCTACCGCTTCTAAGAAGCCAACTAAAGCCCTTGCAACTCTCCTCTAGACTAAAAGTTGGTATTTACCAGTCAGTATTACATTCTCTTTATGCTAACTTTTATTTTTTGGGAAAATTTTATTGCATTTTGTTTACATGTGGAAGCACTGACAACTGAAAAGACGCAGCTTGTTCCACTTACTTTTCTGAAAAACCGCATGGCTAGATTAACTTTCTCCCCACTCAGGACAGAATTGAATAAACCTTATCCACCACCCACCCCCCAGCAAAAGCTAAAAACAGGGAGTTGTGGCAATCACATAAAAAAACAAATCAATGTGTAAGAATTCCCAGTTGGTCAGTAATCAGATTTGTTCTTTTTGTACTTGGAGGGCACTCCCTACCTCCTCACCCCTCCCAACCATCACCACCTCCCTCAAAGGAGACACACAGAAAGTGCCTTCCAAATGGAAAACCTATTCTGTCCAGTGCCATAGGCTAAGGGATGGCCATCTGTCAACTTAGAAAGGTTGAGAGCTATGATGTCACCCCAGCATCATGGTCAGCTCCATACCAGGACAACAGCCTCAAAGGTTAAAATACAGATAACACACCAGCACATACACATTTATGGGTGTTAAATACCAGAAAGTGAATCCACTTTAGAGATTTATCGAATGAGGAAAAGAGGTTGCTGGTAGGGCTGTATGTGTTGGGCACTGGTGCCTGTTGCACTCAGAATTAACACTGCTTAACTGACATCATGCTGGGGAAAAGAGGGAGATAGAGTGGTAAGAGAGGAAGTAAACGTAACAAAGGAACACAGCTTGCCTGAAATTATGTAATTTTTTTTTCCTCTCTTGACTGTATAAGGCATTTTGAATTGGAAAAATGTCTTTCCTTCACACTCTTCCAAATAATCAGAGGGAATATAAAAGCTGATCCAGAATACAAATAAACCTGTTTCATCTCCCCCCCACCTCCAAAAAAAATTATTCTTCATACCCCAAGCCCATAAAGTACAGGGCAGGCAATTGATTTCCTAATTAGGAGGCAAACCATGTCCACCTCTGGGATGAGGCGGTTGTGCCAAGGGTCCCTTCTGAAAGCTCCAGCCCTGACTCTGACCTTTTCAGGCCTCAAAAGGTAAGCATCCATCTTCGGTGAAGTTTTAAGTCTCACTGGGGTGCCTGCCAGCCACTGCCTCCTGGGCAGTGGGAGGTCAGGACCCTCCTGGCTTTCCTATGCATCCCCTGCCAGGTGTCTAGACTGTTCCATCCACATGCAGCATTAAGCTTCATTCAGTTGGTAGAAGTGGGCACAGACCGGAGACAGCACCTTCTACATTGGTCATGCCAGACAGGCCACAGAGAGGAAACCAGAGGCCAGAAAAGTGATTTTAAAAGGAAAAGAAAGAGCAGCTTTTGTCACCCAAAACTTCAACAGGATGATATTTAAAAAATAAAATACGGGGACTTATTTTTTTCCTCTGCAATGATGTGCCATTTTACTTGAGACATTTAAAAAAAAGGTTTAAGAGTAGTTGTTTTTTTTGCTTTTTCGATTTAAACATTCATGGAAACAGATGGGACAGCAGTGCTGTGGTGTGGCTTGCGTGTAAGTGGCCACGCTGATCTGACTCCTTCAGACTTCACACTGGTATGGGCCTGCCTTCCCTTGATCTGGCATGGCAAAAAGTCTCCATCTGCCTAGAGAGAAGGGGTGGCCAAAAACAGTCATGCCAGACAGATGTCTGTTCATGATAAATGTCATGTTCATCCATTTTGGTTTCTTAGCCCATCTTCTCTCTTCCTTTTTCAATTGTCCTACAGCCATTTCCTCCATGCAGATGGAGTGCACCTGGGTCCCAAACATCACTGATGTGAAAATGAAGAAGAGCAGCCCCTCAAAGCACAGTGGGATGAGGAAGACCACCGTGGTGGGTGGAAAGAAGGAGCTACACTCTGTCAAACTGACTTAAAAGGGCTGCATTTTTTCATGAGGAGAGATACAGGCATCTGCCATTCCTTCCCTGTTCAGTTCACAGGCTTCGGGAGATTTGAGCAATCTTCTTCACAGCAATCCAGGAAGTGTAATCCACCATGATGAGGGCAGGCAAGGAAATGAGAGCTGTGCACATGATAAACAGGACAAAGCACTTCTGGTTGTTCTCTTTGATGCAGATGTTGACCCAGGGACAGTGGGGGTCCACCCTGCGAATGCACCCCTTACAAACACTGCAGCGGCAGGTTCGGTCAGGCTTGAGGCTGCAGCACTGGGACACGAGTATACCACATGCCTGGGCTTCATCTGTAAACTCTGGATGAATTATTTGTGGCATTTCATTTGGGCACTGCTCCGGTCTCTGTCAGCATGGCCTGGCAGTGGGAGGCCAGGGCCAAGAAAGTCAGCAGGTTGAACACAATTCCATTGATGGTGCTGTATGCATAGTCTTGGGATGGAATCAGCATGAAAAAGAGGACCACAAACTCCGCACAGAGGACCAGAAACCAGGTGATGATGGCACAGGCGATGCCACAGCCATCGTGGATAAGCCACACGGTTCTCATAGGACCAGGGTAGGGAGGTCGGACAGGCATCTCCAGCTATGGGTACTCTGGTTTCCTCTCAAAGTCTCTGAAGTGGTGGGTGGGGACCAGCACCATAAGCTATTCTGTCCCTACTGGCTTTGTGATGCAAGAGGCAGTTCCCCAATCTGAGGACCCTGTGGGGCTCCCGCCTTTACCATTGTCACCTCCACCACCGCATACCCTTGAAGTCCCCAACCCAGGTCCTGGCCTTGGACCCTGGCCATGGCTTCTCGGCTGGAGGCCTGCTGCTCTCTGGACTAGGCCAAACACGAGGCCTCTTTCTGCTAACTCTTAATATAATTTCCATTTAATGAGCATCTACTCTGAACTATGCACTATGCTAAACATTTGCAAGCACTAACTTTAACAGTAACCCCAAGAGATAGATAGATACTCTTATCATCCTCATTCTACAGAAGAGGAAAAGGAGGATTAAATATATTAAAAGAATTTTTACAAATTCTGTCTTCCTTCTTACATAATCCAGGGCACAAAGTCGAAGTGCACCGATCACCTGAGTGGTATGTTAGATACTCTTAACAGAGCTTGTAAGTACCAATATTAGAGGAGGAAATTTGGAAACAGAAAGAAACATTCTAAAAAGTAAACTGAAATGTGTTTGCCATTTTAAGGTATTCTATTGGAAACAGCATATGTTAAACAAGGATTAGTATCTTAAACCAGATTTGTCAGACTTTATGACAGGAAATATATTGAATTTGACAGCAAAAAAGATTTCCTTGTAGAAGTAAGTAATACCAAGAAACAGTACCTAGTTTTTGAGAAAATTTAAATTTAATTTTGTATCACCTATTATAAGATTTCTATTTCGCAGAATTTTGATATTAATTTGTTAAAAGATGACATATTCAGTGGCACATTGTTAGGTTAATTGGCTCCAATGAATTACATTTCTCAGCATTCACATCGTTGGTGTTGCCCTCCCACATGTTCTTGGTTATGTGACTTGCTTAGGAGAATGAGAAAAACATGTACACAGTGGGGCTTGTCCTCAAGGAGTATTGCTGTCACCATTCTAGACTTCCAGAAGATCAAAGACCACATGGAAAGGAAAGCAGCCATCACAAATGTCTCAGTCAAGCTGAGCTCCCAACAGACCATCTAGCTGAATGAATCTGCATGAGACAGCCCAGGATAACATTGCGGAGCCACCCACCTAATTCAAGGAATTGCAAGAAATAATGTGATTTTTTGTTGTTGTTGCTTTAGGTCAGCAATAGACAATTGATTTGTAAAATGGTACCAGAATTGGATGGTTGCTAAAACACTCTCCTAAAATTTGTGGTATTGGTTTTGAGACTGGGCAGTGAGTTGAGAGGAGTTGAGAGGAACCTGCTATTAGAGGCTAGAAAGATGTTTTGTAGTATTGAAGCAATGACAAACTGTTCTCTACAGTCTTTGGAGATAGAGAATAAGCCTAATGGTTCAGTAATGAATCTGTGGATCTAGCTAAGGAGAATTCTAGGCAGAGTTAAAAACGTCCATTTTCTTCCTTGGCTGTATATGATAGAATAAAGAGAAAGAGGCACTAAAAGGGAGATTTTACTTTATAAGGGGAATGTAAAGAATATGTAAAGAAGCTAAGAGTTGCTTGGTTGAAAAATCAAAACATTTCACATAATCTCCAGACAGCAGAGAATTCTCATAAAAAGAAATGCCTTTAAAATAATTATCAAATCAGTGTTACAGCTGTAATACCCTTTGTTAAGACCTCAAGACAATTGAAGGAGGTGCCTAGTAGACCCTTTCATCTAGAACAAACGGCTCTTTAGAATCTTATAAGCTTTGTCCCACAGCAGCCATACATGGAGTCTAAGGGAAAGAAAGAGGTCTGCCTTAAAAATAATTGTAAATGTGGCTTTGGGGGGCATCAAGTGAACTCTATCTGACTTACAGAAATATCACAAAGTTTTTAAGAGAATTTATCAGTTTGTATTGAAAAAGATAGAGACAGTTTGAAAGGAAAAGGAGCCATTGTCTCCCCTAATTTACTGAGGGTTAGTAGACTGATAAAGCTACTCAGCTGCAAATGTAGGTCATTTCTTATCTGGAAAAAAAAAAAAAAAAGACATCTCATAGGCCAGAACTGAATTCTCAGAGGTAAAAGCCAAGAATCACAGAAGACAATGCTTTAGAGAATGACTCCCAGCTCCCAGGAACAGAACTAGGCCCTGATCAAGGAACATTCCCTGCTTTCAGTGGGGCTTGTGCCTGTCTGGCATTTAGAGTTGCTATGATCCAATGATTGCCATGGTCTTCTCTTCCTTTCTTTTTTTGAATGGGAGTGTCTATTGCTGTCATTGCTCCCTGATTCATTGTTGTGTGTTAAGTATGTGAGGGGCAAATAGCTTGTTTTTGTAAATAATGAGGATTTATATCAAAAGAGCTCCACCCAAAATACCTCAGCCATATCCAAACCTGATTCTTTTTATTAGATCATAAACTCCCTAATTGATGCTATGACTGGATGAAGCCATCAGTGTTTCAGAGGTGATGAGTGTGTTTTCTGTATGAAAGAGACATGAATCACTAGAGCCAGAAGCTGGACTGTGGAAGATTGCTGCCAAAATGGAATCCAGTGAATCACACCTTCCTGTAACTACATGCTTGCGATATCTCCTGCCTCATGGAATTTGCTTTTGCCAATGGAACATCAAGCATTTGCATATTGGGGCTTCCTCTCTTGAAACATTGCTGCCCTATGTGAGGAAGCCTGGTCTAACCACCTGGAGGATGAAAGACCACATTTGGAAAGACACAAAGCCATCTCAGTTTTCTCAGCTGAAGTTAGCTCCCAGCCAATTTTTTAGATGGGTGCAGCTGTTCAAGTAAGCCCAGGTAAATATAGCAAAAGAATTACCCAGTTACAAGTTAGGGACCAGTAACAAAGATTTCTGGAGCCTTTATCATACCTAACTAATGCTGAGAAATAGTAAACATTCAATTATTGCTGGCTAATTGATTAAGCCTTCCGTATGATTGTTTTTCTTTTAGGGATACTTTAGTTTTCAATAATGTATACATCTATAAATAAATACCATACCAAAATTATCTTTAGACAGTAGGAGTTTTGATAGTTATTCTTAGTTCTCTGGTACCACCAAAATAGGTATTTAATTTTGAATATTAGTTTTTTACCTCCCATTTTTTAAGCATGTTATGATGTACAAGTAGAAGAGATTTGTTGAGAATTTTACAGCCCAAATCAAGTTCAAATCACTGACCCATACACATTCTTGTTTAACACTTGGGATTTAATTAAAAAGTCTGGATTTATCCTGAATAATGCTTTGATAGAGCTAGGAGGGCAAGAAAAGGAGGATGAGAGAAGCTCATGTTAAAATGTCACAGATTCCTACTGTTATTACCATGTTTCAGTAGTTTTTCTCAAATGAATGCTTCCAATTTGTTTTATTCCCTTAGTCAATTTCCAGAAATTGATGTTTTTGACAGTTTTGTCTAGTTTTATCATTGCACTGCATGGAGAGAATTTGCTAAGCTCCTCACTGAGCCATTCTGAAAGTCCTATTTCCCCATTGCTTCTGTTCGAAGAGTTCTTACTTTTTATCTTCTTAATATTTTCCAAGTAACCTATCAATATTAATGTATATAGATCTATTTATATTACAGTGTACATTATTATTCACCACCAATTTCTTTCTTCTTCATCTTATTCTATCTTTAGGATTCTGTTCTGGTTCATTTTGTTGGTTTATTTTGTTTATGTGGTTATTCCTTAAGTATTTTCCTCAGATAACAAGTATGAATTATATACTCCATATTCAACATCTTAGTAACAAAAAGAACTTTGGCACACATGGGCATATTATTCACTAGGGAACTTTCACTTCTGTGGGTGATCTGAGATAGAGGCTATAAATCCCATGCAAATGAGCGCATGAGCTTGCCCCGAGTCTCTTTTAAAAATCATGGCGGTGGCTCATGCCTGTAATCCCAGCATTTTGGGAGGCTAAGGCGGGTGGATCAGGAGGTCAGGAGATCGAGACCATCCTGGCTAACACGGTGAAACCCCGTCTCTACCAAAAATACAAAAAACTAGCCGGGCATGTTGGCGGGCGCCTGTAGTCCCAGCTACTTGGGAGGCTGAGGCAGGAGAATGGCGTGAACCACAGAGGCGGAGCTTTCAGTGAGCCGAGATCGCGCCACTGCACTCCACCCTGGAAGACAGTGAGACTCCGTCTCAAAAAAAAAAAAAGAAAAAAAATCATGAGCAAGGAAAATATTACACCAAACCTGAAAAGAATCCTGTAAAACTCTGCTTCCTGACCCTGAGACATATTAGGAAGCAAATCAAGTGATGTGTAAAGACATAATTCCTTTAAAGGGATCAGGACTTCAAGTCTACCAGCTTATGGGGGAAAACCTAAATTCATGTTTTGTGCATGAAGAAAAGCTTGATTAATAAACTGACATAAACTTGACATAAAAACTGGACTAAAGCTGAATAAAAGGTTGTGGCTCAATTAAAAGTATGCCCAATATTAACTAATGAGGAGAGTTTTATAATCCACAGCATTCAAAGACTCTTAAAGGAAGAAAATGACCAGGGAAGACGAATTCATAAAAAAAATTATAAAAGATATGAGAAAGCCTAATACCAACCATATAGTGTTGGATTTTATAAAATAAACATTTGCATCCAAATGACTATAGCAAATAGAATAATCTGAAAGGGTACCAAAAATAAATACATTTCATGTCTAAAACAACTATATGAAGATATTCACACAATAAAACAATAATAGAAAAATTTTGAAATGAGAAGAGCCAGATGTGAAAACTATACAAAAAATGCTTAATATAAAATATAGTCATTGAAATAAAAATTGTTCAACATTGATCAAGTGTGGATGAGATATTGCTAAAGAGAGAATTAATGAATGAAATAGTTCAGGAAATCATTCAGACATAGGAAGATAAAATGGAAGAAAATGTGAAAAAAAATCATGAAGAATATATATCACCATCCTGCATTTCTTTCTGAAACTCCAAACTTGTATATTCAACTGTCAGCTCATCCATTTATACTTCGATATCTAAGACATTTCAAACCAAGCATGGCTAAAACTGATCTCCTAATTCTCCCACCAAAAGCTATTTTATTCACTGTCTTTCCCATCTCAGTTAATGCCAGTTCTAACCTTCCAGTTAATTATGCCAGTTACCCTGGTGTAAGCTTGATGTCTCCTTATTTTCCTATGTTAAATTCAATGTATCATCAATTTGTCGACTCTAGTTTCAAAATATATTCAATATCTGACCACTTCTCACAATCTCCACTACTACCTCCCTGATTGCCAGAGTTCACCTGGATTATTTGTTAAAAGTCTCTTATCTGGTCTTCCTGTACTGCCCTTGCTGCACTATAGTCTGTTCTCAGCACAGAAGCTAAAATGATATCTTTGTAGTATAATACGATTTATATCTAGTCTGTACTTAAAACTTGATAATTTCATTTCCATTAGAGTAAAAACCAAAATCCTTCAAGTATCTACATAATCTGCCACCTGCACACATATTACCACCTCTCTATCTTCATCTCTTTGTCTCTCCCCTTCCTCATCACTCACTCTGCTCTAGACACAGTGGGATTCTTGCTGTTCTCTGATTATATCAGGCATGCTTTTCCCTTATGACTTCATCTTAAGCTGTTACTTCTTTCTAAAACATCCCTTCTCCAAATAGCCATGGCTAATTTCCTCATCAAGTTAACTGCTCCGGTATCAACTTTCCAGTGAGACCTATTTGAATATTCTATTTAAAATTCACCCCATTGCTAATCTCAAGCACAATGGCCAATAATTAAATACTTAATGTCAGCAACTATTATATTTTATATAAAACTTATTGATGAAATGCAATGATAGACAATGGCAACATGACAGAACATTAAACTGAAAAAGTTACTTTATTTCGATTAATTGTGTGAGTTATTTAGGACACATGTAACACTGCATTATATTGTCTGTAGAAGATCGAGGATAGCAAATGCTTTATGAACTTACTCTGGGTACAGAAAACTGAGCCAAACTGATTTAGATGCAGAATTCATGGGGGACAGAAGGGAGTAAGGACAATGAGCCTGGTCACCCACAGGAGTTATAAACTCAAATGCCAGTAGGAACCAGGCTGACAACCTAAATGTGCGCGCTAGCCTGTGGCAAAGAAGAAAGTATGTAACCAGCAAAGAAAATCAAACACATGACCCACGAGCTACACTTCCTAGTGGAACATGATTCCTGACTTACTTCCACTAGAAAATGGTAGGTCAACTGACCTACTGTTTCTTTGTTTCTGATGTAGTTTTATTATTTGGTAAGACAGTTTTGGAGAGGGAGAGCACTTGGATATCCTTTTAATACAAAAGAGTTAGTGGTCCTGCTTCTGTGCTTAATGTTTTAACTGAAAGAGTCACTTCTAAATTTAGAGTCTACACTTTTATTCTAAAAATAAATTGAATGCTTGGACTTAATCAGGCATTGCATTTGTGATTCCAAGTCTTTGTGGGCTTCAACTATGATTTTGCTTATGTGCAACCCAGACCCTTGCAGGAAAAGATTCTTGGAAGTGACATAGAATTCTTGCCATATGGTTTGCACATGCATTTTCTGCATGCATGGCTAATTCAAGGACATGAGAAAACATACGCAAATGCTATTGGGCATGGAAATTTAGACATTTCTTTGAAATGTTGACCTTTAAATGTTTACCACCTGTAGTATACAGGATATGATAACATCTCCCAAAACTACAAATCTTCATTGTAAGTATGACTGGAAATGATTATCCTCTAAAAAGAGGAAGAATTCTCATCCTCTGTACACAAGAGGTTATCTCTACTAGACCGCTTTGGAATGAGAATATTTGTTCATCCCAATGTTATTGTTGTTGTTTGATAGCTGACTTAAATCACCATTAGAAATAAAATGTCCATCATCCTACAACTCTCAAAGATAAACTATAAACAGATAACAAAATGTTCAAGATAAAGTTTTGTGCCACAAAGATTAAATAAATGCTGTCAATTCTTAGTTTTCTGCTCTAAGGTTATGAACAATGAAAAAATACACATTATCCTGATTTTATAAACATAATGCTTTGTTATGCATTTACTCTGAAACAGCACCATCTAAGGAAATCATCTAGCTGTGGAGATTTAAAAAATCTGTGACACTACAGCTATGAATTTAGGAATTATTATTTTAATTAAAATTAGCTGAGCCAGGTGGGATAAATCATTTTTTTCCTCCGAGCCTCTGTTTATAGATCTGTGAAATGAGCTTAATAATGCCAGCCTTAGAGGTTGTTATAAGTATCAAATGAGATAATGTAAATCAACAGATTTTAAAATTATGAAGTATCATCTATTGTCTGGTTTAAAGCGGAGGTAGATCAACTCGGGGCTGAATCTTGATTCTTCCACTTGCATTCTGTATGACCGTGAATAATTTATGCAGTAATTCCGGTGGTGGTGGGAGTGGGGTTGTTTCTATAGCATATTACAATCCTATCTCCCACTTCCCAGAGTGTTTTCTATTCTGTACACTAGATGATTGCTTAATGGTAACTAAGGAGTATGATGGACAATAGCACGCAGTTTAACTGAATTGGCAAATATCTATGATTAATCAGATTATCCATATGCCAATAACTAAAATTAGCTTATATTTTCTGAGGAGTTATTCTGCACAAAGAATCTCATAAATATACAATATAGATTATATGATTTTCACAATATTCTCACAACCCTTATGAAGTACATAACACTGACCTCCAATACATAATAAAACTGATGATCAGGCAGATTAAGTGACTAGAAGACAACACAGAGTAAGCAGAACTAGTAGAAACAGAAATACAAGGAAGATTCTTTTTTCCCCTCACTTCTCAGTTCATAAAATTTGACTATTAATATATATCAGCAATTGTCATAGCAAAAAAATGATTCACTATATTTTCTTACTATGTGAGATGAGTGTGATGACTGCTACACTACAGAACCCCTCTATATTCTTTTACTATGGCCATAATAAATGCTCAGTGACTTTGGCAATATGTGAAGCATGTGTATGTATCTCATCTGCCACGTGTGTGTGTGTGTGAGTGTGTGTGTCTGTGTTTAGTATTTAATTTTAGAATCCACTCTTTACTAAAACTGCTAACAAAATTTACATGAAATAAAATTTTTCAGCATTATGATGTATGGATGGTGGGCCCTACAATATGAATGGAGACCAGAGAAATAGAGAATGAGCTCAATGCTTATGAGGGAGAAAATTTAAAGTCAGAAGGATATGGTAAGTGATGGCAAGAACCTGACAGCTGAGCCACTACTGTAGACATCAAGAATGCATTGTAATGGTCTTACCTTGATTCCAAACATGACTATAATATCATTCTGGTTTTTGTTTGTTTGTTTGTTTTTGTTTTGTTTTGTTTTGTTTGAGACGGAGTCTCACTCTGTCGCCCAGGCTGGAGTGCAGTGGCACGATCTCGGCTCACTGCAACCTCTGCCTCCCAGGTTCAAGCGATTCTCCTGCCTCAGCCTTCTGAGTAGCTGGGACTACAGGCACCCGCCACCATATCTGGCTAATTTTTTGTACTTTTAGTAGAGATGGGGTTTCACTGTGTTAGCCAGGATGGTCTCCATCTCCTGACCTCGTGATCCACCCACCTCAACCTCTCAAAATGTTGGGATTACAGGCGTGAGCCACCCATGCCCGGCCCACTATGGTATCATTCTTAACACAGTGTTGTTGGATAAGATGAAAACGTATTTGTCATCCATAGCCTAGACCAGTAATTCTAAACTGTAATTGTGCATTAGAGTCACTGGAGAATTCCTAAGAAATACCAATGCCCTGGCCTTGCCAGCAATTCTGATTCATTTGGTCTCAGTGAAATCCAGGAATCTATACATTTTTTTAACGTTTGCAGGTGTTCTAATATGCAATCAAATTAAGGAACACTGACTAAGGTTGTAGATAGATGCAGTCATCAGTTTGTTAAAAGGACAGCAAAGATAGACAAAGAATGAATTGACACAGACCTTTCAGAAAAGGGGACTATTGAAAAATAATTAACCATGAAATTTGAACTCTAAATATTTTTAAATTTGAATATGAAGCATCTCTAAAGAATTTAATGGTATTTAAAATATTTAATGTGCTTAATGGAGGATATGAAGTGGAAACAAAGCAAGTCTGTCTTTCTAGCAAACATTTAGCAGTCTGCTAAAGGGACTGGTAGAGCATTTAGGAGAGGTGAAAATAAAGGTGCGGTGAGGCCTGCAAGCCAGAGAGACAGGCCAATGTCAGAGCCACATTTTAACTACAAAATACACATTCTTTTCTTTTCGCCTCATATTCACTTCCTATAAATGGTGATTACTTCTTTAAAAATTTTTATGTTTTATGTTCTATAAAATTCTTCTTAATAGTGACAATCATTTTGGCCATGTAAAATACAGCAGAATTTTGAAGTAACTTCTTATTTAACATTTTTTCCTTGAAGAGTACCAACAGAAATAGATAGGACGTGTAGTACATATTCACCCACTGTGATCTGAAACAAGCAACATTTAACATTCCATTCTTATCCCTAATCTACTAAAAGTAAAATTATTATGCTAGACATTTGTGCCAGTGACAAATTACAAGAGAATCTTCAGGACACTCAATGGTCTTTTGCAGAAACTATAGTCAAACTGCCAGTTTCCACTGACATTCTCCAACAATTTGGCCCTTAAAGACTTGGAGTTACGAATCAGTAGGTTTCATCTAGAACATCTGTGGACATTTAAGTTCACTGGAAAATTGGCAAAATTATCCTAAGGAATAAAAGACACTTAACAGTGATATCAGTCATCCATCATCTCTCACAATCATTCATTCCAGCAGAGCAACAGATTTAGAAAATTGGCGTTGGGCTCACTCTCTTGTCTCCTCATTCCTGTCAGGCTCACCTTTCCTCTCTTGCTCTCCAGTGCCATACAAGGTGTTTTCATAGCATAAATTGCCCACATGAACACTTATCACAACTGATTGATGGTGAATGCAAAGCATTAAGAAATGCCTCCAAGTGACCCCTCATCAAACATGCCCCAATGCTGCCCTAAACCAAAATGGGGATGTGAGAGTAAAACAAGTTATATCAGGCAAATAGGAGAAAAGGAAATGGAGAAGGCTTAAGAGAGAACATTATTTAACTTTACTTGATTTGCCTGACTTTACACTGACAGTAAATCCAGCACTGTACCACTAAACATGCAGGATTTATGCCAACCCCTTTTCTCTAAATGAAGTAAATGAAAAAAATCAACCTGTGAAAAATCTTATGGATTAAATAAATTAACAGTAAATAAGCAATAGTAAAAGTTTGAATCTGTAGATTATTTTATTTTTGCTTTTGAAACAGTCTGTTTAAGACCAACAGCTCTCAAAGAGTGGTCTGAGACTACTGTGAGCTCCTGAGACTTTTCAGGGAGTGCACAAGGTCGAAATGATATTCATAATAATAATAAGATATTATTTCTCCATATCACTCTCATTTTCTCATAAATATATTTTAGATTTTTCCAGAGACTACACAATGTATCCAAAATAATCTGAAAAGGCTACTCAAATAGTTCTCCCACTTTCAATTGAATATTTATGTGAGGCTAGATTTTGATACACTTTAACCTAAACAATAAATTGCAGCAGATGAAGGCAAGAGCATAATTAGTACTGTAGTTACTTTATATTAGGCCAGACATTTAAAAAATTGCAAAACTGTAAAGCAATGACACTATCCTTGAAATTTTTTATTTTAAAACTTTAATTTTTTATTAAAATGTTAATTATATCAAAAAATATTGGACTTATTATTGTTTTACTCAAATGATTATTAAATTATATGTTTAGGCTGGGCACGGTGGCTCCCGTCTGTAATCCCAGCACTTTGGGAGGCTGAGGCAGGTGGATCACCTGAGGTCAGGAGTTCAAGACCAGCCTGGCCAACATAGTGAAACCTCATCTCTACTAAAAATACAAAAATTAGCCGGGCATGGTGGCACATGCCTATAGTCTCAGCTACTCAGGAGGCTGAGGCAGGAGAATCACTTGAACCCAGCAGGCGGAGGTTGCAGCGAGCCGAGATCACGCCACTGTACTCCAGGCTAGGTGACAGACTCTCAAAAAAAAATTATAGGTTTAAAATGTCTCAGTTTTAATTTTTAATTCAGCAAACATAAAGTGATATAATCCACATAAACAAGAGCTTTTTGAGGCTCTCAAAATAATTTTTAAGGTGTCTTCAGAAAAAAGGTTTGAGATTTTCTTTTAGACTATTCTTATCATCAATTCATCTTGTTACATTTTGCATCATTTCTAATTATTTTTTCTTAAGAATATAATTGTGCACCTAGCACCCGTATCTTGGTTTCTCATACCACTATTCAATTAAAAGAATCAGGATTTGTTGGATAAATGGCTGGTTCTAGGACTTGTGCAGGAAATATACAAGATAAACCAGGAGCATCTTGTAGTGCTGGAAAGTAAGGAAGTGTTAAAGCAAACAAACAGCAAAGGAAAAAAAAAAATCCTAAACCAATCCAATAAATGTGGTATGTCAAAAAGATACCAGAGTCAACTGAAAGAGCCTCCAGTGGTCAAAGTTGGAACAATTTGAGCAACAAAGTAAAAAAAAAAAAAAATAGTATTGGATTGTGACTCAAGGTATAAAACAAATATCCATGATTCTACACTGGTATAAATAAATACTTGACTAAATAAATGGAGGAGAAAAGATAAATTTCCTGTGCAGAATTCAAATAATTTATGTAGATATGCATCTTTCAAGGAGCTAGAGCACAACTCCCTGTACCTTAAGTGAGCTTTCTTCCTAAGAGAGTTTGGAAAGGCAGTTGGGGATAAAGAACAACTTTACATCTGGAGAGACCTGCCTAAGACTACCTCAGACAATTGACCAATGTTAACATCAACAATGACAAGTAATGTTCATAGTCTGTATCCTTTATATGATGTGATGAAAATGGCATTTCACCTTTGTCATCTTCCTCCTAAAAACCCGTAACCCCAGATTAATCATAAGAAAAACATCAGACAAATTTCACCAAAGGGGCATTCTACAAGACATCTAACTAGTACTCTTCAAACTATCAAGGTTGTCAAAAACAAACAAAGTCTGAGAAACTGTCACTGCCAAGTTGAGCCTAAGGAGACATGACAACTGTAATGTGGTGTGGTGGGTGAGATCCTGGAACAAAAATAGAACATTAGGCAAAGAAAAAGGAAATCTGAACAAAATATAGCTTTAGTTAATAATAAAATATCCATATTGGTTCATTAGTTATGACAAATGTATCATATTAATGTGTTAATAATAGGGGAAATGGGGTGCAGGGTTTATGGGAACTCTCTGTACTATATGCTTGATTTTGTCTTTTAAATCTAAACCTGTATGAAAAAATTAAGTTTATTTTTTAAAAAATTAATTATAAATATATTACATTTTGTACACATTCTAAGGTGGTAAACAGAAGAAGGGAAATAATAATTGAGGGACTCTACATCACTGTTTCTCAAAATGTTGTCCTAGGAATATCTGCATGAGAATCTCCTGAAAGAGCATAATAAATCAGATTTCTAGAACCTCTCCTGCCAAGTCCTACAGAAATAAAACTGTGGGAAGTAGAGTTCAGGAAACTTCATTTGAACAAGTTTGAGTTTCATTGGTTAATGAAATATTCTACCTTAGTCTTAAAAATTGTTTTAGCATCTTTATTTACTTCAATAAAAGTAGCAAAAATAATCTGCCCAAATAACACAGAAACAGTAGGTCAAACAAGTAAAAGCCTTCCCAAATAAATTTAATAAATAAATTAGGCTTTATATACTTTAATTATTTGTAATCAGATCAATCACGATTATTTTCAATAACATGCCCAGAGATTGTCAAAATAAATCTCTCAATACTAACTCAGTAGATAACTGATGCTTATGTAAGTTAGAGCAGCAGAAAGTTATTATTTACTCATGTACCTGAATAGAATACCACCCTAAAGTGAGTTATGTTCATCTTATTATGCCTAAGAATACCCAGTGAATGTGTTAACTTCACCTAAATTTGATTCAAGTTGAAATATATAATGTGAGTAGAGAGCTGCTTCATCAAACTTTTAAGAGTCAAGTAAATTTGCCTTCAGCATACTAGTTGCTTCCTTCTGAAATACATAAAATTTAAGAGTAAAGTGTCATTGTGATGAAATGATCAAGGGAAGAAAGGCATGACCAGAGTGACTGAGGGAGATAATCAACAGAGAGCCTAACCCTTTCCATCCACATCATTCGTAGTTATTCTTAGAATTTCAAATAGCATCAATTCTTCCATAGAGTGTTCCCCAAGAAAAGTGATATGTTTTAAAAGCAATACCAAGATTGTTTTTCTGGTGCAATTTGACTCATAGAAATGAGATATAAGAAGTTGTGTTTTTATTTTCTACTCTTTGCTCATCCTTGAGAATCTTGAAACCACAAAAGGAGAGAAAGATAAATAAGTTATTTCATGGTCCTTTTTGTGCTTCCTAGAAAATTATGTTTATATCTCCTTTTACAAGAATAAAAATAAATTCTTAAATATTTAATTTTGAGAAAAGTCTAATGCAATTGGGAGAAGACCAAAATGGCTGAAAATCTCACTCAGAGTTTCAGTTACAATTGTATAACATTTGAATTTTGATATCTGGAATTCTCATGGATACTAAGTAGGAGGAAATGATGTTGAAACTACTATAGCCACCCAGAATTATGGTGACTTCCATCACCATCCACAATGAAAAGGGGCACCGTGAGGTGTGTGTGTGTGTGTGTGTGTGCCTGTGTGTGTGTGAAAATTATAGCTTTATAACTGTTAGATATTTAAAATATTTAGAACTATGCATTACAAGAGCTAAAAACACCAATGACATACACAAAATATGACATATATGAAAATACACATGGTCAATGCCAATCTCATTCCACTATATAAGATATTCATGAGGGAGGTGGAGCCATAATGGCCGAATAGGAACAGCTCCAGTCTATAGCTCTCAGCGTGAATGATGCAGAAGACGAATGATTTAAGCATTTCCAACTGAGGTACCAGGTTGATCTCACTGGGGATTGTCGGATAGTGGCTGCAGCGCACCGAGCGTGAGCTGAAGAAGGGTAAGGGATTGCCTCACTCGGGAAGTGCAAGGGGTCAGGGAAGGAAAAGGGTGACAGATGACACCTGGAAAATTGGGTCACTCCCACCCTAATACTGCGCTTTTGCGATGGTCTTAGCAAACAGCACACCAGGAGATTGTATCCCGTGCATGGCTTGGAGGGTCCTATGCTCACGGAGCCTTGCTCATTGCTAGCACAGCAGTCTGAGATCAAACTGCAAGGCAGCAGCAAGGCAGGGGGAAGGGCACCCGCCGTTGCCTAGGCTTGAGTAGGTAAACAAAGTTGCTGGGAAACTCAAACTGGGTGGAGCCCACCACAGCTCAAGGAGGCCTGCCTGCCTCTGCAGACGCCACCTCTAGGGGCAGGGCATAGCCAAACAAAAGGCAGCAGAAACCTCTGCAGTCTTAAATGTCCCTGTCTGACAGCTTTGAAGAGAGTGGTGGTTCTCCCAGCATGCAGCTTGAGATCTGAGAACGGACAGACTGCCTCCTCAAGTGGGTCCCTGAACCCCGAGTAGCCTAACTGGGAGGCACCCCCCAGTAGGGGCAGACTGACACCTCATTCAGTCAGGTACTCCTCTGAGACAAAACATCCAGAGGAACGATCAGGCAGCAACATTTGCTGTTCACCAATATTTGCTGTTCTGCAGCCTCCACTGCTGATACCCAGGAAAACAGGGTCTGGGGTGGACCTCCAGCAAACTCCAACAGATCTGCAGCTGATGGTCCTGACTGTTAGAAGGGAAACTAACAAACAGAAAGGACATCCACACCAAAACCCCATCTGCACATCACCATCATCAAAGATCAAAGGTAGATAAAACCACAAAGATGGGGAAAAAAGCAGAACAGAAAAACTGAAAATTCTAAAAATCAGAGAGCCTCTCCTTGTCCAAAGGAACGCAGCTCCTCACCAGTAATGGAACAAAGCTGGATGGAGAATGACTTTGATGAGTTGAGAGAAGAAGGCTTCAGATGATCAAACTACTCCGAGCTAAAGGAGGAAGTTTGAACCCATAGCAAAGAAGCTAAAAACCTCGAAAAAAGATTAGATGAATGGCTAACTAGAATAACCAATGCAGAGAAGTCCTTAAAGGACCTGGTGGAGCTGAAAACCACAGCACAAGAACTATGTGATGAATGCACAAGCCTCAGTAGCCGATTCAATCAACTGGAAGAAAGAGTATCAGTGATGGAAGATCAGATGAATGAAATGAAGGGAGAAGAGAAGTTTAGAGAAAAAAGAATAAAAAGAAACGAACAAAGCCTCCAAGAAATATGGGACTATGTGAAAAGACCAAATCTACTTCTGATTGGTATACCTGAAAGTGACAGGGAGAATGGAACCAAGTTGGAAAACACTCTGCAGGATATTATCCAGGAGAACTTCCCCAATCTAGCAAGGCAGGCCAACATTCAAATTCAAGAAATACAGAGAATGCCACAAAGATAATCCTTGAGAAGAGCAACTCCAAGACAAATAATTGTCAGATTCACCAAAGTTGAAATGAAGGAAAAAATGTTAAGGACAGCCAGAGACAAAGGTTGGGTTACTCACAAAGGGAAGCCCATCAGACTAACAGCAGATCTCTTGGCAGAAGCTCTACAAGCCAGAAGAGAGTGAGGCCAATATTCAACATTCTTAAAGAAAAGAATTTTCAACCCACAATTTCATATCCAGCCAAACTAAGCTTCATAAGTGAAGGAGAAATAAAATACTTTATAGACAAGCAAATGCTGGGAGATTTTGTAACCACCAGGCCTGCCCTAAAAGAGCTCCCGAAGGAAGCACTAAACATGGAAAGGAACAACCAGTACCAGCCACTGCAAAAACATGCCAAATTGTAAAGAACATCAAGGCTAGGAAGAAACTGCATCAACTAACAAGCAAAATAACCAGCTAACATCTAATGACAGGATCAAATTCACACATAACAATATTAATCGTAAATGTAAATGGGCTAAATGCTCCAATTAAAAGACACAGACTGGCAAATTGGATAAACAGTCAAGACCCATCAGTGTGCTGTATTCAGGAAACCCATCTCTTGTGCAGAGACACACATAGGCTCAAAATAAAGAGATGGAGGAAGATCTACCAAGAAAATGGAGAACAAAAAAAGTCAGGGGTTGCATCCCAGTCTCTGATAAAATGGACTTTAAACCAACAAAATCAAAAGAGACAAAGAAGGCCATTACATAATGGTAAAGGGATCAATTCAACAAGAAGAGCTAACTATCCTAAATATATATGCACCCAATACAGGAGCACACAGATTCATAAAGCAAGTCCTTAGAGACCTACAAAAAGACTTAGACTCCCACACAATAATAATGGGAGACTTTAACACCCCACTGTCAACATTAGATAGATCAACGAGACAGAAAGTTAACAAGGATACCCAGGAATTGAACTCAGCTCTGCACCAAGCGGACCTAATAGACATCTACAGAACCCTCCACCCAAATCAACAAAATATACATTCTTCTCAGCACCACACCACACCTATTCCAAAACTGACCACATAGTTGGAAGTAAAACACTCCTTAGCAAATGTAAAATAACAGAAATTATAACAAACTATATCTCAGACCACAGTGCAACCAAACTAGAACTCGGGATTAAGAAACTCACTCAAAACTGCTCAACTACATGGAAACTGAACCACCTGCTCCTGAATGACTACTGGGTACCTAACAAAATGAAGGCAGAAATAAAGATGTTCTTTGAAACCAACGAGAACAAAGACACAACATACCAGAATCTCTGGGACACATTAAAAGCAGTCTGTAGAGGGAAATTTATAGCACTAAATGCCCACAAGAGAAAGCAGGAAATATCTAAAATTGACACCCTAACATCATAATTAAAAGAACTAGGGAAGCAAGAGCAAACACATTCAAAAGCTAGCAGAAGGCAAGAAATAACTAAGATCAGAGCAGAACTGAAGGAAATAGAGATACAAAAATCCCTTCCAAAAATCAATGAATCCAGGAGCTGGTTTTTTGAAAAGATCAACAAAATTGATAGACCGCTAGCAAGGTTAATAAAAAAGAAAAGAGAGAAGAATCAAATAGACACAATAAAAAATGATAAAGGGGATATCACCGCCGATCCCACAGAAATACAAACTACCATCAGAGAATACTATAAACACCTCTATGCAAATAAACTTGAAAATCTAGAAGAAATGGATAAATTCCTCGACACATACACCCTCCCAAGACTAAACCAGAAAGAAGCTGAATCTCTGAATACACCAATAACAGGCTCTGATATTGAGGCAATAATTAATAGATTCCCAACCAAAAACAGTCCAGGACCAGATGGATTCACAGCTGAATTCTACCAGAGGTACAAGGAGGAGCTGGTACCATTCCTTCTGAAACTATTTCAATCAATAGAAAAAGAGGGAATCCTCCCTAACTCATTTTATGAGGCCAGCATCCTCCTGATACCAAAGCCGGGCAGAGACACAACAAAAAAAGAGAATTTTAGACGAATATCCTCGATGAACATTGATGCAAAAATCCTCAATAAAATACTGGCAAACCGAATCCAGCAGCACATCAAAAAGCTTATCCACCATGATCAAGTGGGCTTCATCTCTGGGATGCAAGCCTGGTTCAACATATGCAAATCAATAAATGTAATCCAGCATATAAACAGAACCAAAGATAAAAATCACACGATTATCTCAATAGATGCAGAAAAGGCCTTTGACAAAATTCAACAACCTTCATGCTAAAAATTCTCAATAAATTAGGTATTGATGGGACGTATCTCAAAATAATAAGAGCTATCTATGACAAACCCACAGCCAATATCATACTGAATGGGCAAAAACTGGAAGCATTCCCTTTGAAAACTGGCACAAAACAAGGATGCCCTGTCTCACCACTCCTATTTAACACAGTGTTGGAAGTTCTGGCCAGGGCAATCAGGCAGGAGAAGGAAATAAAGGGTATTCAATTAGGAAAAGAGGAAGTCAAGTGGTCCCTGTTTGCAGATGACATGATTGTATATCTAGAAAACCCCATTGTCTCAGCCCAAAATCTCCTAAAACTGATAAGCAACTTCAGCAAAGTCTCAGGATACAAAATCAATGTGCAAAAATCACAAGCATTCTTATACACCAATAACAGACAAACAGAGAGCCAAATCATGAGTGAACTCCCATTCCCAATTGCTTCAAAGAGAACAAAATACCTAGGAATCCAACTTACAAGGGATGTGAAGGACCTCTTCAAAGAGAACTACAAACCACTGCTCAATGAAATAAAAGAGGATACAAACAAATGGAAGAACATTCCATGCTCATGGGTAGGAAGAATCAATATCGTGAAAATGAGCATACTGCCCAAGGGAATTTATAGATTCAATGCCATCCCCATCAAGCTACCAATGACTTTCTTCACAGAATTGGAAAAAACTACTTTAAAGTTCATATGGAACCAAAAAAGAGCATGCATCACCAAGTCAATCCTAAGCCGAAAGTACAAAGCTGGAGGCAGCACACTACCTGACTTCAAATTATGCTACAAGGCTGCAGTAACCAACACAGCATGGTACTGGTACCAAAACAGAGATATAGACCAATGGAACAGAACAGAGCCCACAGAAATAATGCCACATATCTACAACTATCTGATCTTTGACAAACCTGACAAAAACAAGAAATGGGGAAAGGATTCCCTATTTAATAAATGGTGCTGGGAAAACTGGCTAACCATATGTAGAAAGCTGAAGTAAAATTGGATCCCTTCCTTACACCTTATACAGAAATAAATTCAAGGTGGATTAAAGACTTAAATGTTAGACCTAAAACCATAAAAACCCTAGAAGAAAACCTAGGAAATACCATTCAGGACATAGGCATGGGCAAGGACTTCATGTCTAAAACACCAAAAGCAATGCAACAAAAGCCAAAATTGACAAATGGGATCTAATTAAACTAAAGAGTTTCTGCACAGCAAAAGAAACTACCATCAGAGTGAACAGGCAACCTACAAAATGGGAGAAAATTTTTGCAATCTACTCATCTGACAAAAGGCTAATATCCAGAATCTACAATGAACTCAAACAAATTTACAAGAAAAAAACAACCCCATCAACAAGTGGGGGAAGGATATGAACAGACACTTCTCAAAAGAAGACATTTATGCAGCCAACAGACACATGAAAAAATTCTCAGCATCATTGGCCATCAGAGAAATGCAAATCAAAACCACAATGAGATACCATCTCACACCAGTTAGAATGGCAATCATTCAAAAGTCAGGAAACAACAGGTGCTGGAGAGGATGTGGAGAAATAGGAGCACTTTTACACTGTTGGTGGGACTGTAAACTAGTTCAACCATTGTGGAAGACAGTGTGGCAATTCCTCAGGGATCTAGAACTAGAAATACCATTTGACCCAGCAATCCCATTACTGGGTATATACCCAAAGGATTATAAATCATGCTGCTATAAAGACACATGCACACGTATGTTTATTGCGGCACTATTCACAATAGCAAAGACTTGGAACCAACCAAAATGTCCAACAATGATAGACTGGATTAAGAAAATGTGGCACATATACACCACGGAATACTATGCAGCCATAAAAAATAATGAGTTCATGTCCTTTGTAGGGACATGGATGAAGCTGGAAACCACCATTCTCAGCAAACTATCGCAAGGACAAATATCCAAACACCGCATATTCTCACTCATAGGTGGGAATTGAACAATGAGAACAGTTGGACACAGGAAGGGGATCATTACACACAAGGCCTGTCATGGGGTGGGGAGATCGGGGAGGGATAGCATTAGGAGATATACCTAATGTTAAATGACAAGTTACTGGGTGCAGCACACCAACATGGCACATGTATACATATGTAACAAACCTGCACGTTGTGCACATGTACCCTAAAACTTAAAGTATAATAAAAAACAAATAAGATAGTCATGAAATTTGTCTTTTTTTATAACTAAGTTTAATTTATATTCTAATCACTAACTGGCAGTAACTTAATCACAGTCATTTCGGTGTCTCTCTACATATTTTCCCTGAGTTAGCGGCTACATTCTTTGGGACTTATATAGTGACCGATTATGAAGGATATAGATAGAAATCTGGGCATTTTTAAAATCCTCTCTGTAATATTACTTTGCAATCAGCTAGTATGTTTGTGTTCCCAGGTAGTCTTCTGTCTTGGCTTCATGCACATCCACCTTGTCTTGAAAACAAGGCATCTACAGCTTCATTGGCTCTCTGTGCTGAGGCCACACTGCTCTCTGCCACACAGAAAAGTATTTCTGCTGCTCCCTGAGCACTGCAGTGAAACATGGAGATTCTGGAGGAATGCTGCAGGCCCATTTTCCTAGATATCCTACACATACATTTCTGTATGTATTATATGCTCTGGTGCAGAGAAATTGAGAAGCCTTTCATTTCCTAAGATCTCCCTGAAAAAGAAAGCACAAGATCACTCCACTATCATAGTTCACCAAGGCCATTTAGGGGTGGAGGATGTTTTACCTCTCCTGGACTTTGTAGTTAATAGTGGAGAATAGAAGAAAAGACTAATAGCTCTTTTTCCCCTTCTCTCTTCTCCCCACTATTCCTCAATCTGGAATATTCTTTGTATTGTCAGTGGGGCAAGGGAAAAACCTGGCTCTTATTTATCTTGTATTTTTCTAAATATTTTGTATAATATTTGGACCATGATGTTTGTAACTCATTTTTTAAAAAACTGATTGTCTGTTTTCTGCTGTAACAAAACTGCCTTGATCCATTGGATGCCTTGTGATCTAACTGCTGGAAATGAGGGCAGATCACAAGGCAACTTGAACACACTAGAGGAGAGAGAGGAATGCATAATTTACTATTAGAACTATCATTCTGCTAAATGTGTGTATATCACAGGAAATAATCGTCCATCCTTCTATACTTGTGGCTCTTACTAGAAACATAGCTGATATTCTTGGAAATGTTATAAAATTGAGAGGAAATATTATCATAGTAGAAAGTTTTCACACAAATACAGATTATCTTTCCATTCAGGCCAGCTTAGTTGTACAACACAAGTATACTCATGCTGGGTAAAGCTGAATTGACTGAATATGCACCACTACAAAAATATAAACTGGAATGAAGACATCAGCTTATGTCTATTTTATTTATCAGCTAATATTATCTTGATAAATATGAAAGAACAACTCATAGATGTTCTGTGTGTACTAAAAAATGCTTAGGATGGGTGAAGAGTCCATATAAGGAAACATTGACATGTATATTTTCATTAATAAATACTTTAAATTTAAATCTTAGTCTTAAAAATTCACCTTTCTTTACTAAGAAGCCAGAGAATATTCCTTCTTATCTCTGATTTTATTTCCAATTTTGAATGACACACATTATTTCTTGAAGGAAGAAATACACTAAAGTAAGTGATTTTAAGTTATTTATGGTCAGTTGCTCTAGTTTATATTTTATGCATACCCAGAAAGGGTATCCACAATGAGCACTCAACCTATGTGAAATGGAGCCAAGAATATAGAGACATGATGAAAAAGGAAGAGAATCCATGTGTTGTTTGAAATTAATCAGAAATTTACAAAAACATTAAGAACACTCTTTAGATGGGTATAACATCCTAGATTATTCTAGTTCTAACATCAGAAGTCTCAAGCTCCATCAAACTTATCAGAATCATCTATCTCTAACTCTATTCAGCAAAGAAGAGCAATAAATTGGGGACACTTCTCACCTGGAAGTGTCAAGATAAGTCAAAATCAGAATAAACAGAGTTGTGTAGAGATGAAGAACTCTTGGAAAACACTCAGACAAATCCAAATGACAAAGCTAACAAACAAAACTTATATCCCAGAACACTGTCTCAAACAAGACTGGTATCTTTTTTGTAGAACAAATGTTTATTTAACAACTACAAAGCAGTGATTTATTTTCATCAGAGTATTTACCCTCTCACGTATAGCTTTGCACATATAAATCTATTGTTTTGTAACCTGACAGCTCTCAGTGATTCTCAATGGATGTGTGTATCTCTGTGTGTGCATGTTTGTTAGCATGTACACACCAAGTTGTTGTGACTCTATGGAACTCTCCATGCATCTCTCCTACCTAATTCTGGCCCACCAGGTTGTCGTTCATTGTCCAGTGAGGTTTTTTTTTTTTCTTTAATGGCCAAAATGATAATTATCTAAGAAACAAAACATTATGATTCATATATATTAAATTAACCAGTATGAAAAACAAAAAAAGTTTAAGCATCCTAAGCCTTATTTTTTTAAGAAAAACCCAACTCTACATTGTACATAAGACTAAAATTAGGCCAGGCACGGTGGCTGACACCTGTAATCCTAGCACTTTGGGAGGCCAAGGGGGGCGGATCATGAGGTCAGGAGATCGAGACCATCCTGGCTAACATGGTGAAACCCCATCTCCACTAAAAATACAAAAAATTAGCCGGGCAATGTGGCAGGCGCCTGTAGTCCCAGCTACTAGGGAGGCTGAGGCAGGGGAATGGTGTGAACCCGGGAGGTAGGGCTTGCAGTGAGCCGAGATCACGCCACTGCACTCCAGTCTGGGTGACAGAGCAAGACTCTGTCTCAAAAAAAAAAAAAAAAAAAAGACAAAAATTAGCCACATTTTTTCTCCTCATCAAAGAGGATAATAGATTAGGCTCAGTGTGCACACTTGAAACATTGTTAAACAAACTCTTTAATACCACATTACCCTTTCTAAGCATTAAAGGGAATTTTCCACAGATCATCACTCATGAGTTAATGATATTCTGCATGCTACAGCTATTAAATTGCATTTTAGGTAGCCTGTACCAGAGAGGTCCGACTTGTTCACCCTTCACATCCAACTCCCTCATCTAATTGGCCCACTGAGAAAACACTTCTTTTAACCCTTATCTTTTTTTTCCATTCCCTGCATAATGCTAATGGATATAAATCTGCCTGACAGCAGTTCTGTAAAAGTATACAACTTGTCCCTAAAGTGTACAGCCTTTTATTGGTTGTCTCCCTTTGTGCCAGAATGACACAAATTGCCTTCTGACAAAAGCAGGATCAATTAAACTGATAACAGTAGACTTATTATGTGAGAACAGTGAGAGGTACCTTCACCATAATGCCAGAGTTCATTATACACATCCTGTGACTCCACAAAGGAACAAAGACACATATCCCCTATTAAAAGCACTTGCTGCTAGTAGTTGGCTATGTAGAGAAAGAACTTAGGGGAATGCACCATATATCCTCTTTTAAAGCAAAAATGCTGATACCTCACTGAGCTGAGGCCAATGACAGCAGCCTGAGTAAGGATAGACAAAAGTCAGAATAATACAGACTACAGAGAGACAGTCAAAACACATCCTGTCATATAAGCAGCTCTGGAATCTGTAAAATACATTTTAATTGTACGGAAAAAGTATATATTATTTTTATCAGCCCTGTTTCTTAATATACTGAATTTTGAAGTTGATCAAAGATCCATTAGCTATCACTGATGAGAAAATGCAAAATATTCCCAGCCTTTATTCACAATTAAAGCAAAACCAAAAAAACAACTGTTATTAGAAAACCTGTGAATGTGATTTGATCTGTCACTATATCTATATCTTGGTTATTGAGAGTATTTATTTCATATATTTTAAAAATTATACAAATTGAGACATGACTATGTATGACCCTAAATGGAAGGGAGATTGATTTACTATGTGGAAACAAAATGCCTGAAATATTGTACAATTTATTATTTGAAAACAGCTTTGGCATTCCCAGTTAACTTTCTTTGCAGAACTTCTCAAGCCTGTCATAAATGTACATTCCCTGAAGTCTCATGTTTGTCTGTTTATAGGGTTTGGCTCTGAGTCCCCACCCAAATCTCATCTCCCATAATTCCCACATGTTGTGGGAGGGACCCGGTAGGAGATGAGTGAATCATGGGAGCAGTTTCGCCCATACTGTTCTCGTGGTAGTGAATAAGTCTCTCGAGATCTGATGGTATTATAAGGGGAAACCCCTTTCACTTGTCTCTCATTGTCTCTTGCCTGCGGCCATGTAAGATGTGCCTTTCACCTTCTGCCATGATTGTGAGGCCTCCCCAGCCATGTGAAACTGTGAGTTCATTAAACCTCTTTTTCTTTATAAATTATCCAGTCTCAGGTATTCTTTATCAGCAGAGTGAAAATGGACTAATACTTCTACTTACCAACACATTTTGATTTTTTCTGTCTAGCACAGGTTGAAAGAGCTACTCCTCCTGTAAATGTGAGAACTATAAACAAAACTGTCATTTTTAGTTACATGATCAGTAAAATCACAATGCTTGCTAATTAGCTTTCATATTTTATACTGATAATATTATTTTGTGAAAAAATATTCAGTATAACTGATTTGAAACATTTTTTACATCCTAGAAATGAGAATTTTTCTAAAGAAAATAAATTGCAGTTGAATATCCAGTCAAGAGTAAAATTCAGAAATGATAACCAATCTTTCTCACATAAGACTTTATCCATAAAATTATTGTCTATTTCCATAAAAATTATAACCTTGATAATTAAACCTAGTAGTAGATTGAATTGTTCTAATCATAATACTTTAACATATGGTAATTCTCTTGGTACATTCAAGAGGCCTAATTTGAGACTATCTGCCATGAAAGCCACATTTAGAAGTGCCTTCAAGTCTTCAGTTTCCTGCCCAGAAAATTTCTGTTAAGAATGTTGGTGCCATAAGGTGGCAGAAGGACGAACATCCACTTGCATGGCTGTGCCATATACTATACTAGTCCCTGGGTTCTTATTACCTAAAAATGTACAGCACAAATCCAAGAGAAGAGTATATTGGTTTGAACAAAGCAGGAACTAAAATAAGTAGTATATCTGGGAGGTGATATCAGCAAGCACTGAGATAGCAGGAAAGCCAAGGAAAGAGGAAGCCATAAATGTTCTAAAATGGATTTTATCCTGACCTAGTTGGATCTTGGGAGTCCTCTGAGAGTCTGAGGGGAAATGCCTCTGAATTCTGCACAAAGTAATATTTCCTGGGATCTAATAGCAGTTCTGATGTTTAAAGAGAAACTCAAAATACTTGGTTGCCTTCTCAGAGTAGACATTGACTGCTCCCTGCTCATACTCTACCTTAATGAGCTATTTCTCATCTCTATCATTCCTTCTCTTCCTAACTGCCTGTTTAGAGTCTCTGGGTTTGAGTCTTATTCAACTAGTTGACATATGGTATACAGTACTGGACACTGTTGTTCATTCTTAGGTCATTCCGAGCTACACTAGATGATTAACCAGTCAATAGATAATTGGATGTAAGTCACTCTATCTTCTGTTCAAGGTGTTGAAGATATGGGGTGTAGATTATATCAACTCTTTCGTTAGGAATGTATCATAAAGCATCTCAGTATAAAACAGGCATTATGAGGTTTCCCAGGACAGGACTTTTTAACTGGCAAACAAATGGCTTGACTATTCTAATCATGGAGGTTGATGACATTTCTTCCACATATAATCTGTGACAAACGACACGTGCACAGTCCCTCATTCTCTGAATGCATTTCACAACTCCTGATACAGTGCCTCATATTCTATACTCAGAAGCCACTCAATAAATATTATGGACTGACTCAAAATTCTAAGAAAATGATGATATTGTACAAAGCAGGCAAATATTGGGTATAAGTGCCTACCCAAGTGAGTCAGTTGATTCAGCAGGTCATAACTTATACTGCTGGCTTATATCACCATTCCAGTACAGAATATTATCAATCCAAATTGAAAATCCTACCCTTGTCAGCAGCTACTAGTCTCCTGACAGGACATGCCTGTGTATTTATGAAGTGCTAAGAGCAAGTAATGAAAATCCTGTAGAGACAAAAGAACAATGAGGAATAGATACCCCAAACCCAAATATAGTTTTAGTTCTTCAAGTCACTTGAACACATCACTACATTGAGCAAAATATTTAAGACCACAGGCAAGAGTGATTGAGAACCCAATTTGGAAAAAAGAAATTGTTACAAGTAAAACTCTCCCAGGCTACCAAGGTTCTTATTGGTTTTCATTGCAAATCTTGTCAAAGAGCTTTAGGAAGAAAACAAAACTTTCAGTGTCTCTAACTCTCCCCTAATCTTAGTCCTAAAGATCCATTCATTGTTGTAAATACTGAAGAGATGAATAAGTGATTGTTAGAAGGGAGGAGGGTGGAAGGGAAAAAAAGAGAAAGGGAGGGAGAGAGAAATGGAGGAAGGGAGAGAGAAAGGGAGGGAGTGAGGAAGGAAGGAAGGAAAGAAGGAAGGAAGGAAAGAAGGAAGGAGGAAAGGAAGCTTATGTGTATGATTTTTAAAGGTATTTCACTCATACTAACTTATTCTCAAAGCTTTTTAAGGGAGAATAGAGAGTTACTCTGAGAGTCCTTCCAAAGGAACCAGATGACATGTTTAAATGATATAGTTATGAACTGATGGAATCCAGTCTACACTAGAATTTTTTGCCCATTGCTTTATCATTACACCAAAAGGCACTCTGTGATTCTGTAGGTAACATCTACTTTTGGGATGTAATTTCAATATCCATTACTTGAGCCCAGATCATTTCTGCAACCACAAGTCATATACATTAAGCTGCTGGCTGAAGTCTTCCCTCTATATGTCCAGTAAACAAGTCAAACCCACAAAGTTCACCACATAACTCCGTCTTTCGATTAAACTTTACCTGCTCCTGCCTGTTCTCCAATAAACTATTCCTTTTTTAAATTTTTAGTTTTTTAGGTCCATAGTAAGGGTATATATTTATGGGGTACATGAGATGTTTTCACACAGACATGGAATGTGTAATAATCAAATCTTGGAAGATGGGGTATCCATCCCCTCGAGCATTTATCCTTTGTTTTACAAACACTCCAATTATACTCTTTTAGTTATTTTTAAATGTACAAGTTAATTGTTATTGACAAGAGTCACCTTGTTATGTTATCAAATACTAGGTCTTATTCATTACTTGTATTTTTTGTACCCATTAATCATTCTCACCACCCCTACCCCCCCACCTACCCTTCCCAGCTTCTGGTAACCATCCTTCTACTCTCTATCTCCATGGATTCAATTGTTTTGACATTTAGATTACACAAGTGAGAATATGGAAGTATGTCTTTCACTGCCTGGCTTATTTTGCTTAACATAATGACCTCCAGTTCCATCCCTGTTGTTTCAAATGACTTAACCTGTTTCTTTTTTTTATGGCTGAATAGTACTACACCGTGTATAAGTACCACATTTTCTTTATCTATTCATCTGTTAATGAACACATAGGTTGTTTCCAAATCTTGGCTATTGTAGACAGAGCTGCAAGAAACATAAAAGTGCAGATATCTCTTCACTATTCTTACTGCCTTTCTTTTGAGTATATACCCAGCAGTGGGATTGCTGGATTGTACGGTAGCCCTATTTTTAGTTTTTTGAGGAACCTCCAAAGTTTTCTCTATAGTGATTGTATTCATTTATATTCCCACCAACAGTGTACAAGTGTTACCTTTCCTCCACACCCTTGCCAGGATTTGTTGTTGCCTGTCTTGGATATAAGTCATTTGAACAGGGATGGGATGATATCTCATTGTACTTTTGATTTGCATTTCTCTGATGATCAGTGATGTTAAGTATGTTTTCATATGCTTATTTGCCATTTGTATGTCTTCTAAGCAATGTCTATTCAAATATTTTGCCCATTTTTGACCTGATTATTGGATTTTTTCCTATAGAATTGTTTGAGCTCCTTATATATTCTGGTTATTAATCCTTTGTCAGATGGGTAGTTTGCAAATATTTTCTCCCATTCTGTGGGTTGTCTCTTCACTTTGTTGATTGTTACATTTGCTGTCAAAAGCTTTTAGACTTGATACGATCCCATCCGTCCACTTTTACTTTGGTTGCCTGTGCTTGTGGGGTAATATTTAAGAAATCTTTGCCCAGACCAATGTCCTGCAGAGTTTTTCCAATGTTTTCTTGTAGTAGTTTCATAGTTTGAAGTCCTGGATATGCCTTTAATCCACTTTCATTTTATTTTTGTGTATGTTGAAAGATAGAGGTCTAGTTTAATTCTTCTGCATATGGATATCCAGTTTTCCAAGCAACGTTTAATAAAGACTGTCTTTTCCCCAATGTACGTTCTCAGCACTTTTGTAAAAAATGAGTTCATTGTAAGTGTATGTATTTGTTTCTGGGTTCTTTATTCTGTTCCATTGGTCTATGTGTCTGTTTTTATGTCAGTACCATGCTTCTTTGGTTACTACAGTTCTATAGTATAATTTGAAGTCAGGTAATGTGATTCCTCCAGTTTTAGTTTGTTGGTTTGTTTGTTACATAAAATAGCTTTGGTTATTCTGGGTCTTTTGTGGTTCCATATAAATTTTAAGGTTGTTTTTTCTATTTCTGTGAAGAATGTCATTCGTATTTTCATAAGAATTACATTATATCTGTAGATTGCTTTGGGTAGTATGGACATTTTAACAATATAGATTCTTCAAAAATGGAAGGATTCCAAAATGGAATATTTTGGCTAATTCCTAGGTATTTAATTTTATGTATGGCTATTGTGAATGTGACTACATTTTTATTTTTCATATTGTTCACATATAGAAGTCCTGCTGATTTTGCATGGTGGCGGGCACCTGTAGTCCCAGCTACTCGGGAGGCTGAGGCAGGAGAATGGCATGAACCCGGGAGGCAGAGTTTGCAGTGAGCCGAGATGGTACCACTGCACTCCAGCCAGGGCAACAGAGCGAGACTCCATCTCAAAAAAATAATAATAATAAAAAATAAAAATAAAAAAAGAAGTCCTGCTGATTTTTATATGGAAATTTCGTGGCCTGCAACTTTACTGAATTTGTTTATTAGTTCTAACAGTTTTCTTGTGAAGTCTTTAGGCTTTTTCAAATATAAGATCACATCTGCAAACAAGGGTAATTTGACTTTTTCCTTTCCAATTTAGATGCCTTTTATATCTTTTACTTTACTGATTGTTCTAGCTAGAATTTCCAGTACTATGTTGAATAACAGTGGTGAAAGTAGGCATTCTTGTCATGTTCCAGATCATAAAGGAAAGGCTTTCATTTTTTTACCATTTAGTATGATACTAGCTGTGGGTCTGTCATATATGGCTTTCATTATGTTGAGGGATATTATTTCTATACCTAGTTTTTTGAGGGTTTTTATCATGAAGGATGTTAAATTTTATCAAACACTTCTTCAGTATCAATTTAAATGTTCATATACTTTTTGTCCTTCATTCTGCTGATATGATATATGACCCTGATTTGCATATGTTGAACCATCCTTGCATCTTGGGGATAAATCCCACTTGGTCATAATAAATGACCTTTTCAGTGTATTGTTGAATTCAGTATGCTAATATTTTATTGAGAATTTCTGCATCAATATTCATTGGGAATACCGGCCTGTAGTTTTCTTTTTCTTTTCTTTCTTTCTTTCTTTTTTTTTTTTTTTTTTGTTGCTGTCTTGTCTGGTTTTGGTATCAGGGCAATACTGGCAGTGTAGATTAGTTTGGAAGTATTATTCCCTCTTCCTCTATTTTTCAGAAAAGTTTGAGTAGGATTAGTACTAATTCTTTATATGTTTGATAGAATTCAGTAGTGAAGCCATCAGGTCCCAGGTTTTTCTTTACTTGGAGACTTTTTATCACAGCTTCAATCTTGTTACTTGTTTGGGTGTGGTTCACATGTTAATGTCTTTCTGGTTCAATCTTAGTAGGTTGTATGTGTATAGGAGTTTATCAGTTTCTTCTAGATTTTCGAACTTATTGGCATATCATTGCTCAGAGTAGCCACTAATGATCCTTTGAATTTCTGTGGTATCAGTTTTGATGTCTTTTTTTTAATCTCTGATTTTATTTATATGGGTTTCTCTCCATTTGGCAAAAGGTTTGTCAATTTTGTTAATCTTTTCAAAGCATCAGCTTTTTGTTTTATTAATCTTCTGTATTTTTTTCATTTCAACTTCATTTATTTATGCTATGATCTTTATTATTTATTTTTTTCTAGTAATTTAGGGTTTGGTTGCTCTTGCTTTTCTAGTTCTTTAAGATTCATCACTAGGTTGTTAATTTGAAACATTTCTTTTTTTAATATAGGCCCTATAGCTATACAAATTCCTCTTAGTAGTGCTTTTCCTATCCCATAGGTTTTGGTATATTATGGTTCCATTATCATTTGTTTAAAGAAACTTTTCAATTTCCTTCTCAATTTCTTCATTGACCACTGGTCATTCAGGAGCATGTTGTTTAGTTTTCATGTATTTATAGTTTCCAAAATTCCTCTTGCTATTGATTTCTACTTTTATTTCATTGCAGTCAGAGAAGATATTTCAATTTTTTTGAATGTTTCAAGACTTGTTTTGTAACCTAACATATGGTCTATCCTTGAGAATGATCCATGTGCTGAGGAAAAATATATGTATTCTGCAGATGTTGGAGGAAATGTTCTGTAAATATCTATGAGATCCATTTGGTCTATAGTGCAGAGTAAGTCTGATTTTTTTATTATTTTCTGTCTGGAAGATCTGTCCAATGCTCAAAGTGGGGTGTTGAAGTCTCCTGCTATTTATTGGTGTCTACCTCTATTTTTAGTTCTAATAATATTCGCTTTCTATATCTGAGTGCTCCAGTGTTGGGTACATATATATTTACAATTGTAATATCCTCTTGCTGAACTGACTCGTTTATCACTATATAGTGACATTCTTTGCTCTTATGGTTTTTGTTTTGAAATTTACTTTGTATGATACAAAGGTAGCTACTCCTGCACTTTTACGGTTTCTATTGGCATGGAATGTCTTTTTCCATCTCTTTATTTTTAGTCTATGTGTGTCTTTATAGGTGACATGTGTTTTTTGTTGGCAACACATTATGAATCTTGTTTTTTATCCAGTCAGCCACTCTATGTCTTTTGATTGGAGAGTTTATCCATTTATATTCAATGCTATTATTGATAAGTAAGAACTTACTCCTGCCATTTTGTTACTGTTTTCTGGTTGTTTTATGGTATTCTCTTTCTTCTTTCTTTCCTTCCTGTCTTTCTTTCAGTAAGGGTGGTTTTACCTGGTGACATAATTTAGTTTTTTTGCTTTTTATTTTTTGTGTTACCATTGTATGTTCTTTGGTTTGAGGTTACCATGAGGCTTGCAAATACTATCTTATAACCCATTATTTTAACCAGATAACAACACCGTTTGCAAAAATAAACAGGTAAAGAAGCAAAAAGGAAACAAATAAAGACTCTATACCTTAACTTAATTCTCCCGCTTTTTGACTTTTTGTTGTCACTATTTATAACTTATTGTACTCTCTCCATCTTGAAAAGTTACATTAGTTATTATTTTTTATTGGTTCATCCATTAGTCTTCCTACATAAGATATGAGTAGTTTATACACCAGAGTTACAGTATTATAATATTCTGTGTTTTTCTTTGTAGTTACTATTACTAGTGAGTTTTGTACCTTCAGGTAATTACTTATTACTTATTAACATCCTTTATTTTCTGACTGCAGTACTCCCTTTAGCATTTCTTGTAAGATAAGTCTGGTGTTGATGAAATCTCTCAGCTTTTGCTTGTTTGGGAAAGTCTTTATTTCTTCTTCATGTTTGAAGGATAATTTTACCAGATATACTATTCTAGGTTAAAAGTTATTTTCCTTTCACTCTTTAAATAAACCATGCCACTTTCTCCTGGCCTGTGAAGTTTCCACTGAAAATTCTGCTGTCAGTCACATTGGATCTCAGTTGTATGTTATTTGTTTCTTTTCTCTTTCCACTTTTAGGATCCTTTCATCATTCTTGAACTTTGGGAGTTCAATTATTAAACATCTTGAGGTACTCTTCTTTGAGTCAATTGTTTGGTGTTCTATTACCTTCTTGTACTTGGATGTTGATATCTTCTTCTAGGTTTGTAAACTTCTCTATTATTATTCCTTTGAGTAAACTTTCTATCTCTATTTCTTTCTCTACCTCCTCTTTAAAGCCAATAGCTCTTAGATTTGCCCTTTCGAGGCTATTTTCTAGATATTCTAGGCATGCTTTATTGTTTCTAATTCTTTTTTCTCTTGTCTGCTCTGACAGTATATTTTCAAATAGCCTGTCTCCAAGCTCACCGATTCTTCCTTCTGCTTGATCCATTCTTCTATTAAAAGATCCTGATGCAGGGGATTGCTGGCAAGATGGCCGAATAGGAACAGCTCCAGTCTGCAGCTCCCAGCGAGGTCAATGCAGAAGGCAGGTGATTTCTGCATTTCCAACTGAGCCTCCACTGGTGATACCCAGGCAAACAGTGTCAGGAGTGGACCTCCAGCAAACTCCAGCAGATGGGCAGCAGAAGGGCCTGACTGTCAGAAGGAAAATTAACAAGCAGAAAGGAACAGCACATCCAATCAAAGACCCCATCCGAAGGTCACCAACATCAAAGACAAAAGGTAGATAAATCCACAAAGATGAGGAGAAACCAGTGCAAAAAGGCTGAAAATTCCAAAAACCGGAACACCTCTTCTCCTCCAAAGGATCACAACTCATCACCAGCAAGGGAACAAAACTGGACGGAGAATGAGTTTGATGAATTAACAGAAGTAGGTGTCAGAAGACGGGTAATAACAAACTCCTGCAAGTTAAAAGAGCATGTTCTAACCCAATGCAAGAAAGGTAAGGACCTTGAAAAATGGTTAGACGAATTGCTAACTAGAATAACCAGTGTAGAGAAGAATATAAACGACCTGATGGAGCTGAAAAACACAGCACGAGAACTTTGTGAAGCATACACAAGTTTCAATAGCCAAATCGATCAAGCAGAAGAAAGGATATCAGTCATTGAAGATCAACTTAATGAAATAAAGAGAGAAGACAAGATTAGAGAAAAAAGAATTAAAAGGAATGAACAAAGCCTCCAAGAAACATAGGACTATGTGAAAAGACCAAATCTACATTTGATTGGTATACCTGAAAGTGACAGGGAGAATGGAACCAAGTTGAAAAACACTCTTCAGGATATTATCCATGAGAACTTCCCCAACCTAGCAAGGCAGGCCAACATTCAAATTCAGGAAATACAGAGAACACCACAAAGAAAAGAATTTTCAACCCAGAATTTCATATCCAGCCAAACTGAGCTTCATAAGTGAAGGAGAAATAAAATACTTTACAGACAAGCAAATGCTGAGTGATTTTGTCATCACCAGGCCTGCCTTAAAAGAGCTCCTAAAGGAAGCACTAAATGTGAAAAGGAACAACAAGTACCAGCCATTGCAGAAACACACCAAATTATAAAGAACATCAACAATATCAAGAAAATGCTCTAACTAAGGGGCAAAACAAACAGCTAGCATCATAATGACAGGATCAAATTCACACATAACAATATTAACTTTAAATGTAAATGAAATAAATGCCCCAATTAAAAGACACAGACTGGCAAATTAGATACAGAGTCAAGATCCATAAGTGTGCTGTATTCAGGAGACCCATCTCACGTGTAATGACACACATAAGCTCAAAATAAAGGGATGGAGGAATATTTACCAAGCAAATGGAAAGCAAAACAAAAGCAGGAAATGCAAACCTAATATCTGATCAAACAGACTTAAACCAACAAAGATCAAAAGAGACAAAGAAGGGCATTACATAATGGTAAAGGGATCAATGCAGCTAGAAGAGCTAACTATCCTAAATATATATGCACCCAATACAGGAGCACCCAGATTCATAAAACAAGTTTTTAGAGACCTACAAAGAGACTTAGACTCCCACACAATAATAATGGGAGACTTTAACACACCACTGTCAATATTAGACAGATCAATGAGACAGAAAATTAATAGGACTTGAACTCAGCTCTGGACCAAGCAGACCTAACAGACATCTACAGAACTCTCCACCCCAAATCAACAGAATATACATTCTTCTCACCACCTTATTGCACTTATTCTAAAATTGACCACATAATTGGAAGTAAAACATTCCTCAGCAAATGCAAAAGAAGAGAAATCATAACAAACAGTCTCTTGGACCACAGTGCAATCAAATTAGAACTCAGGATTAAGAAACTCACTCAAAACCGCACAACTACATGGAACCTGAACAACCTGCTCCTGAATGACTACTGGGTAAATAATGAAATGAAGACAGAAATAAAGATGTTCCTGAAACCAATGAGAGCAAAGACACAATGTACCAGAATCTCTGGAACACATTTAAAGCAGTGTGTAGAGGGAAATTTATGGCACTAAATGCCCATAAGAGAAAGCAGGGAAGATCTAAAATTGACACCCTAACATTAAAATTAAAGGAACTAGAGAAGCAGCAGCAAATAAATTCAAAATCTAGCAGAAGACAAGAAATAACTAAGATCAGAGCAGAACTGAAGGAGATAGAGACACAAAAAATCCTTTAAAAAAATCAATGAATCCGGGAGCTCGTTTTTTGAAAAGATCAACAAAATAGATATACTGCTAGCCAGACTAATAAAGAAGAAAAGAGAGAAGAATCAAATAGATGCAATAAAAAATGATATAGGGGATATCACCACTGATCTCACAGAAATACAAACTATCATCAGAAAATACTATAAACACCTCTACATAAATAAATAAGAAAATCTAGAAGGAATGGATAAATTCCTGGACATATACACCCTCACAAGTCTAAACCAGGAAAAAGTCGAATCCCTGAATAAAGCAATAACAAGTTCTGAAATTGAGGCAGTAATTAATAGCCGACCAACCAGAAAAAGTCCAGGACTAGACGGATTCACAGCCGAATTCTACCAGAGGTACAAAGAGGAGCTGGTACCATTCCTTCTGAGACTATTCAAAACAAGGGAAAAAGAGGGAATCCTCCCTAACTCGTTTTATGAGACCAGCATCATCCTGATACCAAAACCTGGCAGACGCACAACAAAAAAGAAAATTTCAGGCCAATATCCTTGGTGAACATCAATGTGAAAATCTGAAATAGAATACTGGCAAACCAAATCCAGCAGCACATCAAAAAGTTTATCCACCATGATCAAGTTGGCTTCATAGCTGGGATGCAAGCCTGGTTCAACATACGCAAATCAATAAACGTAATCCATCACATAAACAGAACCAATGACAAAAACCACATGATTATCTCAATAGATGCAGCAAAGGCCTTCAACAAAATTTCACACCCCTTCACCCTAAAAACTCTCAATAAACTAGGTATCAATGGAACATATCTCAAAATAAAAAGAGCTATTTATGACAAACCCACAGCCAACATCATACTGAATGGGCAAAAACTGGAAGCTTTCCCTTTGAAAACTGGCACAAGACAAGGATGCCCTCTCTCACCACTCCTATTCAACACAGTATTGGAAGTTTTGGCCAGGACAATAAGACAAGAGAAAGAAATAAAGGGTATTCAAATAGGAAGAGAGGAAGTCAAATTGTCTCTGTTTGCAGATGACATGATTGTATACTTAGAAAAGCCCATTGTCTCAGCTCCAAATCTCCTTAAGCTGATAAGCAACTTCCGCAAATGCTCAGGATACAAAATCAATGTGCAAAAATCACAAGCATTCCTATACACCAAGAACAGAGAGCCAAATCATGAGTGAACTCCCATTCACAATTGCTACTATGAGAATAAAATACCTAAGAATACAATTTACAAGGGATGTGAAGGACTTCTTCACGGAGAACTACAAACCACTGCTCAAGGAAATAAGAGAGGACACAAACAAATGGACAAATATTCCATGCTCATGGATAGGAAGAATCAATGTCGTGAAAATGGCCATACCGCCCAAAGTAATTTATAGATTCAATGCTGTCCTCATCAAGCTACCAATGACTTTCTTCACAGAATTGGAAAAAACAACTTTAAACTTCATGTGAAACCAAAAGGAACCCACATAGCCAAGACAATCCCGGGCAAGAAAAACAAAGCCGGAGGCATCATGCTACATGACTTCAAACTATACTACAAGGCTACAGTAACCAAAACAGCATGATACTGGTACCAGAACAGACATATAGACCAATGGAACAGAACAGAGCCCTCAGAAATAACACCACACATCTACAACCATCTGATCTTTGACAAACCTGACAAAAACAAGCGATGGGGAAAAGATTCCCTATTTAATAAATGGTGTTGGGAAAACTGGCCAGCCATATGCAGAAAACTGAAACTGGACCCCTTCCTTACACCTTATACAAAAATCAACTCAAGATGGGTAAAAGACTTAAACGTAAGACCTAGGACCATAAAAATCCTAGAAGGAAACCTGGGCAATACCCTTCAGGACATAGGCATGGGCAAAGACTTCATGTCTGAAACACCAAAAGCAACGGCAACAAAAACCAAAATTGACAAATGGGATCTAATTAAACTAAACAGCTTCTGAACAGCAAAAGAAATTATCATCAGAGTGAACAGGCAACCTACAGAATGGGAGAAAATTTTTGCAATCTATCCACCTGACAAAGGGCTAATATCCATTATCTACAAAGATCTTAAACAAATTTACAAGAAAAAAACAAACAACTCATCAAAAAGTAGGCAAAGGATACAAACAGACACTTCTCAAAAGAAGACATTTATGCAGCCAACTGACATATGAAAAAATGCTCATCATCACTTGTCATTAGAGAAATGCAAATCAAAACCACAGTGAGATACCATCTCATGCCAGTTAGAATGGCGATCATTAAAAAATCAGGAAACAACAGATGCTGAAGAGGATGTGGTGAAATAAAAACGCTTTTACGCTATTAGTGGGACTGTAAATTAGTTCAACCATTGTGGAAGACAATATGGCAATTCCTCAAGGATCTAGAACTAGAAATACCATTTGACCCAGCAATCCCATTACTGGGCATACACCCAAATGATTATAAATCATTCTACTATAAAGACACATGCACGCGTATGTTTATTGTGGCACTATTCACAATAGCAAAGACTTGGAACCAACCCAAATGTCCATCAACAATAGACTGGATAAAGAAAATGTGGCACATATACACCATGGAATACTATGCAGCCATAAAAAAGGATGAGTTCATGTCCTTTGCAGGAACATGGATGAAGATGGAAATCATCATTCTCAGCAAACTATCACAAGGTCAGAAAACCAAACACTGCATATTCTCACTCATAGGTGATGTTCTCTTAAGGCCCAAAGGCTCTTCAATCCTTTGTGGTAAATACTGCCTGGCCCGGGACTCACCCTTCAAGCAAGTGGGCTCCCCTCTGACCCAGGGCAGGTTCAGAAATGCTGCCCAAGAGCCAAGTCCCAAAGTTGGGAACCACAAGAGCCCACTTGTGTTCTATCCCCCTGTGGCTGAGGTGGTATCTAAAGTGTAAGACAACGTCTCTTTTACTTTTACCTCCACTTTTGTCAAGCAGAAGGAATCTCTCTCTGTATCCATAACATCTGGGAATATGCTGAGTCTCACCTTGAGGCCAGCAAGTTGCAATCCCTCACCCAACACACTCAACATAGTACCTGAGTATTGTTGCTGGTTATTCAGGGCCCAAGGTCTCTTCAGTTAGCAGATGATAAATCTTGCCAGGACTGGGTCCTTCCTTTCAAGGCAGCAGTTCCCTTCTGGCCCAGGGTGTATCTAGAAATGTCTGGGAGCAAGGGCCAGGAAAGGGGTCTCAACAGCTTTGACCACTGTCCTATCCTACTTTGGTTAAGCTAGTATCCAAGATGCAAAGTCCTCCCCACTTGTACATTTTCTCTCCTCAAACAGAAGGAAGGGGTTTCTTTTGGAGCCACAGGCTGTGCAGCCTTGTGTTAGTCGGAATGTGATGTCAACACTCCCTTAACCACCCCAACTGGTGTCTCAGTAGGTTGCATATCCCCCTAGTCTACTGTCTCTGGGTCCAGATCAGCCCCAGGACTCACCTAGGTGTTGCAGTCCTTGTGGCCTAGACTGCCTTTCAAGTTTATTTGGAGCACCAGCACACTTTAGCTCATGGTGGTGAAGCTTGTGGGAACTTAGGTTCCAACCACTGGAATCAGCAATTCCCCTCTGTCTAGGGCTGGTTCAAATGTACCCTCTGTGGGCAGACATCAACTGAGTTTGGTCAGGTTTTGCTTTCTGCTGTAACAAGGGCAGCACTGAGTTTAACGTCTCACAATCGCTGGCTCTCCCTCTTCCCAGGGAGCAGAAGCGCTCTCCACACCATTCAGTTGCTGCTGGGGGAGGAAGAAGGGTTGCACCAGAGATTCAAGACTGTTTTTCCTATCTCTTCAGTTCCTCTTTCAGGCACATGAAGTTAAAAATCAGGTACTGTGGGTGCTAACCTGAGTTTTGGTTCTTACAAAAGTACCTGTTTTCTTGTAGATGGTTGTTAAATTGGCATCCTTGCAGGGAGGACTATTGGTGGAACCTTCTATTCTGCCATCTTTCTCCACCCCTCTAGCCCCAATAAATCATTTAAAATAGAATCATATACAGTCATGCGTCATTTAAAGACATAAATATACTATGAGAAATCCATTGTTAGGTGATCTCATTGTTGCGTAAACTTCACAGAGTATACTTACACAAATCTAGATGGAATAGCCTACTATACACCTAGGCTATACACTATATCCTATGGCTTCTAGGCTACAAACCTACAGAGCATGTTACTATACTGAATACTGTAGGCAATTGTAACACAATAGTAAGTATTTGTGTTCTAAACATAACTAAACATAGAAAAGGTATGGTAAAAATTCGGTATTACAATCTTACAGGACTACCGTCATATATGTGGTCCATCGTTGATGGAAACATCATGTGGTGCATGATGTACATTATTCTCAATTTTTTCATGGCCTTAATCCACCACATCTAATCAGTTACTAATCCCAACTTTCTTAATATTATCTTCATTCCTAGTGCCAATACCTTAGTTCTGATCTACATGATCTCTTACTGGTTTATTATAATAATCACATGCAACCCCAGACCCACTCTGCATCCTTTGATTCCCTAAGCCCTTTGATAGGCACTTCTTTGCTAGCAAACAAAAGTATGGGACATAATTGGTATCCAAATATCAAATCAAACTACTTCATTTCATATTTTTTATGTTACATTTGCTGTATTACAAAGGATTTTTGTTGATTTCTTAATACTTTATAAAACTCGAGTCAGTAAATGGAGAATTATTTCTTTTCTCCTTAGCTTTTATAGGTTGAGTATTCCTTATCCAAAACGCTTGGGACCAGAAGCATTTTGGATTTCAGATTATTATGGATTTTGGAATATTTGCACATATGTAAAGAGATAACGTAGGGATGGAATCCAAGACTAAACATAAAATTTAATTATACTTTACATACACCTTACACAGACAGCCTGAAAGTAATTTGATACAATATTTTAATTAATTTTGTGCTTGAAACAAAGTTTTGACTGTGTTTTGACTGCAACCTGTCACATGAGGTCAGGTGTGGAATTTGCCAGTTGTGGCATCATGTCAGTGCTCAAAAGTTTCAGATTTTGGAACATTTTGAAATTCAGATTTTCAGATTAGGAATACTCAACCTGTAGTAAATTAAATTCAGTCTCAAAAAAAGTGTAGTGCGAGGTTATTTTCTAAAATATTCTGCTCTAAAACATATTACAGACAAAATTAGTCTTCACAAGTTGTGTAAAGCCACCTAACTAAAATGTTTCATCTAGAAATAATGCATATTTATTTCCGTGGTTTCATACCCATTTTGCTGCTAGTACCTATAGAGAATTCTGTTATGATCTAGTTCATGATACATGATATTTTTATTTCTCAGAACCACAGGATTGTGTTTTGCCATGTTTTGTATTTCTATCACTCATCTGCAATGAGCCAGTCAAAATGGAATCACTAAAGCATAACTATTATCTCGTCTCATCTATAAGTAAATAAACATACACATATATGTAAATTGTTCTCATAGTTCTTTAAAAGATGAGGAAGAAAACTTTCAGAGGAAAAGCATGAAAAAGGCACTTAAAACAGTACTGGAATAAAATAATCAGTGTTTTTAATGCATAAAAAATTAATTTTGAATTGTCCGTAAATATTATCTTCCTGCATATACTATACACGTGCACAGATGTGCATATAAGCACGTACCACATATACATGTGAATCCTATTTAAAACTGTAACCTTTATAACTGTGAATCACACACATAGTATGTATCTGAGTAACCTAATTCATGTGCCACAGAAAACCGCAGTAGCCAAGTAGCCACTTCGAGTTGCTTAGTGTCCATCCATTTGAACTTAGTTCTCCTATCAAAAGCTTTTTCTACTTTTTTATCACTTCCATCATTTTCTGTTTTGTACTCATTTTGCCCATATATTAACCTAAAAAAAAGATACATTCAGACAAATACTTTATTCACATCCAAGCTAAAAGGACATGGGGTGATGGGAGAATAGGGGGGAAGCTTCTGGAATCTCCAACATCCCTATGTCAAGCTCTGCCTTCCATGCTATGATTCAGCCACGATGGCCTTCGAAAATTCCCTCATGCCCCAAGCTCTTGAGATCCCTAAGGTTTTTCTTTATGGAGTTCCCTGTCTCTAGACGACTCCTCCCTGCTATTGGCTTAGAAGCTCCTTTCCTTCTTTCAAGTCTCAGTGTGATGTCCCTTTGCCAGTGAGGCCTACTCTACTTCTTAATGTACAGAATGTCCCCTGTTATTCTCCCTTACAGCATTCTCTTTTTCTCATTTTAAAATTTACCAGTGTTACGGCAGATTTATTTGTAAATTTACAAGTATAATGCCATCTCTTGCAGTAGACAATGAGTTCTATAAGGGAGGGCCTTCTGGTTTTTTACCACTATTATGCAACACTCAGCATAATGCCTGGCCCCATATATAGTAGATGCACAATGAATATTTAAGAAAAGAAAAAGGAAGGGAGAAAAAGAGAGACAGAGAGAGAAATGAATAACAGAGAAAGCTAAGAAAAAAGGAAAGCCAATAAAATCAAGCACATTGTAACTTTTAAAAGGAAAGGAAGGATAAGAAATAACAAGCAGAAAATACAGGAAAGATGGACACAAAGAAAAAAGCATTATAATCTAGTGGGAACAAAAACACAAAGAAAGCATAAAATGAAAACTAAATGATCTCTGATGGCAGTCCAGCCATTCCAGCACTTTTCTATGAATATCAAGTAGAAAACCAGACTGAAACAGGATTATGACTGTCACCAATGAAAAATTTTCATATTGATGTCTACTTGTAATGCATGCATTGGTTTATCAACCCAAACTCCTTGAGTCAGCACCACAAATCTGGCTAATGGTCTTTAGAGCAGCCTAAATTTGCCCTTTAGGGTTATGATTTAGCTGACAGATGTGTAAAAACCCTTGTAGCCAGTTACCTCGGTATTGATTACATATCCGTGAGGCTCATAGACTCACGTTTTTCCAGCTAAGGTCAGCATTACCTTAAAGCCTTGTGCCCTGATGCCGAGTTGTCTGTATTAGAGGGCATGACATAAATTCAGTTTATGGCTTGGCCACTTCCACTTTATACCACTGGTGTTTGTGTAGATGAATATGGAAGACATTGATCTAAAGTTCTCTTCTGGGAAATAAATGTGTGTCAGTGGATTTTGGGTTAAGGCCAAAGCCTGTTGCCATCTCTCCCTTTGCACAGAAGCAAAGCCAAGTCTTAAAGTTGTCAGAGGATATTTCTAAGTGAACTTGGACAACAAATATGCAGCTGTCAATGAAGCTTGTCCTGATGGCTTTCTTTCAAATTACAAAGTGACACTTTTGCCACATTCCCAATCCCCGTTAACCTGCTCTACATTTTTTATTGCACTTAGCACCTCCTAACATATTTCATTATTTATGCTATTTATTATTTATACACATATTTCACTAGAATATAACTGAATGCGGTCGAGTGTATATTTCTGTATTTTTAATTTTTGTGGGTTCATGGTAGGTGTATATATTTATGGGGCACATCAGATATTCTGATACAGCTATACAATGCATAATAATCACATCAGGGTGTATGGGGTATCCATCACCTCAAGAATTAATCCTTTCTTTGTGTTACAAATAATCCAATTATACTCTTTTAGTTATTTTAAAATATGCAATAAATTATTGCTGACTATAATTATCCTGTCATCCTATCAAATGCTAGATCTTATTTATTCTATTTGACCATATTTTTCTACCCATTAACCATCCCCACTTCTCTCTTCCCTGCCCTCACCCACTATCCTTCCCAGCATCTGGTAACCATGATTTTACTCTCTGTTTCCATGAGTTCAGTTTTAATTTTTAGTTCCCACAAATGAAGAGAACATGCAAAGTTTGTCTTTCTGTGCCTGGCTTATTTCACTTAAAATAATATCCTCCAGTTCCATCCATACTGTTCTAAATGATAGAATCTCAATCTTTCTTATGGCTGAAAAGTTCTCCATTTTGTATATGTATCACGTTTCCTCTATCCATTCATCTACTGAGGAACATCACCTATTTTGTTCACTAGTGTATTCTAAGCACTCAGAATAGTGACTGTCACATAATAGGTAGGCGCTTGATTCATATTCATTAAATGATGAATCAATGAATGAATAAGTGAATGAAGATCAGTATTCTGTATTGTGGAGTGTAAGGAGGCAGGTACAAAGATATAGACATGAGGATCTTTGCCTTTGAAGAGCTTACGATTTAATTGGGAAAATAAACACTCAGAAAAGCGGACAAAAACTCCTATGAAATAGCAAACAGTAATAAATAGAATTACATACATTAATAAATACAGTGGAACCATAAGGGAGGCAGCTAACTGCAGCAGGAATAACACCAGACTTGGAAAATTGGGGTGAATCTTGGCTCTTCCATGTAACAACTATATTACCTCAGGCATGTCACTTAAATACTCTTGAGCATCAGATTTCTTGTTAGTATGAGTGAATAATAATGGCTTCCTCATGAGATTATTGTGAGAATAAAGAAGACAAATGTGAAAGTAACTGGCTAATAATATTTACTCAATAAATGTCTATCAGTTGAACAGACTTTCTAATTTAGAGACAAGAAAAGGCAAGCAGAGTGGTTAGTTTACTTGCACAAGGTCACACAGTTAGTGTTAGATTAGGAATCCCAAGACTCCTGATTTTCAGCCCAGTGTTACTGAAAATAGGACATAGTGCCTACCATGTCCCTCAGCTTATTCATATGAGCAATTCTGTTTCTTACACACAACAAAAATTTATTATTTATTCTAGAAAAGGGACATCATTTCCCTGAAATGTCCTCATTAGGCTCCAAGATGTCTAAGCTCTGTCTCTCTTTAATCGGTTTACTTGTGAAGGAGCAATTTGCTTTACGACCTCTTTGCAGAGTCTGAAGGGTTTATGACCATGTGGTGTCAACAAGAAGCTCTAAGATGCTTTCAGTTCCATTTACTAGCTTCGGAGTCTTCATATTGTAGGAGCCTATTTATTCTGAAAAGACTGGAGTTTGAACATTAAATCTGAGCACTCCGCATGCTTTTAAGCTTACTGTTAAATGGAACAATCACTTCTCATGGTCTGTTCTACAACCAAAGCAGCATTTTCTAAGACAATATCATCAGTATTAATGTGATGTGTTTTTAATAATAACACATCAACCTGTCCTTTCACAAGGCTTCAAATGGGTTGGATGGGACTGTTGTAGTCACTCTCATAACCTTTTTGTTAGTGGAAATATAGATTTTCAGGGAGTTGACAGACATATTGACTCAAGTCTAGGAACTTGCAGTACTGAATCTGTAATCATAGAAAGGGTGTACTATTTCCTTACTTTCAAACACATAAGTCGAGGCAGGTGTAAACAGGGAAGAGAGTAACTAAAGTCTCAGAGGCCTCAAACCTATCCATCATGCAACTAATTAGCACCACATGAATCCCAAATTTTGTAGTGGAATCCCAAAATAATGCTGAGGGGTGGGAAAGGAGCATGGTAAAGGTAACTCAAGCAAAAGCTTATTCTAACTACCTCAAGTACAAAAAAGTATGGTTGTTGTCGAGATATCACTGTGTTGGTAATTAAAGAGCAGAATATGAAACACAGTCAAACAACAGTTTCAGCCTCTCAAATGATACACTCACTCTTGTCTCTGTCATAATCTGCGAATCTGTTCCATTTTCCTCCCTCTAATGATCCAATTTTTTTTCCTCCTTACCAATCAACAGTTATATGAACTTTTAGGTCAAATTCCCAATGTTCAATGACCCAAATTTATGTTGTCTCAATTTTCATGATCCTAAAAAAAGAGAGAAGAATCTCACTGGTCTTGTCAATCTTACCTAACTAGGAAACCGGTATGGCTGGGAACTCTGGGGAAGGTGGGGTCACATGGGCAGCAGGGCTTATAGTAGGGGCAGGTTCTTCAGAAATCTGGAGTTGAAAATGATAAACAGATCCCCCCCCCTCCATGAGTGGGAAACATGCTTGCTTATTAATTCTGGAATTAATCCACTTCTCCTAGTCACAGTACCTTGTTTTAGCCAAAAATACTGTCATTGTTCACCTTTATTACTGTATCACCTCCAAACTGTTCTCCCCGTGTCCAGATTCTCCTCTTCTAAATTTGTTCTAGCTGCAATCAAATAATTTTACTATGTCATTTTCCTGTTGACTACTCTAAAATGGCTCCCTACTTGCTCCTTAGAGGGAGACAAAGTCCAAATTCTTTAATATGCAGCACAAAGCCCATCTGGCCCACTGTCACAGACTCATACCTCTTTGTTTCATGTGCTCTTTCCAAGCCACCCACTGTGCTGTGACTCAGACAAACTACTTCTCATTTCTTAGACACACCTGACTCTTTCTTGTCTCCAAATTCTCTGCATATTCTGTTTATTTCACCTGGCATACTGTCCTCCTTTCTTACATCTGTCTAGTTATAGTTGTCCTTTAAAAATCAATATAGATGCAAATTTCTCAAAAAAAAAAACATTTTTTGATCTCCCACATGCTAAGACAGGTTTCCCCTATGTATTCCTGCTCTGGCACACATTTTACTTGATTGTCATGGGCTGTTTACTCTTCTATGCCCATCACCCCACAGAATCTCAGCACCCAGAAGGCAGATCTTTTTTGCAATGCATTGTATCTTTCCAACACAGGGCCTGGCACATAGTAGATGCTCAAGAAATATTTCTTGACTAAATGAAGGAGAAGACAAGGGAATCTCAAAGACTTCTGAAATCACCTCCTAGTTCTAGCCTATGGTCATTCAGCCACTGCTTAATAACTTTCATCTTTCTGCATCATGGTTGACAAGATAAAGCAGTCCAAAGAGGTAGCAAAGCATAGTCTCCATAGCTTTAAAAATCAACATGACCTACCCGCTTTTCCCTAATATATACTTAAAATGATTGCAAAATATATTACTTCTGGTTTCCAACCTTAGGCCTGTCCCCTAGCACCGGAGTGATTGAAGGTACTTGGAATTGGCCTGCTGACAGGTATTTAGATATACACATTGCCAGAGATATGCTTCTGAGTCCCCAAGTCCCCACTGTCCCTCTAACAAAACACAGGAAATTAAAGGCCTTAACTGAGAATGTAAACTCAACCTCTGAAATAAATTGCACACCAAGCACATCCCCACACAACCCCCAAAAGGTCATGTTCTGAAAAGCCCAACTTTGCTCAGGTCAGGAAAGAAACATGATAACTCATGGTATTTTTTTTAAAAGTCAGTTTTTTTCTCTTTGTATTTGTCACAGCTGCTAATAACTTTTTACTATGTTTAGCTTCCACCTATCATTTGGGGAATATTTTGTGGAACCCATTTAAACTTACAAATAGGGTCTTCCTACCTTCTGTGAGTCCACAGATTACCCAACTGGAACATGCCTAGGACATTGAAACCGGTCTGTGGGATTGCCATGTCTCATTAAAGCTTGGCAAGAAAGTAAAAAGCTGTTTAACTTTTCAGCTGCCCAGAAACACAACCTGATTAACATGAGTAGACGTTTAGTAGTTTATGAAACAAGGTTCTAACCAGCTTTTAAATCTACTAATCTTCTCTCATGGCTGTGCCCACGAGTCCCAGAAAAGCAGCCACTTAGCTCTTAGCTCACATCACCTGGTCCCAGACCCTCAGCCAGTTTTCATGCATGACTTTATAGTCACAGCAACAGCTATCAGCAGAAGGAACTTGTACTATTTGAGTATTTAAATTTTATCCATGCTAAAATCAGAGGAATAATTCTGTTTGATTTTTAAGACGAAAATTTAACTAGAGAATTTTTCTTTTTTCCTTTTTTAAAAGTTTGAATTAAATCTCTCTTTTACAAAAACCTACGCTCTCCTCATTGGGTGGCGTTTCACTAAAGTCTGGTAACGCAGCTTTTCCTGAGATGAACATCTCTCCGATGCAGTGCTTCCCTCTATATCTCAGCATCAGTTTTCATTTGTACAAAACACATGCTGTAAATGATGATATGGCAGCTACCTGGCTTGCTCCTGACAACTGGTACTCTTGTTAGGGGCAAAAATAGCAACAAAGGGGACATTATCTTCCCTAAGAAGAGGGCTTTATCCAGGGTGAGTGACCACATTTCAGTCTTATCTATTTATTAGTTTCAATATTCCAAAACTTAAACCAGATTTCTGTCATGGTGATGAGCCTCTGCAAAATGTTACCTCACACCAATCTCAATGAAAAGCTACCTTCAAAACAAACAAACAAAACAAAGAAGGAAAACTACTATTTTTATTTCAGTGCAGAAGAGTTTTGGTTTTGTTTGGTTTTTGTTTTTTCTCCAACCTTCCAGCCAAAGAGGAGTTTTAGGATTAAATGGGCATAATAGAGTTGATGTTTGGGTAGCTTCACCACATTTCACAGGCATCCTTGTATTACTCAGATCCATCTTTTACAATTTTAGCCCTGCACATAGACTGTCATTGTGCTATTAATTTAATCTGTTTTCAGAATTTGATTTCAGCAAGCAAATGTCGTCATACCTCCGTTCTTTCCAAAAACAAATACCTAGTTCTTCCAAAGTATAATTTTATGTGAAACCTTAACAAAAAAAGACTTCATATTCCCCACATGTTCTCATTGCCACTCATCTCTCAACCCCTTTACAAGATACATTCTACCTGCACCATTCTTGTGGATGTATTTCCTAAAACCAACAATCTCCTAATGACCATTTTCTAGGCTTTTTCTTGTAAGACCTGCTAGAGACTTAGCACAGGTCATTATCATTATATTTTTTATATACTCCACCTTTTTAGCTTCTAAAACTTTGAGATAAGTTTGCTTTGCTTTATCTCACTGACTGCTCTTTCCCTAGTTACTTAAGTTTTTTCTTACTCTTGACCCAGGACTGGGGATTATTCAGGATTCTTTTCTTAGCTGTGGCCTTATTTCTCTTCTTACAGGAGTAAATTGTTATGACCCAGGTATGACAAAGAGCTCTTGAATAGACACAAAAAGCATATGTGATAAAAGAGAAGATTGAAAAGTTGAAATTTATCAAAACTTACAATTTATGTGCATCATAGAACACCACCAAGAAAGTGAAGCAACAAACTACAGATGGAGAAAATACTTGCAAACCATATGTCCTATATCCAAAATATGTAAAAAATTTTTACAACTCAACAATAAAAAAACAAATAAACCAACTTTTGAAGGAGCAAAGCATTTGTATAGACATTTATCCAAAGAAGTTATATGAATGGCTAATAGGCACGTGAAAACATGCTCAATATCATTAGCCATAGGGAAATTTAAGGAAACACATGCTATATCAGCCTCTACATATTACATCATTCTACTTCTGTTGCCTCTGGTTTCCAGTTGGGTTCAGTCAATGGGAAGTATTAATAGAAGATATAAGCATAGTGGGAAATATAGACATTGAAGTATTTATTCCCCTGGCAAACTCCTGTGAGGTTTTGTGTTGAGAGAGAATGCATTACTCTAACAATGGCAAAGCTCCTGTTGGGTGATCCTCTCATAGACTTGCAACTACAGTGACAGGCCCTGGTACCCATTTCTTCCACTTTCAGCTTGAGGCTTGCTTCCCCATTTACTCCCAGGAGCACTTCATCCTTCCTTCTTGTTTTTATGTTTTTGTTTTGTTTTTTTGTTTTGTTTTGTTTTGTTTTAATCTTGCCTTCAACCATGTAAATGATTCCTTCATAAATCTTTCTTCCACCCCCTTTTTTGAGTGGACCATCTATTTTGAAGAAGCAGGCTACTAATGTAGCCACTCTCCACAGAAAAGTCCCATCTCACCAGGTTTCTTCTGAGGAGCAAGACACAAGCCCCCACTACTCCACAATGCCATGGACACCTATCTTTTCTTTCTGTCTTTGGAAAATTATTTTTAGGTGGAGCAAATCCTTCTTTCTCTGTTCAGGTTTTCTTCAGAAGCCCTTCTCTTCTCTGTCTGAAGAATGTACAGCATAACCTCCTCATGGACTTGATTTTGGAGAGAAAATTAAGAACGGAAAATTGTCATGTAGTTTCTTACATTACCACAAACCTCCCTGTGAGGTAAGAGAGCCTAGAAATTGTATTATTTAAGAAGAGGGAAAGAGAAAAAGGAGACAACTTCAATCATTGTTACAAAAAAATTACCTCTGCCACACTATCCTCTATGCCAGCATTTCTCAACTGGGGGCAATTTTGCCTCCTAGGGGTTATTTGACAATGTCTGAAGGTATTTTTAGTTGTTACACAAGAAAAGTACTAATGTTATCTCATGAACAGAAGCCAGGGATACCACTAAATGTTTTACAATGAAGAAGACGGCCCTTATATTAAAGAACTAGTCAACACAAGATGTTAATAGTGCTGAGGTTAAGAACCCTGAATTGTGCTGACTTACATGGTTCTATGAAGAGATGAGCAGCTGTAGCTTTAGCTGACTGACTGCTATGCTGCATCTATCATCTGAGCCAAATTCAAATTCCAGGTTTCCACCTATAAGTTTAGAGTATGTCTCTAATTCGCCTCGACAGATAGAATATGCCTGACTTTATTCTACAAATTTTCAGTTAAATGGAATGTCTTTGTGGTTCCTTTACCTACCCTTCCAAATAGTTATATCTATGATTTCCTAATTCTCCTGCCTTAGGCTGTTCTGTTTCTGTTTGCTGAACTAGTAGCCTCTCCTCCTTATCCTCAGGTGTCCAAACCAGGTCAATACATCACCAGGTCAAAAACTTTTTCCTATCTCAACCCCCATTACTCTATATTTTTCTGTCTTCATCATAGGAACAAGATCTCCCACATCAAAATCTTCTAGAACTTTCCATGGTGTTTATCTTTTTCTTAATGTTTACTAACATTTTATTTTTAATAGTGAAAAATTGGATGCAATCTAAATGACAAAACTTAAGACAATGATTTGATAAACTAAATCCAATGATATATCCAATGAATATATCATGCAGTTAGCAAAATGGTAATACTCTACTTTTTTAACTTTTATTTTAGGTTCACGGATACATATGCAGGTTTCTTATGTAGGTAAACTTCATGTCACGAGGGTTTGGTGTACAAATAATTTTGTCACCCAGGAAATAAGCATAGCATCTGATAGCTATTTTTTTCTGATCTCCTTACCTCTCCCACGCTCCACCCTGAAGAAGGTCCCAGTGTCAGTTATTCCCCTTCTAGTATCCATGGTTCTCATTGTTCAGCTCCCAGTTATAAATGAGGACATGTGGTATTTGGTTTTATGTTCCTGCATTAGTCTGCTTAAAATAATGGCCTCCAGCTCCATCCATGTTGCTGCAAAGGACATAATCTTAATGGTTTTTGTTTTGTTTTGTTTTTGGCTGGATAGTATTCCATGGTGAATATGTATCACATTTTCTTTATCCAATCTATCATTGATGGACATTTAGGTTGATTCCATGTCTTTTCTATTAGAAATAGTGTTGCAATGAACATATGCATGCATGTGTCTTTATGGTAGAATGATTTATATTCCTCTGGGTATATACCAATGATGGGATTGCTGGGTCTAATGGTAATTCTGTTTTTAGCTCTTTGAGGAATCACCACACTATTTTCCACAATGGCTGAATTAATTTACACTCTCATTACACTCTCAGCACACTCTCAGCAACAGTGTAAACGTGATCTCTTTTCCCTGCAACCTCACCAGGATCTGTTTTGTTGTTGTTGTTGTTGTTGTTGTTGTTTTTACTTTTTAATAATAGCAATTCTGACTGATGTGAGATGACGTCTCATTGTGGTTTTGCTTTGCATTTCTCTCATGATTACTGATGTTGAGCATTTTTTCATATGTTTGCTGGCTGCATGTATGTCTTCTTTTGAAAAGTGTCCATTCATGGCCTTTGCCCACTTTTTGATGGGGTTATTTTTTTCTTGTAAATTTGTTTAAGTTTCTTATAGATTCTGGATATTAGACCTTTGTCAGATGCATACCTTACAAAAATTCCTCCCATGCTCTAGGTTGTCTGTTTACTCTGTTAATGGGTTTTTTAAAAAAATTTACCCTGTTAACTTACTTGATTAATAATCTTTGGCTGTGCAGGAGCTCCACAGTTTAATTACATCCCATTTGTCAATGTTTTTTGTTTCAATTGCTTTTGGCATCTTTGTCATGAAATCTTTGCCAGGTCATATGTCCAGAATGGTATGTACTACGTTATCTTCCAGAGTTTTTCTAGTTTCGGGTTGTACATTTTAAGTGTTTAATCCATCTTGAGTTAATTTTTGTATGTGATATATGGTAGAGTCCAGTTTAAATCTTCTGCATATGGCTAGCCAGTTATCCCAGCACCGCTTATTGAATAGGGAGTCTTTTCCTGATTGCTTGTTTTTATCAGCTTTGTTGAAGATCAGATGGTTGTAGATGTGTGGCCTTAATGCTGAACTCTTTATTCTGTTCCACTGGTCTATGTGTCTGTTTTTGTACCAGTACCATGCTGTTTGGGTTACTGTAGCAGCATAGTATAGTAGATGTTGGGTAACATAAAGCCTCCAGTTTTATTATTTTTGCTTAGGATTGCCTTGGCTATTCAAGCTTGTTTTTTGGTTCCATATGAATATTTGTTTTCCAATTCTGAAGAATGTCATTAGTATTTGATAGGAATAGCATTGAATCCGTAAATTACTTCGAATCTGTAAGTATGGCCATTTTAACAATATTGATTATTTCTATCCATAAGTATGAAATGTTGTTCCATTTGTTTGTATCATCTCAGATTTCTTTCAGCAGTGTTTTGTAATTCTCATTGCAGAGGTTTTTAACGTCCCTGGTTAGCTGTATTCCTAGGTATTTTACTCTTTTTGTACCAATTGTGAATGGGATTACACTTCCAATTTGGCTCTCAGCTTGGAAGTTGTTTGTATATAAGAATGCTAGAGATGTGCCCTGCCATCTGTGCTTTTCCAGGGGCATCAGGAAGCTGCATCCACCAGTTGAGTTCACATAAAAGTGGGATTGCTGGGTTGAAAGCTCTAGCAAGCGTTGGTAACCTGGCTACCAGTGGTGAAGGTAGGTAGAGTGGCCAGCCATGTTCAGGCCAAAGCAGGACAGCTGGGCTGTAAGCTGGACCTGAGCCCTGCCCAGCAAGGGGCGGCTAGAGCAATCTTACTGTTCCCAGGCACTACAGCTGCAGCCTCGACTGGGGATATGGCACCAGTGCTGGTGTGTTCTGGGGCTTGAGGCTTGTAGAAGTCCCCTCAGACATAAGAGTTACTCCCACAAAATGTCCAGGGGGCTCTCTGCCCCTACCTAGATGTGCAGTGGGGGGTGGAGTACAGGGGGACCAAGGCGATTTATCCATTCCCAGTCTTGTACGGCTGTCTGTGGAGAGCATGAATCCCCTTGGGGGCTCTCACTCACTCACCCTCTCCTATGTTGGAGAGGTTCTCCTGGCTCTACACTGAGCCTAAACCCACAGGTACCCAGCTTCGCTCCTCTCTGCTCTTCGTGTTTTCCTGCTGTCTTGTTGGACCCTGACGTGGTTTCCCAGATGATCAGCCTACAGTGTCAGTCTTCACTTGCTCTTTTGTTTCCCCTCCATGAGCTGCTTCTAGTTTGACATCCTGGCTCCACCCCTCCCCATCTTTTGTCTTATATTGTGGTCACTTGGCAAATATCTGTTCTCCAGTACTAAACTGTAAGATCTTTTTCTGAGTACAGTTTATCTTTTTTATAGTGATGATAATAACAAAAATTAACATTTACTAAAAACTTATTCTGGGATTGAGACCATGATACGGACTTTTCATGCATTATGTCATTAAATATGTTACTTATATCCAGAAATAATATTCAAATAGTTACAACTGTTACAGCACAGGCACAGTGTCACAGCCCTCAGAGTAACTATTTCAGGCTTCTTACTTGCAGTAGAACATAATCTTATAACTAACAACCTCAAACTCAAGTACGCATCACAGATATTTAATTTCTCTAACATATCAGGGTTTTACCCAGTCATAATACACCGCACAACACCACACTTAAATTTATTTGCAAGTCAAAACTTACTCTCTCTTCTATTAGACCTAACTTTATTAGACAAAAAGAATACCAAAAAATACTGCCCAAATTCAAAGTATAGCCTCTACCATTGTATATACCCAGAAAAGCCTAATTAAGCTCTCCTTTTTCTCTTTTCTTACTCCCTCCCTCCTAACACTATTCTTAATTATTTAACCCTGTTCCCTCACGTAATCTCAATCACAATAAAAATACTAACAGAGATCAACCAGCAACCACCACCAATTAACATCCATAACTGTATAAGGCAGCTACACCCATAGAATCCTCACAAAGTAATCTTATTCCTTCACCCTCAAAGATCACCCAGTTTTCTGTGTTCTTAAAATCAATTACAATAGCCAAACAAAAGGCAGCAGAAACCTCTGCAGACTTAAATGTCCCTGTCTGACAGCTTTGAAGACAGTAGTGGTTCTCCCAGCACGGAGTTGGAGATCTGAGAACAGACAGACTGCCTCCTCAAGTGGGTCCCTGACAGCCGAGTAGCCTAATTGCGAGGCACCCCCAAGTAGGGGCAGAATGACAACCCACAGAGCTGGGTACTCCTCTGAGACAAAACTTCCAGAGGAACGATCAGGCAGCAACATTTGCTGTTCAGCGATATTCACTGTTCTGCAGCTTCCGCTGCTGATACCCAGGAAAACAGGGTCTGGAGTGCACCTCCAGCAAACTCCAACAGACCTGCAGCTGAGGGTCCTGACTGTTAGAAGAAAAACTAACAAACAGAAAGGACATCCACACCTAAACCCCATCTGTACGTCATCATCATCAAAGACCAAAGGTAGATAAAACCACAAAGATGGGGAAAAAACAGAGCAGAAAAACTGAAAATTCTGAAAATCAGAGTGCCTCTCCTCCTCCAAAGGAATGCAGCTCCTCACCAGCAACGGAACAAAGGTGGATGGAGAATGACTTTGACGAGTTGAGAGAAGAAGGCTTCAGACGATCAAACTTCTCCAAGCTAAAGGAGGAAGTTCGAACCCATCACAAAGAAGATAAAAACCTTGAAAAAAGGTTAGATGAATGGCTAACTAGAATAATCAATGTAGAGAAGTCCTTAAATGACCTGATGGAGCTAAAAACCATGGCATGACAGCTACATGACAAATGCACAAGCTTCAGTAGCCGATTTGATCAACTGAAAGAAACGGTATGAGTGATTGACCATCAAATGAATGAAATGAAGCGAGAAGAGAAGTTTAGAGAAAAAAGAGTAAAAAGAAATGAAAAAGCCTCCAAGAAATATGGGACTATGTGAAAAGACCAAATCTACTTCTGATTGGTATACCTGAAAGTGACAGGGAGATTGGAACCAAGTTGGAAAACACTCTGCAGGATATTATCCAGGAGAACTTCCCCAATCTAGCAAGACAGGCCAACATGCAAACTCAGGAAATACAGAGAACGCCACAAAGATACCTCTTGAGAAGAGCAACTCCAAGACACATAATTGTCAGATTCACCAAAGTTGAAATGAAGGAAAAAATGTTAAGGGCAGCCAGAGAGAAAGGTCAGGTTACCCACAAAGGGAAGCCCATCAGACTAACAACGGATCTCTTGGCAGAAACTCTACAAGCCAGAAGAGAGTGGGGGCCAATATTCAACATTCTTAAAGAAAAGAATTTTCAACCCACAATTTCTATCCAGCCAAACAAAGCTTCATAAGTGAAGGAGAAATAAAATCCTTTACAGACAAGCAAATGCTGAGAGATTTTGTCACCACCAGGCCTGCCCTAAAAGAGCTCCTGAAGGAAGCACTAAACATGGAAAGGAACAACCGGTACCAGCCACTGCAAAAACATGCCAAAATGAAAAAGACCATCAAGGCTAGGAAGAAACTGCATCAACTAACAAGCAAAATAACCAGCTAACATCATAATGACAGGATCAAATTCACACATAACAATATTAACTCTAAATGTAAATGGGCTAAATGCGCCAATTATAAGACACAGATTGCCAAATTGGATAAAGAGTCAAGACCCATCAGTGTGCTGTATTCAGGAGACCAATCTCACATGCAGAGAAACACATAGGCTCAAAATAAAGGAATGGAGGAAGATCTACCAAGCAAATGGAAAACAAAAAAAGGCAGGGGTTGCAATCCTAGTCTCTGATAAAACACACTTTAAACCAACAAAGATCAAAAGAGACAAAGAAGGCCATTACATAATGGTAAAGGAATCAATTCAACAAGAAGAGCTAACTATCCCAAATATATATCCACCCAATACAGGAGCACCCAGATACATAAAGCAAGTCCTGAGTGACCTACAAAGAGATTTAGACTCCAACACAATAATAATGGGAGACTTTAACAACCCACTGTCAATATTAGACAGATCAACGAGACAGAAAGTTAACAAGGATACCCAGGAATTGAACTCACCTCTGCACCAAGCAGACCTAATAGACATCTACAGAACTGTCCACCCCAAATCATCAGAATATACATTTTTTTCAGCACCACACCACACCTATTCCAAAATTGACCACATAGTTGGAAGTAAAGCACTCCTCAGCAAATGTAAAAGAACAGAAATTCTCTCAGACCACAGTGCAATCAAACTAGAATTCAGGATTAAGAAACTCACTCAAAACCGCTCAACTACATGGAAACTGAACAACCTGCTCCTGAATGACTAGTGGGTACATAACGAAATGAAGGCAGAAATAAAGTTGTTCTTTCAAACCAACGAGAACAAAGACACAACATACCAGAATCTCTGGGACACATTTAAAGCAGTGTGTAGAGGGAAATTTATAGCAGTAAATGCTCATAAGAGAGAGCAGGAAAGATCTAAAATTGACACCCTAGCATCACAATTAAAAGAACTAGAAAAGCAAGAGCAAACACATTCAAAAGCTAGCAGAAGGCAAGAAATAACTAAGATCAGAGCAGAACTGAAGGAGATGGAGACACAAAAAACCCTTCCAAAAATCAATGAATCCAGGAGCTGGTTTTTTGAAAAGATCAACAAAATCGATAGACCTCTAGCAAGACTAATAAAGAAGAAAAGAGAGAAGAGTCAAACAAACGCAATAAAAAACGATAAAGGGGATATCACCGCCGATCCCACAGAAATACAAACTACCATCAGAGAATACTATAAACACCTCTATGCAAATAAACTAGAAAATCTAGAAGCAATGGATAAATTCCTTGACACATACACCCTCCCAAGAATAAACCAGGAAGAAGTTGAATCTCTGAATAGACCAATAACAGGCTCTGAAACTGAGGCAATAATTAATAGCTTACCAACCAAAAAAAGTCCAGGACCAGACGGATTCACAGCCGAATTCTACCAGAGGTACAAGGAGGAGATGCTACCATTCCTTCTGAAACTATTCCAATCAATAGAAAAAGAGGGAATCCTCCCTAACTCATTTTAGGAGGCCAGCATCATCCTGATACCAAAGCCTTGCAGAGACACCACAAAAAAAAGAGAATTTTAAACCAATATCCCTGATGAACATGGATGCAAAAATCCTCAATAAAATACTGGCAAACTGAATCCAGCAGCACATCAAAAAGCTTATCTACCATGATCAAGTGGGCTTCATCCCTGGGATGCAAGGCTGGTTCAACATATGCAAATCAATAAACGTAATCCAGCATATAAACAGAACCAAAGACAAAAACCACATGATTATCTCAATAGATGCAGAAAAGGCCTTTGACAAAATTCAACAACCTTCATGCTAAAAACTCTCAATAAATTAGGTATTGATGGGATGTATCTCAAAATAATAAGAGCTATCTGTGACAAACCCACAGCCAATATCATACTGAATGGACAAAAACTGGAAGCATTCCCTTTGAAAACTGGCACAAGACAGGGATGCCCTCTCTCACCACTCCTATTCAACATAGTGTTGGAAGTTCTGGCCAGGGCAATCAGGCAGGAGAAGGAAATAAAGGGCATCCAATTAGGAAAGGGGGAAGTCAAATTGTCCCTGTTTGCAGATGACATGATTGTATATCTAGAAAACCCCATCGTCTCGGCCCAAAATCTCCTTAAGCCGATAAGCAACTTTAGCAAAGTCTCAGGATACAAAATCAATGTACAAAAATCATAAGCATTCTTATACACCAACAACAGACAAACAGAGAACCAAATCCTGAGTGAAATCCCATTCCCAATTGCTTCAAAGAGAATAAAATACCTAGGAATCCAACTTACAAGGGATGTGAAGGACCTCTTTAAGGAGAACTGCAAACCACTGCTCAAGGAAATAAAAGACGACATAAACAAATGGAAGTACGTTCCATGCTCATGGATAGAAAGAATCAATATCGTGAAAATGGCCATACTGCCCAAGGTAATTTATAGTTTCAATGCCATCCCCATCAAGCTACCAACGACTTTCTTCACAGACTTGGAAAAAACTACTTTAAAGTTCATATGGAACCAAAAAAGAGCCCACATCGCCAAGTCAACCTAAGCCAAAAGAACAAAGCTGGAGGCATCACGCTACCTGAATTCAAACTATACTACAAGACTACAGTAACCAAAATAGCATGGTATGGGTAACAAAACAGAGATATAGACCAATGGAACAGAACAGAGCCCTCAGAAATAATATCACACATCTACAACCATCTGATCTTTGACAAACCTGAGAAAAACAAGAAATGGGGAAAGGATTCCCTATTTAATAAATCATGCTGGGAAAACTGGCTAGCCATATGTAGAAAGCTGAAACTGGATCCCTTCCTTACATGTTATACAAAAATTAATTCAAGATGGATTAAAGACTTAAATGTTAGACCTAAAACCATAAAAACCCTAGAAGAAAACCTAGGCAATACCATTCAGGACATAGGCATGGGCAAGGACTTCATGTCTAAAACACCAAAAGCAATGGCAACAAAAGACAAAATTGACGAATGGGATCTAATTAAACTAAAGAGCTTCTGCACAGGAAAAGAAACTACCATCAGAGTGAACAGGCAACCTACAGAATGGGAGACAATTTTTGCAATCTACTCATCTGACAAAGGGCTAATATCCAGAATCTACAAAGAACTCAAACAAATTTACAAGAAAAAAAACAAACAACCCCATCAACAAATGGGCAAAGGATATGAACAGACACTTCTCAAAAGAAGACATTTATGCAGCCAAAAGACACATGAAAAAATGCTCATCATCACTGGCCATCAGAGAAATGCAAATCAAAACCACAATGAGATACCATCTCACACCAGTTAGAATGGCGATCATTAAGAAGTCAGGAAACAACAGGTACTGGAGAGGATGTGGAGAAATAGGAACACTTTTACACTGTTGGTGGGACTGTAAACTAGTTCAACCATTGTGGAATTCAGTGTGGTGATTCCTCAGGGATCTAGAAGTAGAAATACCATTTGACCCAGCCATCCCATTACTGAGTATATACCCAAAGTATTATAAATCATGCTGCTATAAAGACACATGCACATGTATGTTTATTGTGGCACTGTTCACAATAACAAAGACTTGGAACCAACCCAAATGTCCATTAACGATAGACTGGATTGAGAAAATGTGGCACATATACACCATGGAATACTATGCAGCCATAAAAAATGATGAGTTCATGTTCTTTGTAGGGACATGGATGAAGCTGGAAACCATCATTCTCAGCAAACTATTGCAAGGACAAAAAACCAAACACTGCATGTTCTCACTCATAGGTGAGAATTGAACAATGAGAACATTTGGACACAGGAAGGGGAACATCACACACTGGGGCCTGTTGTGGGGTTGGGGGAGGGGGTAGGGATAGCATTAGGAGATATACCTAATGTAAATGACGAATTAATGGGTGCAGCACACCAACATGGCATATGTATACATATGTAACAAACCTGCACATTGTGTACATGTACCCTAAAACTTAAAGTATAATAATAATAAAATTTAAAAAAAAAAAAGCAGGTGGAGGTATAACCAGACCATAGCCTACATTTGTGCCAATCATCGAGTTTTGGCCAATCAAATGTAGACAGCTGTTCAAACTGTGTTCAAATAAGGCAAACGCCGAGCTGTAACCAATCCAGCTGTTTCTGTATCTCATTAAGAAAAAAAAGTCAATTACAGTTTCCACCTCATCATAATAAATTATTCACATAACTAACACTAACTCTAACAGCAACCCTAATAGCAAAGCACCCCACAGAGCAACACTTGGCCCTCAGGTCTCAGGGTATTCTTCAGTAGCTGTCACTGTCATATAACCAAAAATGACCATTATTGACCCAAATAAATTTTTAAAAAACTATTAAACCTACAAAAACCCCACCAAGTTTAATACAATGCTGCAACCCCCTCCCCCACTAATAATTAACCCTAATCCCCCATAAATAGGAGAAGGCTTTGAAGAGAGCCCCACAAGGCCTATAACAAGAGTAATAATAAAAATACAATATATGTTCTAATTCTTAAATGGAATATAACTATGACTAATGACATGAAAAATCATCATTGTACTTCAATTATAAGAACCCTAATGACTAACACTCATGAGACGCACCCCTTAATAAAAATGATTAACCACTCGTTTATTGACCTACCTGCACCATCAGACATCTCTGCATGGTGAAACTTCAACTCGCTTCTAGATATTTCCCCGGTCCTTCAAATCGGTACAGGGTTATTCCTAGCTATATATTACAAGTCAGATACTTCAACTACCTTCTCCTTAGTCACACGCATTTGCTGAGATGTAAATTACAGCTGAGTTATCCGCTACCTACGTGCTAGTGGGGCTTCAATATTCTTCATCTGCCTATTTGTACATGTAGGCTGAGGCTTATACTACAGATCATTCACCTTCCTAGAAACTTGAAATATTGGCATTATTCTTCTATTTGCGGTTATAGCAACAGCATTCATAGGTTACATACTTCCATGAGACCAAATATCGTTCTGAGGTTCAACAGTACTGACAAATGTACTATCAGCCACCCCATAATTGGAACCAACCTTGTACAATGAATCTGAAGTGGATTCTCAGTTGATAAAGCCAACTTTATATGATTCTTCACTTTCCATTTCATCCTACCTTTTATTATCACAGCCCTAGTAGCCATCCACCTCTCATTCCTACATGAAACAGGATCTAATAACCCCTCAGGAATTTCATCAGACTGACAAAATCCCATTTCACCCTAATTACACAATTAAAGATATTCTAGGCTTAATTCCACTTCTCCTGCTCCTGATAATTCTATTCTCACGTGACTTCCTAGGAGGCCCAGACGTTTACACCCCAGCAAACCCCCTCAGTACTCTGCCCCATATCAAACCGGAGTGGTACTTTTTATTTGCCTATGCAACCCTACAGTCTATCCCAAACAAACTAGGGGGTGTACTAGCCCTTGTGTTTTCTATCCTCATTCTAGCAATTATCCCAATACTTCATATATCTAAACAACGAAGTATGACATTCCAACAATTAAGTCAGTGTTTATTCTGAATCTTAGTGGCTGACCTATTCACACTTACTTGAATCGGAGAACAACCCATCAAACACCCTTTCATCATTCATGAGACAAACCGCATTCATTGCATATTTTTCTATTATTCTTATTTTTATACCAGTCACCAGCTTAATTGAAAACAAACTACCTAAATGAAGATGTCCTCGTAGTATAATTTTATTACTCTAGTCTTGTAAACCAAAAATGGAGGTTTTCCTCCCCAGGACAACCTCAGGGAAAAAGCATCCCACTTCACCGCCAGCTCCCAAAGCTGAAATTCTACTTAAACTACTCCCTGCATCCTTTAATGACCAATTAGAACAAATGCTAGCCATAAACAGCCAGTAAATCCAAACAGGGGGTGCTAGTGAGTATCAGCTGTTTGTATACCACTTTATTTATTTTCTGTTACTTCTCATGCAATCAGAGGTCCATGAAGATTTGTAGGTAGGTTCATAATTCATTGTAGATATCACTTAACCTTAGCAGGAAATCAGATGTCTATTTCACCTCTATTTCCTTGGGAATTAGGCCAGTGTCAACCATATAGAAAGTGCTTGTGAATATTTGTAGAATAAACAAACAAAAAATACTAAAGTGCTTTTAGGTATTGCATACTTTTTGTGTGTCAGACACAACATCAGATATTTTTATTGTATTATTTCAATTCATATAACAATACCACCAGAAGGCATTATGACAACAATATTACTGTTGAGAAAACCTAGACAAATAGAGGCTAAACAATAACGGTGTTAATGTGTTGATAGAAAGAGATTCAGACCAGTTATGCACAACTACTTAGATGCAGTTGCTCACAAGGAACTCCACAAGGTGAGTGATGATGGTAAGCATTCACCCACAAGAAAAGCAAGAAATGGCTGGGGACCGTAGCATTCATGTAGAAAGTGACTCAAAAAAGTGTGAGGAACTGATTCTAGTACTTTAACACTGTATTTTTTTTTTTTTTGGTCTTTCTCTTTTTTTAAATAGCGAGTGGGTAAACGGTAATGGTTGTTGGTCCCATGTTTTATTTTGGTCCCATGTTGGTCCCATGTTTTATTTCTAGTGGTAATAAAAAAGAGATGCATACATGAAGAAAAAACAGGAGATTTAGTCCACACGTGGAACAGAACAAAACCCAAAACTTCTAACCAATGAGGACGAAAAAATTGTGACCATTTATTTCTGGGTTTCTATTCTGTTCCATTGGTTTATATATCTATTTTTGTACCAGTACCACACTGTTTTGGTTACTGTAACCCTGTAGTATAGTTCAAAGTCATGTAGCACGATGCCTCCAGTTTTGTTCTTTTTGCTTAGGATTACCTCGTCTATTCAGGCTCTTTCTTGGTTCCATATGAATTTTAAAGTAGCTTTTTTCTAGTTATGTGAAGAATCTCAATGGTAGTTAAATAAAAATAGCATGTATAGGAATTTGTAGGAATCTATAAATTTCTTTGAGCAGTATGTCCATTTTAATGATATTGATTCCTCCTATTCATGAGCATGGAAGGTTTTTCAATTTGTTTGTGAAATCTCTGATTCCTTTCAGCAGTGTTTTGTAGTTCTCATTGTAGAGATCTTTCACCTCCCTAGTTAGCTGTGTTTTTAGGTATTTTATTCTTTTAGTGGAAATTGTGAATGGGAGTACATTCCTGATCTGGTTCTCAGCTTGACTGTTGTTGGTGTAAAGAAATTCTAGTGATTTTTGCACATCCATTTTATTTCCTGAGACATTTCTGAAGCTGATTATCAGCTTAAGAAGCTTTTGAGCTGAGACTTTAAGGTTTTCTAGATAAAATTATGTCATCCACAAACAGGGATTGTGTTATCAGCAAACAGATGACATAATCTCATATCTATACTATCCCTCTTCCTATTTGGATGTCCTTTATTTCTTTCTCTCGCTGATTGTCCTGGGCAGGACTTCCAATACTATGTTGAATAGGAGTGGTGAGAGGGCATCTTTGCTGTGTTCCAGTTTTCAAGGAAAATGTTTCCAGCTTTTGCTCTTTTAGTATGATGTGGCCTGTGGATTTGTCAAATATGGCTCTTACTATTTTGAGGTATGTTCCTGCAGTGCTTAGTTTACTGAGACTTGTTAACATAAATTGATATTTAATTTCATCAAAAGCCTTTTCTTCATATATTGAGATAATCACGTGGTTTTTGTCTTTAGTTCTGTTTATGTGATGAATCACATTTATGGATTTGTGTATGTTGAGCCAACCTTGCATCCCAGGGGTAAAGCCTATTTGATTTTGGTGGATAACTTTTTGATATGCTGCTGGATTTGCTTTGCCAGTATTTTGTTGAGGATTTTTGCATCAATGTTCATCAAAGATATTGGCCTGAAGTTTTCTTTTTTTGTTTTATCTCTGCCTGATTTTGGTATTATAATGATGCAGGCCTCATAGAATGAATTACAGAGGAGTCCCTTCTCCTCATTTTTTTGAAATAATTTTAGTAGGAATGGTACCAGCTCCTCTTTGTTCATCTGGTAGAATTCAGGTATGAATCCATCTGGTTCTGGGCTTTTTCTTTTTGGTTGACACCCTATTTATTACTGCCTCAATTTCAGAGCTTGGTATTGGTCTGTTCAGGGATTCAATTTCTTCCTGGTTCAGGCGTGGGAGGGTGCATGTGTCCAGGAATGCATCCATTTCTTCTAAATTTTCAAGTTTATGTGCATAGAGGTATTCATAATATTTTCTGGTGATTATTTGTATTTCTGTGGGGTCAGTGGTAAGATCCCCCTTGCCATTTCAGATTGTGTTATTTGAACCTATTCAATAAATGGTGCTGGGAGAACTGGCTAGTCATATGCAGAAGATTGAAACTGGACCCATTCCTTATGCCATATACAAAAATTAACTCAAGATGGATTAAAGACTTAAACATAAAACTCAACACTGTAAAAATCCTGGAAGACCACCTAGGCAATACCATTCAGGACATAGGCACAGGCAAAGATTGCATGAGGCAGATGCCAAAAAGCAACTGCAACAAACAGAAATATTGATAGTGTTAATCTAATTAAACTAAATAGTTTCTGTACAGCAAAAGAAACTATCAACAGAGTAAATAGACGACTACATCATGGGAGAAAATTTTCGCAAACTATGTATCTCACAAAGGTCTAATATCCAGCATCTATAAAAAACTTAAAACAAATTTACAAGAAGAAAACAACAAACAGCCCCATTAAAAAGTGAGAAAAGGACATGAACAGACACTTCTCAAAAGAAGACATAGATGCAGCCAACAAGCATATGAAAAAATGCTCAACATCAGTAGTCATTAGAGAAATGCAAATCAAAACCACAACAAGACACCATATCACACCAGTCAGACTGGCTATTACTAAAAAGTCACAAAACAACATACTGGTGAGGTTGTGGAGAAAAAGGAATGCTTATACACTGTTGGTGGGAATGTAAATTAGTTCAACCATTGTGGAAGACAGTGTGGTAATTCTTCGAAGTCCTAAAGACAGAAATACCATTCAACCCAGCAATCCCATTACGGGGTATACATCCAAAAGCATACAAATCATTCTGTTATAAAGACACATGCACACATATGTTTACTGCAGCACTATTCACAATAGCAAAGATGTAAAGTCAACCTAAATGCTCATCAATGATAGACTGGATAAAGAAATTGTGTTACATATACACCATGGAATATTATGCAGCCATAAAAAGAGAACAAGATCATGTTCTTTGCAGGGGCATGGATGGAGCTGGAGGCCATTATCCTTAGGAAACTAATGCAGTAACAGAAAACAAAATACCACATGTTCTTACTTACAAGTGGGAGATAAATGGACGCATAAAGGGAAACAACATACACATAGTCCTATTGGAGAGTGGAGGGTGGGAGGACAGAAAGGATCAGGAAAAATAACTAATGCATACTAAGCTTAATATCTGGGTGATCAAATAACCTGTACAACAAAGCCCCATGACAGTTTACCTATATAACAAACCTGCACATGTACCCCTGAACTTAAAAGTTAAAAAAAAAATGCAGGGAGCCTGAAAGAGAGTAGAGCTTTCTCCCTGTAATCATGGATCTCTTTTCAGGCATATACTTTATTTGCAGGCATATCATGAAGTATAAATATATTAGTTAACAAAAAAGAAAGTGACCATAAAAATGTTCCTTACAAAATCTAGAACTTTCTGTGTTAATTTTGAGCTGACTAAAAAATTGCTAGACAAATACTGATCAGGTTCCACTGCCCGTGATATCTAAGTACACCATGAATACACACTGAGACCTTGGGCTAAAATGCCTCCACATCATTTCTTTCCATACCTTATTTGAATTTTAGAGCATAAAACTTTACAAAATAAAGTGATCCCTCACAAAAGCACAGCAATTGAGTGCACCTGTGGTAGGCTGTTCTCACTGAATATTGTTTTTAAAGACCACAATAATCCTCTGTTTTTTTTTTTCACTTGATCCTTTTATGGGTTTTGTGTTGTAGGGTGGCTGCATATTACATGAAATTTAATCAAGAAGCTACTTTTTTGTGTAACTAAATGGAAATCTGGGCATCTGCTTTGTCAGTGACCTTTGACTGACCCTGGCTCACTATAGCCAGGTATATAAAAAAATTAAAGGTTTTATGTCAGAAGCTAAGAAAAATGGCTATTGGTGTCCCAGCTCCATTCTTTGCTGCTTGGATGTAGAGTTCTGGTTTCTTTCTCATTGCAAATTGGGCAAAGGCCCTTCCAAATTTTTTGTGTCCCCTTCCCATAAATAAAAAATTCAGTTTTGACTGTATGGCAAACTTGCATGTGTTTTTCTGGGTGGTAGATAGACCTATTCTTAGCTTGTCTGATCTACACTTTTTAACTTTAGTTTTAGATATTTGTAACTTTATTTTCAAAGGCACATTCTCAAAGGCAAACCCAGACTGTTGTTTTCAGAGTTAGTAGTAATGAAGTATCTAATACATTTTACAAGAAGTAGTCCCTTAGATTTCTATAGGGTAACCCTCTGGGATTTTGACACACTTTGTTTCTGTACATCTTCTCCTGGAATTCTTTGGTATATTAGTCAGGGTTTTCCATTGAAACAGAACCAATAAGACACATACACACACACACACACACACACGCACACACATACACATGCACACACATGTGTATAAATAAGATTTATAAGGAACTGACACACATGATTGTGGAGGCTGAGAAGTCTCATGATCTGCTGTCTGAAAGTTGGAAGTCCAGGGAGCCAGTAGTGTAGTTCCAGGTTAAGTGCAGGAGAACAATGTTCCATCTCTAAAGCAGGTAGAGAGAGTAAATTCTCCCTTATCCCACATTTTGTTCTATTTGGGCCTCCAAAGGATTGGACTATGCCCATTCACATTATGGGAGACAATCTGCTTTACTCATTCCACCAAATCATATGTTAATCTCATCCAGAAACACCCTCACAGACATACTCAGAATAATGTGTAGTCAAATAGCTGGGCATCCCATCTCCCAGTCAATTCGACAAACAAAATTAACCATCAAAATTTGGTAGCTCCAGTCTCTAAAACTCAAGAAAATACAAGAGCTAGAGTTCTATTGATCTAGTCAGATTTAATCTTAGAGCAAGTCTAGAAACTTTGTGTTCCTTAAAAAGGATGCCCGTATCTCTTGAATTTCATACCCAGAACACAGCACAGTGCCTAGAAAATGGTGAGTAACCAGTAAATGTTGAATTAATCACTGTGCTATGAGAAGTTCAAGTGAGTGTTGGTTTATGTAATTTCATGTTAACAAAGTGAGAACATCTACATTACCTTCTCTTACCCCTGCAGCTCTCTAAAAACCAGCATCTACATCAAATGGATAGAAATTCTGTATAGAATTCTACATGGAAGGAAACCAAGATACCAGCAATCTAGCTAATATTTATATTTCTTGTAGTACCCATTTAGATATGCTCAGAGCAAAATGGGTTTCACATTGAGCCTTCAATAGATGCCTCCCTAAGCTAGACATGATCTCTTTCATTTCCTGTTTTCTAATTTACTTGTTAGTTCAATAGAAAGTCAATATTACAGAATCACAGGTTTTCATTTTCTTAATTTTTCCTTTGACAGGAAAACTGATATCTCAGTAAGAGTGAATTCAAAGATGCCAAAAGATCACATTTCTATCCAGTTGTTTTCTGAGCTTTTACCAAGAAATAAAAAAAGAAAATACAAATGAACACAGAACTAGTATCAGAGTGCAAGTTCACATCTAGTATGTAGAACTGATTTTCTGACAAACTCCAAAAAATAACCATATTTGCTATATTAATAAATAAATGCAGAAATGAGCCTTGGGTTTATCTTGGCTCCAGACAAGCTTTCTTGGCTTGTCAGAACCAAGTGAATTGTCTACAGAAAGCCTTCCATCAAAGCTTCCTTGAGCACCACGTCTAAGGAAGGGACCCCAAAGAATTGCAAAAGATAGATAAGCAATATGTAATATTAATAAGTGGCCCAAACTAGACAAGTTAAATCTTCCAAATGCTGCCCCCAGTAACTCTAAACTATCTGTTGATTCCTTTACAGCCCAACTGGGAAGTCACATGGTTAGTCTAGCCCACAAAAAGTTATATTATCTATCAACTGCAGGGATCATATTAGCAACATATCTTTACTTGATATAAAAGCCATAAAATTTATTGGCAGAAAATAATGCAGCCTATACATGTTTAAAAATATGAAGGCATATACTTACACAAACATTCAACTCATAATTCTATAAATTGTCATAATTTGGGGGTACGATTTCTTTCAGCTACAAGATGGAAGTTATGCCATACCTATGAATATTCTCTCCTCATATTCAGTTTTCAGAAACAATCCATTGAAGAACTATGATTATTTCCCCAGTTCAATTTTTCTGCTTGACCTCATATGGCTGTCAGCCTTAGGACAGCTGACAAGACAATTAAGCAAAAGGCAGCCAAAAACAAAGAAAATAATAGGCAATTTTAAATACTTGAATCAAAAAGCAAACTTTCTGACTCACCATGCATTGTCAAGTTGTCCCAAATGCTTTCTCATAGGCTCAGCAGGATGTTGATGACCTGAGCACCAGCTCTGTCATCCCCAATGGGAGGCTGCAATACCATAATGGTAACAGAGAAGCTATTGTCAGTGGGCTGCTTTAATTTAATTGCTCAGTTAAAAATTATGAGAAAGAAAACAAAAAAGTCTTATATATGACCATCATAAAGTGTAACATTAAATCCAAGGAAATTAGAATTCAGCATGATAAAAATAACAGGCTACTAAGCCTAAAGAAATACCAAGTTGAAAAATCCCAGATTTCAGGGATCTCTTCTATTTTCTTCTCTCTTTTCATTGGGATGATTTTATCCATTTTCAGGGCTTTATGAATCTACATGCAAAGGATTCCCAAATTTAAATTTCAAAGCTAATCCTCTTTCCTGTACTCTAGACTTGTTTATTATTCTGCTTTCTTAGTATCTTTGTTTTTATAATAAGAATCTTAGAATTCATATGGTCAAAACAACTTGATTCCTCAACCTTTTCAATACTCTTTCTTACTAAATTTCTCAGTTTCAGTTATTTTACATCCACCTAGGTGATTAAGCAAAAACCCAAGAGTCATTCTTGATTCCTCTCTTGTAATGAAATCAATTATGGTTGGGCAAGGTGGCTCACACCTGTAATCCCAACACTTCAGGAGGCCGAGATGGAAGGACAACTTACTTGGGCCAGGAATTTGAGACCAGCCTGGACAACACGGCAAGAGCCCGTCTCTACAAAAAAAATATAAAAATTAACCGGGCATGGTGGCACATGCCTGTAGTTCCAACTACTCTGGAGGCTGAAGCAGGGGGATTGCTTGTGCCCGGGAGTTTGAGGCTACAATTAACTATGATTGTGTCACTGCCCTCCAGCCTGGGCAACAAAATGAGATCCTGTCTCTAAAAAAGAAAAAAAGAAAAGAAAACTAGATCTCAAGGCTAACATTACGTTTTTATCACACTTTCTCCCCTGTTGCTCTCCTGGACTGCTGCAACAGAATCTTTCTCCTATACTCCTTCAATATCCTCTAATTAAAACCCATTTTCTACCGCTGCCCCTCTATAGCCTAGTATCCACATAAAAATTATATTGATACTTTCCACTAGAATGTAAGTTTCCCAATCTTGTCCATCAAGGGATAATTATATCAACTAGCAAGTAACGCTTGGTAATATAGAAGGCAACCCCCATTATTGACCTGTAACAGTAAAACTACTGAATGTAATGGTGTAGAATGCGAGAATGTAATTCATTTACAATAAAGGTAATATGGAAAGGTACGAGGTGCCTTTGTTTCTCTCCTTCCTCAATCCTCAGTGGCTCTGCCTAAAATCAAGTTCTCCTTTTTCTGCATGTGGCCTCCTCTTCTCAATAACTATCATTATGTCATTTTCTTCTGGCCCACTAGCTGCTAATTATTACCCGTGGAAGTCAAACCAAGCTGTTGTAGGGGATCTGAATGGCCCCATAGTGCAGCAAGTTTGGAGATTTTCTGTGCTCATTCACTTGGACCAGGTCTGTGTCTAGTGCTCTCTGCTTCCCTCGACCTCTCCTTTACCTCCAGTTCTCCTTTTCTGAGGACTATAACCTGTATAAATATGTCATAGACTCCACAACAAACATCTCTGAGAAAATGGAATCCTAAGCAGCAGTATTTAAAAGAGTCAATGAAAGTGTATGTCAATGATTTAAGTCTTGTGAAGTGTGGTTTCAGGTGGAAGAACACTGAAAACACATAAGTGAATACAGAGAGTGTCTCTAGCTCATGGTTCTCAAATTTTAGTATACTTCAGAATCATCTTACTAAGACACACATTGCTAGGCCACAGCCCAAGGGATTTTAATTCAGTAGTTCTAGAGTAGTCAGAAGTTTTGCATTTCTAACAAGTTCCTAGGTTGTGCTGGTGATTCTCAGAAATCTCACTGTGAGAACTACAGTTCTAGGCTACACACTGGAAAGTGGTTGCAAGTGAAAGGAATTGTGTTGTCTTTACCTGAACTTGTTCTTATCCGTAAGAGACTTCCTGCAGAGCGTTTAATCTGTATTATATTCGTAGCCCCTCTGCACCACAGGAAATTGATGGCCAACAGAAGCAACTCCAGACTCTGAAAGGACAGAAATTAAAAGATGGGTAACACTGCAAAAAGGAGAACTTGTGTGTTTGCCCCTAAAGGTAGTATATCAAATTCACAGAGTAACCTACTTTAGTAAATTTGGCAGTGATTCTTGGTCCTTATATCCAAGGATCCTCAGTCAACTAATATGGGATTGGTGTGTGCATCAGTATTTTTAAATCTCACGGGTATTTTTAATGCATGTCATGATTGAGAACCACTATAGTCTACTATGGTTTGATTTTCTATCTCTGTTAGACTTCCTTCTTTTTGGCCACATTAGTGTATCAAGTTAGTTATATGTATTTCATCTGAAATATAGAAGTCTCACTCTAAGAAAGTGATTCTCAACCAGTTGTGCTTTTTGCCCCCAAGAAGATATTTGGCAGTGTCTATATATATTTTTGATAATCAGAACTCGGAAGTTCTACTGAAATCTAGTGGGTGGAGGCCGAGGAATGCTGCTGAACTCAATACAATGCATAAGAGAGTTCCCCACGACAAAGAGTTATCAAATCTGGACTATCCGTAGTGCTAAAGTGGAAAAACCCTGGTCTAAGTGTGGGGCATGTTGTTCCTATGTTTCACCGAGAAGGGTTTGTTTTTAACAATATGTAAAGCATCAGCAAATTCTGATGGAAAAAATCCTGGATCTTTTGATTTATGGTCATGAGAGAGGGAAGAGAAGAAACTGAGATCAATCCAAATGAAAGTTTGATAAATTAAAGCAAACCAATTAAAAATTTAAAAATATTACCCTTCTCATGATTATGCCTACAATCAAGACCTGAGTGTGGAACATCAGTAACATTTTTAATGTTTCACTTAATCCTGGTTTTCTGCAATTTTTAAAACTCACTTAAAAATTCTATTTGATAAAGCAACTGTAGTGTTTAATGGGAAGGCATTATTGGTTATAAAACCATGTTGTATACTCTCTTAGGAGACTGGAAAAGCTTGACATAGTTTTAAAAGGTCAAAATGGTTTACAATATATTTATGGCACACTGTTTGGGATTAAGAATGTCATTTCTCAATCATTTGGTTAAGTTGATATGTAAAGACCTAGTATGAAAAACAGAAACCTTATTTGGGTTTTATTTTATTGATGTCATTGATTCTTCCATCACTGTTTCTCGTCAAGCTGTTCCTGCTAATTACTGCTGGCGCAAAACCACATTCTACATTTTCTCTCAAGATTGGATTGTTTTTTCTGAAGTGAATAAAGAAGGAAGGATCTAGCCAAAGTAATAATGCATTTTATTAACTTTCTGTTTGTTTTTTTAATTACCATTGACACTGGAAGCATTTTGTTATTCCTATTGTTTTTACATCAATAAAATTAAATTAAATGAGAAAATAAAGCCAAGATATGTAATTCATTAAATCTAGGAGCTGATTTCAGATGAACAATAGGGAAACAGTTGACATCATTTTCACCAAATTAGGCTGGGAAGGAAATGCTTTCCATGCAAATAATATCAAACGCAATAAATATGAGAATGTGGAGCATTAGGTTCCCCGCATACACATACTTTCTGTTGTCTACTTGAAAAGAATGAGTCATGACAATATGGTTGTAAAATAAGAAGATATTTCCAAAAAGCAAATAGTTGGGGAACTGGGAGGAGAGAGGAAACCAAGAACTAATATTTACTGAGTAGCTTCTAAGCACCCAGAAAAATGCAAGGTACACTTGACATACAAAATCTCATTTGTGGCAAAACAACGGCATGGATACTGTCAACAAGAGAAAAAATAGATTTAAAAAATATCAATTAGAAACTTCCAAGTATGCCTTGGTGCTGATAAGTCATTGACAAGGCAACATATCTGATTGTTGTAAGATTTTTACAGTTCACAAATTCCAAAACTCATCCTATCTCATCTCATAATTACCACATGGGCTGAGCAAGACAGACACTATTATTCAAATTCTAGGGTTGAGAAGCTTAAGACCCATTAGTATTGAGCAACTATCTCAGGATCAACCAGCTAGTAAGTTGCAGAATCTGGAGACAGAATGCATCTTCTTTCTACCACACCATGCTGCCTTTGCAGATACTGTTATGGCCTGAATTAATATTGCTATATTTTGCAATTTTTCTACGTTTTGCTATGGAAAGAGTTCCAGGATGATTATGTAAATCTACCTCTCAATAACTCTTTCTAGGCTAGACCCAGGAAATAACTAGCTATTAAATATACTGCCCATTGAAATAATTTGGCAGATATTAATCATATTTATTTATGCTAGAGTTTGACTTGACATGGATTTACCTGAGTTACAGGAGATTTTACCCCATCTCCTGCATGCACTTCTTCCCATTTCTCTATACCATTCCTCTCTTCTCAGGTTCAGGCCCCTGCTTTTTCCTTCTTGTCCTGTTCTCCTCCTTTACCCTATTTTTCTTTTCTCAGTATTATGTAGTAAGGATGAAAGTGTGAATTGGTATAATATTTTTATTTGGGGAAGTAGAACTTTACTAGCATGTGTCAAGAGTTTTTAAATGGTCACATTCCTAAATGCAGAAATCCACTTCATATAATGTATCCTAAGGGAGTGATTATAACTGGATGTAAAGACAAGACTCTTGTGTCAGTTTTCATGGAATCTCAAAGGCAGCAGGTACCAACCATTCCCTCAATACACAGAGAGGGGCTGGGCCACCCAAGTGGGATTGACAAAAGAGGAATGGGAGAATTGCTTTTATAACCCATACCTATAAAATAGGTTAGGAAGTCTGTGAGCAGAAATGAAGCTTGGCACACGTATGTTTATAGCGGCACTATTCACAATAGCAAAGACTTGGAACCAACCCAAATGTCCAACAATGATAGACTGGATTAAGAAAATGTGGCACATATACACCATGGAATACTATGCAGCCATAAAAAATGATGAATTCATGTCCTTTGTAGGGACATGGATGAAACTGGAAACCATCATTCTCAGCAAACTATCGCAAGGACAAAAAACCAAACACCGCATGTTCTCACTCATAGGTGGGAATTGAACAATGAGAACACATGGACACAGGAAGGGGAACATCACACACCAGGGACTGTTGTGGGGTGGGGGGAGGGCGGAGGGATAGCATTAGGAAATACATGCTAAAGACGAGTTAATGGGTGCAGCACACCAACATGGCACATGTATACATATGTAACAAACTTGCACGTTGTGCACATGTACCCTAGAACTTAAAGTATAATAATAATAAAATTTTTAAAAAAAGAATATTTTCAATGGCTGTGGCCTTCTGCCTCCCTGATGCCATGGTGGAAGAGAGGGTGGGCATCAAAGCACCCATGTGGTAAGCTTGAAGTTGGGAGCTCAGGCAGAGCACTGTTTTCTAACTCAGCCTACAATAATATGTCTAGACAGAGGAACAGAGTAGGAACCAACCAGCTCCTTTTTCTTCCCATTTGCCTTGAACCACCTGCAAACTAATGCATAATTTCTGATTATTAGACTATAATAGACACATTCATTAATTTATTATGATTAGTCTCTTATTTGTCAGATACAATAAATAACTGGGGGCTTTTTGTTTTCCAAGAGTGGGGAAATTATCTATCTATATTAGCTGCCCTAGATTTCAACTGGTTGTAATTTAAATTTTCTTCACTATCCTCGCCTGTGTTTTCTACATTTTCTACATAAATCCTTGCATTATAAATGGAAGAAATAGAAATAAATTATTAAGCAAATGATCAGCATCTCAAACAAGAAAATAAAAAACTGGAGAAAAGGATTTAGTTATGTGTTCCACAATTTTTTCTTTCAAAAATCTTTTTATGAGCTTTATTGCTTACATAAAAATATAAAACAAACACTCATCAAATTTGCTAATTACATATAGGTAAAAAGGATTGTGAAGCAAATAATTATCACGTCAAATCTGAGGTCAATGTTATTACTGACATTTTATAGATGAGAAAACTGTATTTCAATAAGCCACGTGTGTCCAACGGATAGCCACTAAGTAGCAGGGTTGAAATTCCAAATCTTTTCCATTGGCTTGGAGTTTGTTTTAAGGAGAATTTACACATGAGGTGAAGAACAGAACTCACTGACATTGAAGATCCCTTAGAAATCTGACATGTTAATATTCATTTTATTAAATTGAAAACAAAAACAAGCAAACTCATTTCTGTAAAGGAAATAAAGCACAGTTGAAAAGGAGTTGCTAAGCTTGCTATATTGACATAGTTTGGTTAATTCTTTCAAAGAACCCAAATGTAAGTCTCTATAAGACAGAAATTGCTATGAAAGTAAGTAAATAACATATAAGAAATAAAATAAAGACTATGAAATAAAAAGATACATTGTCCAAAACGAAAAGAATGACAGAAGTTTTGTCAATTGTGTGTGTGTGAAATTTAATCATGTGTTGATAACAGCAGCCATGTTATGTCTCTAACTTGATGTACATGTACTATTTCCCAGCTTCATGAAAGACACAGCTTTTTGATAAACCTTTTATTGAACAGGAGCATTTTAATTGCACACAATTAACTTGAGAATGTGAAGTTAAATGGCAATCTCTAATATATTCACAGTACCTCTAAAGACCACCCCAAGAGCAAATTTTAGTTTGAATGCAAATCCTCTGTTTTCCAGGCCACATAAATTAAATTGGAACCACACATCTTTTAAGTAACAACCCCTTACATCGTTATGATAGGCTCAGAATATCATGGTCTCCTAGAAAGAATATATTCATAGGGAAGAGAAATGCAAAATTCATACCTAAGAAAAAATATGCAGATAAATATTTTCTCCTATTGAATAATGCAGTTAGGTTGAAGGGTTAGCACCCTTCTCTGCAAGAAGCAACACTTTGTTAGGAAGTTGTTACTATCCCAAAATAAAGTGAGATGCCAGATGTGTAAGTCTAGCATGTGGGTTCGACAGAACAGTCACAGAATTATTTGCAAAATGCTGCATAAGATTAGTAAATGTATTTTTTCAACACATATATACTATTGACAGAAGTATGAGTAGAGTTAATATATAGTTTCCTAACTTGGGACTCTAAATCAAAGTTTTATAAAAGACTTCCATAGAGATCATGGAAGGTTGGAGATGTATAGTTTCTTCATTTTATAATGGTAACACAGTTCAATGCCTATTTACTACCCCACTAATGAGAATGTAATGGGTTAAGCTGAGATCATGTTTTGAACATGGTTTTAAGCTACTCTTCCCTAATTTAGTAGTATTAGGGGTGAGCTATTAAACAGCAGCTTCTTCCATCCAGAAGTTCTTCTCCCATTAGCAGAGTATCCGTTACATACTTGTAAGCTATAAATAACAGAAGACCTAATGCAAAGTTACTCAAACACTAAGGAAATAATGAACCGGACCATTTAACTCAAAGTCCACAAGTAGGGTTGCTCAGGTTTACCATAATCCAAAAGTCTATGTCCAATTTCTCTGTGATACTTGGCTGTACTATCCTCTTGATTTGGTTCATCCTTGGGGTTACTGATGACAGTGGAAGTTCTAGCTCTGACCAGCATTCATCTTTGTTTCCAGGGGCACAAAGGGTGTCTTGCCCAAGGATATTCTCTTCAGTCCATTGCATTTTCCCTCAAAAAGTCCCTAGTTCACTTTTTCTCATTGACCTGTATTTGGTCATATGTCCGTTTGTAAATTAAATGCTGTTTCTAGTGGCATGCCATCAACAATTTGCTTAGTCCTGGGTTCCTAAAGTAATCTCTGTTTCTAAAGTGCCTAAGATTAGCGTTAACATTAAATGAAGCAAGTCCATCCCTAGTGTTCAGAATGGATTCACATATACTGTCTTGGGGAATGTGTAGACACAAGAAGGGAAATCACAGAACTGTAAGAAAGAGGAAAGAAAAATGGGGTGGACAACAAAAAATGCCTTTATAGCTCATTATTCTCCCTAACCAAAAGAAAGAGCTGAATAACGTGGAGAATAGTCTCTATCCCATTTTAAAGAAAGCATTTAAGGCTTTTATTCTAAAATTATTTTTGCTTCTGGAGCATGGAGTGTACACTGTTAAATAGCATGGTTTGGCATAATCCTGCTCAGTCTTCCTGAAAAACAAGAAAATATGCATAACATGCTATGTTTAATGTGAAAAGTAAGGCCAGACTGAAAAATTGCCTTAGAATCCAAGGTAGGCCATGCATTAGTTTTGGACCAATGGTTCAAAGGTAGGCTACAATTTAACAATGCAGATTTTAGGTTGCATAATCTTTCATTAAAATAGCAAATAAGTCATGTTTTCCTGATCAAGGAGCCAAATTTCAAATGGGTGAGAGTTAATTTAAATACTGTATGGCAATGTGTGTGCAAGTAGTAGAAAAGGAAGATTCTAATACAAAAAGAATTTGATTCTGTTTGCTGGGGAGAAAGGTCAAAAAGTATAAAACAAAGTAAAACAAAGGCTAAAAATGTTGAAATCTCTTTTCTAACATCCATTTCATAGCACCATAAAGATAGACATATAGTCTTCTCTATCTACAAAGTCCTTTTAAGAGAGCCCAAGCTAGGCTGGGCACGGTGGCTCACACCTGTAATCCTAGCACTTTGGGAGGCTGAGGTGGGTGGATTGCTTGAGCTCAGGAGTTCGAGACCAGCCTGGGCAACATGGTGAAACCCTGTCTCTACTAAAATACAAAAAATTAGCTGGGCATGATGGTACACACCTGTAATCCCAGCTACTAGGGAGGCTGAGACAGGAGAATCGCTTCAACCTGGGAGATGGAGGTTGCAGTGAGCCGAGATCATGCCACTGCACTCCAGCCTGGGTGACAGAGCGAGACTTCGTCTCGAAAAAAAAAAAAAAAAAAAGAAAGAAAAAAAAGAGAGAGAGCCCAAGCTGCATTTATACAACCCAGCCCTAAGGGTAACGTGTTACAAATGTGGCATTTAAAAAATGGCTTGAAATGCTTTATTTCATTTTATTGTATTAACATTGTTAAACAAACCAACCTAAAAACGCATATTTAAAAACTTCCTTTTAAATATACCTTTCAGCAAATAAGTTAGCAGACAGGAGGAAATATTCAAGAAACTAACATTCTCATCAGAGTGAAGGAATAGTAGGGAAATCCTGGTTGCAATCCAGCATGAACAAAATGATTGGGTTTTCCATCTACCTCCTGCTGGCCTAAAACATTAACCAGAACCAATGCACCTGTTAGATTCTCAGTTGTCCACTGCTTCCTTACTGTACTTTATACAGTAGAGGCATTTCTGGAAATAATTCAGAAAAGTAACATGTAAATTAAACCATATTTTCTTATTGATGACCATGGTGTATTTTGAAATGTGTTCATTTAGGAAAACAAAATGTTTGGCTTCATTAAATAGTAAGAACTATAAACAATAAATCAAAGTACTTTCCAAAATAGCACATTAAAGAAAATACAGGCCAGGTGTAGTGGCTCATGCCTGTAATCCCAGCATTTTGGGATGCCAAGATGGGAGGATTGCTTGAGACTAGGAGTTCAAGACCATCCTAGGTAACATAGCAAAACCCCCATCTACACACACACACACACACACACACACACACTCACACACACACACACATCAAATAACCAAGTGTGATAATGTGCTTCTGTAGTCCCAGCTACTCAGGAGGCTGAGGTAGGAGAATCGCTTGAGCCCAGGAGTTCAAGGCTGCAGTGAGCTATGATTGTGCCACTGCACTCCAGCCTAGGCAACAGAGCAAACCCTGTCTCTAAAAAAATTTAAGAAAATATAATAATTTTACATATTTAAATACAAATATTTTTAAATAGTACTTTAAATATTAAGCAAATGTTATTCTAAGCCATAATGTATTAAACCAAAAATACATTATCTGATTAAGAGATCCATAATACAAAAATATCTTTATGCCTTTGTTTGGTCTACAGCTATCAGAAAGGAAATGCTATTCATAATAATTATGAAACTCAGAATGTTAAGTACGTATTATATTTTCAATTTATTTTTTCTGTAAATAAACTTAAGCTATGCTTTGAAGCCCCAAATAAAAGAAAGTGAATCTTTGTAAGTTCAAGGTCAGCCTATCTCTTTTTTCCTAGGAGACTGAATCTAAGATTTGAGAAGCTTACTACGTAGTATGAAGGCCTTTGAGAAGAGGCGTCTACTCCTTCTAATCCACCTCTGCTGCATCTGAGATTACCTTGTTCCCATCAGGGCGTTTGCCTTTAACTTGTGTCTCTCCTAGGGCCTCCTCCTCAACCCCTCTCAAGGTTCCCCAGCTCTCAGTGGCAAATCTGCAACATTCTCAGCTGTGTGAAAACATTCTTCACTCTCTGAACTGCAAGGAAAAAACTGCATGGCTTCCTCAGGTCCATCAATCTACCAACCCATTATAAACAATACGTTTTTGAAAATAACTTTTTTATGTGGTTAATTATATATAACATAAAACTTACTATTTTAATCATGTTTAAGTGTATAATTTAGTGGCATTAAGTACATTCACATTGTTGTACAACCATCACCACCATCCAACTGCAGAATTTTGTCATCATTCCAAATTAAAACTCTATCCATTAAACAATAACTCCCCATTACCTCCTTCTCCAAGCGCTTGGTGACCATTATTCTACTTTCTGTCTACATCAAAAACAATTCTTATGCTATCTCATTGCATTAGTGGGTTACTGTAAATCCTGGTTTACCAGGGATGGTCCTGGTTGACATCTATTGTCCAGACATTTCATCAGATTTAACACTTGCTCAGACCATTTTCACCCTCAAAATGCCCTTGTGTTTTTTGTTTGTTTGTTTGTTTGTTTGTTTTGTTTTGTTTGTTTGTTTTGAGATGCAGTCTCGCTCTGTTGCCCAGGCCGCAGTGCAGTGGCGCGATCTTGGCTCACTGCAAGCTCCGCCTCCCGGGTTCATGCCATTCTCCTGCCTCAGCCTCCCTAGTAGCTGGGACTACAGGCGCCCGCTACCACACCCGGCTAATTTTTTGTATTTTTAGTAGAGACGGGGTTTCACTGTGTTAGCCAGGATGGTCTCGATCTCCTGACCTCATGATCCGCCCGTCTCGGCCTCCCAAAGTGCTGGAAAATGCCCTCGTTTTAATGATTAAATGATACAGTCATCCTACTAGAGGACTGTTGGTTGTATTTGGTTAGTAAGTTCCGCCCAAGTAAGGAAGCTATGGAATCTTTCTGGTCTCAGGTGTCCAAACTTCTCTAGGGTTTTTATCTCCCCAAAGAAGATACTGATGAGAAGTGTGGAGGAGATAGGGGTTTGTGGATCCTCTCAGATTAAATATTTTATTTTACTTTCTTGTCCCTTCCCCAGTCCAAAGAGTCTTTATTTAATGAAGATTGTGAGCCTGGCTCGCTATCATTTTCAGTAGATAGCTTAGGCTTTTAAAATTCAAATATTTATTTCTGCCATGAGCCAAAAAACACGTAATGTGCCATGAGCCACAAAACACAAAAAACATATTTTGAAACTCAAAATAAAAAATTGACTCTTTTCTTCCCACAGTACTACCTGTGTCTTAAGGCAATCATTGCCAGAGTCTAGCTACCCAAATGCGGAAATGACCATAAGGTAATAAGAAACACTAGCAAAAGTTAATGTGATCTGTATTTCAAAATATTGACCAACACACTTAAAAGTGTATTCTTGCAACTGTTTTCTGGAGAAATTAAACCTGTGTGTCATGTTTCTTCATTGTGTATGGACTGTTGGTGACCGTCATTACCTATTGAGTATTCTCTATTGAGAATAATGAAGTTTCTGTCAGGCAGTTAACACAGGCAACTGCTGCTGACAAACTATGTCAGGGTCATGCCACGCTTGGTGCAACTCAAGGGCAGATTGCCAACTCTTAAAAAACTATGTCAGGAGGCAAGATTTGGCAGAATCAGAAACATTGCAATTAGAATCTAACTATCAGTCCAAGTTGAGGGTACAGTCTAAAGTAAGACTGCTAAATTAAAGTGAGGAAGCAGGCTCAAGAGAGTTGAGGAATTACAAACTAGAATAAAGTGGAAATGGAGAATATAATTTGAATGGATGGAAATTCAGTTGAAAGAGGTAGTTAGGGGGTTATAGTAAAGGATGAGGGCCTGGAGAGGAAGGAGGGGACAGAATGTAGGTAACAAAAATTCTACTGTGTATTCTCCAAAGTAGAAACTGATAAATCTAGAGTAATAAATCTTACTGATGTCATTGCCACTTCCAGTGGTAGTTTTTCCTGTTATTGCAGAATGAGTCAGAGAAACTATAAGTACCAAATTGTACCTGGTTATTTCTCTGACTTATTGGACCTGACTATGAGGTCAGCCCCTGTTCAACTCTTCAATTTCACCCACCACTCATATACACACACAATTCCAGACTATTAAAAAATAAATATTATAAAACAATTATTCCTATAAGTTGCTTTTTTCTTGTTTTCTTTATTTGTTTGTTTGTTTATATTTCCACTGAATGTTTTACTTTTAATTTGTGACTCCATCACCTTACATTAAAGTGCTTGGCTTATAATACCCATGTTTCTGTTCACTGTTATATTAAAAAAGAATCTCCCAGAAATGCAAATTAGTCCATTAAATTCACATTTAGTTGATATTCTATTCCAGAAATCCAAAGGGCAGAAGTATACATCTTAAATTAGAAAATTGCTTAGCTGTCTGTATGAAGGTACTTACAGAAAATCATTAGAAACATTATGAATAGGTTGACCCTTCAATAAGAGAAAAAAGACCCACAAGCCCTACCTCACTTAGTCTTATTCTGTATTGTTTGGATTTGTGCTAGCATCCTGTTTTTCTAAGCCTACAACTATATACCCAATAACTTGCAAATCTGACTTTGAAAATGCTTTGTACATTCTACCATGTAAATTGTGCAAAATAGTGTTTTCTCCAACCATACTATTTGCCCACTGACACAAACTGAACACTGTAAAACATGCTTTATATCATGCCTGGTTTCCCTTTCCAGGAAAGGTCTCAGCTCTGTGTGGGTAGGGCAGATTTTAAGTAAGAACATTAGGTATTCATGTCTCAGCTTCCTTCCTTTCAATATTAAGTGCTGGGTTGCCCTTCACTGACAGCCAAATGCTGAAATCATAGCCATGTTCCACACATTGGAAAGACACATTCATACAGGATGATGAATTTTTTCTCAAGATGGTATCTCCTATACACAGTTACATAAGTGATAGAGATGAGACTGAGAAAAAGAAATATAAAAAACCATTTATAATCGAAATCCTTTGACACTCTCACCCCAAAAAACAAAACAAAACAAAAATGTGAATATTCTTTGTATTTTCTTGTTGTTGTTTGTTTGTTTGTTTGTTTTTGAGACAGGATGTTGCTCTGTCACCTAGGCTGGAGTGCAGTGGCACAATAATGGCTCACTGAAGCCTAGAACTCCTGGGTTCAAGTGATCCTCCTGCCTCAGCCTCCTGAATAGGCTGGACTACAGGCATGTACCATTATGCCCAGCTGTGTGTGTGTGTGTGTGTGTGTGTGTATGTGTGTGTGTGTGTTGGGGGGGTGTAGAAATAGGGACTTACTAAATTGTCCAAGCTGATCTTGAACTCCTGGCCTCATATAATCTCCTGCCTTGGCCTCCCAAAATGCAGGGATTACAGGTGTGAGCCACTGTACCTGATCTTATTCTTTATATTTCTAAGTGTGCAAGTTTGATTTCCAGATTGATAATTCTTAAATTAATTTTTCCTCTTTCCATTTAAAAATATTGGAAGAAAAAGATCCATTGGGAATGGCTAGAAAATTATATCTTGGTAGAGACATAATTATGGCACTTATTGAAACTTAAATTTTTCCACTATAACATAAAATGAGTGTCATTAGGAACATTAAAGTGCTGAAAGATGTGCACAAATCCTAGGACACTAAGGATTACTTGGAAATGACAAAAATAAAAGACTAGAAGAATTTAGTAGAATAATTCTGCCACTGATGTCTTCCATTAGAAAAAAACACACCTGACTAAAATCACACTCCTGGGCCCTGTATTATCTGCTCCCAGTTGCACATTCCACATTTTGGTGATAAAGGAAAAGACTAGCCTGGCTGCTTTCCTCTCTGCCTCTGAAACATGCCATGCACATGGTACCCTCTTCCTTCTGTGCATGTTTTATTAAGACCTAGAATGCTGTCTCTCCACTTCTAGCCAGCCTACCAACCTTGTGGGATGCAAATTCAGTCCTCTTCTGCTAGGCCTTTCTTGGCTCCATCAGCCCACAATATTCCTCCTTCCTCTGAATATGCTCATTGTTCAATACTGAAAAGATGCAGAAATTATAAAAAATTTAAGTCGCTCATGATTCCACTACTTGGAGATACTGAGTAAAATACAGAGTAAAAGTGCTACAGATAAAAAGAATGCAGTAGGTGAGGGGGATACAGAGCACAGGGGTAGGAGGATGAGCATATATTGCATTGTCAGATGGAGTGATGGGAAAGGACTTTTGAGGGAGGGGCTTAGAAAAGGACCCAAAGGACTTAATCCTGGAGTGAAACAAAGTCCCTGATAGAGACAACATGACTGGCACATACACAGAATAGAAAAAAAAAAAATTAGTGTGGCTACAGAAAAGAATCAAGGAAGAGAGAATGGATTAACATAAGAAAGATAAATGGTGGAGATGAGGAGTAAATAGTGTACAGCCTCATAGACAGTTTTTAGGACTTCGACTTTTGTCTGACTAGGAAATGACTGGATAGTACTGAGCAGAAAAGTGACAGGATCTGACAACTCTGTCTCACATTTTAACTGGGCTACACTGACTGCTGAAGTGAGCAAGGGCAAAAGGAGGGACACCAGTTAGGAAGTTATTGCAATAAGAGGTTATGGAGGCCTTGATCAGGATGATGGGAGTGGAGGTGGTGAGAAGTAGCTTGTCTTAGTCTGTTCGGGCTGCTATAATAAAAATACTACAAACTAGGTAGCTTATAAATAACAGAAACTTATTTTCACAGTTGTGGAGACTGGGAACTCCAAGTTCACGGCATTGATAGATTCAGTGTCAGGTGAGGGCTCATTTCCTAGACAGCCGTCTTTTGGATACAACCTCACGTGGCAGAAGGGACAAGGCATCTCTCTCAGGTCTCATTTATAAGGGCACTCATCTCATTCATAAGAACTCCACTCATGGCCTAATTACTTCCCAAAGGCTCCACCTCCTAATGTCATCACCTTGATGGTTAACATTTCAACATAAGAATTTGTGAGGGACATAAACATTCCAAATATAGCATAGCTTTATCCTGGATATATTTTGAAGAAAGAGCTAATGATTTATTGGATATGGGATGTAAGAAGAAGAGAACCACCAAGGTTGATCTTCAAGATTTGGGGCATGGAAAAATAGAATGAAGTTTCCATCAACCTAGGTGGAAAGACCACGGAAGAAACACTTTCTTGGGGGAGAGGGATTAGGAGATAGTTTGGGACAAGTCAAATTTGAGATGATTTTTATATATCGAAAAGTGGGATCCATTGTTCCAAACCTCATTGAAAAGTGGAGCTGGACTGGTTCTGAAAAAGAGGAGGATTTAGGGGGAAAATAGAGATAAATAAGACAATATTTACATTTAGAAGGGATATGAGCAAGACAAAGATCTTTCTCTTTAAAAATAAAAAGTATTGTGTATATTTGAGGTATACAACATGATGCTATGGGATACATATACACTAAAAAGATTACTATAGTGAATAAAACTAACATCCGTTGTACCACAGCTACCTATTTTTGTGTGGCAAGAGCAGCTAAAATCTACTCATTTAGCATTAATCTCATATACAGCACAATTTTTTTACCTCTAGTTCTTATTTTGTGCAGTAGATATCCAGATTTGTTTATTCTATAGTTCTGTTAATTTGTATCCTCTGACACACATCTCTCCATTACCCTTCTCCTTAACCACTGTTTTGTTCTCCTTCTCTGTAAATTTGAATTACTTTTTATATTCCACATATAAATTAGATTATTAAATATTTTTGTGTGTGTGTCTGGCCTATTTCATATAGCAAAATGTCCTTCAGGCTCATCCATGTTGTGACAAATGGCAAAATCTCTTTCTTTTTTGGTCTTGTTAAACGTATTAAGACTTGCCTTGTGGCCTAACATATGCTCTATCCTAGAGAATATTCCATGTGCACTGGAGACAAATGTGTATTCTGCTGCTGTTGGATGGAAAGTTCTATGCATGGCTGTTGGGTCCATTTGGTTAAAATTGTAATTCAAATCCATTATTTACTTATTAATTTTCTGTCTGGCTAATCTATCAATTGTTGTAAGTGGGAGATTTCCAAAATTGCAGGATACTGGTACAAAAACAGACGCACAGACCAATGGAACAGAATAGAGAGCCCAGGCCAGGCGCGGTGGCTCACACCTGTAATCCCAGCACTTTGGGAGGCCGAGGCGGGCGGATCACAAGGTCAGGAGATCCAGACCATGGTGAAACCCCATCTCTACTAAAGTACAAAAAATTAGCCAGGCGTGGTGGTGGGCGCCTGTAGTCCCAGCTACTCTGGAGGCTGAGGCAGGAGGATGGCGTGAACCCGGGAGGTGGAGCTTGCAGTGAGCCGAGATCGTGTCACTGCACTCCAGCCTGGGTGACAGAGCGAGACTCCATCTCAAAAAAAAAAAAAAAAAAAGAATAGAGAGCCCAGAAATAAGCCAGAAATAAGGCCATACACCTACAACCATCTAGTATTCGACAAAGCTGACAAAAACAAGTAATGGAGAAAAGACTCCCTATTAAATAAATGATGCTAGGATAACTGACTGGCCATATTCAGAAGATTGAAACTGGATCCCTTCCTTACATCACATACAAAAATCAATTCAAGTTGGATTAATGACTTAAATGTAAAACCCAAAATTGTAAAAACCATGGAAGAAAACATAGGCAATACCACTCTGGATATAAGAGAAGATTTCATGACGAAGACACCAAAAGCAATTGCAATGAAAGCCAAAATTGACAAATGAGATCTAATTAAACTAAAGAGCTTCTGCACAGGAAAAGAAACTATCAAGAGTAAACAGGCAAACTAGAAAATGAGAGAAAATTTTTGCAAACTATGCATCTGATAGAGTTCTAATATGCAGCAACGATAAGGAACTTAAACAAATTTACAAGATAAAAACAAACAACCCCATTAAAAAGTAGGCAAAGAACATAAACAGATACTTCTAAAAGAAGACATACCTGTGACCAACAATCATATGAAAAAATGCTCAGCATCACTAATCATTAGAGAAATGCAGATCAAAACCACAATTAGATACCATCTCACACAACTCAGAATTGTGATAATTAAAAAGTCAAAAAATAACAGATCTAGCAAGGTTGCAGAGAAAAGGGAACACTTACTTCTACGCTGTTGATGGGAATGTAAATTAGTTCGACCATTGTGGAAAGCAGTGTGATGATTCCTTAAAGAGCTAAAAAAAAAAAAAAAAAAAAAAAAAAAAAGAACTACCATTTGACCCAGGAATCACATTGCTGGGTATATATCCAAAGTAATATAAATCATTCTATCCAAAGGACATGTGTAGGCTTATGTTCATTGCATCACTATTCACAATAGGAGAGACATAGAATCAACCTAAATGCCCATCAAGAGCAGACTGGATAAAGAAAATCTGGCACATATACACCATGGAATACTATGCAGTTGTAAAAAACAAAAAAAGAACAAGATTATGTGCTTTGCAAGAATATGGATGGCGCTGGAGGCCATTATCCTTAACAAACTACCTCAGGAACAGCAAACCAAATACCACATGTTCTCACTTATAAGAGAGATCTAAATGATGAGAACACATGGACACAAAAGAGAGAAACAATAGACATTATGGCCTACCTGATGGTGGAGGGTGGGTGGAGGGAGAGGTTCAGGAAAAATAACTAATGGGTACTAGGCTTAATACTTGAATGATGAAATAATCTGTACAACAAACCCTCATGACATGAGTTTACCTATATCACAAATGTTATATAGGTAACATTTATACCTATGCATGTACCCTGAACCTAAAATAAAAGTCTATTTTAAAGAAAAATACAGCTATATGAATAAAATGTGAAGAGATATATATACATACACACACAAACACACAGAGCATACAAAAAGAAAGTTGGGGATTGAAGTCCCCTGCTATTATTGTATTGCTATCTATTTCTCCCTTCATATCCGTTAATATGATTTCAGTTTTCTTAAATGTATTAAGACTTGTCTTGTGGCCTAACATTTGCTCTATCCTAGAGAATATTCCATGTGCACTGGAGAAAAATGTGTATTTCGATGCCATTGAATAGAAAGTTTATTTGCTTTATGTATTTGGGTACTCCAAAATTGGGTGCATATATATTTACCATGTTTATGTCCCCATTGGAATTGGCCCCCCTATCATTAAATAATTACCTCGTCTCTTACAACAGTTTTTTACTTGAAGTATTGGCACGTCTGCTTTCTTTTGGTTACCATTTGCATGGAATAATTTCTTCCATCTTTTCATTTTCAGCCTATGTGTGTCTTTAAAGCTTAAGTGGGTTTCTTGTAGATTCTCTCTCTCTCTTTCTCATATCTCTCTCTGGTGTCTTCTATATTGAATGAAAGAATTATAAGTGAATATGTGTAATCTATGTAGAAAAAGTATAAATCCATATTCGGTAGAAACTGGGAAGAGGTTTGATTCTATAATTCTTCTGCGAGTGCTCACTGATTTCCTCATTGTTTTTCCTGAGGCTCTAGCTTTCTTCTGATGTCTGTTTCCTCAGGCCTCATTTCTGAACCAGTCAGTCATGATTAGCCTAGCAGGGTCACCTGGCACAGAGCACAATGACCTATGTTTTAGGAGGCCCTGTGAGGTGGGTGTGAGCCTGGAGGCATTTTTAAACTTCTCAAATGGGGGCAGTGAAATTGACAAGTTCTAACACCACATGCTGATCTGAACCCTTAGCAACATAGAGGGGAGATCTGGTAGTTGTGTGTCCAGGTTTCCTTGGTCTCCTCACTAGTCTTTGCTATAGAGAGAAATTATATTAACAGCTTGCCAATATTCAGGTAAAATGAACTGTTACTACACATTTTAGCTATGGTTTCCATAATTTCATCCTTGGGTTCCTTTAAAACTCTTGGGAGGATGCCAACCTGTCCCGAAGATTTATGAACATCTAACTCATTAATTTTTTCTATGCTATTAAAAATATAGAACATATTCTCCAGTACGGGTCATTTTAACTTCAATTTCAAATAATTTGCTTTATAATATGCCCATAATGGTTCTTATTTTCCCATAAGTTATGAAATTTGCACTGTAGCCCCAAAATATTTGTGAAAAATACGTTACTTTCAATTTGTGAATATTAGATGAAAACCTAACTATAGCATCAGTCCTCAGAGGTTCTAAAATTAAAAATAACCTTTATGGCATCTGGTGAAGTCTATTCTTATGCTCTCTCATTTTATGCTGCATGATCGGACATTTTAAGATACAGATATCAACTCCTGTGATGGAGAATCCTGAATGTCTGGTCCAAGGAGATCAAGTAACAAAGTGTATTACGAGATGTCATGTGCGTGAGCTCCATATTCATGCCTCCTGGGACAAAACTTCTGCTCAGCCACTTGCTAGCTGTGTGATGTCGAGCAAATTATTTAATCTCACTGAATTTCAACATCTTCACCCACCAGTTGGGTATAAATATTACAAAGCCTTGTAACTCAAAGGATAAATTCTTGAGGGGATAGATACCCCATTCTTCATGATGTGCTTATTTCACATTGCATGCCTGTATCAAAATCTCTCATGTACCCCATAAATATATATACCTAATATATACCCATATAATTTTAAAAAATAAAAAATAAAACTATGAGAATTAAACAAGATGAATTGTGAGTGGTGCTTGGCCTGGTGACAAATATCCAGAATGCATTTAATAAATAATAACTGTTAATATTATTAATAAAGGAGACTTCCATTTGAGATTAACTGCAGCATTCATGGTTATGGGTTTTCTAGTTTTCAGCCTGACCAAATTATATTCTGTTATCAGCAATGAGGAAAACAAATTTGATTGATCTGATAATCAGAATACTAGGCAAATAATCTTATTTATCTTATTTAGTTACCTTTGATTCAAAAACATGTTTCAACTATGGGCTATTTATAACTAAATAATAAGGGTTCCAAATGTGATATAAAGTCTAGGCCTCTATGTTTCAATCTGAAATTTATTTTCTTTATTGAATCATGGCTTCAAAAAACCCATTTCTACCCTACAAATAAACAAATTAAAATTTTTTATATGGAAAAATAATATGGCTATGACAGCCAGACAATTATTCTCAACAATAAAGAACTATCAATACTGAGAAAAACTATTTAACTATTTATGACTGTTTATGATTCCATAGGACATTATCTAAAACCTACAGCAAACACTTAGAGCCTAGAGCAACATTACATAATTTGTGAAATTTGATTATATTTACAAATGTAATACGTATTTTCATTCAATAACAGCTTCACCGCTCCCTGATTCTCCTCCCACCTCTTTAGCCACTCCATTTCAAGTTTTGTTTTGTTTTGTTTTTTTCTTTCTTTTTTGAGACACAATCTTGCTCTGTTGCCAGGCTGGAGTGCAGTGGTGCAATCTTGGCTCACTGCAACCTCTGCCTCCCAGGATCAAGCGATTCTCCTGCCTTGGCCTCCAAAGTAGCTGGGACTACAGGCACATACCACCACGCCCAGCTAATTTTGTTGTATTTTTAGTAGAGACGGGGTTTCACCATGTTGGCCAGGATGGTCGCAATCTCTTAACCTCGTGATCCGCCCGCCTCAGCCTCCCAAAGTGCTGGGATTACAGGCGTGAGCCACCGTGCCCATCCATTTCAAGTTCTTTAATGGCTTTTCTTCATCTCTTCAGTGCTCAAATATTGTTGTCTTTTAGAGTTCAGTCCTTGATTGTCTTTTATTTTCGCTCCACTCAGTTACTCTGGAGGATGTTGTAAATGTTGTAGTTTTAAATAACATCACTATACTTATGATTTATCAATTAAGGTATCCATATCATTTCTTACCTGTAGTATTGCAATATACTCCTAACCAGTCATAGCCACCTTCCTTCACATTGTCAATTCTGCCACATAAATGTCTTTACTTATATGTAAATTTAATCATGTCACTTCATCGCTTATAAATATTTCCAATCCTAGTCTACTATTTGTAATTTTTAAAAATATATAAATTAGAAAAACTCTCAAACATACACAAAAGTAGAGAGAATAGTAAGACAAACATTCATGTGCCCATTGCTCTAATTCTATAATTATCAACATTTTGTCATGTTTGCCTACCCTTCTTTTATTTTTAAATGTCTTATTACTAAAGTACTTTTAAGCAAATCCCTAAATACTCCAAAATGCATTTCTTTAAAAAGTTTTCTTCATATGTTTGGGTTTTTTAATGTGATTTTGAAAAATGCATGTATATATGTGAATTAATCAAGTTTGTCTAGTTGAAACTATTTGGTTGCTGTATTTAAGATTATTAAAATTTTTTTATCATTTATAAAAATAAAATCCAACCTAACTCATATTCTCAAAATCTAGCTTCTATTTAAATGTATGTCCTCACCTCCTGATACTCCTCCTAAACTATTCTATACCACATCCCCAACTATTTGCTATTTATCATATTATCTTTCACTCATAAGGCTTTTCACAAACGCTTCCTTTGCCTAAACTGGCCTGGCCTTTCTTCCTCTCCCTATTCCATTATTAATTGTTCATCCACTAATCTTTCAAATTTTTCCATAGCACATGGCACACCATAATATTTGGTGGGAAGACATCAGTCAAAAGTCTAAAAGGATTAAAATAATGAGACACCACTACACACCTATTAGAATAGCTAAAATCCAAAACACTGACAACATCAAATGCTGGTTAGGATGTGGAGCAACAGGAACTCTCATGAGTAGTAGTAATGAAAAATCATACAGTGACTTCAGAACACAATTTTCGTGTTTTTTACAAATCTAAATCTTATTGCATAATCAAGCAATCATGTGCCTTGGTATTTAACCAAATGATTTAAAAACTTATGTCTACAAATATACCCGAACATGAATGTTTACAATAGCTTTATTCATAACTGCCAAAACTTGAAAGCAAATAAAATGTTCTTCAGTAGGTGAATAGATAAATAAACTGTGGTATATCCAGAAAAAATATAATTAAACAATAAAAAGAGAGAAGCTATCTAGCCACAAAAAAGGAGGAACCTTAAAAGCACATTACTAAGCAAGAGAAGCCAATCCAGAAAGACTACACACATATGATTCCAATTATATGACATTCTAGAAAAAGCAAAACTATGGAAATAGTAAAAAGATCACTGGTTGCCAAAGGTTGGGGTGGAGGGAGGGAAAAGCAGAAGGGGCACAGAAGATTCTTATGGCAGTGAAAATATTCCGTATGATTCTATAATGATGTATATATGTAACACAAAGAATGGACCCTATTGCAAACTGTGGACTTTGGGTGATAATGATGTATCAATGTTGGTTCATAGGTTTTAAAAAATGTGCCTGATGTAAGATGTTGATAGTAGGGGAGGCTGTGCATGTATGGGTACAGGAGATTACAGGAAATTACTGTACTTTCCACTCAATATTGCTGTGAACCTAAAACTGCTCTAAAAAATAAATTATATATATATTTAAAAGTTCAAAACATCTACAGGTTGTTAGAATTCACAAAATGTTTCATAATATTTCATGAACATTTTATAATATTCATACCAAAATACATGAAATCATGAACTGATATCACTAGACAATGCACTTATACAGATCAGAGATCATATCATTCTATTATCTTTGATTCTTCAGGGCCTAGCACATTCCTTGGGGCATGGTTCATACTCAATAGATATTAAGCAAATACAGAATCCTAACTGAGACAAACTCTATAACATAATTAAATTCCTGTAAAATAAATATGAAAAAAATACTGTTCATTTGCAGTGGCTCTGCCCTGATTCTAGATTTTAATTATGTTATACGTACATAATCAAATACATGAAACAAGGTTACAAACTGAATAGTAAAATTGAAAAAAGAGACGGATGGATTCAGTTTTCACATTGACACTTTCTGTTGATAACCTTATCCATAAACTTATTCCTTGGAAATATGTTGGCCATCATGTCGGCACAATTCAAATGTCTTACACATATTGTTATGCACTCAAAACCCTATGATTTTCTTGTGGGAGTGGATACTGTTTTTTAATGAAGAAACTGAGTCTCTGTGAGTGTAATTGAGTCATCCAGAGTCATTAATGTCAATAGTAAGCAAACATTCAAGCAATCCTCTACATTCTCCTTTGGTTTTCTATTTGCTAAGCAAGATAGCCCCACACTTACAGCTGGCAAATTGAAATGTACAGTAATTAAGTATTTTACTTTAGGTCAGAGCAGAAGACCATGAGATTGGCATGTAAACTTGAAGGGTCTGACATGAGCACTACTCTGTAGGCATCAACAATTATGTAGGTCAATATCACAGATGAAATCACTTTCATATTAACCATGGTGTGGTTTCCAAATGGAACAGAAGAAAGCAATTCTTTACAAGAAAGATATCTAATACCCATTAGCAATCTTTGTGAAATGCTTTTTAAAGTTATATATTTCCACTGTAATTTATCTTCTTGAATGTAAATGAATACCAATAGAAAGAAGAATTTCCATCAAAGAAGAAAACTAATTCAAAGAGTCAAAAATCCTCTGCCTAAGAATAAACAGAATAGAGAAAAAGTAACAGGATAGGGAAGATAGTTGTTTCCTTCTTCCCAAAACTACACTCAATAAAGGATTGATTCAGTTTTAGAGATTTTAAGGCTAGGATTCATATATAGCTTTCTATGAATCCTGAGAGTCAGGAAGCCTGAGCCTGGATGCAAAGAGCCAACCCATGTAATGCAGAAAAGCCAAGCAGGAATGAACCTTCATTACCTACAGCCAAGAACAGAGCCCTCACTAACTCTTAGAGAATAGCACAATATTTCTTTGGATCTTCAAGTTTTCTGGTCTCAGAATTATTTTTGCCAGACTTTTGATATTCAAGTTTAGTAATAAATAAGCATGACTCTCATTTCTACTACCAGTTGTGAACATAAGGCTACCCTCCAACTCCCTACCACCCTCTTCACTGTGCTGTATATATCCTTATGCTTTCACAACTATTGATCCTACTTTTGACTCTTGACACCATTATCTGTGGAGTTTCTTTCCATTTTTATAGTCCTAGCTTCTCAACGCTCTACTTTCTATACTCCTATATCCATTCCTCCACAAAATTCTTGTCCTTTTCAAATCTGTTTCTGTTACCCATTCCCAGAGCTACACAGAGGATTAATTCATAACCCTGGTCAATTCAACGTTTTATCAACTACTCCAAACTCTGGTCAGTGTCCTATTCTTTAGCCCTCTCAAGTCTTTTCTTCCACCGCATCTGGTGTTTAACTTCAGAAAGGAATTCAAGACATTGAATCCTCCATTTATAAACCATTTGCTTTTTATCTTTCTTTACCCTGCATGGACACTAGAGATAAATTCCCTGAGCCATACCACACTATTACTAGTCTCATTTAATTCATAATTCTTTTTTCCTCCATTTTCCTACCTGGTAAAACCCTAACCCTGAACCAATGCTTCAAACATCCCTCTCTGTTCTCACACCAAGAGGGTGAGTACTTGAGAAAATCATGCAACAGTACATATTTGTGTCAGTACAAACTCATTCTCCAACCACAGTAAAATCAGCTCTCTCTTCTAATATCTTCAGTCATTATCTCAAATCCCTTCCATCCCCATTAAACCCCATAATCAACCCTTGCTCTGTACACTGACAAAATATAATCTTGCATCCTATTAAGGTAATCTGGTAAAATCTCTGTTATGTCACTATTAATTCCTATGATGTCCATAGTCACAACTACCAACTAATCAATTTTGTAGCCTTAAAGAGAAACATCCTCATATTATGCAAAGTCAACACTCTATCTGTGCTTCAATCGATCTCCTCTTGCTTGTCATTAATTTTTGTCTTGAAATCCTTTATCTCTAAATTATTCTCCTCATTGTCACTTCTTCTAGCCTAAAAACATGTCCAAGCCTCTTCCAATCCACATGGAGCTAGATTGGACACTGCCAGCCTTTCTTCTTTCTAAGCACCCAAACTTCACAGAGTGGTAAATTCTGTTTTCTAACTCCACTTCCTTAAAGACCACTCAACACACAGGAATCCAGCATCTACCGCCAACATTCTACTCAAATTTCTCTTGCCAAAGTCATCAAGAACCACATAGAATCAAATAAATACTTACTTTCTAGGGTATGGTAGATGCATTTAACACTGTTGATCACACCATCTTTCCTGGATCTCTCCTAAGTGTTATCTCTTTGATACTGTTTCCTGGTGTTTTCTCTCTCTTTATCTCTCTCTCATCTTTATCTCTATCTCTGTCTCTATCTACCTTTATCTCAGTCTCTATCTCTATATATCTCTCCCCTGGGGTTTTCCTCCATTCTCTTTCTGGACAATAGCAACTTCTCTACTCTCATTGTTTTAGTACCACTGTATACTGTTGTGTTCCAAGCCTGCCTTTTCAACACAGATCTCTTCCAAGCATCAGACTCACATATGCAACTTTTTGTTAAACATTTCTGGTTAGATATCCTCTAACTTGTTATGCCTAAAACTGAACCTACCTCTTTCCCAAAATTGTTTACCTCCACCTGAATTCTCTTTGGCTCAATCTGTAGGTTATCCTTGATATTTCCTACCCTTTCCACATTCTCTCCTAATGTATATTAATTGCATCCAAGAGACAAATCCTTCTGAAATTACTTTCCACATGTTCTTCATCTGCATCCCTCATCTCCATTTCAACTACCACTGCCCCATTTCAAGCACATATCATCTCTGCACAGATAATTGCAATGACTATCTAAATAGTTTTCTGATTCCAATCAGATTTGCCTCAAATCTCCACATACCTATAAAGGTGAGCAATCTTTCTGAAAAGCAGAACTTACCATGCAACTTCCCTGATTAAAGCCCTCCAGTTGTTTACATACCAACAGTAAAAGTCTCCTAGCATAACATATAAGGACACAGAAGATACTGCATGTTGATTTAAGTTCCCTACATATTTGGATATTAGGCCTTTGTCAGATGCATAGTTTCTGAATATCTCCCACTGTGTATGTTGTCTGTTTGCTCTGTTGATAGTTTATTTTGCTGCATAGGGCTTGTTAGTTTACTTAGGTCCTATTTTTCTATTTTTGTTTTAGTTGCAATTGCTTTTGGGGACGTATTCAAAAATTCTTTGCCAAGTTCAATGTTAAGAAGAGTATTTCTTAAGTTTTATTCCAGGATTTTTGTAGTTTGAGGTCTTACATTTAAATCTTCAATCCATTATGAGTTAATTTTGTATATGGTGAAAGGTAGAGGTCAGTTTCAATCTTCTACACATGGCTAGCAAGTTATTCCAGCACCATTTATTGAACAGGGAGCCCTTCCCCCATTGCTTGTTTTTATTGGTCTTGTTGAAGGTCAGAGGGTTGTAGGTGTGTGGTTTTATTTCTGACTTCCCTATTCTGTTTCATTGGTCTATGTGTCTATTTTTGTACCAGTACCAAGCTGTTTTGGTTACTGTGGCTTAACTCTATTTAAAAATGGGCAAATACATGAACAGACATTTTTCAAATAAAAACATACAAGTGGCCAATAAGCATATGAAAAAATGCCCAGCATCAGTAATCATCAGAGAAGTGCAAATCAGAATCATAATGAGATAACATCTAACACCAGTCAGAATGACTATTAATAAAAAGTCAAAAAACAAGATACTGGCTAGGCTGTAAAGAAAATGGAACACTTATGCACTGTTGGTGGAAATGTAAATTAGTCCATCTACTGTGGAAGGCAGTCTGGAGATATCTTAAATAACTTAAAACAGAGCTACAGTTTGACCCAGCTGTCTCATTACTAGGTATATACCCCAAAGAAAGTAAGTCATCCTACCAAAAAGACATATGCACTCATATATTCATCACTGCTCTGTTCACAATAGCAGAAACATGGAATCAACCCAGGTGCCCATCAATGGTAGAACGGATAAGGAAAATGTGGTGCATATGCACCATGGAATACTACACAGCCACAACAAAAAGAAATCATGTCCTTTGCAGCAAAGTAGATGAAGCTGGAGACCATAATCCTAAGCAAATTAACACAGGAACAGAAAACCAAAGATTACATGATTTCACTTATAAGTGGGAGATACATACTGAGCACACTTGGACATAAATATAAACGAATAGACAGTATGGACTACCAGAGGGTATAGGGAGGTGGATGTGGGTTAAAAAGCATTGCCAAGTCAATCCTAAGCCAAAAGAACAAAGCTGGAGGCATCATGCTACCTGACTTCAAACTATACTACAAGGCTACAGTAACCAAAACAGCATAGTACTGGTACCAAAACAGAGATACCGATCAATGGAACAGAACACAGCCCTCAGAAATAATGCCACATATCTACAACTATCTGATCTTTGACAAACCTGAGAAAAACAAGCAATGGGGAAAGGATTCCCTATTTAATAAATGGTGCTGGGAAAACTGGCTAGCCATATGTAGAAAGCTGAAACTGGATCCTTTCCTTACACCTACAAAAATCAATTCAAGATGGATTAAAGACTTAAACGTTAGACCTAAAACCATAAAAACCCTAGAAGAAAACCTAGGCATTACCATTCAGGACATAGGCATGGGCAAGGACTTCATGTCTAAAACACCAAAAGCAATGGCAACAAAAGACAAAATTGACAAATGGGATCTAATTAAACTCAAGAGCTTCTGTACAGCAAAAGAAATTACCATCAGAGTGAACAGGCAACCTACAAAATGGGAGAAAATTTTTGCAACCTACTCATCTGACAAAGGGCTAATATCCAGAATCTACAATGAACTCAAACACATTTACAAGAAAAAAACAAACAACCCCATCAAAAAGTGGGCAAAGGACATGAACAGACACTTCTCAAAAGAAGACATTTATGCAGCCAAAAAACACATGAAACAATGCTCATCATCACTGGCCATCAGAGAAATGCAAATCAAAACCACAATGAGATACCATGTCACACCAGTTAGAATGGCAATCATTAAAAAGTCAGGAAACAACAGGTGCTGGAGAGGATGTGGAGAAAGAGGAACACTTTTACACTGTTGGTGGGACTGTAAACTAGTTCAACAATTGTGGAAGTCAGTGTGGCGATTCCTCAGGGATCTGGAACTAGAAATACCATTTGACCCAGCCATCCTATTACTGGGTATATACCCAAAGGATTATAAATCATGCTGCTATAAAGACACATGCACACGTATGTTTATTGCGGCACTATTCACAATAGCAAAGACTTGGAACCAACCCACATGTCCACGAATGATAGACTGGATTAAGAAAATGTGGCACATATACACCATGGAATACTATGCAGCCATAAAAAATGATGAGTTCATGTCCTTTGCAGGGACATGGATGAAATTGGAAATCATCATTCTCAGTAAACTATCGCAAGAACAAAAAACCAAACACCGCATATTCTCACTCATAGGTGGGAATTGAACAATGAGATCACATGGACACAGGAAGGGGAACATCACACTCTGGGGACTGTTGTGGGGTGTGGGGAGGGGGGAGGGATAGCACTGGGAGATATACCTAATGCTAGATGACGAGTTAGTGGGTGCAGCACACCAGCGTGGCACATGTATACATATGTAACTAACCTGCACAATGTGCACATGTACCCTAAAATTTAAAGTATAATAATAAAAGAAAAAAAAATACTGCTCTATCAAAAGACAGAAAAAAAAAAAAGCTATGTATCAGGTACTATGCTCACACTTTGAGTGACAGGATCTGCACTTCAAACCTCAGCATCATGCAATATTCCTGTGTAACAAATCTGCATATGTACCCCCTGTATTTAAAATAAAATAAAAGTTGAATTTTTAAAAAAAAAAAGATATTGCATGATTGAACTCCTGCTTAACTCTTCTATATCATCTTCCATCATTTTCTTCGATCCACTTGATGCTGAAGTAATACCAAACTTCTTGCCATTGCTCATCATATCCTTTGTTCTTTCTGTACCTCTGCCCTGGATGTTCCTGACATCTGGAAGGCCTGCTTTGTCAGGCCAGTTTCCAGCTCAGACACACTCCCTTCATGAATCTTTCCTTGAACTCCCCTACTTGAGTCAGATACAACTTAGTTGAACCTCCCACACCATCTCTACCCTGGAACTAATTTTTTCAGTTGGGAAGTTTCCTAGGGGAGATGCCCACTCACCAGTAACCTTTCTCAACTACCAAAGATGCTTCAAAATAATATTCCCTCTGGTAAAAGAGTGCTTTGGAAATATTGTTTATGAGCCTTAATTATAAAGTAGGGAGCAATATGTGTTTGTGTAGGGGTAAATAAATAGAAAAATATGCCTAATTCCTCTCTATAAACCAATGAAGTGATGGCAGTGAGATCATCAGCTACTTATAATCTGAAGTTAAAACACATGTTCAGAAATGGGATTTTACACAAAATAAAATTATTCGTGATACTACATAAAATTCATATTTCAATATAGTGACTTAGAGTACAGGAAAGCATGGATGACCCTTGTAGGATGTGGCTGCTACCCAGATATGCACTGATTATTTTAGCTCTATCTAGTTTAGTAGGCAAAATTAGAAAAAGCTGCCAAGGAAGCTCTGCACAAATGACTTCAACATTATTGTGCAAAGAATCAACCTGTTACCCCAGTATCCAAGGAGGCCCCAGATGGCTAAAGACATTTTCACTCCCACATGAGACTTTTGCTGGTGCAGGCAAGAACCCCTCTCTCCCACAGTGAGTCCTTCTCCTCTCTTCCTTCTCTGTTTCTTCTGGCTACATTTAAAAGGTACATGGGAGAAAAGGTTGCTATAAAACACGTTAGACACCCACAGCTGCTTGCTCCCTTTTTACTTGTGGTTCTGTTTCTATCTTGCCTTTTAGTAAAATAAACCACATATTTCCTTTTACAAGCTAGATTACAAAGACATTTCTGAGTGCTATAAACAAAATGTAGTGGCAAGCAGAGGATTTGGTGAAAGGGGATGTTAGGCAGCAATCCCCACATAAACTCCAAGTACTCCAGAATCAATTAATTTAGCAAGCAACTGCTTTAAAATGCAAATGCTCTCCAGGGATATTAAACATATCCATTGTTTTTCATAGAACCTACAGCTCTTAGAATTATTTATTTGTTTGTTTGCTTATTTGTCATCTTGTTCTTGCCTTTTTCCACTAAAAATGAGGTTCTAAGGTTTCAGCAACCTCATCTGTCTTTTTCCACAACTGTACCCCCGATACATATATTTAAGTGACTGAATGAATCCTTAACTTACGTGGAGTGACTCTTAGCTTCATGTAGGAGAGTCTTGTTGTTAATAAAGAGTTAGAGATAGAGGGTAAGAGATTTTAGAGAGTAGAAAATGTTACAGGAGGATATCCACAGTTGATACTGTGTAGTGGTGAGGATCCTGGTAGGCAAGAATGCTGGAGGTTTTTCCATTAGACTGCATGATTCTTGGGTGCAGACAGTAATCTAAGAACTTGATCTAAAATAAAGGTGGGTGTCATGAATAAACTGGAAAGCGTTTTTGGACAGCATTTTACTGACAAAAAAACACGACCATAAAGTAATTGGTGTACGTGTGTGTGTGTGTGTACCATATACTTTGTCCACTTTGCAATATTTTCTAAGATCTTGTTGTTGCCTGTGCAAAACTTAAAGTCATCTTAGTGTCATTGCACTAGACTATTATTGCTTGGAAGAGCAAACACACATAATAAAGAATAATATAGAATGATAATAAAAATGGAGACTCTTGACATATGCTAATATTATGGTCTAAGACACTTAGTACATTTCAAACCTCCACACTTGGAAGTCCAGAAAACAAGAAGCAGAGTTTGCTAAGAAGGTCTGTGTTTTAAAATCAACTGCCTGAAAATAATCTTTAGTTGGGAAGAATCTCAATCCGAAAAAGAATAGAGGCTTAGTGTAAAAATTTGCACCTGCGGTTAGTGGTAAAGCCAAACTTTGCAGGGTTTAAATCATGTGGTAATCCTGCAGCCAAGCAACTATGGGTCCAAGAAATTAAATTACAATCCTGTATTGGTTCTACAAGGTGATAACTAATGTAACAGCTGTTTCTTCCTTAAGACTGTTAATATGAAGATAGAATGTTTTCATTTTCTCATTTTAAATATTGATTTTTGTTCACCTTACTAGTCAGGCATACCAGACTCATTTGCTGTTTGATGTATTTTGTACTGTTGTAAATATATCTACTTCAATAAATTATATAGTTTTGATTAACTCTCCCAGGTATAACACAATGAGACTGTTTGAGTAGCTTGCCAGCATCTTCCACTCTCTGCCCATTAAATATATGACATTACAACAGGAAGAAAACACCACTAGCCCCCATAACACCCTTCTGTTTTGAACATTTAGAATGACTGCACCATGTGTGTAAGTGCTCTTTCCACTGTGGCCAAAATAGAATAGACATTTCTCAGTGACATTTCCAGTTATACAAATTAACAGATGAATTGTTTAATATAAAGTGAATAAAATGCCCTAAGATTATGGCTATAAAATAAAAGAGATTTCCCCCTGTGATCTATTTACATTAAAAACGCAGTCAATGATTTAAAAAGAAAAAGACGGCAAATTCCTTAGATTTTAGAAAGAAAAATTGAAAAGTTTACCTAAATCATCTGTAACTATGTAGAATATCACTGTGATTTATTTAAATATTCTATGGTTGCTACTGTCTAGTTATACAATGCTGCTTCCTCTTTCTCCTCCTGAAAGTAGAATCCATTTCTCTAACTATAAACAAATAACTCAGCCTTGGCAAAACCTTACTAAACCTTGGGCCACAGCACTCGGTCCTAGTGATTGGGACAAAACCTGAGCATGTGATCTGAAGCAGGCCAATTAGAGTCCTTCCCTAGGGTTCAAAGTTTTATTGAAGACATTCTTCTTGATGAAGGGCTGCAAAGATATATTCCCACTGATATTAACATCCATGTTTCTTACCACATGAAGAATCCCAAAAATGCCTTTGCCTACAGACCAGCAAAGATAAGAGACTAATGGTGAGTAGTTAATGTCATATAAGTTCCTTACCCTGACCAAAGCAGCGCACTTATCCAAGCATGCAGCTACCCCATTTCTCATCCATCATTCTCCCTATTTGTTTTAGCCACTTTGAATTGGGCTTCACTTTTCACTAATGGGGCCCTAACTAAAATATCTTTGATATAGTTTAGATATTTATGTCCCTACCCAAATCTCATGTTGAATTATAATCCCCAGTGCTGAAGGTGGGGCCTGGTAAGAGGTGTTTGAATCATAAGCATGGGTCCCTCAAGGTTTGGTGCTGTCTTCATGATAGTGAGTGAGTTCTCATGAGATCTGGTCATTGAAAAGTGTGTGGCATTTCCCCCACCCCAACCCTGATACTTGTTTCACCATGTGAAGTACCTACTCCTGCTTTGCCTTCTGCCATGAGTAAAAACTCCTTGAGGCCTCCCTAGAAGCTGAGCAGATGCCAGGATCATGCTTTCTCTAAAGCCTGCAGAATAATGAGCCAATTAAATCTCCTTTCTTTATACATTACCCAGTCTCAGGAATTTCTTTATAGAAATGTGAGAATGGTCTAATACAATCTTATTTTAAAGTACTCCATCAAAGATACATTAATAGAAGTTATTCTTCTCCTTATAAGAGGCATTCGGATTATGAAGTATAATGGAGTCAAGGGCTTTGACAAGAGACAGACATGAGTTCAAACCATAGCTCTTCCATTTACAAGCAGTGTGACTTTGAAATTTCCTTAGTTTCTATTAGTCCCTGTTTCCTCCTCCATAACATGAAGATAATAGCACTGACCATGTAGGAGATTTCTGTGAGATTTAGATAATAGATGTGTTCATAGCCCACAATAACTAAGTGGTAGCTATTAGTATGTTTTCCATTTTACAGATAAAAACACAGGGATTCAAAGATGTCAAGTAACATATTAAGATGACCAAAAATTAAATGGCATGGTCAGAACTGGAATCCAGGTCTATTTGTCTTCAAAATTCCTAGTCCTTCAAGTATACCTGGTTGCCACACAGGATAAGGAAGAAATGAGAGGAAGAAGAGAGATAAAAAGATTTATTTTCTAACCAAGAAGCCACACCTAATTTACTTTAGAATTAAACCACATCTGGTACACATCACTTATGATTTAAGGGGCTTATTCTGAAAAATACTTTACATTTCGGTAAATACTGTAAGTAAGATGAGTATCATCTACAGGAAAAAAAGATTAAAGTTGGAGCCAGAGCCTCAGTAAAGCCAAGGACAAACAAATGCATGCAACTCATCTAGTGTTTCCATGCTTAACTATTTGTATAAACAAACTGATTTCTGTGCACATCTGGCACTGCAAATGTACACTATGCCTCATCTCTACTTTCGCATCTTAAATGTGATAACTTAGAATCCATTGCAATGTTGAAGCCTTCAAAAGAAGACCTCATGATTCATAAAAAATGTCACAAAGGACGAGAAAGGCTGGTGTGACTCAGAGTAGAGAATGGTAGCTTCAGTGAGTACTCACCACAATCTCAATCCCAAGTCTTTTACTTTTGAAGTTAACATATACGATGTCAAATCATTTCCAAAGGTCATTTAGGTACAATTATACTTGAATTATTAACCTTAATGAGATTTACTCTCTCAGCCCTTCTCTTTGTCTTCCTCATTGTCTCCTGCTGCTGCCCCTATCACAACACCATATATATGTTGTTCTACTACGCAAACACTCAGAAACCAGATAGTGAGAGAAATTCTCATCAGTGGCTCAATAAATATAACAGCATCACAATGCTTCACAAACAAAACTGTCCAAAGTGGAATTATCAATTGGTGAAGACAACATGGTTGCTGGTCATCCCTTTATCACCAACAAAGGACCAGCAGGTGGTTGAACTGTTGTCTTATTGCTTGATTAAACCAGAATGTAACAAGTCATTATTAGAAGTCATTAACTTAGGAAATAATATAATAAATAAGGTTTCAGTACTTTGATTCTATACAACTCTGATGATTAGAATATTTATCACAACAAAAAGGAAGATATATAGCATGGAAATGACTTGATTGGCATTATAAGGGAGTGTTTTCCAAGTCAGGACCCCTTTTGATAAAACAGTCCAACTCTTCAACAGAAAAGCTCTTGGTACAACACTAAATAGGGAAAAGTGGATGCAGGCGTATCTCCATCTAATACCCCTGAGTGGCCTTATCCTTTCAGAGTTTCTACTTTGATTACTATTGCCTCTATCACTGTTGGCTCTCAATGGGATGTGGCTCTACTTTATAAATCTAGCTTTTCATTAGTTCCCATTATCCCAGCAAAAGGGGCTAGAATTGTCAAAATGAACATTATAAACCATTAAGGAAGAAAAAAATACACTAAGAAAATACAAAAAGCATTTGTCACAGAATTCAGAATGGGGCATTTTCCTTGTTTCTCACATTTCAGCCAAAGTTTCAAAACTGAAAGCAATAAAAGATGTTTCTACGTTCTAAAGGGAGACCACAAGAAACCACCAGATACTAACCCCATCTCTTCAACAGATTGCTATGAAGTGGCCAGACTTGTTCTCCACTTTCACTTTCATCCAGGGGATTATTTAAAAGAAGTGTCATGTTAGTCAGGTAAGGTGATGCACACCTGTAGTCCCGGCTACTTGGGAGGCTGAGGCAGGAGGATTTCTTGAGGCTGCAGAGATCACACCACTGAACTCTGGCTTTGGTGACCAAGCAAGGCTCCATCTCTAAAACAAAAATTAACATTTTTTTTTTTAAAGAAGTGCCATGTCTTGTTCTCTCAAGTTGCTGTGCACTGGTTGCTTTTTAACTCTTTTCCCCACAAATGAAAGGAGTGACACCAAGAAAAAACACTATGGATTTTAGAGGCACCCATATGAATAAATAGGTGTCTCAGTCCCCTGGTGGACACTTCCTCAACTGTGACAATCACTAGGCTCAATCCAACTAGCATAGGAGAAACAGTCATGTTTCCTCCAGAGTCTGGGGATATATTAGAACCAAGAGGCAAGAATACATTTATTTTGGGAGGCCGAGGCAGGTGGATCACCTGAGGTCAGGAGTTCCAGACCAGCCTGGCCAACATGGTAAAACCCCGTTTTTACAAAACATATAAAAATTAACCAGGTGTGGTGGTGCACAGCTGTAGTCCCAGATACTTGGGAGGCTGAGGCAGAAGAATTGCTTGAATCCAGGAGGTGGAGGTTGCAGTGAGCCGAGATCATGCCACTGCCCTTCAGCCTGGGTGACTGAGTGAAACTCTGACTCAAAAAAAAAAAAAACCAAACCAAGAAAACATTTATTTCATGAATAATTCTGGCTGCAGGAGAATGTCTGGATCACTCCAAATTTTTAGGACGGGAAGAAAGGGCAGTAGTGGGACAAGTCCTCCTGGTGTGGCAAAGATGCACACATTTCCTGAAGATAAAGTGGATACCACAGAAAACAACAAATTTGAGTCTTTTTTGAGACAGTTTCACTCTGTCACCCAGGCTGAAGTGCAGTGGTGTAAGTATAGTTCACCGTAGCCTGGAACTCCTGGGCTCAAGCAATTCCCTGCCTTAGCCCCCTGAGTAGCTGAGACTTCAGGTGCATGCCACCATGCCCAGCTAACAAATAAATAAATAAATAATTTTTTATAGACAGGGTCTCACTATGTTGCCCAGGATGGTCACAAGTTCCCAGCCTCAAGTGATTCTTCCACCTCAGCCTCCCAAAGCACTGGGATTACAGGCATGAACCTCCATGCCAGACTAATTTGAACTGCCATGCCAGACTCAAGAAGGAAGTCTTCTAAGTGAAGCTTGCCAGCAGTGGGAGACTGTAGGACCTTCACGAAATGTACCACCAAGAGAGCATGTCACCCAAGCTAGAAGACTGCGCAGGTGGTACATGTGGATCATCAGTTGCCTGATATAGGGGATCTGAAGAACACAAGTGGGTCCACAAGAGAACCAGAGATCTAATGTCAGTCTCACCAAAGGTCACAGAGTGGGGAAAATTATAAGAACATCAGCTTAGGAAGAAACTTCTGCACCCATTTTATCAAACTCCTCTTCCCAATGCTAAAACCCTAGAGAATCTGGAACACATGAAAATAAAGAGTAAAAGAAAAGTCCATACTGTCTTCTCTCTGGAAGGTTCCCAATTCCCAGATGAACAAAAGGTACAGCCTATTTAGGATACTCTTAAGTATTCTACATAGTAGCTAACATTGAAAACAAGACAAATTAATGCCATTGACCTGGACCCAGAAAAACATTCAGTTCAAGCTTATTGTCTTAATAAAGTTAAAATTTCCTAGTGAAGCATTTAAGGTTCTTCACTATCTAGTCTGTATTTGTTCTCCTTTCTTACCTCCTCTCACTCATCTTGAAGACTGACCCCTAAGTCTTATCTTAAAAGTACTTTTTACTTCCTTTGCCTTTTACCACACACAGTGCCATGTCACATCTCCATACATGCACTCATCATTTTCTCTTCTCGTTCTCACCTGTTCCACCTTTCCATTCCCTAGAGACCCAGGTCAAATGTCTCCCCCGTTGCCAGCCTTACCTAAATCCTAAGGGCAGAATCAATTATACTCTGGCCTGTCCCCCACTGTACCTTCTTCAGACTGCTAGTAACCACAGCATTTATTCCACTGGAGTTCCACTAGTTACTTTAATGAAGGCCTTCCCAGTAGATCATGAGAAGTGAAACTTGTCTCCTCTATCCGTGTATTCCTGACTCACTAAGCACAGTCTCTACTCACAAAGAAGACATGCGCTGCACACTTATTAAATGCAGGAGTGAATAAATTACCACAGACAAAATTACTAGGTTCACAAATTCCATGTTCTTTTTGAGGCTAAAGAGGCTAGAGCTACCATTTTCATTATTGCTATGCTGGTGAAAAACAAAACACAAAAACTTACAACCAGCCTTTCTTTTTTATTTTACAAACAAGAAAAGTAGTCTACGGAAGTCTATGTCTAGGTCGAAACCACATAATGATTGATATAAGTAGCAACACTAGAACCCAGTTCTCCTGGCCACTGAAAATAATCAAGCTTTTAGACTTTCTACAGCTTTCCTCCAGATTGTGAGTAAATGAGAGAAGAAGTCATTGTAAATACTGTTTATGGATGTACCTTCAGTGCCTACAAAGTGCCTGACACATAAATTCAATAAATATTTATCCAATACATGAAGAAATAAATAAATGCAAATGTTGTACCTACTAAATCTCCTAAGAAAGATTCCAAATTAAAACAAGCCAACAAATCAATTACATTTTTATCCATAAAAATAAAATCACTGGGCTGGGCGCTGTGGCTCACACCTGCAATCCCAGCACTTTGGGAGGCCAAGGTGGGCGGATCACAAGGTCAGGAGTTCAAGACCAGCCTGGACAACATAGTGAAACCCCATCTCTACTGAAAATACAAAAAAAATAGCCGGGTATGGTGGCACATGCCTGTAATCCCAGCTACTCGGGAGGCTGAGGCAGGAGAATCACTTGAACCTGGGAGGCGGAGGTTGCAGTCAGCCGAGATTGTGCCACTGCACTCCAGCCCATGCAACAGTGTGAGACTCCATCTCAAAAATAAATAAATTAAATTAAATTAAATCACTGAAGTTCCTAAATGGAAACAATGCAGAGATAACATCAAAATTCCAACTTCAAGGTTTCCTTGAAGCCTTACATGTGTTTGATGGAAAATTTCCTCTTTTGCTTTCCAGAGAGCATTTTATTTTATATATATATATATATATATATATATATATATATATATAGTGTGTGTGTATGTGTGTGTGTGTGTGTAAAAGAAGACAGAGATTGACATCAATTAACCTGAAGAACGTTGTATCCTAAGGATTTGAAGTGAGGAAATAGAATTTATATTTAAATATCAATGGTTGTAATACATTATTTTGGAAATTTATTAATATCACTTATGGAAAATATAGAGATGACTGACTAAAAAAAAAAACAGCACAAGTTTGCAAACTTCCATATTTAAGAGTGATAGGATCTGAATCCAAAATGTCTGTGGACATCTAGAGTGGGCCCTTCTGACAGCCTTAGAGCTGGAACAACTGTCAGCATTGTGTGCTCTGGGGCCTGGCCATCTGCCCTGCCCTTTGGAGGAGCAGGAAATTATGAGAAATAGTCATGGGTTAGAAGAATTTGTGGGGGTGGCATCCTTGGAAGGATCTCGCGACAGTGCTGGTTGCCATAGCGCTATGATCTGGCATTTCCAGCGAGGAGAGATCTGAAATCTGCCTGCCATGCCAGAAAGTGGAGGCGGCAAGAAAAGAGGTACAATTCACAATGTGAAAAAATTTGGAAAGCACTAAACCACACTTTTAAGAGTCAGGAAGGGCTATCTATTTTTTTAATACTGCAAATTATCTTCTTGACATGTGATCTGAAGTTTATCAACTTTCAAAAGACAATTTGAGTGTCAGCTAAGCCGTGAACTGTCCGCAGGCATGTGCTCGAACAATTGTATTGCTATTGCTTTTGCTGGATTTTTGTACTCTCCAGTTCATCTTGCAGACCATTTTCAGTTTTCCTTCACTAACAAGATGCACATCCTGTTTAATTTAAACCAGAAAGACAGAAGGGCAATGAGACAGCATCTGAGGACTTCTCACTTAGAAAATTGTATTAAATTCTTAATCTGCTCACTGAACAGAGCTCCAGGAACATGTTTTCTCTGAATATATTTCACTAAAGAGAAAGTGCCTGCTGCATTGCCTCCCTGCTGATCATCTCATGTCACAATGCATGCACGTTTTCTACATAGTAATTGATGGTCTCAGTCCCCATAGAAAGGGAGGATGGAGCTAGCCCAGCAATTTAATAACCTATCATTATATACACCTCCAGCATGGGATTTGGGACCTCTCTACATAAGCCAAATGAGGTCTGTGCTTTCTCGTTGGAATTTTAGGATTTATTAATCCCTTTTATGCTCTTCTCATGAGTAGTCCAGTCTCAATTTCACTTACAACAAGGCTCTTCTCACCTCTCACCAGCCAGATGTTTATTATTACAGAAAAGAATTATATCTTACACATCTGTATAGTACTTATTGATTCTAGTTTCTATGACACTGTGAATTCTGAGAGCCCAATAAATGAAAGTTTAAATAATCCTCATGTACCTGAGACTCGGTTATATGATGATTTGGTGTAAGAAAAAGGAAAGAGCTGAAGACTGTAGAGGTATAAAGAGGATCAAGAGATTTGCCTGACAGTAGCAAGGCAGCAGAGTTAATTTTGTGAAGACAAGCAAGTTGTTTGAATTTTTTTTCTTTTTCAATTTTTTCCTGACACTCCTTGTTTCTGTAAAACCAGGGGTAAGAGACAACATCTGGAAGGAAAGACAGTGAGACACGGGTAATGTGGCTGCAGCCTGCTGGCTGCCATTCAGATATCTGCCAGATGAATGAAGGCTGCAGAAGCTTGCCTGACGTGACATTCGGTTATTCACTTAACAGGATTACAAAGAGCACTCCAAAATGCACATTTTCATAAGTATTTCTTTCAACTGAATTTTCTTTATTTTGTTTCTCTCATTTCTGATCAACTGGAAGTGAGTATTTCCACAGATATTTCCTGATGTCATGTAAAATAAAGCATAAAAATCTTCCAATAAAATAAGCATGTGATTCTTTGAGACTGACAAACTCATCTTTTAGTTAAAAGGCTTAGATAAAACATAATATTTCTCTCTGAAGCTGGAACTTAAAGGCAACATCAAAAGTGAAGGGGCTTCTATTAAATATAATTAGTTTTTACAGAACCCACAGGTCAAATTAAAGCACAGATTCTAAGCTTGGGCACCAATTCCAAGAATTAAGTTTACATTTATCTTTATTCCCACTTTCCAGTCCGTTTCTACTCACCTTTCCAGATGTATCTCTTGGTAACTTCTGATACTCCTACCTCCTTTTCCTTACCCCCTCAGGCCCATTGTTCCACCTCTGGCAAACCCCTCCATCCAAGAGTACCTAATTTACTTTCATTTGTCACTATCTTTTGCATGTGGCGATTTCTCTGCTTAGAACTGCAGCCTCCCACTGCTCCAGCTGAGAAATTCCTACGTTTTTAGAGCCTTCCCTGTTTGCTTCAGGCAGTTAGTGCTTCCATCTTTCTTGCATTAACAAGATTTTGTTATTATCTCATTTTTTATGCACACATGCATTTTTGTATCCTAGCCATTATACAAGAGGAGGCCCGAGTTGGGAGAAAGCTTCATGTGGGGAGAATCCTGCTTTGCAATCACATCTGCAAATCCATTGCATGGAAGCCAGTACAAAAGAAAAGCCTTAGCTTAACTGTTATATAATATTGGGCAAGTCACTTGAACTCTCTGAGCTTTAATTTCCGCAACTGTAAATTCAGTACAATAAAAGTTCCTAAATTATGAGGACTCCAGAATAAAATAATATGTGTAAATATGCCACATTTACTTTAAAGTGTTATGAGAATTTGACAAATGGAAGAGTAGAAACTGTTCCCATGTTGTTATTTCTCTAGTATACCCTAGATATCAACATTTTAATTATTTTAAAAGCATGCTGATGTTCTTATTGGCATTCTTCTGTTAATAAAGTAGGAACCTAAGTTTAAAAATCACCCCTGTTCTCAGTACTCTCCTTCTCCTTCTTGAAACTCTAAAGCCTGTTTCCATTGTGAAGCTTTTAAATTGAGATTATAAATATTTATATATTTCCCTGAATTATCCTCAAAACAAAAAATATTAACCCTTGTTTTGAATTTTTTTTGACATTTTAGAGTCTCATGAAAATGAACAGTAATTAATAAAGATTGTAAGTCTTCCCTCACTTCCAATGTTGGCCAAAAACTCTTAGCCTCATGAGAACTTCTGAAGGCAATGAGAATTTTTGCTGTGGAGAATAGAGTAACACAGAGAGAATAAGCTTTAGATAGCTCAGAACATTCACTCAAAACAGATCCCTCCTCTCCTGTGCCTTGCAATCACCAGGCAAACACCATAAATTCTGTTATATCAACAAGTCAGTTGTCAAGGAGCATCAGGCCTACTGGTTATGGAAGAATATATTAGACTCTGGGTGCTGGTCTTAAACATAGCATCAGCGCCAGCCGGGCGCGGTGGCTCACGCCTGCAATCCCAGCACTTTGGGAGGCCGAGGCGGGCGGGTCACGAGGTCAGGAGATCGAGACCATCCTGGCTAACACGGTGAAACCCCATCTCTACTAAAAATACAAAAAAATTAGCCGGATGTTGTGGCAGGCGCCTGTAGTCTCAGCTACCCAGGAGGCTGAGGCAGGAGAATGGCATGAACTCGGGAGGCAGAGCTTGCAGTGAGCCAAGATGACGCCACTGCACTCCAGCCTGGGCGACAGAGCGAGACTCCATCTCAAATAAACAAACAAACAAATAAACAACAACAACAAAAACATAGCATCAGTGTCTCAGGGTCTAAGACCTTTCAAGGGTCCCAGATAGAGATAAAGGTTATGCCATAATTCATGAATTTTCCTTCAGAATATTTAGATTACTTTTGGAGGATTCATGTAATATGTTCTTTTCAATGTGGATGTCCTAAGGTCTTTACTCTGCTGTTCTTAGGATTGTTCTATTAGGCCTTGGAATTTCACTCTTATGGGCATAGAAGAAAAGGCCTATTTAGCTCTAGTAATACAGTCTTTTATTTTTAAAAAATATATACGCCATAAGGTTTGCTTTTGTTTGAATGTGCCTTCCCATTAGTTTTACCTATATGAGCATCGTTCATAGGACTGTAAGAAGGTAATATCTTCCCATCTGGTGCAATACTCACGGGTGCTCTAAAGACACTATTTAATGGTATGAAATAAATCTCTGTAAAGAGTCTTAGTCCCATTTTCACCAATGTAGTATGTTTTTAGCTTTAAGCCAGTCACAAGATTACTTCATCTTTAAAATGATATTTTCTGATTCAGAAATAAAAGGCAAAATGAAACATTGCCAGGAAGTGGGTTGTACAGCAAGTATGGAAAACACCAAACCATATCAATGAATTCTTCCAAATTCCGAACAGCTATCTCCCCATAACTAACTTGAAGTAAGTCTGGCAACTAAATGATTTATTGATCTTTACTAACTATGACCAAATTATTTCATTTAATTTTAAGCTCATAAGATCTTAAGTGTTCTTAAGTGTTCTTAAGTGTCTCAATACACAAATTTTTGCCTAAGAAAAACTACCGGTGGTCGTCAGTTTATAAAAAAGCAATACAATCCAATTTGCTGGCAAAATTAGACCTAAGGAACTTCTCAGCAAAAGCAAGTATGAGGATTCAGTAGGGCTGTTACTCCATGATTCTAGGCATTTTTTTGGTCCTTCTTTAAAATTATTGAATGAAAACAAGAAAAACAAAGAAACCTTACAGTTCCACCTGGCTCTATCCTCTTTATTTTCACATCAGCAGAATGAAAGTCTTTTCAAAATCCAACACTATGGTTGAAAATGGCCCCAATTGCCCTATAAATGCTTTACTGTTCATTCTGAGATTTTTTCCCTCACAGCATAATCTCCAAACGGCTACAATGAGGCAATCTCAGATAAACTAAATGCCAGTATAACAGTATGAAGGCTGCAAAAAATCAAGAGAAACATCTCTACGAGACATACAGAGCAGAAGTGTTTCCAAGAATAATAAATGTGTAGTCTAATTTTTCCAGGATTTGGGAGAAGCTATTTCTGTTTGGTTTAGTATTTTTTTCCTTTATCATTTTTCTCTTGTAGATCAGAAAATAAATAATTTGTTTCAAGAGAGGCCCTGTTAAGATAACTGAATCATTCCATCACATATATTTGTCCTGCATCTATCCCTCAGGAGAGTCGATTATCCTGTTAAACTTGTAGGTTGGCTGCCAAAGAGTTGGAGGAGGAAAGGTCTAGAAGTTCTTATAATCTGGAAAGAACACACTGGGCATTTATACATAATTAAGCTACAGTCTACTTGCAGAAAGTTGACTATATAAGTCAATAAGGAATTGCTCTATTACCATATGCAACAGAAAGGTGAATTCAGTGCCTCAATCATCATCCTTTTCTACACAGAGACTCTTGTTTTGTACAAGTGTTTGCTTTGGGAGAAAAAAGTAGGGCTTAGCGAAGAGTGAAAATGCCTAGCTTTATTTTTGTAAAGGAGTAAAGATTATGAGTTCATATCAATTTTAGGCTATCTGTCAAATACTGAGGAATTTGAAAGATGAGTGAAATCCGTAGTTTTGTTAGGCTCTTTTTACTTGCTTGAACAAAACCATGCCCTGTCTGGTTTCTTCAACTGATGGGGTGGGGTTTAATTATTAAGTGCACCTGAGGAGGTAACAAGTCTTAGCAAATGGCCTCAACAGTGGTACATCAGACCTCAGACAGCAGCATTCTGGATGCTACAGAAACTCTAGAGCACAGTAAAAATACTGATACATCTCTGTTGTCATGGCTGAGCTTCTCCGTGTGTCTGTTGTTGGTGCTTCATGGCTTCTGTTTAGTGTCTCTTGACTTTTGATTCTTATTTATCTGTCTGTATCTCTTTATGGGATTCACATTCTCAAAAACTATTTTTAAAAAATTCTGATTGACTCAAATAGTCACTATGCACTTGTAATTAGGAAGATAAAATTTATAAGAAATACTTGCATTACATTTTGTGATCAAAGTGGGGCCACCAAATGATAGACAACATCATGGTGAAGGCAGGGACCTAAGGAACTGCAAGAAAATCTTCATTTCCATTCTTTATTATTATAATTATCTTCCATTATCACTGAACTTTTAAATAACAGTTATACTTCTAAAAAATCTGTTTCAGGCCTTGCCACTGCACACTCACTAGCAGCCCCCCATCCCCACCCCACCTGAGTGCTTTTGCTGGCAGTCCCTGATGAAGTGGCATTGCCAGCAGCCTAGGAATATATCAGCTTTTTCAGCACAACAGGTGTTTGACCACAAGGGGCCAGAGATCAAAACTGCAGGCCTGATCCCAGCCCCCGAGGATTAGAGCATGCAGCCCAGGAGTACTGAGCTAACCACTGGTGCCCTGATAGCATCCAGAAATGAATCTAAATGACTAAACCCAACTTATACCACAGTTAAACTGTCGAGGGAACCAAAAAATATAAAAGCAAAACATTCCATCCAAAGGACAGCAACTTCAATGATTAAACTAAATCAGCCCACACAGATGAGAAAAACCATCATAAGAATTCTCACAACACTAAAAGCCAGAGTGTCTTCTTACCTCCAAATGACTACACTTGCTCACTAGAAACTGTTCTTAACTAGATTGAAATGGCTGAAATAACAGACATAGAATTCAGAATCCTGCTGGCAAGGAAGCTCAACGAGATTTAGGATAAGGTTGAAACCCAATCAAAGGAAACCAGTAAGATGATCTAAGAGTTGAAAGATAACATAGCCATTTTAAGAAAGAACTAAAAGGAACTTCTGAAAATGAAAAATTTAGTACAGGAATTTCATAATGCAATTGGAAGCATTAATAACAGAATTCATCGAGCTTATGAAAGAATCTCAGAGCCCAAAGACCACTCATTTAAATCAATGCAGGGAGATAAAAATAAAGAAGAAAGAACTTAAAAATGGAACAAAACCTCTGAGAAATGAGGGATTACGTAAAGATACCAAACCTGTAGCTCACTGTCATTACTGACAAAGATGAAAAAGAGCAAAGAAATATGGAAATAATTGGATAAGTATTGAGAAATACTTCTCAACTATTTCTCAATATTCAATAAATATGGAGAAGCAAATATGGAAAACATATTTGAGAATATTGTCCACGTAAATTTTCCCAATCTTTGACATACAAATTCAGGAAATTCAGAGAACCCCTGTGAGATACTGTACAAAATGACCAAATCCAAGACACATAGTCATCAGATTCTCCAAGGTCAATGCAAAAGAAAGTATTAAAGACAGCTAAACAGAAGAGGCAGGTCATGTTCATAGGGAACCCATCAGGCTAACAGTGGATCTTTCAGTAGAAAATTTACAATCCAGAAGAGATTTGGGGCCTATGTTCAGTATCCTAGAAAAGAAATTCCAACCAAGGATTTCATATCCAACCAAACTAAGCTTCATAAGCAAAGGAGAACTAAAATCCTTTTCAGACAATCAAATGCTAAGGGAATTTATTACCATGAGACCTGCCTTACAAGAAATCCTTAAGGGAGTACTATACATGGGAACAAAAAGCTGATGCCTGCCACCACATAAAAGCACATTTAAGTACATAAGCCCATTGACACTATAAAGCAACTATACAATCAAGTCTACATAATAACCAGCTAATAACAGAATGACAGAATCAAATTCTTACATATCAATATGGACCTTGAATGTTAATGGGATAAATACCCTAATTAAAAGACACAGAGTGGAAAGTTGGATAAAAAAGCAAGATCTAACTGTATACTGTCTTCAACAGACCCATCTCATATGCATGACACCCATAGGCTCAAAGTGAAGGAATGGAGAAAGATCTATCAAGCAAACAGAATAAAAAGCAGGGGTGGCTATTTCCATATCAGAGAAAATGAGTTTTAATCCACAACAATAAAAAAGTACAAAGAAGGGTATTACATAATGATAAAGGGTTCAACTCAACAAGAAAACTTAACTATCCTAAATATATATGCACCCAACATTGGAGCACCCAGATTTATAAAACAATTTCTTAGAGACCTATGAAAAGACTTAGATAACCACACAATAATGGTTTGAGACTTTAACACCCCATTGACATTATTTGACAGCTCATCAAGGCAGAAATCTAACACATGATATTCAGGACCTAACCTTGACACTTGACCAAATGGACCTAACAAAAATCTGCAGAATACTTCATCCAACAAAAAACAGAATGTACATTCTCCTTCTGCACACGGCACATACTCTGAGATTGACCACATGCTTGGTTATAAAGCAATTCTCAACAAATCTAAACACCAAAATCATACCAACCTCATTCTCAAAGCACAGCATAATAAACATAGTAATCAATGTCAAGTAAAACTCCCAAAACCATACAATTGCATAAAAATTAAGCAATCTATTCCTGAATGACTTTTGGGTAAAGAATGAAATCAAAGCAGAAATCAAAAAGTTTATTGAAACTAGTGAAGAAAAAGATACAACATACCAAAACCTCTGGGACACACCTAAAGCAATGTTGAGAGTGAACTTTATAATGCTAAATGCCTACATCAAGAAATTAGAAACATCTCAAATTAACAACATAACATCATCCCTAAAAGAACTAGAAAAACAAAAACGAACCAACTGCAAAGCCAGCAGAAGAAAAATAATCAAAATCAGAGCCGAATTGAACAAAATTAAGACATGAAAATCCATATAAAAGATCAACAAACCAAACGTTGGTTTTTCTAAATAATAAACAAGATTGACACACCATTAGTGTGATTAATAAAGAACAAAAGAAAAAAATCCAAATAAACATAATTGGAAATGACAAAGGTGACATTACCACTGATCCAATAGAACTACAAAAAGCCCTAGAGACTATTATGAAGCCCTAGAGATTATTATAAACACTTCTAAGCACACAAACTAGAAAACCTAGAGAAAACACTTAACTTCCTGGAAATATACACCTCTTAAGATTGAACTAGGAAGAAATTTAAATCCTGAACTGACTAATAATGGTTATGAAATTGTATCAGTTTAAAAAAAAAAGAAAAACTACCAACTAGGAAAAGCCCCAGACCCCATGGATTCACAGTTGAACTATACCAGTTGTACAAAAAAGAAACAATCCTACTGAAATTATCACAAACAGTTGAGGAGGAGGAACTCCTCCCTAACTCATGCTATGAGGCCAGCATCATTCTGGTACCAAAACCTGGCAGAGAAACAATAAAAAAAGAAAACCTCAACAAAAAACAGGGAACCTGTATCTATGTTCTTAATGAACATAGACACAAAGATCTTCAACAAAACATTGCCAAACTGAATTCAGCAGCACATCAAAAAGCTAATCTACAATGATCAAGTAGGCTTATTTCCTAGGATGCCAGGGGTTGAGTTGAACATACACAAATTAATAAATGTGATTTATTGTATAAACAGAACTAAACATCTCGATAGACACAGAAAAGGCTTTTGATCAAACTCAGCATTCACTCTTGTTAAAAACCCTCAACAAACTAGGCACTGAAGAACACACCTCAAAATAATAAGAGTTATCTATGACAAACCCACAGCCAACATCATACTGAATGGACAAAAGCTAGAAGCATTATTCTTGAGAACTGGAACAAGACAAGGATTCCCACTCTCACTACTCCTATTCAAAATAGTACTGGAATTCCTACCCCCCATAAAAAAGCCAGTCAAGATAAAGAAATAAAAGGCATCCAAATAGGAAAAGAAGAAGTCAAACTATCTTTCTTCATGTATGATATGATTCTATACCTAGAGAACCCCATAGTCTGTGCCCAAAGGCTCCCAGAACTTATAAAAAACTTTGATAAAGTTTCAGGATAGAAAATCAATGTACTAAATACAAAAATTATGAGCATTTCTATACACTAATAATATCCAAGCTGAGAGCCAAATCAAGAACACAACCCCGTTCACAATAGCCAAAAAAGAATAAAACACTTAGGAATACAGTTAACCCAAGAAGTGAAAGATCTCTACTATGAGAATTTACAAAACACTGCTGAAAGAAATCACAGACAACACAAACAAATGGAAAAACATTCCATGCTCATGGATAGAAACAATCTATATTGTTAAAATGGCTATACTGCTCAAAGCAATTTACAGATTCAATCCTATGCCTATCCAACTACTAATGTCATTTTTTACAGAGTTAGAAAAAACTGTTCTAAAATTCATATGGAATCCAAAAAGATTCTGAATAGCCACAGCAATCCTAAGAAAGAAAAAAAAAAACCCAGCAAAGAGAAAAACAAAGCCAGAGGCATTACACTACCCAACTTCAAACAATATTACAAGGCTACAGTAAACAAAACAGCATGGTACTGGTACCAAAAAAAAAGACACATAGATCAAAGGAACAGGTTAGAGAACCCAGAAATAAAGCTGCACACCTTCAATCATTTGATGTTTGACAAAGTTGACAATAATAATCAATGGGGAAAGGACTCTTTATTAAATAAATGGTTTTGCAATAACTGGCTAGCCATATGCAGAAGATTAAAACTGGACCACTTCATTTCATCATATACAAAACTTGATTCAAGATGGATCAAAAATTTTAATGTAAGACCTAAAACTACAAAAATCCTAGAAGAGAAGCTAGGAAATACCATTCTCAACATCAGCCTTGGCAATAATATCATGATGAACTCTCCAAAAGCAATTGCAACAAAAACAAAAATAGACAAGTGGGATCTAATTAAACAAAAGAACTTCTGCACAGCAGATGAAACTATCAACAGAGTAAACAGACAACCTACAGAATGGAAAAAATTACTCACAAACTATGCATGCAACAAGGGTCTAATATCCAGGATTTATCAGGAACTTAAATCAACAAGTGAAAAACAACCCCATTTAAAAATGGGGAAAGGATATGAACAGACACTTCTCAGAAGAAGACATCATGTGACCAATAAGCTTACGAAAAATGCTCAACACTACTAATCATCGGATAAATGCAAATCAAAACCACACTGAGATACCATCTCATACCAGTCAGAATGGCTATTACTAAAAAGTAAAAAAATAACAGATGTTGGCAAGGTTGCAAAGAAAAGGGAATGCTTATGCTGGTGGGAATTTAAATTATTTCAGCCACTGTGGAATGCAGTTTGATGAGTTCTCAAAGAACTTAAAACATAACTAACCATTTGACACAGCAATCCCATTACTGGGTATATAACCAAAGGAATATAAATCATTCTACCAGAAATAATTCTACACATGCACGCATATGTTTATTGCAGCACTATACACAATAGTAAAGACATGGAATCAACCTAGATACCCAACGACAGTGGACTTAGTAAAAACAATGTTGTACATTTACACTATGGAATACTATGCAGCTATAAAAAAACCATGTCCTTTGTAGCAACATGGATGCAGCTGGAGGACATTATCCTAAGCTAATTAACAAAAAAACAGAAAACTAAATACCACATGTTCTCACTGACCAGTGGAAGCTAAACATTGAGTACACATGGACAGGAAGATGAGAACAATAGACACTAGGGCCTACTTGATGAGGGGGATGGGAAGAGGATAAGGGGCTGAAAACCACTACCAGGTACTATGCTTACGACCAGGTACTATGCTCACTACCTGTATGACAAAATCATTTGTACACCAAACCCCAGTGGCAGAATTTACCCATGTAGCCAACCTGCTCGTGTACCCCCTGAACCTAAAATAAAAGTTGAAAAGAAAAAAAAAATTGTTTCAGTATTGCTTGTAGGAATACATAAAGGGGGTATTGTGGAAAAATGATTGCCGCCTATAGTGGTGCAGTTTGCTCTGCTGAACAAAAGTGCCCAGGTAAGATAATTAATGAGAGCTGAAATCCAGCCTGAATTCTGGGCAACCAGCTATGCTCCCTGCTCAGCTTCACTCTAATTTGCACAAAGGCACTGACGGACAAGCAAACACCCTGACAACAACTATAGGAAGCAAGACAAGGAGACAAGCTCAAGAATTGAGCAGGGATCATTAAATTGCTATTAGTAGGGACAAGAGTAACATAACAAAAACACTTAGAAATATTGAGAGGGTATCTGGATTTTAATTATATGTTTGACGTAGACTTAAGAATTTTCTAAAGATATGAAATTAAAAGTAATCCCTAGTGGCTAACATCTGGGGAATATGTAACCCACACATTATGGAGCACTGCTATTGAATGGAATTCTCAGGACAGCTCATAGGCTGCTTCTCTCCCCTTTGTTAAGAGCATATGGTTGCCAAGTCTTTGCTATTGTGAATAGTGCCACAATAAACATATGTGTGCATGTGTCTTTATAGCAGCATGATTTATAGTCCTTTGGGTATATACACAGTAATGGGATGGCTGGGTCAAATGGTATTTCTAGTTCTAGATCCCTGAGGAATCGCCACACTGACTTCCACAATGGTTGAACTAGTTTACAGTCCCACCAACAGTGGGACTATTTCTCCACATCCTCTCCAGCACCTGTTGTTTCCTGACTTTTGAATGATTGCCATTCTAACTGGTGTGATGGTATCTCACTGTGGTTTTGATTTGCATTTCTCTGATGGCCAGTGATGATGAGCATTTTCTCATGTGTTTTTTGGCTGCATAAATGTCTTCTTTTGAGAAGTGTCTGTTCATATCCTTCACCCACTTTTTGATGGGGTTGTTTTTTTCTTGTAAATTTGTTTGAGTTCATTGTAGATTCTGGATATTAGCCCTTTGTCAGATGAGTAGGTTGCAAAAATTTTCTCCCATTCTGTAGGTTGCCTGTTCACTCTGATGGTGGTTTCTTTTGCTGTGCAGAAGCTCTTTAGTTTAATTAGATCCCATTTGTCAATTTTGTCTTTTGTTGCCATTGCTTTTGGTGTTTTAGACATGAAGTCCTTGCCCATGCAACCCAAATGTCCAAAAATGATAGACTGGATTAAGAAAATGTGGCACATATACACCATGGAATACTATGCAGCTATAAAAATGATGAGTTCATGTCCTTCGTAGGGACATGATGAAGCTGGAAACTATCATTCTCAGCAAACTATCGCAAGGACAAAAAACCAAACACCGCATGTTCTCACTCATAGGTGGGAATTGAACAATGAGAACACATGGACACAGGAAGGGGAACATCACACACCGGGGACTGTTGTGGGGTGGGGGGAGGGGGGAGGGATAGCATTAGAAAGTATGCCTAATGCTAAGTGACGAGTTAATGGGTGCAGCACACCAACATGGCACATGTATACATATGTAACAAACCTGCACGTTGTGCACACGTACCCTAAAACTTAAAGTGTAATAATAATAATAACTAACTAAATAAATAAATAAAAGAGTATATGGTTGCCATTGGGTCAAGTATTTATTTATAGCTCAATAAGACCTAGAAATAAGCTGAGACCAACTATTCTAATAGGTACTCTTCAACAGGTTCTCCTGTCCAGGTACAGATGTTTAACTATTCTTGTCAATAGGTTCCATAAAGTCCAAATATATTTTATCAACATTTGAAATAATTTTAAATAATTCTTAATTTTTAAATTCATAGTAACAATGAAAACATTTGTTTAAAAAATTGAGACTACATTGTGAACAGGAATTATAACTATGGTTACCTTAGAGATGCAGCCCCTCTATCGATGTAATCTGACAGTTGATTATGTAATAGAAACATTCTATTAAGGAGGAAGCAATTATTTTTAAATGATAAGATACATCAATTTATTACAACTTAAAATATAATAACATAACTTCATTTGCTAATCATTTATGTTAGGTGAAAGCCTTTTCTGGGAATTAGTCCACTGTTGGAAGCCTCAGATTATTCATCTTGTATAAAACCACAGCAATAATGAATGTCTTACACTTTCCAATTTCTGTTCATGTTAATGTGAAATGAAAACTTAAAGACACTTGCAATGTAATTTGAATGCAGAGTCATTTTATTAATGATTTCTTGCCATTTCTATAGTTATCTTGCCCAAATTTATTTTTGGCAGCTCAATTCAATTTTATTAGTCTTCTCAACACATTCCACTGATATTCATAACAACTACAACTCATTATTCACACTTATATTTCATCAAATAAAGTCATTCTTTTTTTTTGAGACAGAGTTTCACTCTTTCGCCCAGGCTAGAGTGCAGTGGTGTGATCTCAGCTCACTGCAACCTCCGCCTTCTGGTTTCAAGCGATTCTCCTGCCTCAGCCACCGGAGTAGCTGGGATTACAGGTGCGTGCCACCACACCTGGCTAATTTTTGTATTTTTAGTAGAGATGGGTTTCACCATGTTGGTTTGACTGGTCTCAAACTCCTGACCTTGTGATCGCCCACCTCGGCCTCCCAAAGTGCTGGGATTAGAGGCATGAGCCACCACACCGGGGCCCTAAAGTAATTCTTTTTAAAGCTTGACTTTTATAAACACATTTGATAAACACAAGGAATCTTGATAAGCTTGGAGCTCAACTGATGGGAGTAGAAGAGCCCAACTTACCAGACAATATTGTATTTGCTGCTATTGATCAACAGTCTGTGGGCATCACCATTAGGTGTCAGAGATGGAACACAGAGCATTTGTTCATCTGAAATGATTCAAGGAAAGTTCTTTTATACAACATATCATAAATCATATTCGGTGGAATTCTGATACAAACAACCAGTTGCCTCAGTACATACACCTGATGAAAATATAGACCTGAAAAAAAGAATGGCCTCTGTTCTTGTCTTTTCTTGATTGTTCATTTCCATATTTTGTTCAAATTCTCCTGATCATTCTCTATTGTTCTATATTGTTTTTATCCAACATGAACCTCTGTCACTATGTCACTTTCTTGTGTAAGGGTCTCAGTCTCCACCTGCTACTGATTTATTTGCTCAGATTATGCTTTAGGAAGAATATCTATGTTACAAATTGTTAAGGAGGTTTTCTTTTCCGGCAGTTCTGGAGTTTTAGTCACCTGGTTAACTAAGGATTTCTCTTTCTCGCTCTCTCTCTCTCTCTCTGTCTGTCTCTCTGTCTCTCTCTCTCTCTCTCTCACACACACACACACACACACACACACACACACAGAGCAAATCCAAATCTCTGATTAGAACACCTGGTCCCCTTTCCATGTAGTATATTCTAGTTACAATAAAGGGAAGGATATGTTTTCACATGCTGACTAGGAACATGAATACTATTATATTTCTTGGAGGCCAACGTCAAACTTGTCTTTGCTCCATAATCAAGGCGGTTTCTGGATAGTTTCAAATTCATCATATTTGAGCTAAAATATATTACAGAAAGGAAAACATTTCTGTTTTCTCATTTCCTCATTTATTCTTCATTTCTTCAAGTCCTCATTCCAATATGACTTTCTACTTAGCTTACTTTTCCATTCCATCATTCATTCTGCTCCTGCCATTCTGCTTTCTTACCATTCAGAAAATAAAAATATTGTTTCCCTCTCTATTCTTAAGGAAGGAAAAATTATTACTTTCTTTAAATTATGAAGTTTCTGGGAGAAAATTTTGAGTTTACTTATTTAGTTGCTCAATTAATACTTTAAAATCTACCACTCATGCAAACTACCTAAACAATTATTTTCTATAAAACCTGTCCCTTAAAGCAGAGAATCTTGCAGTATGCAAGATATATATGCTATTTGCCATCAGCATATAACTTACCTATCTTCACTTCACCTATTTAGGCTATTAATAGAAATAGCATTTCCTCTATTTTGTGGGCCTCATAATTAATGATCAGCATAGGAAAAATAGAAAATATAGATAAGCAAAATAAAACAAATATTTCAAAGAATGCAGATGAGTTGTTTGTAGGATACCTAACTTTGGGACTGTCCAAATGCTTTCTAATAGTTAGATTCAGTTTTTGCATTTTTGCCAGGAATATTACAAAATTGATGGTGTCTTTCTGAGAGTAGCATACCTAGAGGCATGTGACATCAGTTTGGTTGTCATGACATGTTAATTTGTCAAGAAGCAGGCTCTGATAGAAAGGCTAGTATGAAGGATTTATCAAGAAATGCTCTTGAGATTACCAGCTGGGAAAAGGCAGAAAGGAAAATGGATTTTGTACAGAGAAGGTGGGCTGTGTTGTAGTCTCAAAAAAAGCCTCCGCTGATCCCCCAGGAAGGAATAAGACTACAATGGCCCTTTAGACTTATCTAGCATTGAGTTAAGTGTTCTAGGCCTTTAGGCAGCTATTTCATCCAATTGTTGGATGGGGGCCACAATGGAAAGAGGGTATGCTCTCGAGTGAAATGACCTCTTCAATCAAGGCAATTCCAATGAGAACTCACAGCTGCAGGCTGTCTGACTAAAAGACCTTCACTGTGAGAATACATCTTTTAGTCCTGAAACAGGACTTAGGTGGCATCTCACAGTGTCTACTACATCCCATTAGTGGTAATGTTAACTTTGGTCACCTTTCTGTCATATTTCTCCACTGTAAAGGTAGCTTATTTCCTTTTGTAATTAATAAGCAATAATATAGGAAAAATGTTGACATTATGTAATTATCCTGTTCCCCAACGAATTTTACTGGATGATTTTACTAACCATTGAGAATTTCTGCCTCAATCAATTATAACTGCAATTGTTGACAAATTGTGATTTTTCTACTTGATCATTCTTTTTATATTTACTAATTAGCATTCTCCTATAAAGAAGAGTGTTGCTTTCCTTGATCGTTTATTAATTTATTCATTTTTATTAGCAATATAGACTTCTAAATTATATTTTTAATTTAATGAGATTAATCCAATAATTTTTTTATCTTCATGCTTAAATTGTGCCATGTTCGATCAATGGGGCCTTCATTAAGCTTTCTGTTCTTTTTGACATAAATTCTATCCACTTTTGAGCACTTCCTTAATTCTGGTTCTTGATCTTACTTCAGGTTGTTTTAGGCTCCTCTTGCATTTTCTTTGCCTTGGCCCTGGATTTAACCATTTTTCCAAGGTGACTTTCTTTTAGTGTGGGATGGTATAAAACTTAGAAACACTTTGGTTTATGATAGATATGTTTCTGGTAGCTAATATATAAATGATTTACAAAGTCTAGTATTTGTTATTCAATAATTTTACCCATAGTTTTCTTATTTTAACATTGGGATAAAAATAAATTTTGCACGAGATTATTGAGAGAACCTATGTAAAATTTTAGGACAACGTGTGGCATGTAGTAAGCATTCAATATATAATTGTAATCTTTATGTCTATTCCCAATGCCTGGTATATAGTAATTATTTAATAAATGTCTTATCTTGTTGAATATAATTGCCATATAAATAAGTAAATATGTAAGCAATTAAAAATCACATAAAAATCACCACAACGGTTTACGGGGTTTTTTTTTACTCCTTCTAACTTTACTAATGTATCTGGCTGCATGTTATTATTCCATTTAACCTAAAACATTAACTTTAAACAAAAACTATTTTGGGTAAACATCACTAGACATTTTTAAGTATTTACAAAATTAGTAAACTTTATTTGCATTTGCATAAATACTGATCTGTGTATATTGCACACATACTTTATGAGAAATGAGGAAATGTTACTCTAAATTCTCAAAGAAATTTGGGGAAGTGATTTATTCTTAATAAATAAACATCTGAATTTAAAAACATAATTAAAATTTCTAAAATAATTTTAGTACTTTAAGAAGAATTCTAGGCCTAAACTAACAATTACCTCTAATAAATGAAGTATATTCAAAATAGATTTTATTACTGTATTCTCCTTTTTTACAGTATTATATTTGTACCTAATTAGCAAGGTCATTATATTGGTAATCTTGGTTTATTTTAATCCACATGACTATGACTTCGGAAATTGAAAAATCACATCCACGACAAGTTAGATAATGTTCTTTAATGACTCCAGATGAAATTAAGTAATGAACAAATTTAACATTATCTAAGCCAATTACTGGGATTTTTTAAATGTATACACTTTTTTTAAACAAATATTTGTGTTTTAAAACTCTAACAGATTTGAAATTTTCACAATTACACAATTGGAAAAGAGTTATAGGGTTCATAACAACTGATGCAAATGATCCTTGCCCTGCTTGTAAAACATCTCAAGAAACAATGAAACATGTCTACAGCTAAAAAGACTGTATTTAAAGAGCATTAAACATCTACCAGTTATAATAATGAACTATTTTTAGAGAAGTTTTACTTATTTTCTACACTAAAGAAAATACTTCTAACTCCCAGCATTCTCAGGAGATAACGTATGCTGATTTCAAAAGAATTTAAACTAGACAGGGCATATCTGGAAAGAACCCATAGAATTATAATTAAGTCCCATATTTATCCCATGATTATATTTGAACATCTATTCAACTGAGCATTATTCAGTTATGATTATATCAAAAAAAGAATAAGATAAAATACGTATAATTTCGCATTTCTCCATATCTTAAACATTTGCATTATATCATGCTTATTTGTATCATGCATAATTTTCACATTTTACACCATGTTCCACTATATATTATATGGTATTATATCTTTAACGATTTAGAAAGTATTCAGTGAGATGTATTAAAGTAATATTGGTATAGGCTTCAAGAGCTTTTGGATTTTTGTTGCACCTCTGCTATCTATCAACATTTATTATGACTTTGTTTGTGTCACTTATGAGTTTTAGACCTTATTTTCCTTATTAGTAAAATGAAAATGTTTACAATGAGGGTCAAATGTGATACATAACAGGAAAGTGTTTTGAATAGTGTAAGTGTACATAAGTTTTAGACATTTTGGAATGACTTATCTTGTAAAATAATATTTATAGAAAAAATGCTCTGGTGCATTGAGATTTCTTTTGACATTAACTCTAGGTAAAGGGAGAATGTTACACTAAGAAGTTTCTCATCACAAGATGGGGCTACACAAAGTATTAATAAATGAGTCCAAGCATTCTAGGCTTATCTCTACTCCATGTCTTATTCATCTTACCTATGTTGATGATCTAATTATTTATCAAGTTACTTTGACTAAGCTTTATGGTTCCTATCATATGTTAATCCTGTGTTGAGTGTCATGAATACAAAGAAAGATAAAGCAATGACCCTGAACTCAAGGAACTTATTATCTAGTAAGGAAGACAGGAAACCAACACAAACTGCATCAAGAATGTGATGAATGGTATCAGTTAGAGTTCAGATCTGACCATGTGCAACAGAAAATCCAGAAAATAGTGGTTTAACAAAATAAATTTAATTTTATTTTAACATTATAGAGGAAGTTAATCTAGGGCTACTGCAGCAACTAAACTATGTCAAGACCAAGGTCTACATGATTGTTTTTAGTCTTTCGTGGTTGGTGGCAATATGGTGGCCACAGTTCCAGCTATTGTATCTGCATTTTAGGCAGAAAGTAGAGAAAAATGCAAAAAAAAAGAAAAAAAAATGGAGCATGTGCTATCTGAATGTATCTCCCTTTTAAGAAGTTTCTTAGAACCTCACACAACAGTACTCTTAACTCACTGGACAGATTTATTACCTTTGCCGTGATTATCACCTCCCATGCTTGAAAGGCAGAGAAATCAAGTTGCTGCCACAAACAAAACTAGAATTCTCTTGTAAATGAATATATACATATGCACATACATATACATATATCTTCCTATATGAACATTGCATGGGCTATTTGAAATGGTTACCATGGAATTATAAAGAAAGAGCATCCAAATCAAACTTGATTGTGTAGTGTTAATGTGGATCTTCATTCCTCTCCAAAAATACCTCTCAAAACCTACTACCCCACCCAATCTCCCTCAGACCTGTAAATTACACTACCATCCCACTATATCTATTCCATTACTAAAACCAGAAATCTTGGAGTCATTGCCAGTTTTCCCTATATTTCTCCTAAAAGACATTTTGTTCCATCTTTAAATATTCTCAATGTGTCAATATCTCCATTCCTCTGCCATCATTTACACCCTAGATCTCAATACTTTTCATTTAACTGTTGCAGAAGCCTCCTAACTTGTCTTCTCACTTTCACTCTTGATTTTGTCAATTCCTTCCTCTGCTCACATGGTAACAAGAGTTGTGTTTTCTTAAAATGTAATTAAAACCAAATTATAACTCTTTTATTTAAAATTCTTCAAAGATTCCCCATTGCTCTTACAACAAAATGCAAATTTATCCAAAAACAGTAGGACTATGCTAGAGGGCTATAAACCCCAAATACTGACCCAAGCTCTAGCTTCAATACTACAGAGAAAATGCCAAAATGAGTCCAACTGTCAAAGAGACCAATTTTACCATTTAACAACTGTGAGCCCAAGAATAATTCCCCTCACCTGCCTGAGCTTTCTTGTGTGTAATAAGAAAGTTGACCTGATTAACACTAATAGTTCTAAAATCCTATGAAGAGCAAAAGCAGTCTGGGTCTGCTATTAAAAAGTTTTTAGTACTTTAGCTGTGCACCTGTCTGTTCTTTCACAAGGTAACTATTAATGTCAAAAGGCCATCCGTTTTTTCAAAGTTCCATCTGTATATAATTCTGTCTGACACAGTTTTTTATCAGGATAGGCAGATGGTAGATTAGCTCCAAAAACATACTGTAGCATCATTAGTGTAACTCAATCCCAAATGCAATACTGGATCTTCTTGAGTTCAGATGCCCTTAATTATGCTCATTCCAAGCATATGGTTGCCAAACAAATCAGTAAGTTTTTATTATGTTCTTAAATGCAAACTGTATTTTCTTGAAAAAGCTTATTCCTTATTACTACTCAGAAAACAAGTTAAATACAAACTGGCTAAATAAGCATAGAAATAGAATTTAGTAAACTGCACCTTTGTGCCCCCTAGGAAGAAATTAGAACATATTTCAGAATAACCAATTAGCTCAAAAAGTTCATGAAAATTAGCAAGTAAAATAATATGTCTACTTTACATATTCCTCTAACAAATATTTACTTGGTATTTGTATACCTGATACAGAAAACAAAAATATTCATATTATTTTGTGCATTATATTTTCAATATACTTTGACATTGAAAGTACTATTTACAATCTGTGTAAAACATTATACACATTATGCCTAATAAAATCCATATGCATAAAATCCCTCAGTCTCTAAGAATAGCATGTACTCCGAATCGACAACTCCCATTGGCTCTTTCCTTACTTGTAGTCTTGTCATCAGCTGATAAAACAATTCCTTGTCTCCAAAATCCTTGCCCTCCCTTAAGCTTCTATTTTCCATCATTGGAGATATAATCAGCGAATCCAACTGTTCTTAACAAACGTTTATATCAAGTCCTGTCACTGCTCCAAAGGAGCCATTACAATGAATAATTTTATGGGTAGTTTGGGCCCAAAGAATCCTAAAAGACTCATGACAGCCTATTGTGTCAAATAGGCTTGCAAAATAGAGGCCCTCAATTTGACTGTCAAATACAGAGTCAAATCACTCCCCAGGATCAATAATGTGCATGTTAAGAGTCTCTCAATACACAAAGATATGAGTCATTTTATTCTAGTTCATCAGTGACTTATCTTGTTCAAAAGTGCCTTAATCAGAGCCAGGAACAGTCCTTAACTGACTGATACAGCCACTTTTTCGCCACCCTTTAAAAAGGCAACCCTTTTTAAAAAATTCAGTCATTTGTCAAAACTGCTTAATTTGTGGCAACTCAAAGATGCTCTTTGCTTATCTTCCATGGAGTTGGTCTTATCTACTACGTCTGAAATTATTTTAATTTTATAGTACAATAAAAGTAGTCCATTGCTACAGAAAGTCACATATTCTCTTATGAGTAACCTCAATGACACAGCTTAGTTTATCAAATTAACAAAATTGATGCCTTGGGAATCTTTAGGAGATTATATAAAATAATATGATAATTTAATGAGGGGAAGAGAGAGGGTACTTACTGGTAAGGACAACTCTAAGAAAAGCATCTCTTCCTTTCCTCTTTGCATAACAACTAGGTGGCATGGAAGAGACTGAGCCCACTCCAGCTCTAAAGTTGGACTCTGATGGATTGAAGCCATTTGGGTCATTTTTAAATTTAGGTGAGATCACATACCTAAGGCCTAAGCTAATCAGAACATGGTATTCCATTGATTTAGTGAACAGTTCAGGAGTGGGCATGTAACCAAATTATTCTACTCATAAAAAGACTCAAGATTTTTTTATTTCACAGTTAAGAAAAGAAAATCCCTATCTTACTCCAGGTGTAAATGAAAATAACTAGAGGCCGTGGATGCTATAGCTGGCAGCCTTCTTTCAATCATGAGATGAGCCACCCTGAGGATGAGATGAATACATGGAGGAAGTCATCACTGAGAGCCACAGGGACATGGGTCTGCCACCTCAATGACACCATTCAAGTCATTAATGTTTATTAATGTTTGCATCAAACCAACCCTAAAGCCCACATTCCCACAGGATTTTTTAGTAATGTAAGTCGATAAATATCTTATTGCTTGAGCCAGGTGCTAGAATCCTAAATTTTTAATAAGCACTAATCAACGGGCCTTCTAGAGAGGTTTAACAAAGGGACAGGAAGTAGACAGAATATGGGAATGATGAATCAGAACAAATGAAGCTTTGTTGATCTGGCAATTTTTCCTAAAACCTCTATAAGGTTATAAACTGTGAATAGTTCTCAAAAGTGTATAAAGTGTTTAGACCATAAAACTCAATTGTATGAACACCAAAGAGTAACTTTATAAAGTAATACACTTTAATTTTTATTTTGAGCCTCTATTCTGCCTAATGGCAGGAGATTTAATTCCAAATAAACTTAACCATTTTAAGTGTCTATTGAGTCAATTCAAGTTTTTTCTTTCCCTTTCTTCTAGAGGGGCATCAATCAACTAGATAATTTATGTAACATCATGGCACTGATGGGTAACATTGAAAGGATCATCATCATTTGCCCACAATGAGAGCCATGGATGAATATCATTCTGTCTGTCCCTCACAGTGGTCATACCTCCCACTGGCACACAGTGGTCTCAGTATTCTGTTCTCTACACTTTGCTCATGAGAACCATTTGGATTAGTTCACCCTTTCACAGCCACCTTTAGGCACTAATCTGTGTCACAAATAAGTCCCAGGTGCTCTCCTCTGTCATCCTAAAGATATTGGAGAATCCAGTGTGGTAGTATTGCTCATGCAGCTATGCCTAAAATGTCAACTTCCTCTTTAAACTTCACTGGTATTATATCAAGCAAATCTTGTTTGCTTTCTTGGGCTCCACTCAAGAAATGAGAACATATGTTCTCTATTCTCAGATGCCCCAAATTGCCTAGATATTTTTATAACTTGAAATGGGGAGTAGAGAGTTTTCCTGGAGACTTACTCCAACACCACACTCTCAAAGTTCTGTTAGCTTTCCTCTCTTTACCAGCTCAAAGGTTTTACTTATGGTAGATGAAGTAGACTTACTAATAGTTCTCCAAAGATGTCCATATCTTAGTCTCTGTAACCTCTGAGTATGTTGCCTTACATAGCAGAAGGAATTTTTCAAATGTGATTAAATTAAAGATTTTAAAACAGGGAAATTATCTCAGATTACTAGGTGGGCCAATGTCATCACAAGACTTTTTTTTCAACTTTTATTTTAGATTCAGGGGGTACTTGTGCAGGTTTGTTACTTCATATTGTGTGATGCTGAGGCTTGGCTTACAGTTGAGCTCATCACCAAGGTAGTGAACATAGTACCCAACAGTTAGTTTCAACACCGGTGCCTCCTCCTTCCCTCTTCCTTCTTGTAGTCCCCAGTGTCTATTTTTGCAATCCTTATGTCCATATACACCCAATGCTTAGTACTTACTTATAAATGAGAACATGCGGTACTTAATTTCCTGTCTCTGTGTTATTTCACTTAGAATAATGGCCTTCAGCTGCATCTATGTTGCTGCAAAGGAAATTATTTTATCCTTTTAATGGCTGCACAGTATTCCATCACACACACACACACACACACACACACACACACACACACACACACACACATATATCACGTTTTTCTTTATTCAATCCACTATTGATGAGCACCTAATCAATGGTGCTCATGGAATCAGTAGCAAATACCTTGATTCCATGTATTTGCTATTGGGAGTATTGTTGCAATAAACCTACAGGTGCATATGTCTTTTTGGTAGAATGATTTCTTTTTCCTTGGGTATATACACAGTAATAGGATTACTGGGTTGAATGATAGCTTCCTTTTTAGTCCTTTGAAAAATCTCCAAACTCCTTCCCACAGTGGCTGAACTATTTACATTGCCACGAGCAGTGTATAGGCATTCCCTTTTCTCTGCAGCCTCACCAACATCTGTTATTTTTTGACTTTTTAATAGCCATTCTGACTAGTGCAAGATCGTACCTTACTGTGGTTTCTATTTGCGTTTTTCTGATGATTAGTAATGATGAGCCTTTTCTCATATGTTTGTTGGCTGCTTGTAGGTATTCTTTTGAGAAGTGTTTGTTCATGTACTTTGCCCACTTTTTAACCAGGTTATTTGGTTCCTGCTTGTTGATTTCTTTGAGTTCTTTGTAGATTCTGGAGACTAGAAATTTGTCAGATGCATAGTTTGTGAATACTTTCTCCCAATCTGTAGGTTGTCTGTTTACTATGTTGATCATTTCTTTTGCTATGCAGACTCTCTTTAGTTTAAGTAGTTCCCACTTGTCAATTTTTGTTTTTATTACAATTGCTTATAAGGACATAGCCATCAATTCTTTGTAAAGGCTGATGTCAAGAAGGGCATTTTCTAGGTTTTCTTCTTTGACTTTTATAATTTGGGGTCTTAAATTTAAGTATTTAGTCCATTTTAGTTAACTTTTATTATAGTAATAGGTAAGGATCCGATTTGATTCTTTGGCATACGGATAACCAGTTATCCCAGCACCATTTGCTGAATAGGGATAACTTTGCTCTTGCTTATTTTTTGTTGATTTTGTCAAAGATCAGATGACTGTAGGTGTGTGGCTTTAGTTCTGCATTCTCTTTTCTGTTCCATTGATCTACAAGTCTGTTTTTACATGAGTACCGTACTGTTTTGGTTACTGTAGACTTGTAATGTGGTTAGAAGTCAGGTAATGTGATGCCTCAGGCTTTCTTCTTTTTGCTTAGGATGGCTTTGGCTATTTTGGGCTTTTCTTTTCATTCTATATGAGGTTTAGAATAGTCTTTTCTAATTCTGTGAGAAATGGCATTAGTAACTGGATAGGAATAGTATTGAATCTGTAGATTGCTTTTGACAGTATGGCCATCTTAACAATATTGATTATTCCTATCCAAAGACATGGAAGGTTTTTCAATGTGTTTGTGTTTTCTGTGATTTCTTTTAGCAGTGTTTGGTAGTTCTCTATGTAGAGATCTGTTACCTCCTTGGTTAGATGTGTTCCTAGGTATTTTTCATGTGTGGCTACTGTAAATGAAATTGCATTCTTGATTGGGCTGTCAGCGTGAACAATATTTGTGTATAGAAATGCTACTGACTTTTGTACATTGATTATCCTAAAACTTTACAGAAGTTACTTATCAGTTTCAGGAGCTTTTTGGTGGTGTATTTAGTGTTGCCTAGCTAGAAGATCAAATTATTTGCAAAGAGAAGTAGTTCAATTCCTTCTTTTGTTATTTGAATGCCTTTTATTTCTTTCTCTTGCCTGATTGCTTTGGCTAGGATTACCCATTCTATGCTGAATAGGAGTGCTGAGAGTTGGCATCCTTGTCTTGTTCCAGTTCTCAAGGGGAATACTTCCAGCTTTTTCTCATTCAGTATGATGTTGTCTGTGGGTTTGTAATAGATGGCTCTTATTATTTTGAGGTATGTTCTTTCAATGTGTAGTTTCTTGAGGGTTTTTTATCATGAAAGGACATTGGATTTTATCTAAAGTTTTTCTACCATCTATTGAGATGATCACATGATTTCTGTTTTTAATCCTGTTTATGTGGTGAATCACATTTATTGATTTGTGTATGCTGAACCAACCTGCATCCTAGGAATAAAGCCAACTTGATCATGGTGAATTAACCTTTTGATGTGCTTCTGCATTCAGTTTGCTAGTACATTGTTCAGGAGTTTTGCATCTATGTTTACCAGGGTTATTGGCCTGTAGTGTTTTCTTTTTTAAAAAGTAAACAAAATTGACAAACATTTAGCTACACTAAGGAAAGAAGAAAAAGTGTCTAATAAAATCATAATTGAAAGAGAAAAAATAGAATTAACATATGATCCAGCAATCCTAGTTGTTTACCCAAAGGATTTGAAATCAGTTTGTTAAAGAAATTTCTGCATTCTCATATTCATTGCAGCACTATGCACAGTAGCAAAGTTAAGGAATCAACCACTGATGAATGAATTAAAAAAATGCCATTCCTAGCAAATTTACCCTTGAGCTAGAGATTTCACAGCTTGTCAGGATTTAATTTGCATCCCAGAATTGCCTCCATTTTGAGAAAAGGAGCAATTATGACAGCAACTAATTCACTTTTTTAAATACCTCATATTACTGCCACATGAAGAACATTTAAGCATGGCAGGCCATAGAGAATCCCTTCAAGTTTGTACCTTCTAATTGAGTTATTTTACACTTTTTGTCTCTAATCTTCCAGCTACCAAGGTGTCTTTCATTTATTACCTGTGCATTAAATTCTTTACAACGGGCACATGTCAGTTCATTGGGGCTACTATAACAAAATACCATACACTGGGTGGTTTATAAACAACAGAAAGCTATTTCTTACAGTTCTGGAGAGTAGGAATTCCAAGATCAAAGCATCAGCAGAATTTGGTGTCTGGAGAGGACCTGCTTCCTCATAGGCAGTTCCTTCTCACTGTGTCCTCGTGTGGAAGAATAGGTGGGCAGCTCCCTTTGGTCCCTTTTATAAGAGCACTAATTCCATTCATGAGGGCTCTGTCTTTATGGCCTAATCACCTTGGAAAGGTCCCACCTCCCCATTACCTTAGGGGTGAAGATTTTAACATATTAATTTAGGGTGGGCATTCAGATCATAGCAGCACATATGAAGGAAGGAAGGTACTGGGCCACTCAGCATTCTGCATTCACCCTTGTAATTGCTCCACAGCAAGGAAGCATTCATTCAATAAGGCAAAGAGTCACTGGTGGTGACTTGTTTTGTCTCCTTTCTGCCAATTCCTTTTCTAGAAATTCTACCTCAAAGTCTTTTAAAATTTAAAGGTAAAAGTTATCCTCATCCTAACATAGCTGAAGTTGGTCATCTACTTCTAGCTCTCTTAGCTCTCCTCTGCATACAGTTCCTCCCTGAAAGATGCCATTCACATTTATTCCTTCACAGTTCAGCTTCATAAGCATTTCTATGTGGGTACCTCTGTGAGCTATATGTCTCTAGTTTCTGTTCTCCAAGTTCCAATTCTACACATTCTACTCCCTACTCTACCTTTCAGTGTTGCTGAGTCAATGTTATCCAAAACATAGTATTTCCAAACCTTCACCACCATCTCCTCTACCTCCGAAACAGCTATTGTTTTCAGGTAAAGTCTAGATTGGCACCGTTTAATATAACTACAATGAGAGCCACATGTGTAATTTTAAATTTTTTAGTAGCCACATTAAAAAAAACAAAAGAGAAACAAGGGAACTTTGTCTTAATAATACCTATGAAATAATATATAGTTAACACATTTTATTTAACTGCATCCCAATATTATTTTTAACATGTCATTTATACAAAAAAAGATATTTTACATTTTTTCACACTAAATCTTCAAAATATGGTATTTACACTCTCAGCATATCTTATTGTTACTAGTAGCTACCATATTGAAGAGTGCAGGTTTACACTCATTCATCTGTAATTCAAGACTATCCTCACTCAGATTCCAGCTTCTTCTCAGCCTTAGCTCCTGCTACTCCTCCTCAAGCACTCAACACTCCTCTCAGAGCAGACTCTTCCTTCTACACTTCCTGTACTTCCATACATTTGTATTTGTTGGCACCATTCCCTCTACACAGAATTCCTCTTTTCTGCCCCTCTTACTAACCCACATTTCATGGTCTCTGAACACTTGTAGAAAACGTTATTTCTTTTTAACTAACCTAGAATGATTCACACGCCTATAAGGTCAATATTTTTTCAAGGTTCCTTTTTCCTCTGTGTTTCCCTCATGCTGTCACTCTTACCTTTCTTACCTCATGCTGTCCCTTCTACTTTGATAACTGAAAGTTATTCTTAACATGATGCTTAGCTTTGCAAAAGTAAGAGGTCAAACTGGGCCTCCCAGTGTTTTAGTGGCTAAGAAAATAGAAGATTGGTAGCTGCCACAAGACAATAGTAAAATATAATCAGGGATCAGATTACCTATACCAAACTTCTTAAAATATTCTTCTAAAGTCTCTGAGAAGAATTAAAGATTTATTTCAAAAGCAACTTTTTTCCAAAGATATAAGAAAGCATGCCTGATTGTCTATTAACCAACTGAATCTTAATTCCTTGCTTGAAAAAAAAAAGAAGGTATTTTGAAATGTTAAGCTTCACATTAAAAAAAATGGAGATGACATCAGCAACATGACAGAATAGAAAGCTCCTGACTTTACACCCACAAATTCAGCAAATAAGCATCTATTCACAGATAAATTCCCTCTAAGAGAAAGTCAAAGACTAGCTGAGAGACTCCTGCCTACAAGGCAACTGAGACAACATTCACATCAAATGGTTAGGAATATCTGAGGCACACACAGGCATGGACCCTGTCCTTGGCACCGCAACATACAATTGAGAAAGGAATACCCAACACCCAGGTTCTCTCTGTGAAGAAGAGGGCTTGGGCCTGATAGATAGTGCCCTAACTCTAAGGTTCCTAACTGTAAGGTTCCTCATAATTTGGCTGTTACTTCACCAAATGTGGAAAGAGAGGGGATTAGACATATGCAAGACTCTATAGATCACAGGAAAAAAAAAAGTGGCAATTTGATATAAGTGACTAAGTGCTATAAGGAGCTTCATCTCCTGGTTGCAGTGCAAAGGAGGGGCCTTTCCAGGAGGGGTTTATAATATGCTCTTCCATGGCTACTTGGTAGCCTGGTTTCCTACTAACTTGTGCCAGGGAGTTAAAGGGGAAGACAAATGTTAACCCAGCCAGCACCCTGAGAAGCAAACCAGCACTCCTGGAGCATCCTCTCATGACTCACCCAAGGGATAATGCCAAGTCCATTAAACTCCTGGAAGGCATTTGTCCACACATCAAGCACTCCAACTTTTCCCGCTTCCACTCAAAGGACTGCATCCTAAACCTCACAGCTCTGGGAGCAGTGGGGACAAAGTATATGCAAATCTTTATAGACCACAGAATAAAGTACAAGTTTGGTTTTTTTGTTTGTTTGTTTGTTTGTTTTTTGAGACAAAGTCTTGCTCTGTCACCCAGGCTGGAGTAGAGTGGTGCAATCTCGGCTCACTGCAACCTCCGCCTCCCAGGTTCAAGCGATTCTTCTGCCTCAGCCTCCTGAGTAGCTGGGACTACAGGTGTGTATCCAGCTAATTTTTATATTTTTAGTAGAGATGAAGTTTCACCATATTGGCCAGGCTAGTCTCGAACTCCTGACCTTGTGATCTACCCGCCTCAGCCTCCCAAAGTGCTGGGATTACAGGCATGTGTTACCATGCCCAGCCTAAATAGAAGTTTTATATAGGCATGCAAGCACTTCCAGGGGCTTCAACTCCTGGGAGCAGTCCAGAAAATGGGCTTCAAAAAAAAATGCAGCTCTCTGTTTTTCCCTGGAAGAAATTTATGCCACATATTGAGTGTCCCAACATTTACAGCTACCTCTTCAAAGACTCAATCCTAAACCACCTGGTTCTGGGAGCAGAAAGGACTAGGCACATGTAAGCCTCCATAGATCACAAAACAAAGAGGTGGTCTTCAAGGAGCGAAAATATTTTCAGCCACTACAAGCCCTTGGAGCAGTCCAGAAATATGAAGGGGTGTCATGCAGCTCCCATTTTCTCTCCAAAAGAAGCTTACAGCACACACTTCCAGTGGCTACTTGACAGCTTGGCTTCTAACAAACTTACATCAGGAAGTTAGTTGTGCAGACAAACAATAATACTTCGGCAGCCAGAGTAGGGCACTTCATGAGCCTCCTCTCCAGCTCACCCTAGTGATAAATCCAAGCCTACCCATTTTTTCCTGGAAGGAGTTTGGTCATGCACTGAGTGCCACAACTTCTATAGCTCCCACCCAAGGGACTGTCTCCTTAACAAAGTAGCTCTGGGAGTCAATGGGGTTTTGCATTTCTGAATGACCTAGACCACAGAAAACAAAGAGGTAGATGCACAATGAGTCCCTTTCCAGCAACTACCTCCTCAGGACCAGAAATTGCAGCCTGAATATATGTATAGTACATCTACTGAATGTACGTACAGGAGAGAGTGGAATATATACCCATGCTCAGCTTCATGATGAGGAGAGAAGAAACAAAAACATACAGCCAACACTTCTACTTTTTCAGCTATATCTAGAGTGTCTGGCTCCTATATTTTCAGTCCAAGGGTACTGAGAGGATGTGACACCTCCTAAGCTTTGGGGGCTGCCAAAAACAAATAAGCAAGTCTGGACAAACCCAATGTAAAAGGCAGCTTAAAATCTTTGGTCAGATAGAGTGGTGAGATCCTTCTCCTACATGAGGCCAGTCTGACAAGTCTGGTAGATGTAGTCATCATTTCTACTGCACAGAAAACAATACAGAGAGACAAGAACAATAAAGAAAGAAGAAAATATATTCAAAACAAAAGAACAAGATCAATTTCCAAAACAGACCTATGTGAAGTGGAGATATGTGATTTACACAACAGGGAATTCAACATAACAGTCATAAAAATGCTCACCAAGGTCAAGAGAGTAATGTAAGAATAAAGTGACAATTTCAACAAGGGATAGAAAGTATTAAAAAGTATCAAACATAAATCATAGATCTGAAGAATACTATAACTGAACTGAAAAATTCAATAGAGGTGTTCAAGAGCAGGCTAGATCAAGCAGAAGAAAGAATGAGTGAACTGAAAGGCAGCTCACAGGATATCACCCTATCTGAAGAGCAAAAAGAAAAAAGATTGAAAAAGAGTGAAGATAGCTTAAGAATCATAAAATGCCATCAACAGGAACAACTCATGCAATACTAATGTGCCAGAAGAAGAGAGAGCAAAAAGGAACAGAAACCATATTCAAAGAAATAATGACAAAAGACTTCTCAAGTCTGGGGAATAAAACAGAAAGCCAAAAGTAGGAAGTTCAAGGTACCTCAAATAAGATAAATTCAAAAATACTCACACCACGACACATCATCAAATTATGAAAAGGTAAAGTCAAAGAGAGAGTGTTGAACTCCATAAAATTATCAATGGCTCTCTCAGCAGAAACACTACAAGTCAGAAGGGTGTAGGATGATATATTCAAAATTTTAAAAGGAAACAAAAATACCTGCCAACCAAGAATACTATACCTAATAGTCCTGTCTTTTACAAAGGGGTGATCAAAACGTTTTCAGACAAACAAAAGTTGACAGAATTTATCACTACTAGACCTGCCTTACAAAAAAAATGATTAAAGGGGTTCTTCAAGCTGAGAAAGAGGATGATAATTAGTAAAATGAAAATATACAAAAGTATTAATATAAAACACACTGGTAAAAGTAAATACATTGTCAAATCTGAAACACTCTAATATTGTAATGACAGTGGCTAAATAAATTGTACTTCTAGGATAAAGGTCAAAAGTGAAAATAATTAAAAACATCCAAGGCCAAAATAAATTAAGAGATACAAATTATAAAAAGATATAAAGTATGAAATCAAAAATATAAAATGTGGCAGGAGGGGAAATAAAAGTGTAAAGTTTGTATATGTGATAAAAATTTTTTGTTATCAACTGAAAATAGCCTATTTATACATGTAAGATGTTCTATGTAAGCCTCAGGGTAACCACAAATCAAAAGCCTATAATAAAAACAAAATTTTTTTTAAAAATCCGAAGTCTATTGTAAATTGTGCTGCAATAAATATATGTGTGCATGTGTCTCTGTAGTAGAATGATTTATATTCCTTTGGGTATATACCCAATACTGTTATTGCTGGGTCAAATGGTATTTCTGGTTCTAGATCCTCAAGGAATTGCCACACTGTCTTCCACAATGGTAGAACTAATTTACATTCCCACCAACAGTATAAAAGTGTTCCTATTTCTCCACAGCCTCACCAGCATCTGTTGTTTCCTGACTTTTTAATAATCGCCATTCTGACTGGCATGAGATGGCATATCATTGTGGTTTTCATTTGCATTTCTCTAATGATCAGAGATTATGAACTTTTCTTCATGTTTCTTGGCCACATGAATGTCTTTTTTTGACAAGTGGCTGTTCATACCCTTCGCCCACTTTTTGATGGGGTTGCTTTTTTTTTCTCGTAAATTTTTTAAGTACCTTATAGATTCTGGATATTAGCCCTTTGTCAGATGGATAGACTGCAAAAATTTTCTCCCATTCTGTAGGTTGCCTGTTCACTCTGATGACAGTTTCTTCTGCTGTGCAGAAGCTCTCTAGTTTAATTAGATCCCATTTGTCAATTTTGGCTTTTGTTGCAATTGCTTTTGGTGTTTTCATCATTAAATCTTTGCTCATGCCTCTGTCTTGAATGGTATTGCCTAGGTTTTCTTCTAGGGTTTTTATGGTTTTGGGTTTTACATTTAAGTTTTTAATCCATCTTGATTTAATTTGTGTATAAGGTGTAAGGAAGGGGTCCAGTTTCAGTTTTCTCCATATGACTAGCCAGTTTTCCTAGCACCATTTATTGAACACGGAATCCTTTTCCCATTGCTCCTTTTTGTCAGATTGTTCAAAAATCAGATGGTTGTAGATGTGTGGTGTTATTCCTGAAGTCTCTGTTCATTGGTCTATATGTCTGTTTTGTACCAGTATCATAGTTTGCCTTTGGGTAGCATGATGTGTCCAGCTTTTTTCTTTTCACTTAGGATTGTCTTGGCTCTATGGGCTGTTTTTGGTTCCATATGAAATTTAAAGTAGTTTTTTTTTTCTAATTCTGTGAAGAATATCAACGGTAGTTTGATGGGAATAGCACTGAATCTATAAATTAGTCTGGGCAATATGGCCATTTTCATGATATTGATTCTTCCTATACATGAGCGTGGAATGTTTGTTCATTTGTTTGGGTCCTCTCTTATTTCCTTGAGCAGTGGTTTGTAGTTCTCCTTGAAGAGGTCCTTCACATCTCTTGTAAGCTGTATTCCTATGTATTTTATTCTCTTTGTAGCAATTGTGAATGGGAGTTCATTTATGATTTGGCTCTCTGCTTGTCTATTGATGGTGTGTAGAAATGCTTGTGATTTTTGCACATTGATTTTGTATTCTGAGAATTTGCTGAAGTTGCTTATCGCTTAAGGAGTTTTTGGGCTGAGACAATGGGGTTTTCTAAATATAGAATCATGTTGTCTGCAACAGGATACAATTTGACTTCCTCTCTTCCTATTTGAATACACTTTATTTCTTTCTCTTGCCTGATTGCCCTGGCAGGAACTTCCAATATTATGTTGAATAGGAGTGGTGAGAGAGGGCATCCTTGTCTTGTGCCAGTTTTCAAAGGGAATGCTTCCAGCTTTTGCCTATTCAGTATGATATTGGCTATGGGTCTGTCATAAATAGCTCTTATTATTTTGAGATATGTTCCATCAATATGTACTTTATTGAGAGTTTTTAACATAAGGGGCTGTTGAATTTTATTGAAGGTCTTTTCTCCATCTATTGAGATAATCATGTGGTTTTTATCATTGGTTCTGATTATGTGATAGATTACAACCAAGCCAAATGGCCATCAACGATAGACTGGATAAATAAAATGTGGCACATATACACAATGGAATACTATGAAGCCATAAAAAAGAATGAGATTATGTCCTTTGCCGGGACATGGATGAAGCTAGAAGCTATCATCCTTAGCAAATACAGGAACAGAAAACCAAACATCGCATGTTCTCACTCATAAGTGGGAATTGAACAATGAGAACACCTGGACACAGGGAGGGGAACAACACACACTGGGTCCTGTTGTGGGGTGCAGAGCAAGGGGAGGGAGAGATTTAGGACAAATACCTAATGAATGCGGAGCTTAAAACCTAGATGACGGGTCCATAGGTGCAGCAAATCACCACGGCACATGTATACCTATGTAACAAACCTGCACATTCTGCACATGTATCCCAGAACTTTAAGTAAAATTAAAAATAAATAAATAAAATGTTTTTAGAAAATGAAAATATAAAAAAATTTTAATTTTTCTTTAAAAATAAAAATCCAAAGTCTATCACGATGGAAAGCCATCAAACCACAAAGAAAGGAAGACAGAATGGATTTACACAATGACCAAAAGAAATAACAAGCACTAATAAGTCCATGCTTATCAGTAATTACTTTAAATGTAAATGGATTACATTTGCTAACAAAAAGGCAGAGTGTCTGAATGGATAAAAAACAAGACCCGGCTGGGCACAGTGGCTCACCCCAGTAATCCCAGCATTTTAGGAGGCCGAGGCAGGCAGATCACCTGAGGTCAGGAGTTCGAGACCAGCCTGACCAACATGGAGAAACCCTGTCTCTACGAAAAATACAAAATTAGCCAGGCATGGTGGCACAAGCCCATGATCCCAGCTACTAGGGAGGCTGAGGCAGGAGAATCACTTGAACCCAGGAGGTGGAGGGTGCAGTGAGCTGAGATCGCACCATTGCACTCCAGCCTGGGCAACAAGAGCGAAACTCTGTCACACACACACACACACACACACACACACACACACACACAAAACCAACACCCAACTAAAATCTTACCTCATTTTATTGCATATCACTTTATTTTGCTTCTAATACATTGTAAGTTTTGGGGGTTCTATTTTTTTTTAATTGAATGTTTGTGGCAAACCTGCATCAAATAAGTCTATTAATACCAATATTCCAACAGCAGTTGCTCACTTCATGTCTCTGTCATATTTTGTAATGTTTGCTATATTTCAAACTTTTCATTTTATTATATCTGTTATGGTGATCTGTGATCAGTGATTTTGATGTTACTATTGTAATTGTTTTGAGGTGCCACAAACCATGACCATACAAGATAGTAAACTTAATCGATAAGTGTGGTGTGTATTCTGACTGCTCCACTAACTGGCCATGACCTGCCTCTCCCCCTCCTGGGACCTCCCTATTCCCTGAGACACAACAATATTGAGATTAAGGCAAATAAAAACTCTATAATAACCTCTAGGTGCTCAAGTGAAGAGTCACACATCTCTCACTTTAAATCAAAAGCTAGAAATAACCTTACTAAAGATAACATATCAAAAGCCAAGACAGACCAAAGCCAGGCCCCTCACACCAAATGGATAGCCAAGTTGTGAAAGGAAATAAAAAGTTTTTGAAGAAAATTAAAACTGCTATGTGAGTGAACACATTAATGATAAGAAAGCAAAACAGTCTTTTTGCTGATATGAAGAAAATTATAGTAGTGTATATGGAAGATCAAACCACTCACAACATTCTTTTAAACCAAAGCTTAATCTAGAGCAAGGCTTTAACTCTATTTAATTACATGAAGGCTGAGAGAGGTGAGGAAGATGCAAGAAAAAGTTTGAAACTAGCAGAGGCTGGTTCATGAGGTTTATGGAAAGAAGCCATGTCCATAACATAAAAGTGCAAGGTGAAGCAGCAAGTGCTGACATAGAAGCTGCAGCAAGTTATCCACAAAATCTAGTTAATGTCATTGATAAAGGTGACTACACTAAACAACAAATTTTCAAGGTCTAGGTAGATAAACAGCCTTATATTGGAAGAAAATGACATATAGGATTTTTATAGTTAGAGAAGAGAAGTCAGCCTGTTTTCACAGTTTCAAAGGACAGGCTGACTCTCTTGTGAGGAGCTATTGCAGCTGGTGACTTTAAATTAAAGCTGATGTTCACTGACCATTCCAAAAATCCTAAGGCCCTTAAGAATTATGCCAAATCTACTCTGTCAATCCTCCAGAAATGGAAGAACCAAGCCTAGATGACAGCACTTTTATTTATAGCATGGTTTACTAAATACTTTAAGCACATTCTTGAGACCTGCTCAAGGTGAAAACTATTTCATTTAAAATATTACTGCTCATTGACAATGCACCTGGTCACCCAGATGGAGATGTATAAGGATATTAATGTTGTTTTCATGTCTCCTAACACAACATCCATTCTGTTGCCTGTGAATCAAGACAGAAGACTTCTATCAAGCCTAACTTTCAAGCCTTATTATTTTGACCTTCAAGTCTTGTTATTTAAGAAATACAGCTTATAAGACTATAGCTGCCATAGATAGTAACTGCCCTGATGGATGCAAGTAAAGTAAATTGAAAGTTTTCTGGAAAAAGATTCACCATTCTATATGTCATTAAAAATATTCTTGATTAATGGAAGAAGGGTGAAATATCAACATTAACAGAATTTGGGAAAAGGTTTGGAAAAAGTTTCCAAACATCACTGAATGACTTTGAGGGGTTCCAGACTTCAGTGGAGGAAGTAACTGCATGAGTTGTGGAAATAGCAAGAGAACTAGAATTAGCAGTGAAGACTGAATATGTAAATAAATTGCTGCAGTATCATGATAAAACTTGAACAGATTAGAAACTGCTTCTTATGTATGAGCAAAGAATGTGGTTTCTTCATGAAATCTACTCTTTGTTAAGATGCTGTTAACATTGTCAAAATGAAAACAAATGATTTAGAATGTACATCAACTTAGTTGATAAAGCAGTGGCAGAGTTTGGGAGAATTGACTCCAATTTTGCAAAAAGTTCTATGGTGGGTAAAATACTATCAAACAGCATTGCACATTACAGGAAAATTTTTTGTGAAGAGAAGAGTAAATCCATGCAGCAAATTTTATTGTTGTCTTACTTTAAGAAATTGCTATGGCCACCCTAACCTTTAGCAACCACCAACCTGATCAGTCAGCTGTCATCAATATTGAGGCATCACTCTCCACCAGTGAAACGATTATGACTCACTGAAGGCTCAGGTCATTGTTAGCAATTTTTAGCAATAAAGTATTTTTAGTTAATATATGTACTTTTTTACACATAGTGCTATTGCACACTTACTACACTGCAGTATAGTATAAACATAATTTTGATATGTACTGGGAAACAAAAATATTTTGTGACTTACTTTATTGCAACATTCACCTTATTGCAATGGTCTGATCAAAATCCTCAGTATCTCCAATGCATGACTCTATATGCTCTTAAAAGAGACTCACATCACCTTAAGAATTCTCATAGATTGAAAGAGAAAGGATTGAAAAAGGCATTTCATGAAATGGAAACAAAAAGAGAGCAAGAGTGCAAAGGTAACTATACTTAATTGAGACAAAATAGATTTTAGGACAAAAGTGTAAAAAGAGACAAAGATTATTAAACAGTGATAAATGGGTCAATCCATCAAGAAGATATAAGAATTGTAAATATATATATTTATATATAATATATATTATATTTTATTTTATATATAAATTATATATTATATCATATTATATATAAATGTACATATGTGCCAAGCATCAAATCACCTAAATATAAAGCAAACATTAAGAGATCTGAAGGAAGATACATACTGTAACACAGTAATAGTAGAGTATGCTAGTACCTTGCTTTCAACATTGAAAAGATCATCCAGGCAAAAAATCAATAAGCACCCATTTGAATTAAACTACATTTTAGATCAAATAGACCTAATGGACATATACAGAACATTCTACCCAACAGCAACAGAATTCACATTCTTCTCAAGTACACACAGAACATTCTCCAGGTTAGATCATATGTGAAGCCACAAAACAAGTCTGAACAAATTTTATATTGCAATCATTTCAAGTATTTTTTTTCTGACAATAGTAGTATAAAACTATAAATCAATAAGAGGGGAACTGATGAATAAACAATAAACATGTGAATATTAAACAATAGTCTCCTGAACAACTGTTGGTTCAAAGAAGAAATAATTAAAGGAAAATTTTAAAATATCTTAGACAAATGAAAATGGAAACACAACATACCAAAACTTATGAGATGCAGTGAAAGCACTGCTAAGAGGCAAGTTTATAGCAATAAACACCTACATCAAAAAAAGAAGATATTTAATAAAAAACCTAATGTTATTCATCAAGGAAAAATGGAAACAAACTAGGCCCCAAGGATCAGAACATAAGTAAATGTAATAGTGACTGGTAAAACAATACAAAAGATTAATAAAACTAAGAGTTTATCTTTTGAAAAGATAAACTAAATTGAAAAATCTTTAGCTAGACTAAGAAAAAAGAGAGAAGATTCAAATACATATAATGAGAAATGAAACAGGAGACATTATAACTGACATCACAGAAATATAAAGAATCATTTGAAATTATTATGAACAATTATAAACTAACAAATTGGACAACTCAGAGAAATGGATAAATTCCTAAAAACATATAGCCTATTAAGACCAAATGAAGAAGAAATTGGAGATCTGAACAGACCAATAAAAAGTGAGGAAATTGAACTGGTAATTAAAAGTCTCTCATCAAAGAAAAGCTTAGAATGTGATGGCTTCACAGCTGAATTCTAGCCAATATTTAAAGAAAAAACAATACCAATCCTTCTCGAACTGCTCTGAAATATTAAAGATGAGGAGATAATTCCAACCTCATCTTACAAGGCCAAAATTACCCTAATACCAAAGCTAGACAAAGACATTACAGGAAAAGAAAGTCACATGTCAGTATCACTGAAGAACATAGAAGCAAAAATCCTCAACAAAATACTAGCAAACTGTATTCAACAGTATCATAAAAGGATTATTTATCATGATCAAGTGGGATTTATCCCTGGAATGCAAGGTTGCTTCAACATATGCAAATCAATAAATGTGTTTCACCATATTAATAGAATGGACAAAAACAATATGATCATCTCAATAGGTGAAGGAAAAGCATTTTTTTAATTTAACATCATATTATAACAAACTTTCTCAACAAATTTGGTATAAAAGAAAGTTCCTCAACACAATTAAGGTCATATATGACAAGTCCACAACTAACATTATACTCAATGATGAAAAGTTAATGGCTTTTTTTCTAAGATCAGGAACATGACAAGGATGCCCATGTTCACCACTTCTGTTCATCACAGTACTGGAGGTGCCAGCCAAAGCAATTAGGTAAGAGATAATTAAGCTCAGCTCTTTCAGGACTCCAATAGGGATACACATTTATTTAAAACATTTTAACTAAACAAAGAGTGAATAACACTATTACCCCTGGAAAGGAAAAGTTGGCACCTTATTTATTGGTTAATCTCATCTGCAGAATTACCTATTATTCCATATACCTACTTTCTTTATGTTTTATAATAATAGAAATTTTCAAAAATCTATGCTTATTCTAAGGACACAACATAAAGCCATACAAAATTGAGTTTTAAATTACATTTTATACATTTTATAGCTGTGGGCAAAACATGAAAATTTAGCATTTATGCTCAGGAATTCCTATTGACTTCTAAGAAAAATGTAATTCATCATTGCAAATTAGCTAAGGTTCAGAAGTCAATACCTAGGAGGAATATATACATATATAAAATAATTATTATGCATATAATATATGTATTGTATATAATGTGACTGGTTTTTATATATGTGTATATATATGTATATATACACACACACACATATATATATAACGTATGAATAATGAGATTCTTTTTAAAAGAAAAATAAATCTGAGGATATATTCATTCAGTCTGCCATTGGATCCATTGTTAGGAAGGAAAAATATCAGTTAGATATTTTGAGTTTTTATACTGCTCTGAAAAAGCATCCAAAATTAGCTGGATTTTTAAACCACTGTAATTTATAAGAATCACTGTATTTATAAAGCACACTTAGTGGTACATCTCAGAAGTACTGCTTCCAGTATTTTTTGACCAGACTTGAAAAAATCTTGCTCTGAAACACAAGGTTGAGATAATTTATCAGAACCTGAAAAATCCTACAGTGTCCTGTTCCACATTTTTAGCTTTGAAATTTATGAATTGTTATATAGAACTTACTATGTATTGCCTGTCCTGTCTCTTGCAAAAATGCTTTTCAAATTTGCTCTCCTAAAGTATGATTTGGAATTAAATAGAGAGCTATATTTTGTAGCCTAAAAAAAAAAAGTACTCCTAAAGCAGCAGAGCAATAGAGTTAGCTCAAATCATCATCTGAGGCTAACCAAGGAAAGTGGACCCAAGATTAACGGCCTTTTGATGTTTGCCCACTGCTAGCACATGCCCCTGCTCACCTGCCCATTTGGTTCACAACACCTTTGGAATAGTCTTGCCAAGATATGTGTTTGCTTATTTTTTCAGGATGTTCTGTCCATGATTTTCTGTTCATCCTCCTTATTGAGGGGTGTTCTTTCCAGGATTTTCTATTCATCTTCCTTATTCGGGGATGTTCTTTCCAGGATTTTCTATTCATCCTCCTTATTCAGGGATGTTCTTTCCAGGATTTTCTATTCATCCTCCTTATTCAGGGAACCCCCAGAGTAGAGACTCACTTGTCCCTGGTCTCATTATTCAACACATGCCACAACAGATTTAGCTTTTCTGTTTGCTTTTAAAACTGTTCAGGAAAAGATAAGAAGCTGCTAGGCTGGGTTTCAAGACATATTACCCAAAAATATAACACCTTGGCATTGGAGAAAATAGCAGAAGCAAGAAGGTCACTCTCATCTTCCTCTCACTCTTTTCCACTGAAGCAGGTCATAAAACTTTGGAAGGTCACTCTCTGGCCTTCTCCCACCCTTCTCCCCTGAAGCAGGTCAGAAGACCTTCATTGCAGAAGTGCCCTCCCTATACTGACAGGAAGGAACATCCTACCTCTGAAGTCACAGGGACACAGATAAGAATCTGAATAAATAGACCTTGCTAGATTTCTCCCAGTTTATTACCGTTAGATCACCTCCTTTGGTCCTTCCTTCATATTTCTCCACAACTTTCCACTCTTTATCAAACCTAAGCATAAAAATACACAAGTTTACCCATTTCTTTGGGTCTTCATTTCCTTATGAAGGCTGTTTGTCATATAAAAACTTGTATTAAATACATTTATATGCTTTTATCTTACTAATCTCTCCGTTATTACAGGGACCTCAGCCATAAACCTTTAATAAAAGAAAGATTTCTTTTGTCCTACAAAGCCATCAGTTCTTAGCAATGAAAAAGGAGGGTTAAATCAATCACTTTCTCATGAAGGTGTGCTAAGTATTCTGTTGCCGTGTTTTACTTCAACATCATGATCTCCCCAATGATTTACAAATATATAAATTTGTCCTGAAACTAATAATGATTTATTATCTTAAAATTATTTGGAGACTCTTTTATCAGATAATATAAAATTGATTAGTCATTATTTTCTCTGATTTTTTTCTACTAGTAAAAACAAATTAAAGGGTTTTACAGGTGAAAAAAATTGTTTTGTGCAATAATATATTCTCATTTTTTAACTTGTATCCTCCCCTCAAACATGTGGCAAATACATCTGAAGTGATAAAGTAAATTTAAATAGCTCAAATTGTGTTCATAATCATACAAAGTAAAATAAATTGATATTTATTATCATAATTGTTCATCAAACTACTCCTTTTCATGATAAATAATAACCAACAAATACTGATTATAATTTAATCCATGTGACCACTCAATTTTTCTAGCCCCTCTTGTATTCTGTCCAGTTTGCACATATTGGTCTTTTGCTCCCACACCTTATATTAGCTTTACTCCTTTTGGGCACCAATTAGCAAACCACTTGGCAACTGAAAACATGACAGTTTGGGGAGCATACTTTCTGTCTAGAACATAAGGAAAAAAGAGTAATGCAAAATAATACATCACATGGTGTTTCTGATGGAATCGTTTCAAAGGTTTCTCAGACTTCTTTGTTACTGATCTCTGTCTGCCTCATGAGAAGGGAGAAATCTTTCCTCATAAGTGTACCTTTTGTTTCCCTAAGCTAAAGTCACCTTTTTAAAGTTTGTTCATTGGAATGTGGAAAGGACAGTGACAATAAGTCATCCATAACATATGTTGTAATTTCCCTGTGTTCAGAGATTATTTAGTATGCTAAAAGCTGAGTCCATTAGCACTAAAGATGAACTTTCAGGATATGATCTCTTTATAAAACCTTCAAAAATATTACCATATCTATGTGGCAATCAATTTAGTTTTGTGGTGGATGACAGCTAGTAAAAGGTATATTCTCATTGACTTTAGTGAGAGGTGACAGCGTGCTGGCAGTCCTCAGAGCCCTCGCTCACTCTCGGCGCCTCCTCTGCCTGGGCTCCCACTTTGGTGGCACTTGAGGAGCCCTTCAGCCCACTGCTGCACCGTGGGAGCCCCTTTCTGGGCTGGCCAAGGCCGGAGCCGGCTCCCTCAGCTTGCAGGGAGGTGTGGAGGGAGAGGCACGAGCGGGAACCGGGGCTGCGCCCGGCGCTTGCGGGCCAGCTGGAGTTCTGGGTGGGCTTGGGCTTGGCGGGCCCCGCACTCAGAGCAGCCGGCCGGCCCTGCCTGCCCGGGCAATGAGGGACTTAGCACCCGGGCCAGTGGCTGCGTAGGGTATACTGGGTCCCCCAGCAGTGCCAGCACACCAGCGCTGCGTTGGATTTCTCGCCAGGCCTTAGGGGCCTTCCCGAGGGGCAGGGCTCGGGACCTGCAGCCCACCATGCCTGAGCCTCCCACCCACTCCATGGGCTCCCGAGCAGCCCAAGCCTCCCCAAGTAGCGCCACCCCCTGCTCCGTGGGGCCCAGTCCCATCGACCACCCAAGGGCTGAGGAGTGCAGGCGCACCGCACAGGACTGGCAGGCAGCTCCACCTGCAGCCCTGGTGCGGGATCCACTGGGTGAAGCCAGCTGGGCTCCTGAGTCTGGTGGGGACGTGGAGAACCTTTATGTCTAGCTCAGGGATTGTAAATACAGCAATCAGCACTCTGTATCTAGCTCAAGGTTTGTAAACACACCAATCAGCACCCTGTGTCTAGCTCAGGGATTGTGAATGCACCAATCAACACTCTGTATCTAGCTACTCTGGTGGGGACTTGGAGAACCTTTGTGTGGATACTCTGTATCTAACTAATCTGGTGGGGACGTGGAGAACCTTTGTGTCTAGCTCAGGGATTGTAAACGCACCAATCAGCGCCCTGTCAAAACAGACCACTTGGCTCTACCAATCAGCAGGATGTGGGTGGGGCCAGATAAGAGAATAAAAGCAGGCAGCGAGAGCCAGCAGTGGCAACCCGCTGGGGTCCCCTTCCACACTGTGGAAGCTTTGTTCTTTCGCTCTTTGCAATAAATCTTGCTACTGCTCACTCTTTGGGTCCACACTGCTTTTATGAGCTGTAACACTCACCGCGAAGGTCTGCAGCTTCACTCCTGAAGCCAGCGAGACCACGAACCCACCAGAAGGAAGAAACTCCAAACACATCCGAACATCAGAAGGAACAAACTCCAGATGCGCCACCTTAAGAGGTGTAACGCTCACCGCGGGGGTCCACGGCTTCATTCTTGAAGTCAGTGAGACCAAGAACCCACCAATTCCGGACACATTAGGACAATATTTTTATAGACAACAAATATTTTCAGCTAGCATTTGCCATAATAATCTATGAAAAGCTACCTTTTCCAATTCCATTTTTGCATCACTTAGTAGTAAATCTCACTGATTCTAAGACACACTTCTTACATTTTAACATTTCTGGGATTGCAGTATTTGTCACAATCAGGACACCTTACAACCCCTGACAGCCAGCACCACTCATGCTGCAGATGTCCTGGCCTGGTAATGCCAGGCTCGTTACTTACAATGGCTTAACAGGGATGCCCAACCTTTCCATAGTTCAGACAATAGCCATTAAAGGACCATTTGAGAAGTGATGAGTTATGATTGTTGTTGGAAAACCTTCCTTTAACCACCCCTAGAAAGCTAAAGAAAGTGACCACATCAACACTTGGGGAACGGGTATCAACAGCTGGGCAAGGAATCCCAGAGAAAGAGTAAAGGGCTTTTTAGGACATGTTGGAACACACATGTTCATGGTGGAAGGAAAGGATAATATTTTGTAGAAAGATGAACATCTATGACTATGTCAAAAAGTGGCATGGAAGAGCAGACTGTACATGTGAAGTAATGTAGGAATTCCTTGCATAATATATTTTATGTATATCTCTTCTACATTTATTCGGAAGAATAACATATGGTAAAAACCTATGTTTAGTATGTTGAAAGAACTATTTCAATAAGTATAAAATATAAATCTATAGTAATAAGATGTTATACCATGATTTAATTGCCTTTTTTATCCTCCCATTCTTAGTGGTAGATAAAGTAAGAAGAGTTTGTTTTAAATCAAAGGAATCAAATTCTATGAACTATAATAGCTCTTTTGGGTTAGGTATTTGAGCTGACTGACCTCAGAAGTACATAATAAGAACCACTGTGAGTTGCAACAATATATCCTTTTTAAGGTTACCTTTTTCCAAGATAGAAAAGCTGATTTCTTATTGGTGACTAATTATTTTCAAAATCTTTAATTTTTCCAAATAATATTGAAACAATCATGAAAAGAGCCAAAATACCAAACATAGTATTTCTTTCATATTTACTTGAACTTGTAGCTGACTTAAAGGAAATGAAACATCTTGGCTTTATAAATTGTGTTTCATGGAGCCCAAATGTCCATGAAAAGTAGTTACCCTTCCTTGGAGGATCACATTAGAAGAGATCTGAGTACTTTTGTGATAACAGGGGCATTTTTCCCAATTTTTAAGTTTCTAAATTTATGTTTTCTCTTCTTGACTCCAAATCTGCCATCTTCGCTCTTTGAGAGAAAATGTTTTTCTAAGTGCAGTAACAGAGAATGATGAGAGCATCTGAAGAATAGACATTCTTCTTGAAAAAGCTAGAGATTCAGAATAAAAATTTACAACTTAAAAATATTTGAAAACAGGTTCTAAAAGAAGCCTTGTTTTTCAGTGTTTTACTGGAGGCAGTGTGATAATAGAGGAAGGAAAGTGGGCTGCAGAGGCAGAGACTGACTTTTGAAAAGTAGGTTTCCTGATCAGCAACTGTAATCATTGGCAAGTTAATAGACATTTTTTTTACCTAAATTTTCACATGGGTAAATTTAGAATAATCATCATCTAACTGAGAAGGTTGTTGTAAGGATGAGTAGTTTTAACTGGTGCTTGGCACATAATAGCACCTCCAGAATTGCTACTAATACTATTAGCAACATCTGAAAAATAAAATTTGGGATAGCTGTGTTCTAGCCCCTCTAGCCACAGCTGGGTAAAAATATCTTTAAAAAACAAAAAAACTTCATGTAGGTTTCTGAAAATATAGTGTGACTGATTTGTGAAAGCAAACTAGCTGCTTCTCCAAAAATCCTTAAAATCATCCTCCAAAATCTACTAATTAGACCCTTTTTACTTAATTGAACTATAAATTTCATTTTAAAATAATGAAAGTCCAACCTGAACAATATACAGCTCCTAATTCCAGCTAGGAGGCAAGCCAAGATAGTAACGTCATAGCCAGCTGTGTGTATCTAAACTCCAAAAAGGTGTCAGTTGTGTACTTTCACATTTACAATTTGAGTCTCCAGATAAATTGTTTGTTCTAACTATTCTGAAGAAAAATTGGTACAGTTCTAGCATGGGGCTTTGTTATTAATTTATAGAATGTGTTGTCAACTCTTAGCACAAAGATAATTTCTTTTTAACACCCAAGTTAAATTTTCCTATGCACCTTTTGAACCCTCTTTATGTAAATTCCTATTCTGACCAAATGTACCAATGAGGCTGCATTTTATAGGCTTAAAAAACTTACTACTACTTGACAAATCAAAGCTTTCAGTCTCCTTCTCTTGCTTGTCACGGATGCTGATACTTCAAGCTTAAAAGACAGTCCTAGAAGGAAGACCTCCTGAGCTATACATTGCTTGAGATAGTTTAGTAGAAAGAAAGATGCTTGCATAGAGGCTGAATAGAGGAAGCCTATTGAGAGCTCACAGCCTAATTAGTGACAGGCCGTTGCCTCATCTGGACGGCATTATCTTAAAAGCTGCTCCTTTAATTTATCTTTTTTTCTCTTTTCAAAATTGATTGTGCCTAATAAAAATGGGACTACAAACAAAAAGCAAAACTCCATGAAAAGCCAACTTTGCATTCAAAAATGTAAACTAAATGTTGTGAAATGTGAATGTTACAATCACACAGTAATGCAAATTAAGGAGTATCTTCCAAATTAATAAATTAAAAATGCAGAATTTAAAGTGGAGATATGTCTTAGCTTAGGCTGCTATAAAAAATGTCACATACTGGGTGCTGACTAATTCAGTTTCTGGAGAGGATGCTCTTCCTGGCTTGCCAATAGCCACCTTCTTGCTGTGTCTTCACATGGGAGGGAGGGAGGGAGGGAGAGGGAGAGGGAGAGGGAGAGAGAGAGATAGAGAGACAAAGCAAGCGAGCGTGCTCTGGTTTCTTCTTTTATGGGTAGTAATCCCATAATGAGGACCCAACCCTCATGACCTCATCTAAATCTAATTACCTCTCAAAGACCCCAGCTTTAACTACCATCACATTGGAATTTAGGGCTTCAGCATATGAATCTGAGGGGGACCCAATTCAGTCCATAGAGCCACTCAGGCTGCAGTTGTCCTGGCCTGGTAATGCCAGTCTTGTCACTTGCGATGGCTTAACAGGGATGTCCAACCTCTCCATAGTTCAAACAAAAGCCATTAAAGGACCATTTGAGAAGCGATAATGAGTCGCAATTGTTGTCTGAAAATCTTCCCTTAACCACTTCTAGTAAGCTCAAGAAAGTGACCCACGTCAACCATTGGCGATTGGGTCTCAACAGCTAGGAGAAGAAATTAGAGCAAATGTATATCATACAATGGACTTTAATGTCTTAAATTTTAAGTTTAATACGCCATCAAAATATTATCATAATATATAGAATATCTGATTAATGATTTAAAAGTCCTTAAGTGTTTTCCCTTATTTTAATATGAATGCAACAACAATAATTAAAATTTGTTTAATGTTTACTACCAATAGTGTGCTACAACTGGCTCATAAAAGCTACTAACAACAATTATTCATATCTCTCTCGAATTGAGCATGCAGTGATGTCATCTTGTGGGTGTTTACTCCATCATGAAAGTATTTACACTACAGAAATTGGCAAGCACTAAAAATCAGATCTTCTGTTTGGAGAGCAATTTGTGAATATTTTACCAGCACACTACCATCTATTACACACCAGATATTATTCTAAGTACTTCACATTAATTCTCAAAACAGCCTAATGAGACAGGCACTATCAATTATCTCTAATATGCAAGGAGAAAACAGTGCACAGAGATATCGAGATTTTCCCAAGTTCAATCAACCCATAAATGACAGAATCAAAATCCAAATGAATGCCACCTGATTCCACAGCCTGAGCTCTTAATCACTTCTCTTGGTTACTCAATTTTTCTATGTCAAGTCCAACTCAATGTTTCTACATTTTGAAGGATTTAGACATTATCCATGTGTAACAGAATTAGAAGGCTTACCCACCAGCATTTTAAATTTGTTTTTCATAATTGAAATATCGAAAATGAAAAATAGACATTTACCTTCACCATGTGTTATTCTGCTATCAAATTCTTTGAGCTTTTTCCTATTTAATGGAAGTTTAATTACAAAAGCAAGATAGATACAGTATGCGTTGATCTCTAGTTCAAAAAAAAAAAAAAAACCATGAACAATTTACATGCTAATGAACAGCATGTGGAGCCAGAATAACAAAGTAGCATCCTTGAGAGAAACTTCAAGCATTCTCCACCGAAAGACAGATACCGTCAGAGGACCAGTTTCTAACCGTGCATAGAATGAACAATTTATTTTCCTGCCAAAGGTAGTAATGTTCATCCCTGAGTACTGATGGCTTTTAGCCAGTAATTTTAATAGTCATTCTAATTCTGGAGTTTTCCCCTGGACATCTGCTTCATCTGCAACTTCTTACAAATAAATAAAGTCCAAGGCTCACAGAGTAGACCATTAGATAGGCATTGCTGCTTTACAGTATTTTTTAGAATCTTTAGGAAAAAGATCCTCGAAGGTTGCTGAGATTAATGTTGGAAAACAAATTCATACTAAAATATCTGCATAAAGTTTACAAAGGACATAGGGAAACCAGGATATAGAAGTGTTGACTTGTCAGACTAGTTAAAAAATTATTACAAATCTTATCTCATACCTAATTCCTAAACTATAAATTTCTTTAGTTAAAAAAATAAGAAAATACAAATATTCCATTCAGTAAAAAAAAAAAAAAAAAAAAAAATACTAAAAACTGTTCTGGTTCTTTAAAGAATACAAAAATCTATTCTTAAAGAAAGGAATAAAATAGCTGTTATTTCTTTCTATCAAAATGGCTAAAAAATTGGTTACCACCTTTGGGAAACAAGCATCTTGTTCCCTTATGACTTATATTCTTAGATGGTATATTCAAAACTACTTAGGGAAACAAAGACATTACTAATATAATATTAATATGTTCATTCAAGGTGCATTTGCTGCCTTATTCTTTTGTTTTTTGGTTATTTGGGTTTGTTTTTTTTTTTTAAAGAAACCATTTGAAGATTTTTCAAGATCCATGATAATCTCTGGGTTGGGTGTCAAATTAATTAGGTAAGCTGAAATAGGTCACCTGCAATACTTCAGTGTATTTTCAGCATATTGTTTTAATTTTAAACAATACAAACAATTCGACTTAGAATGATTAAAAATAAATAAATACAGGGCCAAGAAGAGTTCACATTCCCTAGTCCTTTATGACTTTTTCAGGAATTTCTAACTCCTATTTCAGGTTAAGAATTCTTACATTATTAAATAAATTCTAGGTGAGAACTACAAGGCAATATGAATGAGGATTAGCACTTAGTAATGGCATTTATTGTGATTTTAATCACATAAGCATGTTGTTTTCTAAACTTACTCTAAATCACAGAAGTTTGAAATGTAAAGAAGCTTAGATATGATCTAGTTAGACACCCCCCTCCCCGCCCCAATTTTAAAACTGAAAAAAAGGGTGGCTCTAGTTCACACACTGACTTTGAATGGAACTACCCAGGTTTTCTTCTTGACTTCTGGTTCAATATTCTGTATTGGACTGTAAAGGACTAGGGAATGTGAACTCTTCTTGGCCCTGTATTTATTTATTTTTAACCACTCTAAGTTAAATTGTTTGTCCTGTTTAAAATTAAAAACAATACACTGAAAATACAGCAGTTTGGTGGGACTAGGAAAACAGCAGATTTAGATGTGGTTCTTCAACCAATTTGCTTTTGTTTCATTAAGCTAGTCAATGTACATGTTACAAGTCTCAGGTTTTTCCATCTGTAAAATGGGGACTGAACTAAACGATTTCACAGGGACACTACAAATGTAATCTGTCGTTTTAAACTTTTGCCTGTGTGAACATAAGGAGGATAAGAACAAGATTTAACTGTTCTAGAGATCACCACGGATCTATGCTTGCTGTCAACATTTTTACTTTAGAGAAAGAAAAGTGGAAACATCAGAAAAAAAAAGTTCTCATAAGAAGCTAGATACTATAGTTCTATCAGAAGTATAATGAAATTACCTGGGAGGGTTTGGACTTTAAGGTAATTTTTTCAATCATTGAGACAAATAGGAATAGCAACCACTTAAAATTTACAAGTAGTTTTTCTGCTATCAAAAGGGGGATATATTTAAATTTACCTAGAGGAAGATTTTTTTTCCTTTTGATGTGATGAAGAATGCCCCTATGTTATTAGTTGTATAAATTTAGAGTGAATAGTTTCTTCTGTAATTGAAATTTTCTGAAGACTATTTGAAATTTTCTAAAGGCTCCAAGAGATTAAAATACTGTCCATGAAATTTCAAAAGTGTATTATTGGGCACAGGAGGAAACCTGGAGATTATATCTACTAAGAAAAATGTTTTTTTTTTTTAAGTATGCATTTGGACTGTTGTCTCTTAGTTAGTGCTCTTAAACAATGGTGGGTTTTCTTCTTTGAGAAGTTATTTGCAGAACATTGAGACCTGTAATGGAGAAGCCCTAAGACAGATTTTGTCCTTCATCTTAGGCTCCAGGAAAGACTCTGTGGTAGATGGCTACACTAAGCACCAATGAGTGATACTTCCCAGTATCCACAATGTTTTGTTGTCCCATGTTGACACTGGATTTGGCCATGTTATTTTCTTTGGCCAACAGGATGACGACAAACACTGTGCTTTGAGAGCACCAAATCCTAGCCACTAGACCACCAGGGAAGACATGACTTTGAGATGCAATGTCTCTTAAGACACTGTGGTCTCCACTGAAGAAGTCCTGTCTAGCCTTGTTGAAGAAGAAAGGTCACACAAAAAGAGATGCCAGCCACTGCAGTTGTGGCTGGGCTGAGCCCAGCATCCAGCCAAATTATAAGCCACTTGAATGATCCCAGACACAGCAAGCAGAAAGACCACCCTGACAAGGAACTGTGGAAAATAATATATTTCCCAAGTTTTAAGTTACTAGGTTTTGTGTTGGTTTATTAGACAGGAAAAGATAATTGAAATAGCTTGAGATGGATTTCTTCTCAATGTAATGTATATTCTGTCAATAATCCTGCAGAGGTAAATTCTGGCACAGTTAGGAAGATATGATAACAGTCCTTAAATTGGGCAAGGACTAAAGAAAAATAATTACCCTTCTTCAGGGTCCTGGGTTTGTTTGCAGTAGAAGACAGAAATACCCAGAGAGCTGCCAGAGGTACTCAGAGAAAAGTAGAGTGGTAAATTGGTCTCTGTCATGAAAAGCTAAACTAGAAGCATAACAAAGAAGCAACTCAGTCAAGGATGATGATTATGATGGGACTGAGACCTTATACATTTTATTTTACCTCCCTACCATTATGTACTAGGTATACTACTTCTTTATTTTTCTTCTTTTTCATTATTCTTTCATGTAACACTTTCTTTAATCAGTAAGAAGCATTCTCATTTTGTTCACAAAGATTAGGATGGTTGAAACTGGAATGAAAAGAGAAAAGAAAAAAATTGTTTAACAACAAGGTTAAAGGGGGTACAACCCCCTTGAATTTATAGATAGGAAATAGAATTAGCCATTTATATTTAATGTAATTATCAGTATAATTGGGTGTAATTCTAATTTCTTTATATTTTTTCTATTTGTCCAATATGCTCTTTGTTACTTTTTCCCATTTTCTTGCCTTCATTTAGATTAATTGATTGCCAGCTGATATGGTTTGGCTCTGTGTCTCCACCCAAATCTCATCTCGAATTAAATCCTCCATGTGTTGGGGAAGAAACCTGCAATCTCCACATATGGAAGGAGGGAGGTGAGTGGGTCCTGGCAGTGGTGTCCCCCATGCTGTTCTTGTGATAGTGAGTCAGTTCTCACAAGATCTGATAATCTTATAAGTGTTTGGAAGTTTCTCCTTCACTCTTCTCTCTCTTGTGACCTTGTGAAGAAGGTTCTGGCTTCCCTCCCACCTTCCACCATGATTTCAAGTTTCAAGAGGCCTCCCTAGCCATGCGGAACTGTGAGTCAATTAAAACTCCTGTCTTTATAGCTACCCAGTCTCAGGTAGTATGTGTTTAGCAGTGTGAGAACAGACTAATATGGTAAATTGGTACCAGTAGAGTTGGGTACTACTATAAAGATAACCCGAAAATGTGGAAGTGACTTTAGAACTGGGTAATGGGAAGAGGTTGGAATAGTTTAGACAGCTCAGAAGAAGACAGGAAGATGTTAGAAAGTTTGGAACTCCCTAGAGCCTTGTTGAATGGTTTTGACCAAAATTCTCATAGTAATATGGACAATGAAGTCCAGGCTGAGGTGTTCCCAGATAGAGATGAGAAACTTCTTGGGAACTAGAGTAAAGGTCACTCTAACTATGCTTTAGCAAAGAGACTGGTGGCATTGTGCTCCTGCCCTAGAGATCTGTGGAACTTTGAACTTGAAAGAGATGATCTGAAATTGGAACTTATGTTTAAAAGGGAAGCAGCGCATACAAATTTTGAAAATTTGCAACCTGATAATGTGACAGAGAAGAAAAACCCATTTTCTGGGGAGAAATTCAAGCTGGTTGCAGAAATTTGCATAAGTAATGAGTAGTTGCATGTTAATCACCAAGACAATGAGAAAACATCTCCATGGCATGTCAAAGATCTTGGCAGCAGCCCCTTCCATCACAGGCCCAGAGGCCTAGGAGGAAAAAATGGTTTCATGGGCTGGACCTAGGGCCCCACTGCTGTGTGCAGCCTTGGGACTTGGTACCCTGCATCCCAGCTGCTCCAGCTCTAGCCATGGCTAAAAGGTGTCAAGGTACAGCTCAGGCTATTGCTTCAGAGGGTGCAAGCCCCACAACTTGGTGACTTTCATGTGATGTTGGGCCTGCAGGTACACAGAAGTCAAGAATTGAGGTTTGGAAACCTCTACCTAGATTTCAGAGGATGTATGGAAATGCCTAGATGTTCAGGTAGAAGTCTGCTGCAAGGGCTGAGCTTTCATGGAGAACCTCTGCTAGGGCAGTGCAGAAGGGAAATATTGGGTTGGGGTCCCCACACAGAGTCCTTACTGGGGCACTGCCTAGTGGAGCTATGAGAAGATGGCCACCATCCTCCAGACACCACAATGGTACATCCACTGATAGCTTACACTGTGCAGCTGGAAAAGCTGCAGGCACTCAACGCCAGCCCACGAATGAGCTGTGCCAGTCTAGGGGAGCCCACTCTTTACATCAGTGTACCCTGGATATGAGACATGAGGTCAAAGGAGATCATTTTGGAGCTTTAAGATTTAATGATATCCCTGCTGGAGTTTGGCCATGCATGGGGCCTGTAGCCTCTTTGTTTTGGCCAAGTTCTCCCATTTGGACTAAGAGCATTTACCCAATGCCTGTACCTCCATCATATCTAGGAAGTAACGAGCTTGTTTTTTATTTTACAGACTCATAGGCAGAAGGGACTTGCTTTGTCTCAGATGAGAGTTTGGACTGTGGACTTTTGAGTTAATGCTGAAATGAGTTAAGACTTTGGGGGACTGTTGAGAAGGTACGATTGGTTCTTAAGTGTAAAAAGACATGAGATCTGGGAGGGGCCAGAAGCAAGGTGATATGGTTTGGCTCTGTGTTTTCACCCAAATCTCATCTCAAATTGTAATCCTCACGTGTTGAGGAGGGACCTGTAATCCCCCTGTGTTGAGAGAGGGAGGTGGTTGGATCACAGGGGCAGTTTCTCCCATGCTGTTCTCATGATAGTGGGAAAGTTCTCTTGAGATCTGATAATTTTATAAGTGTTTGGTAACTCCTTCTATGCTCTTCTCTCTCCTGCTGCCTTGTGAAGAAGGTGCTTGCTTCCCCTTCACCTCCACCATGATTGTAAGTTTCCTGAGATCTCCCAGCCATGTGGAACTGTGAGTCAATTAAACCTCTTTTCTTTATAGTTACCCAGTCTCAGGTAGTATCTTTATAAAAGTGTGAGAATCGACTAATGCACCATCTTGGCTTGTTAAGTATACCTTTTAGTTTTATGTTATTTTGGTGATTGGTCTAAGCTTTATAAAATACAGTTTTAACTTATTATAGTCTTCAAATAATGCTATACTATTTCACTTAAAGTGTACAACAGCAACATATTTCCATTTACCTCCCAAAATTTGTGGTATTATTGTCATATGTTTTACTCCCACATATGCTAGAATGCCATGTTTATATTTTTGCTTTAAATAAGTTTTGTAATTTTTAAGTGGGAAAATATGTTTTATGTTTCTCTACACCATTCTAGCATTATTCTTTCAATTATTTAGAATCACATTACTATCTGGTATTATTTTGCTTTTGGTTAAAAAACTCCATTTAACTTTTTTTTTCTTTTGGAACCCAAGTCAGCTAGTGAGAAATCTTTTAGTTTTTGCTTGTCTAAGTCTTAATTTTGTCTTCACTTATTAAATTTTGTTTCTGAATAAAGAAACCCCTGTTGAATATTTTTCTTTCAATACAGGCATATCTCTGAGATATGTGAGTCTGGTTCTAGACCACCACAACAAAGCAAATGTTACAATAATATGAGTCACACAAATTTTTTGTTTCCCAGTGCATATAAAAGTCATGTTTATACTATACTGTAGTCTATTAAGTATGTAATAGCATTATGTCTAAAAAATACATTCTTTAGTTAAAAATACTTGATTACTCAAAAATGCTAATGATCATCTGAACTTTCCATGAGTCATAATCATTTTGCCAGTGTAGGGTATTGCCACAATGTTGATGGCTGCTAACTGCTCAGAGTGGTGATTGCTGAAGGTTGGGGTGACTGTGGCAATTTCTTAAAATAAGACAACAATGAAGTTAGGCACATTGACAGACTCTTCCTTTTACAAAAGATTTCTCTGTAGTACATGATGCCGTATGATAGCATTTTACCCACAGTAGAACTTCTTTCAAAATTGGAGTAAATCCATTCAAATCTTGCCACTATTTTATCAACTAAGTTTATGTACTATTCTAAATCCTTTTGTCATTTAAACAATGATCAGAGCATCATCACTAGGGGTAGATTTCATCTCAAGAAACCACTTTCTTCTTCATCCTTAAGAAGCAACTCCTCTTTCATTAAAGTTTTGTCATGAGATTGCAGCAGATAAGTTACCTCTTCAAAATTCACTGCTAATTCTATTTCTCTTGCTATTTCCATCACATCTGCAATTACTTCTTTGACTTAAGCCTTGAACTCTTCAGCCATTTATGATGTTTGGAAATAACTTTTTTTCCAAACTGCTGTTAATATTGATAATTTATCAATGAATTACAAATATTCTTAATTGGATCTAGAATGATGAATCCTTTTCAGAAGGTTTTCAATTTACTTTGCCCAGTTCCATTATAGCAATCACTACCTATGGCAGTGACAGCTACAGAAAAATGTACTTCCTAAGTAATAAGACTTGAAAGTCAAAATTACTCCTTAATCCATGGGCTACAGAATGGATTTTGTGTTATCAGGCATGAAAACAACATGAATCTCTTGCACATCTCCGTCAGAGCTCTTGGGTGACTTGCTGCAATGTCCATGAGCAGTAATATTTTGAAAGAAATCTCTTTTTCTTCTGAGCAGTAGGTCTCAATAGTGGGCTTAAAATATTCAGTAAACCATGCAGTAAATAGATATGCTGTCATTCAGGCTTTGTTGTTCCATTTCTAGAGCACTGGCAGAGAAGATTTAGCATCAGTCTCAAAGGCCCTAGGATTTTTGGAATGAGCACTGCCTTCAACTTAAGTCACCAGCTCCATTCACCCCTAACAAGAGTCCGCCGGTCCTTTGAAATTTTGAAGCCAGACATTGAAATCTCCTCTATAGCTACAAAAATTCTACATGGCATTTTCTTCCAATAGAAGGCTGTTTTGTCTACATTAAAAATCTCTTGTTTAGTGTCACCAGTTTCATAAATTATCTTAGCTAGATCTAGATAACTTGCTGCAGCTTCTATACCAGCATGTGCTGCTTCACTTTGCACTTTTTATGTTATGGAGACAGTTTTTTTCTAAACCTTAATTAACCAGCCTCTGCTTGCTTCAAACGTTTCTGCTGCAGCTTCCTAATATCTCTCAGTCTTTCTAGAATTGAAGAAATTTAGGTTTTGCTATGGATTAGGCTTTGGTTTAAGGGAATGTTGTGGCTGGCTTGATCATTTATCAAAATCACTCAAACTTTCTCCATATTAGCAATAAGGCTGTTTCACTTTTTTATTATTTGTGTGTTCCCTGAAGTAACACTTTTAATTTTCTTCAAGAACTTTTCCTTTGAATTTCCAACTTGGCTAATGCTGGTGCAGGAAGTCTTGCTTTGAACCTGTCTTGACTTTCAACATGCCTTCCTACCTACGATTAATCATTTCTAGCTTTTGATAAAGTAGGAGATGTGTTAACTCTTCCTTTTACTTGAACACCTAGAGATCATTATAAGGTAATTAGTTGGACTAATTTCAATATTTTTGTATCTCAAAGAATAGGAAGGCCTCAGGCCAGAGAAAGAGATGGAGGAATGGCCAATTGGTGGAGCAGTAAGAACACACAAATCACTTATGGATTAAAGTTATCATCATATGGACACAGTTTGTGGCTCCCCAAAACAATTACAATAGTAACATCAACAATCACTGATCACAGATCACCATAGGAAATATAATAATGAAAAACTTTGAAAATATTGCAGAAATTTCCAAAATGTGAAAGACACAAAATGAGCATACGTTATTGAAATAATGGTACCAATAGACTTGCTTGACACAGGGTTGCCACACAAACCATCAGTTTGTAAAAAAAAAAAAAAAAAAAGCACTATCTGCAAAATGCAGTAAAGTAAAGCACAATAAAAGGAGGTATGCCTTGAAATAGTTTGGATGTTGTCCCCACTCAAATTTCATGTTGAAATACAATCCCCAGTGATGGAGGTGGGGCCTGGTGGGAGGTGTTTGGATCATGGGGGCAGCTTTCTCATGAATGATTTAGTACCATACTATGGTACTGTCCTCATGATACTGAATGAGTTCTCATGAGATCGGATCATTTAAAAGTGTGTGTGGCACTTTCCCCCGCCTCTTTCTTGCTCTTGCTTTCACCATATGATGTGCCTGCTCAGTCTTCACCTTCTGCCATGATTATAAGTTTCCTGAGGCCTCCCCAGAAGCTGACCAGATAAGAAGCATCATGCTTCTTATGCAGCCTGCAGAACTATGATCGAGTTAAACTTCTTTTCAAGTTACCCAATCTCAGGTATTTTTTTATAGCAATGGAAGAACAGGTTGATATATGCCTGTACTTTAAAAATGACTCTCTACTATCTTCTGGCTTGCATAGTTACTGATGATAAGTTTGCTATAATTTTTGTCTTTATTCTTTTGTATGTAATTTGTCTCTTTTTCCTGGATGCTTTTAAGATTTTTTCTTTATATCTGGTTTTTAGCAATTTGACTATGATGTGTCTTATAATTTTATTTAGTTTTATTTTGCTTAGGGGTCCTTAAGACTCTTGGATCCATAAATTATGGCTTCCATAAAATTTGTAAAATCTTCAGCCACTTTTTTCAAATATTTTTCTGACTTCACCACAATATCCTCTCCTCTGAGGCTCTAATTACACATTTGCTGAAACTTGATATTGCGACAGCATGCAGCAACCAACAACATAAAATTCTGAAATTCAGTTATATAATGAAAAATTATTAGGCATGCAAAGAAGCAGGAAAATCTGACCCACACAAGAAAAAAAATCAAATTTTTAAAAAACTGAAGTTACTGGTGCTGTTTTTGCTTTTATTTTTGTATCATTCAATTTGGATAGATTACATGTCTTTGTCTTCAAGTTTGGTGATCTTATCTTCTGCAGTGTCCAATGTGTTCATCTGTTCCAGTCATTTTCTATTTCATATCTTTTATTTGTTATCTTTGAAGTTCAACGTAGGCTCTTTTAATTTCTAATTCTCTCATCATTTTTATCTTTTCTTCTACCTTCTGGAACATATTTAAATTGTTTATAATAGCTGTTTTAATGTTCTTGTCTATGAGTTTCATCATCTTTGTCATTTCTGGGTCTGTTTGTATTAAATTTGAGTTTTTCCTGATTGTTGGTCATATTTTCTTGCCTCTTTGCTTGCCCGATAATTTTTTATTAGGTGACAGAATGTTACGTTGTTGTTTACTAGATTTTGTTGCATTCCTTTGATTCTGAGTATAGTTAATTTATGTAATAATTGTATTCTTTAAAATCTTGCTTTTAAAATTTGCATGATAGGCTAAGAACATTCTTAAGTCGATTTAATTTACTTCCATTAGTCACCACTCTGAAGATTCTATAATGCTGTGAATATTTTGTGAGCTTTCGATTGTGATTTGTGGAAATATAAACTATTCCAGTCTTGTAAAAGCTCTGGAAAGAGTCTGGAAAGCGTTTCATGCATCTCTTCTGGTGACATTTTTCTTGGCCCCTGGTAGTGTCTTCTCATGCATGCTCAGATCAGATTTAGCCAAAAAATGTGAAAGTATCTCTCCCTCTCCTTTCTTTTTACCTCCCTCTCTCTCTCTTTCTCTCTCTCTCATTCATTCTCCATCGTCCCCTTACTCCAGTACATCACCCACCAAACTGTAGCCATGATAGCCTCTCTGAACTCTGGCCTCTGTCTCTTCCATTTAGCAAGACTGTCGGGCTGTCTTTGGGTCCACGCTATCTGTACTGCAGCTTTAAAACCATGCCCAGGAGTAAGCAGGAGAAATTGTAAGTTTTAACTCATTGGTTTTCTTTCTCTTAGGGAACTTCATCCCGTGCACTTTGTTTTTCAATGTCTGAAGACCTTTCTTTTTTCCTTTTTTTTTTTTTTTTTTTGAGGCAGAGTCTCACTCTGTCGCCCAGGCTGGAGTGCAGTGGCGCAATGTCAGCTCGCTACAACCTATGCCTCCCATGCTCAAGCAATTCTCCTGCCTCAGCCTCCCGAGCAGCTGAGATTACAGGTGTGCACCACCATGCCCAGCTAATTTTTGTATTTTTAGTAGAGATGGGGTTTCACCATGTTGGCCAGGCTGGTCTCAAACTCCTGACCTCAGGCGATCCACCTGCCTCAGCCTCCCAAAGTTCTGGGATTACAGAAGTGAGCCACCATGCCTGGCCCTGAAGACCTTTCTTTTACATATTACTGTCAGCATTCTAACTGTTTAAGGAAAGAGTGTTAATCCAGAATCTATTACTCTAGCTTGGCCAGAAGTAGAAATGAGGCAATTCTTTAGTTTGTTTCTTGGTTGTTTGGCTGGTTGGTTGGACTTTTTTAACATTGTTTTATTTTGTTTATAGGAGGAGATTTCCTAAATTCCAGCATCTCTTCTGAAAAAGTCAGACCAGGTAGATACCAACCTATTGTTAGAAATTAAGAGAAAAGGCCTATATCATGCTTAGGATAGACTAGCCAGAGATTCTACCCCAAGATCAGTTATATTTCTGAAGACATCTCCAAAAGAATGGTTGTGTCTGTCCAGGCTGTGCCTATCTAGGCTGTGCCTGGGGCTGACACCCAACTGTCAGTCCCAGCTGAGGTAGGATCATGATTGCACATATGAAAACCAGCAAGCAAAGGCCAAGTGAACCTTCTTTGAGCATGTGAGGGAAAACCCTTGAAGGGATGTCAGCAATTGAAGGGCAACTCTGTGAGAGACTACAGTTTCTGGCAATAAAGCAAGTGCTTTGTGCCATTATATTGTGTTTGTTTTTATGGGTTATATAATAATAAAAAGTCCCATACAAGAAAAGATTTAAGTAGAATTTCTTGCTGAAAGACCAATCTGGTATTCTCTCCCTGTGGAGGAGTACAAATCAGCCCGCTGGGACAGCCCAGCTGCATATGTACCAGGTTGAATAGAAGGCTAGTGTACAGCCTGGGGCATCAATCACCTGCACTACATCTCCCTGCTGATGGAGCAGGAGAGTAAAGCATGAATGGACTCCTTTCTCTCTCTCTCTCACTCCCACTCTCTTTCTCTCTTTCCCCCTTCCTTCTTCCTTCTCCATATCCCTTTTCCTTCCTTTTTTTCTTCTTTTCCCTCTGTCCTTCTCTCTCTTTTTCTTCCAAGAGAGAAGGCCCATTAAGAAAATCTGGGCTAGGAAATTACATAATAATGCAATAATAATAGATGAGAGTAGGGTGGCAATACTGGTGCTTTTTTATTTTCTTTATGCTTTTCTATATTTTCCATTTTTCTACACTAAACATATAAAACAGCAATAATAAAACTATTGTTTAAAGAGAACACACAAAAATGTTATCTTCCAGGAACCTGGCTTAATTCCCTAATACAGAGCAGATAATAGGTGTCTGTTTAATAGATGAGGAAAAGTAGTAATGTTTGGAGGTAAGAAAAACAGTGACACCCTCTATTAGTTTTTTAATTGCAACAATTCCATTCTCTTTGATCCCTTCAGAACTCACAACTCTTCTAAAGAGCCTCCATGAGGTTTCTAGCTTTCTATTTTAAGAAACGCAAGCTTCACACTTTCTATAACATGAAATTGTTAATTGTCATGAAGTAATTTAACCTCTATATAAATTAACCCCATATCCCAAAATATAAAAGTAGCCAATGCTAAGTCTAATTCCTAAAGATAACTCTAGAATCACCTTGCCAATAGCAGACTGCTTAGTGCTAGGTCATTACTTTGAGGATGGCCATTCCTCAGCAAACACCTCAGATCCTGCTGGGAGCTGGCTTTCCCTCAATGCCATCTTCAACTTCTCTATAAAAGACATTAAAATAAGTGAAAAGTTTACTAATAAACCTATACATGAATAAAGAAGAGGGGTTTGTTTCTTTTTTCTTTGGTTGGAAGTAAACACCAGTGTATATCTCATGAAACCATTTACCCTTACTAAAAGTTAAACATATAGTGAGAATATGCACATAAATCAGAGAGTTATCAAAACTATTTAGGAAAAAAATGTTTAATTTATTCTAGTTGAACGAATTGAACACACTGACCTAACACCTGCACTACGCCATACTGGGGGCACTTCTAAATGCATTTGCAGATGTGGAAGCTCACTGCCTACCAAAGCGCATGTTCCTAACGGTGTTCTCATCATCCTTATGCTACTTGTCCCACCACCCATGCACATATTTCATATCTAACTGGGGCGACTGCAAATAGTAGGTCTTCAACAAACATGTTAAATTGAATAATATTTTTGTAATAGACCTATGAAATCATTTGACATAAAATTTACTTAAAGTAAAAATTGACACTGATTTTAGTTCTGCCATATGAAGCTACTCAGAAATAGTTTCTTCGCTCTTTTACGTGCCACCCTACATAGTCATTGTCTTTTCATTTGTGTCCATCCACTAAAGGTAGAGAGCATTTCAACCACTGCCTGCTGCTGCCCTATGCCTTCCACTAAGAGCTGCATTCATTCATTCATTCATTTTTTCACTTATCCCTCCATCCATCTATTCAAGAAATCCATGGAACATGCAAATATTTGAAGACAGTCTTCATGTTCTTCCTAAGTCTTCTCTTCATCTAACTAAATATTCTCATTATCTTCTTTATCATTCTTATTGTGATAAGTGTTCTAACAAAGTCAAGGGATATTGAGAGGCCAGAATCAGGGTGTGTGAGGGAAGAACTATTCCCTCTCTCTCTTGTTCTAAGTCCAAGCTTCTACTATTACAACATTCAGAACACTCACTCAAAATGGATAAAAAAGATGTTCTAGGAACACAGTAATTTAAAAAAATCTAATATCTAATAATCTAGTAAAATGGAATTATGGTTTAAAAACACTATTATGTTACTGAAAGGTACTTTAGAGGAAGTATTATGTGTAATGCCATGTAAGCCTATTTTTTGCCTACAAGTTATGTTTTACTTTTCTAAACTTTAAAAATTCATTAACATTAAAACTCTAAGGGATCACCAATTGTCTTTTGGATGTTAAAATAACACCAGCAAATGCAGTATTATATCTTTCTAAGCTATTACTTAGTTTTTCAGTGTTATATCATGATCATCCTTAAAATGCACAACAGAGAACCAACTCAGTAATCAGTATTGATCTTTTAACTCCTCTGCACATAATGACTTCAGTGGGGCTAGTGCTTTTCTACTGATGGCTCTCAGAGCTTTAAAAATCATAATGCTAATGAAAGACTGAGGACAAACATTGCAGCTATGCCCTTAAAAATACTGCATGATCCATATCTTGGAAAGAAATCAGAAGGGAGACCACATCCACACCTTAGTGAATAGCAGTTCTTAAAATGCCTGCTCAGCCTTATGAAGACTGGAGCCACCAGTCCCATGCCATGTTGAGTGCTCATCTTTGGATATCAACAGAGACCGTCATTTTTGAGCAGCTTATCCTCTCATTAAGAAGACAATTAGTATTCACACTATCTACTCTGAGTTTATAAAAATAATCCCTCAAACATTTAGGCAGGCTTCCAGCTGAATCTCTAATGTAAATGATTTGGCTTAAAGTCAATGGAAGGTGATTTTCTGTGATACAACCAGCTCATGTCAAGACATTTCAGGGAACTTCACTAAAACATACAGATCTTGTGATTCATTTTTTTAAAGCTCTGTGGCTGACATGCCCTCACTTGAACAAAGTTCCTTTCCAGATCATGGAGCCTTTCCATTAATGCCTGAAGTTGTATCTTTCTTCTTTAGTCTACATTACCTGGGGGATCAATTGCAAGCAAAAAGGAATTCACTTTAGTAAACCTTGTGACTTCCCTGAATCCACAGAGCCTTCCAGAAATCGAGGCTTTATGCCAGCTCATTATTATCCTAGCCATGTGGATCCCCCATTGAGCAATTAGGAAATAAAGAGTTTTATTATCCTAGGGAAAAGAAGAATGCAATGAAAACTCCATGTAAAGAAAAAAACATGAAATTTAGTATTTTGTGGTGTTTTAGTCTAGCCAATGAGAAAATTCTGTATTCACTGCAGATATATAAAAAGATAGTCATTGAATTGAACCAGAAATAAGCCTGAAAACTTTTTTTGCCTTCCCACTCTGCTTCTACATAGCTGCATTATTCATAGCCATTTGTTTTTCCCTTTCAGATGTGGGCTCACACTTCCTGCTTCAGAGCTATCGTTCGAGGCTTATTCTGATAGAAGTCACTAATTTTCTTTTCTGTACTATCATTCCACACTGGGCTCAACTGTATATAGGGCATTTTGAAGTCATGGGAACCACTGAGACAGAGAAAATACATAAAACTTTGGACATGGATCAATTGAGCAAAAATATAGCTATGGCTTAAAAAATGCAGGGGCCTAAATATAAGTTGGTATCTTTCTTGATTTTATATTCAATTATAAGCATATATACCTAATAAAGATCCCCACCCCCCAGTGAGTCATTATTTTACATTTAATTTTCTCTAGTATATACCCTTTTAACTTCTGGACAAATCAACATTTGGGTAACATTCATTGAATAACATTCATGTTATTTAGAAATTCATTTACATATGTCAGCCTTACCGTACCCATGTATATTTTTAAAAACTTGGTGTCAAACTAGGCTCTCACTTCCCTGCACATGCATGCATGTATTGTGTTCATGCATAGACACACACACACACACACACACATACACACAAGCACACATTATCTGCCTAATAACACAACCACAACATCAAAAATATTTGTTTTCAGATGAGCAGGTCAAATGGTAGCTCCCTTTAACTTAAACTTCCCTAAAATTGGAACTCTTACTGGGGAGGGAAAATGTAATCCATTACACAAAGTACAAGTGGTTAAGCTAGGAAGTTTATATAGATAATCCTAATGAGGTAGATAACTAGCTCATATTTCATTACTGTAGCTTATTTCCTGGAAACTGCAGATAAATTACTGTAAGAATTAGAAAAGCTATATGAATACAAAACATGACAAAAACTAAAAAATTCCCTTGAACATATGTGGCAAGCTAAAAGGAAATAGGGCCTTCTCAGGCCACCACTGTTCTCCACCTGGCCAGTCTCAGCCTCCCTCAAATGCAAATCCATCTTCAAAAGCCATGTCACTTACAGCCAGGTTTATGGAGAAATAGTCATCCCCACACATCATACATTTTCCACACATCATCTCTTGAGCATGTCTGCTTGAACCCTGCAGTTCTCCGCCCTACGAGAGTTGTTCTACTTCTCTTTCTCCATCACAAATTTCTTCTTTAAGCCTCTCCAGCCTTCTCTTCCTTCTCCAACATACAGTCAAATGCTATTAGCCCACCTACCACATTCGGAAATCAAAAGTTAACCACAAAAAAGAAAATGTAAACCCAATCTGTTACCAAGATCTGCCCGCCAATATTCCTTGGGTGTATCTGGATTGGAAGGGAGCTGGCATCAATCTGGTACTAAGCAATTTGCTCTCTCTGTTCTACATTCTCATCATGACTACTTATCTCTTCTCATCCTTTACATCTCAGCACAATTATCACCTGCTGAGAAATGCTCCTCTGAATTATTCGACAGAGTCAAATTTTTGTTTTATATTATCCTTAGGCCCACGTGCACCTCTTTGGTAACACAACACAGTTCTGACAGTGTTTTGTGTAACTGTGCTTAATGTCCACTGCATACAGTAGACAACATAAATCATAAAGACAATAATACCAGCTCTTGTTTTCTTATCACCACCCCAAAATCTAGTACACCATCTAGAATATAAAAGGTGCTCAATTAATATTTCTTGAATGAATGAAAGGCTGAATGAAGAAATAAATATGTCTATGTGTATGGGTTTATGTAGTCTGTGTTTATAAATAATATTTCCAAAGACTTAGTATTAAGAAAATACTTTTTAAAAATTACCTGAACAAGAACTAAAATAAAACGTTATAGTCTTCAATAGATGTGGTATCACAGCCATAGAATCAGAAGTGGCTGAGGATTTAAATTTATTTACTCCTAGTGTGACTATCCACATTTGCCTGAAATAGTCCCAGGTTTTCATCTCAGTATGATCTTTAGGAACACCCTTTGCTCTCAAAATTATTTTAATTTGATCAACAAATTACATAATTACCTTGCTTGTCATGAAGTGAATTCTTGGGTTCTGGTTCTGGGTTACTGTCTTAGTTAATTCAGGATGCTATAACAAACATACCATAAACTAGGTGGCTTATAAACAAGAGAAATGTATTTTTCCCAGCTCCTGAGACTGAGAAGTCCAAGATCAAGATGCTGGCAGATTTGCTGTCTAGTGAAGAACTGCTCTCTGGTTCACAGATGGCACCCGCTAGCTGTGTCCTCACATGGTAGAAGGGGCAAATGAGCTCCCTTGGGCCTCTCTCATAAGGGCACCAATCCCATTCCTGAAGGCTCCATCCTCATGAACTAATCACCTCCCAAAAAGCCTCGCTTCTTAATACCATCACCCTAGAGGCTAGGATTTCAATATATAAATTTGAGAAGGAACACAAACACTTGGACCATAGCAGTCACTCCATGAAATGTGTGCTGCCCCATGACAGATGTCTATTCTAGGGTTCCACATTTAGATATTTATTTTCTCTCCACCTATATATGAAGACTGTAGATATAATACTAATCTATTGAAATATAAAAGCGCTGAAATTTTGCAGCATCTTGTTGAGCTTAGGGAAAAATTACCAGGTAGGATAAATATCAAATGTGATACATTCCATCTTGAAATATTTAAATACCATTACATTTACATAGGTCCCCAATTTACATTTAAATTCCATTACATTATACATAGGTCCCCAATTGCAATTTGACAGTCTGAGCTTCATATTTTTATCCCACTATTATATTCAGTGATTCACTGCACTTTAGCAGTTGGAGGTTCCCTACTAAAACTGGCCCCAATTCAAAATTTAGTTAAGTTGCTCAGGGCAGAGATGTAAATGACCTACCAGGCTATTAAGTCCAAACCTTACAAGGTTGTTCCCAGAATAATGAACACTGCAAAAAACTTTAAGAATAGGTTGCCTTTTGTAAAATCTGGATACAATCCAAGAAGAGTATTCATTGCTTAATTAATAGGCAATAAGATAAATTAATTTGATGTAAATAATTATTAAATATTAATGAATAAGCTAATGTATACAGCCAAATCCATTTTATGATAAAACCTCCCTAAATAGTATTTCAAATCAATAAGGTATGCCTTCCTTATGCTAGCAAAATAACATAGAAAATGTAGATTGAAGCTATTATCCATCTCAACTTTTCTACTTTGAAGCTTCTGTCCCAACAGAAAAATCAATTTCAGAATATAATAGATAAACCCAGGTGCAGATATTACTGCAGATATTATTGGTTATTATTTGTTCTTTTTCTTTGACTCCTAGTGAAAGTTGCTTATTACAAATTCTGTCTGGAATTATTTTAAGCTTTTTGCTAATAAAAGTACATACTAACAGAACAAATTATTCAGAGATAATTGCAATGCATTATTTAAAGGCCTTAAAACACCTGTCTTCTTTATTTTAAGGAGTTTTACTAAAACACCATTGTAAATATTCTTACTCCTAAATGGATGTGTTGTAGGGGGTCTGACTATTGTCAAAGAGGGACCTTGTGAAAAATTAAAGAGTCCTGTGAACCCCCAAGTGTATTCACACAAGACTCTTTCCGTAAGAGATTATGCTGATGGCCCGCACTGGGTCTTTATTCCCCAAATGTGTCTAATTAAAAATTTAATGGTACCATTGATAAAAGGTGAGGGGTAGGAATCTCCAGAGCATCTCAGCCCTCCGTTGACACAGATGGGTCAGACCAAGAGATTCCAGACCTGGAGCAAGACATGCCTACTGGATGGGCACAGGCCCTTGAAGAACCCAACTGCAGGGCACAAGAAGCAGCGGAGGAGAGGCAAGCCTGTCAGGGGGCTGAAGTGAGAAACCTAGGAGTGAACTAAACAATTCTTTCCATCATTCATCCATTTATCTATCTACTGCAAATATCTATTGCAAATCCACAATATGGTAGGCACTATGTTAGGTATAGTAGTGAGTAAAACAAACACAGTCCCTGTCCTCAAGGAATTTGCAGTCCAGGAAAAACAACACACATTAATTAAGTAATCCCACCAAAGTTTGTATAAATGTGAAATGAGAGAGGATCTCTGAAGGAAAAGGATCTAATTAAGTGACCAAAACAAAAAACAAAACAAAACAAAACAAAACCCTGGCCTAGACAAGGGGGCAGGAAGCAGAATAAGTAAAGCCTGATCAATCAGACCTGGAGGTTCATAAAAAGATAACTAAGCACACAGTGGTGGAACAGAGGATGCCAGCAGGAATTACACTCCAGCCAGAAGGAATAGCATGTGCAAAGGTCCTGTGGCAGGGTGGGGTGGGGGGAGCATGATGTATTCACAAATTGACTATGTGGCTGGACTACAGAAAGCATGAGGAAGCACAGTTGGCCTGGAGAGAGAACTGGGCATCAGGAGATGTGAAGAGTGTGGTCTTTCCCAGAAAGTGGAAAAGGAGTAGAAATCTAGGAGCTGCTACCTCTGTTGGGAAATGGGAGGATGTTTTCCGGGAAGCCACAGTGAAATTTTGGTTCCTGTATGCTAACTGGCAAATTCATCACAACTTAGACATTCTTTTCTATGGAAACAAATGAGAAACAAATTATGACCAAGTTCTGGTGCTATATGTCCACTTTAAGCAATATTGCTTGCTACAGCCATGTAGTAGAGAGCCAGCACAGAATAGTCTTCAAAATCAGAGAAAGCAGGTCCAAATCTTGCCTCTGCCACTCCCCTCCTGTGTGACCTTGATTAGTTCAACTAATTTGTCTGGGGTTCTGTTTTCATCAGTTTCACATGGAGCAATGTTATGATTTAGCTCACAGAATTAAATCATCTTATTTAAGTAAAGTGCTTATAAGCATGCTGGGTGCATAGTAAGCATGCAATAAACACTAGTCATCGTTGTACTAGGCCAATGCACTCATCCACCCCCGTTGCTAGGAGAGTGAGCTGCAAAAAGCTCACAGCTGCACCTCTCCAAACATAATGTCTTAAGGGATGGGAGAAAGCTCACCCAAGAAATGCTGCCTCCTGAGCCAGTTTGAACTGATATGGAATACAGAAGCCTGCCTCACTCTGAAGGGTAAAAATTCTGTGGTCCTAATCACACTCTAGAACTACCTGGTGGACGAAGCTGAGACCCCATTTTTACTTGGCTTCTTCCCCTGTCCTAGGCTGCTTCCCTGACAGTTTCCTCCCAGGGCACTCTCAATAAATCGCCTATACAAGAATCCTTTCCTTTGCTTCTTGGGACCTGAACCGAGACAGTTATCATAATTCATGTGTTAATCTACCCTTTCTCTGAAGCTTCTCTGAAGCTTTTAGTAGCTTCACAGACTAAAAGCTTGGCTCAGTTGACTTAAAAAAAAAAAAATAGGTCTTGGCTATCTGAAGGTTCCACACTCAGTGCTCAATTAGCACTTTTTACAGATTTCTATTGTTTGTGTATTTATTGGTTTACCTGTCTGACAAGAAGCCCCACCAGACTACGAACTTCACAAGAGTAAGTGCTGTATGTTAGTTTTTACCCCACCAGATATAGCACACGGTCTCATATGATAACCCAGCAATTCAATTTAATTCACTTAATTAAAGTGTAGAGTTGTGCAATAAACAGATTATGACATTACAATCAGAAGCAAATCTCTTATGGAACAGAGAATCTGAGTGCACTTTCACTTAAAAAATTAACCCACCCTGACCCAAATGACACTTTACCTATTCCAAGCTGCTGGCACATCTGTTCACTTACACACAGTTTATGAATGCTGCCTTCCAGTTGTTGCTGCCTCATTCCTATACAACTTTATAACAGTTTTTAAAATCTGATTCTGTAACATGTTAGGAAATAAATCAGGCAAGAAACTGACAATCAAAATCCTTTTGGGGTTTGAGGAAAATGACTCAGCATGCAAAACTCTCCACAGAAGTTTACTGTATCCTTAAAATTTAGCTTAAAACACTGCTACCTACAATGCACTCATATTCATCACATTAATAGATTTGACACTGAGGCCTAACAAAAGCAAAAATATTCAGAAGGTAGTTTGGGAACAAACATTATTTCACAATACATTATTTCACAATGTAGGTCCAATAAAGATGAATGGGACATTTTAAATAAAGAGATATTTGCAAATGAAGTAATTGCTTGATGGAGTCCTATACCTGATGAAATGACTAGAGGAAAAATCTGAACTTGAAGAAATTCACAAACCAGGCAGTTAGCTCCAAGATGATTTGGAATGCACTGCATATGCATGGCCTTATTTACATACAGCATTCTCCCAGCTGCAAATACAAGATGTGGATCTATAATATGTACCCATCTACTGTATCCACATATACAATATCTGATGTAATGAAATGGAAACTTCTGATTCCTTCACTGTCATAATCAACACATTTATATTCATGCTTCTTCTTTTTATTCATCCCAAGTGCTAAGTCACCAGGAGGTACTAGGCAATGCTTTTAATATCCTAAGTCTTGTTTTTCCCTGTAAAATGGAGATAAAGCCCATTTAGTTATCAAGTCTAAATATCCTGCTGATCAGCAATAAAAAAGAGAAAAATATGCCAAATTGAACATTTTTCTTTTTTAATTTCAAGAATCAGATAAAAAATGAGCAGCACCTTTGATGTCAAAAATAGGCTAGCAAGAATGCATGTTGAAAGTTGATTTGACCAGATAATTTAAATTGGAATGTCTAATTCGCAAAATATGAATTTAAAGAAATAAACATGGTCACATTTTTCTTTCTGAGAAACAGAAAACAGCATATGCTACAACTTTGTTTTCAACAAATAAGGGAATAGTGTCTCATATGTGTATGTGTAAATATCACTATTTACACATATACACATATTGAGGGTAACATAGAATATATAGGAATTTGTTTTAGAGAGGAGTCTACAGGACAAATGTCAGTGGATAATTTTAAGCACAATGTCAACAGTGCTCTATTTTTCTCCCCGCTAAAAATGTCATCATGAAACAGTGAAAAGCACTTTTTCTCCCTAATTAAAGGCCACATGCTGCCTCTGTAGTAATCACAGATCTCATTAGTGCCCAATGAGAGTTATGGTATCACTCACATTAAACAGACACTTTATATCAATAATCCCATGTGTTTCATGTGTTTGCATCTTTTGGTTGTTGCAAATAAATTCATTGATTGAAATCTGATTTGTAGAAATTTGTGTTAGCATTTGGAATGTGAAATCATTTTTTTTTCCCTGAGAGATGTGGGATAGGGACAGGATAAAATGTGTATTAGGCAATGATGAGCTTCAGTAAGATAATAATACATGTCTTATTTTTGATATGTGATTTAATACCTTTTCTATAGACAATTCACCACAAGAAACTCAGTGTGATGTTAACGCATTTACAGATCGGATGCTGTATCTGTACTAGCCTTTCTTCATTAATAATCACCCCATCCCATAAAAGAGAAGATAATGAAAGATTTAAAAAAAAAAAAAAAGCACATATTGATCACCTGTTCTGTACCTGGCAGTTAAGTTGTTAATTTTATGTCATACTTATGCTAGCAAAGTTAAGTGGAGAGTGGAAGCCATCGTCCACAGGAGTCATATTTTAAATAATTTGCCCAAATTTGAATCCACTGTCTTTTTTCTTCTTAGAGATGAGCTCTCTTTATGTTACTCAGGCTGGAGTGCAGTGGCTATTCACAGGTGAGATCCTGGTGCACTACAGCCTGGAACCCCTGCACTCAAGTAATCCTCCTGCCTCAGCCTCCCATCTCAAACTCTCTTTGGGTGCTAATGAGATCTGGGACTCAGGGGCACTCATCCACACCTGGCTTGTCCACTGTCTTAAGCAAATATACTCCAATACACACATTTTAACCTGAAGATTCTCAGAAGCACATTCTGAACATATTTTAAATGCCTTTTAGAGTAAATGGAATGATAAATTCATGTATCAGACTTTTACATTAAACTGTAAGCCCCTAGAGGGTAGGAATTGCATCTTACTCAATTTAGCATTTTTAAAAGTATTTATCACTATGGTTTTCTTTCCTTTACATTGAGTGAATAAATGCTATATATGGTAATTGCTAAATAAATATTTATTGAAGTAAAGAATATTTTACCATAGTGGCAAACAGACGCTAGAGTGACCTCCAATGATTCCCATCTCTTGTTCATACCTTTGTGTCCAATCCCCTCCCACTGAGTGCAAATAGGACCTGTGACCTGTGAGTTGCTTTTTTTGTTGTTTTCTTTTTTTCTTTTTTCTTTTTTTTTTTTTTTTTTTTGGAGACGAAGTCTCAGTTCCACTCTGTGGCCCAGGCTGGAGTGCAGTGGCATGATCTCAGCTCACTGCCACCTCTCAGGCTCAAGTGATTCTCCTGCTTCAGCCTCCAGAGTAGCTGGGATTACAGGCGTATGCCACCACCCCCAGCTAATTTTTGTATTTTTATTAGAGACAGGGTTTCACCATGTTGGCCAGGTTCATCTCAAACTCCTGACCTCAAGTGTTCTGCCTGCCTCAGCCTCCCAAAGTGCTGGAATTATAGGCATCAGCCACCGTGTCCAGCCTGCTCCTAATCAATACAATATGGCAAAGGTGACGGCATGTCACTCCCATGAGTAGTTTATATTTTATAAGACTCTGTCTTAACAGTCTGAAGGGAGAGACTCTCCTTGCTGATATGATGAGTTAAACAGCTGTACTGGAGAAATCCATACAACAAGGAACCATGGGCAGCCTATAGGACCTGGGTGGACTCCAGCTCTCAGTCAGCAAAATGCCAGCCTGCTTCATATGTGGCCACCAAACATATATTTTAGGAATGTAAAAAACAGCTTAAGACTTAACAAAATATCTTGCTGTACAACAAAATCATTCTTGACATTTCTTTAAAAATAAAATAGTGAATCACAGACTTTTTAGAATTTAGGGTCCAGAGGTTGCAAACACATGCTCCCAAAGACCAGACAAGAAATATAAACAATCAAAGCAGGCCAGGATTAGAAAAGCATAGTAGAGCAAGCGCTGTATAAATGGCAATTGCCATTCATTCTCATTGTTAGGGACGTGATAGAAACTGCAAGACTGTGGCAAGGTAGAGAGCATAAGCCTCACCTAAACACTGCAGCTACTTCCTGCCTTCAAATGATCATTGCTCCCACTATCACTAGATCTTTTATCATTCATTTTGAAAAAATAAAAAACATGAATTATTATGGGGAAAAATCACCTGCTGTCTAACATTGAAAAACTAATTATTATAAGGTGTTCAGTCCTGCCTCGGTCATGAAGGGCTAGTCACATAAGACACGCACTCTGATTTGACTCAAGCCCTCATGTTAGAGCTGAGGAAATAAAGATTCAATAAGGGTAAGTTACCTGTAAAAGGCCCTACAATTAGGAAATAGAAGACTTGGTAATTATAAATCCAGCTCATGCACCTGGAAACTAAAAGTCATTAGAAATTAAGAATTCACAGGCAATCCTTTTTGAGTATAAATTATTAATTCGTGGCAATTGACTAAAACAAGGTACAGAGAGTTTTTTCGTGGAAATGGCATGCTTATGGGTTTAAAGAAGCCTCATTTGTTTATTTGGACGTTCAAAAGACAAAAGCAAAATAAATGCAAAATTCATTCAGTGTAAGTATGACAAATAACTATTTACCAGTCACATGCAATGCTAACAGTGCTTTAAATATTCATATGCTTCAGAGTGAGGCTGTCAGCTTTATCCTTTGTCTGAGTCACACTGCCTTCCACTAACAGAGAGCGAATGTCAAACCACAGCTGGGCTTCTTGGGATACAGGCAATTAAGGGATTCACAATAGAGGTGTTTCTCCTCTAGGTTCTCAGGAGTGATGGAGCAAAAGAAATGCAGCATCCCATCTTCCTGTGCAGAGCCACCCAACCTTTCACTCGGCTGTAGTTTTGGTCTTCACTCAGCTGTTGCTGTGGTTTATGACTTAGTGGCATATAACTCAGATTTCAGATCTGATCATTTCAGTAATAATTGCCCAGATGTGAAAGTGTGGATAATCAATAGTATTATTGTATCCTGGGTGGTCAACAGGTAACAGGTACACAAATTCATATGATTTACAACTCAGGCAAACGGCAGATACACTCAGAGTGCCTAATAGTGTAGATTTTTAAAAAGGAAGAAATATCAGTAGCAGTTTTTTTCTTAGGAAGATCCAGTGGATGTTTAGATTTGCATTATATCACTGTGCTTATTCAACATACTATTAAGAACACTCAAAATTTAGCTGAGCTATTATTTATACCAATTAAAAGAGGAGCAAAATAGCCTAAATTTGTAAATGAAAAAGATTTGAATTTGGCTTTGGGGAACATTACGGAATTTTTCACTCATCATATTTACTAATTCCCTGTTGTAGGGATGACTCACTAAGTAGCTCTAGAGGGAAAGAGAAGGCATTGGGAAAGTAGCCAAATGTATCTTAATTTGATAGATTGAATCCCTGCCATTCATTTTTAAAAGATTGGTTACTGACTCGTCCTTTGAAGAAACCCTCTGTTTCATCCACATTTCTGGCTCCTAACAGAGAATCATCCCTGCCCTTCCCCCTCACCAAAAGAAAACAATTTGGAAAAATTATCTTCCTTTTCATATTACAAAGTATATTAAAGTAGTGTGTACATGGGCTCAAAACAAACAAACAAAAAACAACTTAGTACAGAAAGGTTTATTTTGAAAAGCAATTAATAACTATTTGTAACATTTTTTCTGTCCCCTATTTGTTCTGCCAAAAGAGAAACGCTTTAATTCTGCTAATTGTTCCCGTTCCAGTTGTAATGTTGATAATCTTTAAATTTTAAAAGAAAATCTTATGCATTATTTCCAGATTTATTAACTGTCATATATCATTTATTGACTTTTTGCTATGATAAATGAGGATAAAACTGACTCTCTAGAAGCACTACCCTGGTTCATAATTGAGTAGGAGTGGTCAATCCTCATTCTATTTTTCAAAACTAAGAAAAAAAAGTTAAACTAGTAGCATGCTTTTCTTCACAGGATGTCTTTTAAATCATTGCCAAGGACACTGCTACTTTAGGCATCAGTGAACCGGAATTCTATAAGGGTATTAGAATGTTGAAACCAAAGAATATGATTGAAGATACGGGTTGGTGAGCCAATTACAACTATAATCTTCTGCTCCCTTCTGTTTCTCCTACCTTGAACCCCAAGCAACCTTCTCCAAGAAATCTTTTAATGATTCTCTTATCTATCACTTTCAATGATGCATTTTACTCATAGACTTTCATGATATCTATAGTTTCTTGACTTCTTATTTTCTCATTTGAGTTTCAGCTTCACTCTTGTCTCCTAAATGAAGCTAAACACTTCTAATCATTCTCCTTAAGGGTTAACTTGCTCCTGCCTCATTATAGAACTATTTAGTTACCAAGAACCAAATTACTGTCTTTCTACTATAACCTCATGTCATTTCTATCCACACGTTTAGAATTGATGTGGCGGAAAGCACTATCCACCAGGAACCCACAAGCTGACTTCCACTTCTTGATTTGAATGTGTGGCTTGGGACACATCTAGAAAGACAAAGAGATGAAGTAAATGAACCCTCAGCTCTGACCATCTGCCTACTTGGTGCAGGCACAGTGGTTAGCCTCCTTTGGCTTTCCAAAGGGCCGACACTTTGTCAATACGCACCACTATGGCCACACTAGTTGTTAAGGGCAACTTCTGTTCTGATTGGTCAGTACCCAGTCAGAATAATCTATTCTCCCAACCAATATTTATTGGGTTCCTACCAGCAGCAAGGTATCTACTAGACCCTGAATATTTATTGGATAAAATATATATTCTAAGTCAAAGTGTCTCTGCTAGTAATGTAATGTGTGACTGTGGCCCAACCACTTAACATGCCTGGGTTTCAGTTTCCTCATTTGCAAAACAGGAAATGTTCAAAGTCTGTTTTTCTCAAGTGATTTATGAGTCAGTAATGATTACACTGAAATTGGTAGAATTCACTTTTTAAAGTTACAAGTAAAGGAAATAGGTCATATTTTCACAAAAGCAATATGTTAGTTTTTAATTATAAAGAAAAGTAAAGCCAATTACCAGGGGAAAAATCAGTGCAGCCATTTTCTCCCTGAATAAATGTCTAATTATCTACAACATCTCATTTTCCAGTTTCTAGCCATATTTATATATTCAGTTGTTATTGGAATTTTCACCTTGAGAAGATATCCTGATTTGACAGAGCAAAATATAAAATATGATCTTGAAGATAAATAAATCCATTGAACTCTGCCAACCACAATCCCACTCTGTTCAAAGCTGCAGTCGGGTTCTAATTCCTCAGCAAAGAGATGAGCCTGTGCTCTGTGCCAGGCTGTGTGAACCATGTGACACAACAAAATGTGTAAGAAATTATCTCCACCTTCAAATAGTTTAAGATGCAGTAATGTGACAAGCACAAAACGTAACATGACTGTAAACAGACATGGCCTGGTGAGTCCCTAACATGTCATGACATTTCAAGAGCAAGCACTGTGTGGTTTCACAGAAAAGGGCTGCCAAAGGAGATGGGATGTAAATCTCACTGATTAAAAAAAATCAGTAGCTAACACACACAGAGACACAACATATATGCATAACACCTATGCAGATGTGTTTATGTGTGTGTGTATATATAGTGAGAGTGAAAAATGAGAACCCATTCTTATCATTAGATTTAAAGAGAACACATACATGAAGTACTTAGAACAATGCTTAGCATACAGTAAGGGCCCTAAAAGGATGAGCTGTTAGGTCATAGGAACACTGACATTTGAGAAAGGCCAGAACACCCATGAGAGTCACAAATGATCACTGAACGTCCTTCACACCCCCAAGCCCCAAATTTCTGACCCCTCTCTCCTGACAGGTTTGCCAACAGAACCCAACTAGATGGACCGGTTCCTCTGGAACCTGTGGTGGGCATGCCACCCAAGTAAGCCAATCAAAGGGCCTCATCTGCTTGGCTATTTTGGTTGATCTACCAAGAGGCACGTAACACTGGTGGCATCAGATTTCTTACCTGGATTTTTCTCAAACCTGTCACTGCCCTATTCCTGCCAACCATGCAAAAATACCAATTTATTCCATGGAAAGAGAAAAAAGATTAACTAGGAGGAGAGATCTCATTACCTGACAGGAGATAATGTCTTTGAAAAAATTAAACAAGCACCAGAGAACAGAATAACTAGGGATTTGTAGCCTTTAAAATATTTTAGCCTCTAGAGATACCTATAATTGTGCTTTTAGCATGAAATCTATGAAATAAATTTTGAGATTTATGGATATTTATTTTTCCTATGAAAATCTTCTTGGAATCGTAATGGTGTAGTTTCTGCACTATGTCTTTTAAAAGCTAGTTGCAGGTGGGATCTCTCCCTCATTATGTGAAAGGCTAGCACTTGCTCAATTTAAATGTGTGTATTCTTTGCAAACTTTCCCTAACAAGTTTCTTTATAGCACATGTCTCTTGAAAAACTGCAGTATTACTTGTTAGAAAATAAAACTTTTATCCTTTTTAAAAAGCATTAATATATGAAGTTAATAACCTTGATTGTAAAAAAGAACTTTCTGAAAGGAAATGACACTTTTACAATCTTGAGTTGATAATAGGACAAAAGAAAGACTTCATGTATAAGAAAGATAGAGAGAGAAGTATTTGCATGTTCTACAGAACAAAGACCTCAGAAATGCAAATCTCAAAGCCATTCAAGAAATAATTAAGCAAGTTACACATGAATATGCTGTGCTATGAAAATGCTGAATTAAATATCTGTAGTGTATCCCCACCCCACTGCAGGTAAAGACTGCTACTTCCTTTTCTAAAGAAGTATCCTCTATAAGAAAGCTTTCAGCCAACAGTAATAGTCCTTTGTGTAACTGCAGATGTTCAGCAATAGGCATTATTGAGTCGGCAGGGAAGCTGCTCACCAGATTTTAGAGGGAGATGACTATTATAATAAAAACCTGTCAGTCCTGCAGTCACAATTTCAATTCAGCCCTGACCCATAAGCAGGAAATCCATCTGCAGTGTCTCAGTTCCCCTCTGGCTTATCCTCAGCCTTGGATGCTTTTGCATACTCTCCTCTGCTGCTTCCATAACCAATTAGGTGCTGAGGCAGAAGCAATCTTAACCTTGACAGCCCCTTTATACTTGGTCTCTATTTTTCACTGCTTTGTGGCACAGTCACACTGGCATTCTATGTTATTAATAATGTATATTTCATTAGATGATTTTTATTAGCAATTATGTGTCATTTGATAAGCCTATTTATTAGCTTTTGCAGCCATGTAACTAACCCAAGGAGGATTTTCAGAGGAGAAAATAAAGACAAAGGAAGACCAAGGCACTAAAAGAGTGAAAGATAGATGTCGGAGTACATTCTTGAATTAGGAGTTTGTTGACTAGACTAAAAAAAAAAAAAAAAAAAAAAAAAGCATATTGAAAGATTGTGGGCAGACTTACTCTTATAGGATGGGACCTTGCTGTTGTAGGGTACTGCTATAGGGATTACTGATGAGATTGATTCAGAAATGAGAATATCAAAAGTGAGCTGAAGAAACCAGTAGTAATCAACAGCTAGCTACCAGGAAAAAAACAAAACATCTAAATCCTGCTTTCAAGACTTTACAGGTACTTTTCAGCCCTCATCAGTTCAAACTCTGTGCCCTAGTCTCCAGGGAAAAGCAAGGATAATGATGTTTATAATGTTCTAAGTCCTCATCAAAACAGTCAGATGGCTTTGTACTGAATGCCTTTCAGCCTGTGAAAATCTGGGGAGCTAGCCTGAGGCTTTATCGCTAAATCTGAGAAGGTGCTGCTTTTCCATATTTCCCTCCCAGCATCTCTGAATTTGTAAAAGTCACCCACCCTCCGTTTCTCCATCTGCACATCAGAGGAATCACAGTATCCACCAACCTAATTTGTGGGGATATATGAGTTTCTAATGAGACAATATTTATATAGAACTTTGAGCTTCTAGGGGGATCTGCTCTATAAACACTAACTATTCTCAGGGTAATATTAGCACAGTTAATTGGATAAAATGTGGGCATTTATACTTAGATAACAAGAAAAATAGTCCTTCAGCAAAAGAGAAAATGGCTGCTGGGGGATTACCCCTGGAAGTATTCATCTGTCCTCTTTCTCCTGTTTCTGTTTAGTATGAATGGCGAGAGTGGGGAGTGTGGAAAAACAGATGAGACTCAGAGGTGAGACACTAGACCGCGGGAGCACATTTACGTCTGGGTGTGTATTTGGGATTTGACCTCTCAACAAAGAAAAGGACACATGAGGGTTCTTGTTTAGATTTAAAATATAAACAAATAAACACGGAGGGAGAAACACTTAGTGGTGTGGCTCTTTCACTTTTTGAATTAAATTATCTTTTCTTAAGGAGACAGGCTGTATGTTAAAGGCAGAAATGGAGAGTGGGAAAAGGAAGAAAATAAAGGGACAGGTAAACCATGTGCACAACAAAGAAAAGCAAAAGTTAGTGGTTTATAGCAGTAAGTAACGCCTACTCAACACTTGACAGTTAATCAACATGCTGATTTCATTTATTCCACGAAACGATCTTGGAAGTGAGTGTTATTAGATCACCCTCTGTCTCAGCTCTGGCTGCAATAACAAAGTACCAAAGATTGGGTGGCTTAAACAACAGAAATGTATTTCCTCACAGTTGTAAAGGCTGAAAGTCCAAGATCAAGGTGTCAATAGGGTTAATCTTTTTTCTGAGGTTTTTCTCCTGGGTGTATAGATTTATGTCTTTTTCCTCTGTCTTCACATGGTCTTCCCTCTGTGACTATGTGTGTCCTAATCTCCTCTTCATATAAGGAAACCAGTCATATTGGAGTAGGTCCCACCTTAACAACCCCACTTAATCTTAATTATATTTTTAAAGCCCCTATCCCCAAAAACAGCAACATTGTGAGGTACTAGGGATTAGGTCTTCAACATAGGAATTTGGGATGGTAGAGAGGACATAGTCCATAACATCCCCACTTTATAGACAAAGAAAATGAAAGCAAAGAAGGGTACGTGATTGTTTTAAAGGCCCACCAGACCCCTTAACTCAAGTATCTGGTGGCTTGGGCTCAAGTTCTAAGTTCTGTGTCCAGAGTCTTCACTCTCATGGGATGGAAGAGCTACAAGGGTCTGGTGTACGAGAGAGGCCAAAGTCAGAAATGCCTTTGCACGTCTTCAGAAGACAAACTAATTCAACTGAAGCCACTCGTAAGAAAAAAAGACCAATTTAAGGAAAGAAGTGTTAGTTACATATTACTATTTGCCATTCACAAATATCCCCAAACAACTAAAAAGAGGCAAAAAGAAACTTCAAAAGTACCAGAATTGATCAGAAATTACCTCCCCTCATGGAAATAGATATCTGATAATGTAGCTCCTTGATTACAAACTATCTCTAGTTTATGAAGTTTGTCATAGGCTTGTAAGAATATTGTGGGGATAGCATGGGGAGAAACAAATTAATTGGAGATATTTTGGGTAGATTTTTATTATTCTTACTTTGTCACACACACGTACAATTGAGAGTTACTTCTTACAATTCTGTTTCCAACTTCATGCCTATTTGAGAGTTTCATTATGTTTCCATGTTTTATTAAATATTTTGACTCCAGGAAGTATATTTTTCCATCTGTTTTTTTGACCGTTCCCAACACTAGGCTTATGAAGGTATCTACTGGGAGGGTCCAAACATCTGGATGGAGTTTATCAGCCAAATGTCTCAGGAGAAAAGAACACAAATGTCCAGAAAGAGTGAGTAGGCAAGGAGCCCATGTCAGTTTTAACAGCAGTTAGTTATATCTCATTTTCCCAAAATGTGTTCTTTACTCCTTTTGCCAAATGATCCCTCCTTCCTTTTTATTTCAAAATTTCTCCCTCTGTATGCATTTTGCAATTAATCTACATCGTTTTTTTTTTCTTTTTTTTTAAATCCTAGAAAAGAGAAACATACCCATCATTTATGACAGAAAGCCAAAGCAGTTATCATCGGACCAGTCTCAACTCTGAACTGAACCACTTACCAAGTCACCAAACCTTACTTCTTCATCTGTAACTTTCAAATACTGTAATAACACCTATGGGGACAGTTTTACGAACGTGCTATCTGTGCAATCAGACATGACCCCACTCTTAGAGGAGCTCCATGCTTGGTTTAATGTCTGCTGTTACGGTCTTGAAATTCTTAATCATATTTGAACAAGGAATCTTGCATTTTCATTTTGCACTAGATCTCACAAATGATGTAGCCAGTCCTGCATACCTGCTCTACCTACCCGTCAAAGCCTAAAAAAAATTGCTTTGTAAACAAAAAAAAAGTGCTCTCAAAGTATAGGCGAAGCCAAAGTTCATTTTCACTATATGAGCATGGCATACTAAGGAAGTACGTACAAATGAGACCAGCTAGGAAGAAAAACCATGGGGCAGGAGTCAGACTTGGCATCTAGCCTTGGTCCTTTCACTGTTGGGTTGGCTTGGGCAAAGTATTTCATCTCTTCATACCCCAGTTACTTCACCTGAATAATTACAATTTTCAGTTCTCTTCCCCGATGCACATTAGTACCATCTAGGGAGTTTTTTTAAATGCCAGTTCTTGGTCCTTCTGAGAGGTGACAGCGTGCCAGCAGCCCTCACAGCCCTCGCTTGCTCTCAGCGCCTCCTCGGCCTTGGCGCCCACTCTGGCCGCCCTTGAGGAGCCCTTCAGCCCCCTGCTGAACTGTGGGAGCCCCTTCCTGGGATGGCCGAGGCTGGGGCCGGCTCCCTCAGCCTGTGGGGAAGGGTGAAGGGAGAGGCATGGGTGGGAACCGGGGCTGCACACGGCGCTTGTGGGCCAGCAGGAGTTCTGGGTGGATGTGGGCTTGGTGGCCCCCCACTCGGAGCAGCCAGCTGGCCCCGCCGCCCCAGGCAGTGAGGGGCTTAGCACCCAGGCCAGCAGCTGCGGAGGGTGTGCCGGGTCCCCCAGCAGTGCCGGCCCACCGGCACTGCGCTGGATTTCTCCCCAGGCCTTAGCTGCCTCCCCGCGGGGGCAGGGCTCGGGACCTGCAGCCCGCCATGCCTGAGCCCCCCACTCCCCACCCCATGGGCTCCTGTGCGGCCGGAGTCTCCCCAACAAGCGCCACCCCCTGCTCCACGGCGCCCAGTCCCATCGACCACCCAAGGGCTGAGGAGTACAGGCACAAGGCGCGGAACTGGCAGGCAGCTCCACCTGCAGCCCCGGTGCGGGATCCACTGGGTGAAGCCAGCTGGACTCCTGAGTCTGGTGGGGATGTGGAGAACCTTTATGTCTAGCTAGGGGATTGTAAATACACCAGTCAGCACTCTGTATCTAGCTCAAGGTTTGTAAACACACCAATCAGCATCCTGTGTCTACCTCAGGGTTTGTGAATGCACCAATGGACACTCTGTATCTAGCTACTGTGGTGGGGACTTGGAGAACCTTTGTGTCCACACTCTGTATCTAGCTAATCTAGTGGGGATGTGGAGAACCTTTGTGTCTAGCTCAGGGATTGTAAGCACCAATCAGCGCCCTGTCAAAACAGACCACTGGGCTCTCTGTAAAATGGACCAATCAGCAGGATGTAGGTGGGGCCAGATAAGAGAATAAATGCAGGCTGCTGGAGCCAGCAGTGGCAACCCGCTGGGGTCCCCTTCCACACTGTGGAAGCTTTGTTCTTTTGCTCTTTGCAATAAATCTTGCTGCTGCTCACTCTTTGGGTCCACACTGCCTTTATGAGCTGCAACACTCAGCACGAAGGTCTGCAGCTTCACTCATGAAGCCAACGAGACCACGAACCCACCGGGAGGAATGAACAACTCCAGACGCGCTGCCTTAAGAGCTGTAACACTCACCGCGAAGGTCCGCAGCTTCACTCCTGAGCCAGCGAGACCACGAACCCACCAGAAGGAAGAAACTCCGAACACATTGGAACATCAGAAGAAACAAACTCCAGACACGCCGCCTTTAAGAACTGTAACACTCACCACGAGGGTCCGCGGCTTCATTCTTGAAGTCAGTGAGACCAAGAACCCACCAATTCCAGACACACTTCCCCCAAAAATTATTATTTAATTGTTCTGGGGTAGAACCTGAATGGAACTTGAGTTTGGGCATTTTTTAAAGTTTCTAGGTAGGTAAGAATATGTAGCAATTAGAATTTGAGTGTAGATTAGTATGATCGCTTTGGAAAATAAGTAGCCATGCACACCAAACTGAACATACACATAGATCATGGTCCAATGATTCTATTCCTGAGTATACGCCCCACAAAATATTTACATATATTCACCAAAATATTTATAAAGTAATATTGATGGCAGCCCTGTTTGCAGTAGTCCCAAACTGCAGTCAACACATGTCCATTAACAGTAGAATAGGTAAATAAATGGTGGCATATACATAAATTAGGTAGTGGACAACAATGAGAATGTTTTCCAGGAATGAACTATTGATACTTGCAGAATTTCACAAACATTGTTTTGGGCAGAAAAGGAAAAAGGCCTGACACAGAAGAACATAATACTCTATTATTCCATGTATATAAATTTCAAAAATAAGCAAAAATAATTTATAGTATTTAGTCAAGGCAACAGTTACTTCTGTGGGGAAGATAATGACGAGGAAAAATATGGGGGCTTCTGTGGCTAGAAATGTTCTATTTCTCAATCTGATGGTAGTTACAGGGGCATATTTACCTCGTGAAAATTATTAAGTTGGTGCAAAAGAAATTGTAGTTTTTAATAATTGATATGGTTTGGCTGTGTCCCCACCCAAATCTCATCCTGAATTGTAGCTCCCATAATTCCCATGTGTTGTGGGAGGCACCCACAAGGTAACTGAATCACGGAGCCAGGTCTTTCCTGTGCTATTCTCATGATAGTGAATAAATCTCATGAGATCTGATGGTTTTATAAAGAGGAGCTCCCCTGTATATGCTCTCTCTTGCCTGCCGGCATGCAAGATGTGACTTCGCTCCTCCTTTGCCTTCTACCATGGTTGTGAGGCCTGTCCAGCCATGTGGAACTGTGAGTCCGTTAAACCTCTTTCCTTTATAAATTACCCAGTCTTGGGTATATTGTTATTAGCAGTGTGAGAACAGACTAATACAATGATTGAGCTGTACACTCATGGTGTGTACCTGTTGTATTTCAATAACCAGTTAATACCAACATTTCTTACACAATTTTAATATGCAACCAGGGTTGAGAATCAGACTAGATATCTGTAATGTCCCTTATAGGATGGAACATCTGTGTTTGACTTTTCTCAGACCTTAGTCCCTGTTAAGGTTGAGTAAGGACACTAATGCCCTTCATGGTCTTTGTGCTTTATCAATACCTCCTCTTTTTCTTCTCTTTTCACAAGTTCACCTTCAACATGAAAGGGTCCCTTTATTTTCTTGTACTACATGTTGTTTAATTGGGGGGTCAAAAAGTCACTGATTGAATTATACACAAACTATTTGATCATGGAAACAAACATATCTTTTATATCCAAGTGTTTATTTTTTCATTCATCTATTACATGTTTTACAGATAATCAAGGAAGAGAGGAAAGGAGGTCTTAGGGCAATAACCAGGTGCCACTAGATGTGCTGGCTTGTGCGAGCACACAGTCATGAGACAGCAGAGTGAGGACGCTCCAGCACTTCATATGTGCTGGGGACTGCTTGTCTCTCTGCACCGTAAGCAGTCAAATGCTCTACCACTGAACTCTAACCCCAGTCTCTGCACCTTGTGGCCATAGGTAACATGCAGTCTATTTACTCTGATAGAAAAGAGCATGTTGAAGAATTCTCTTCTCAAAACCAGCAAAAACACCTAACAGAATGTAGGGCTGAGTGTATCAACAAAGACAATGCTCTGTGGCTTTGAACACTCAGTCTAAATGTGCAAATCAGGAAACGGCTGCATCACACCCTGTCAGCCCTCCACGCCTTAGACAATAGAGTCTAAGTGATGCCTGTGAATAAGGTCGTGAACACAAAGCCTCCAACAGTGCAGATGGATGGCGCTCAAGACTGAAGAGTAACCAACTGAACTGCTTCTACTCCTTCAAGAGACCCAATTCTACAGCCTCATTGAGATTCACAGACTGAGGAGCAGTTTGGAGCAATTCATGACCACAGTGAAAGTTTTATGTGTTTTCTGTAAGGTATTTTTTGTTATATAGATTCATAGGCATGGAAATAAGAAAGAAGGCTTGTGGGTGATTAAATTTTTACACTTTACTCTGTGTAGTAGCAGAGACTATATCTACACTTCAAGGAAAAGGAAATAATTGCCTCAAAGTCAGTTGTGTTTAGAGACCACCCCTTCCAGGGTAAAGGAAAACCATTTTTCTATATCCAAGTTGCTAAGATTGAACTGAGAGTGTAAGGAGTGTGATAAGAATCTTTAGAAACACCACTCTTTAAATCAACCAGGCTGAAATCCCAAAACATAATAAGATTTCTTGGAGAAGCTGTGTGAAAAGTTTGTAAATTTTGCATACCTTTCCAATAAAATGAGGTTCCTTATCTCCTGAGTTTCAATTTTTATAATAAAAATGCACACAGATTAAAGGTAAGCTCTTTCTCTCTCTCCCTCTCTCTGTCTGAAAACATGTATATTAAAACGCAAATATAAGAAGTCTCAAAAAAAATTACTACAAAATGATTTTTTAAAATTCTCAATGTGGCTCAATTTTTAAAATTAAAATTAGGACCTTAATAATTGACTAAACATTATATAGAAATTATTAATTTGCAGTGGAGATCAGTATTAGGGAACATCCATTCCGCTGATTGAAATTATTTTTTATATTCAAATTTAATGAGTATCAGTGAACCATGTTGCTCTTTTTTGTGGTTATTTACTGAACACCTACTGTTTATAAAAGACTGCCCTTGGACAATGAGAGTTAGAAAGAAATACAGGCAAGGCTCTTGCCTTCAAAGCACTTAGAAGCTCTAATGGGTAAGACAGCAAAGGAATAACATGATACATGTAATGAATACTATAACAGGTCAGATTCAGAGGGACTCTAAGCTTAGGCAGTTAGGGACAGATTTCTCAACTGGACTTAAAGGGTGGACAACTCAAGTAATTGAAGCATCTTCCAGAGAGAGGGAACAGCATGAATAATGCCATAAAATAATGCACTCCAAAATGTGGTGCATAAGCAATCTGCAGCACAATCACCTTAAGAAAATGAAATCGCAGCCTGTTCAATGGCTCATGCCTGTTATTCCCAACAATTTGGGAGGCCAAAGCAGGAGTACTGCTTGAGAACAGGAGTTCAAGAGCAGCCTGAACAACATAGGGAAATCCTGTCTCAACAAAAAATAAAAATAAAAATAAAAAATTAGCCAGGCATGGTGGCATGTGCCTGTAGTCCCAGCTACTGAGGAGGCTGAGGTGGGAGGATCACTTGAACCTGAGAGGTCAAAGCAGCTGTGAGCCCTGATCACCCCAGTGCACTCTATCCTGGGCAACAGAGTGAGACCCTATCTCAAAAAACATAAATAAATAAATAAATAAATAAATAGAGAGAGAAACAAAATGAAAATAAAATCTCTGTTACCTACACTCCCACTTGAAGGTTCACATTCAGCAAGTCTGTTCTAGACCCCCCCAAAAAAATCCGTATTTTTATATAATAATGTATTATATATGTAATATAAAATATATATATATTAACAGCACATCAAGCATTCACTGGCATAAAAACTAGAAAGCAAATATTATACTCAAATTAGACTAAAAAGTAAGGGAGGCCTGAGAAGGAGTTCTGAAAAGGGTGATTGGAAATAGAGTGTGTACTTCCTTGAGTATCAAAATAATGACTGTGGACTTTTTCTATAAGCAATAGAAACCCAAAGAAGTCTTTTGTGCAGAAGAGTAACAAGGTTAAAGTCATGTTTTTTGACTCAGCAATGATGTGAAGAACAGAGTGGAGTGGGCAGAGCGAGAGAGGCACAGGAAAGTAAAATGGCTCCTCCAATTGTTCAAACAGGAGGGGATAAGTTCAGATGTGGATGGAAGGTGAGGGAAGAAAGAAAAGTAAATCCCTGTTGGGAAAATGAAACCAGATTGTGATGTTCATAATCGGAAATAGAAAATTCTCAGTCTACTCCATTACCATGTTCAGAGAAAGACATAGGCAAGGCCACTGTCTGACCACAAAATGCTAAATTTACCTTTCTCTGATTCATATCATCTTTCTCTGAGTGTTTTCTGGAGTTTTTGTTTGTTTGTTTGTTTTATCAATAACTCCAGCATTTTTTAATTCTGTCACCTTTTAGATAAAAATTATTGACCTTCAATCACTGAATGTCCCTGATTCAAAAAATAGCCTTCACTTCCCTAAGCCTTCCTCAAAATCATCCATACAAACTCAAACCCAGTTAGAAGACCATCCCAAATTACCTCACTGAAACACTTGTGAGATTTTCCTAAAGTATGTTCTTTGCCACAGCAAGTTAAATAATTCTAGTTTTATTGACAACAGGTATGTTCCTTCTGATCTTTGGTTAGTTGGGTTCAATACGAAAAGAATATCAACAAGGACAAATTACTAATACTGAGTAGTTGGTTGACTTAAGACAGATTAGAAATGACTTTAAAGTTTGAAGCCCAAGTGAATATAAAGTAACACTAATAGAAAAGAGATATCAGAAGTATGAGCCAATTTGCAACCTGAAGGGACATTTGAAATTGAATTTGAAAATTGAATGCAAAATTTGAAGGTACAACATGACATTCAAGAGAAAATGTCACATGGGTAACATATTTACAGGCCCCCAGGAATGGAGGAGATATCAAAGAGAGGTGGAGGTAAAGACTCATGCACAAAGGTGATTACTGGAATCTTGAAAATAAGGAGACCCTAGAGGAAAAAGAATGTAGAATTTAAAAGGTGGCCAAGTGGGCAGTAGGACATGGGGATCTGGAAGTTGTTCCTCTAATGAGCCTCAGATGTTGCCAACTACCTTCAACCTGTACAACACCCTGCTTTTCACCCATCCCTCTATGGCATTCAAAGATCCCTATTAAAGAATCCCCAGTGGTTTCTGACCAAATGACTTCTTTGCACAGCATCATGAGATAGATCAACAAGTCATTATCAAGATTAAAAGCCCCTATGTGCTTTGAGAGAGATCTAGCTTGCCTATTCTGCTGTGTTCTCAGGGCCAAATATAGTATATTACATAGACACTCAAGAAATATGTGCTCAATTAGTGAAGAAGAGGAACAATAAAGCCCAGAGATGTTGGTCCACAAAATGCTGGGCAGTTAATCTCCTTATCATTTTTCTAGCTCTGCGAGCAATAGATAGAGTTCCTAGTGACGGGAAGAGAAAAAAAGATTATTTCAAAAATTTTACAATTGAATATGATAGAAACCTAAAACAAACCAGGTACACTGAATATGAGGGAGCACCACCTTTCAAAGTATGCACCTCAGATAAACAGACCTAGATTTGATCCAGTTCTACTACTTAATACCTCACTTCATTTCTTTGAGCCTTCATTTCCTCAACAGTGAGTTGGAAAAGTAATGCCTACTTCATAGGATTGCCAAGAGTGTTAAAAGCTCTTGACACATGGTGTATGGTTAATAAACAATGGGAAAAACACAGCAACAACAAAACTATAAGATACCACCTCAAACTTATTAGGTGTATTAAAATAAAAACAGAAAATAAGTGTTAAAGAAATCAAAACTCCTGTGCACTGTTGATGCCAATGTAAGATGGTGTAGCTGCTGTGGAAAACAGTACGGCAGTCCTCCCAAAAATAAAAATAGAATTATCTGTGGTTAGGACTTCTCACGAAGACAGAGAGCAGATTGGTGGTTACTAGAAAACCAGAAAGGTGGGAAAGGCAGAGGGTCAGATAAAGAGAGATTGATTAATGGGTACCAGTATACAGTTAGATAGAAGATACAGTTAGAAGAAATAAGACCTAGTATTTGAGACATGAGTAGGGTGACTTGTTAACATTAATTAACATTAATCTATTGTACCTTTCAAAACAGCTGGAAGAGAATAAGTCAAATGTTCCCACCACAGACATAAATATTTAAGGTGATTATTATCTCTATTACCCTGATTTGATCTTTATACATTATATTAATTATCAAATTATGACATGTACCATGAAAATATGTATATTCACTGTGTATCAGTAAAAAAAGTTTTTAAAAAATAGAATTACCAGATGATCCAGCAATTCCACTTCTGGGTCTATAGTAAAAAGAATTGAAAGCAGAGTGTCCAGAGCTATTTGTACATCCATGTTTACAGCAATATTATTCACAATAACCAAAATGTGAGAGCAACGTGAGTCCATCAACAGATGAATAGATTAGCAAAATGTGGTATTCTGCATACAATGGAATACCATTCAGCCTTTAAAAGAAAGTAAATTATGACACATGCTACAGTATGGATGAATGTTGAAGACATTAAGCTAAGTGAAATAAGCTGGTCACAAAAGGATAAACACCATGTGATCCACTTACATGCAGTTCCTAGCATAGTCAGTTTCATAAAGACAGAAAGTTAAATGGAAGTTGCCAGGGCCTGGGGGAGATGGACAGTTACTACTGGATTATAGTTTTACTTTAGCAAAATGAAATGAGTTATGGAGATTGATTGCACAACAGTGTGACTGTACACTACTGAGCTGTACACTTAAAAATGGTTAACCACAATTTAAACAAACAGCAATAGCAGCAATAACACACGATGAGAAAAAAGAATCAGTTGTGTCCACCAGAGGTCACCCTCACTCAGGGCCCAATAACAAGTCTTTTCAGAGCAGTGCCCTAAAGCTATGGTTCTGTTCAGTGCTGCCCTCAAGGAGGGCAAGATTGAATAAAGAGAGTGACCAAGTAACAAGGGAGGCACTTAAGTTACTTTAGAAAAGGCTGTTTTTCTCAGAATTATTCCCCACAGAAAAGGGGCACCTGGTTTAGACATCAAAAACCTTGTTTAGAAAACAGAAAGACCAAGGAGCTGAGATTTTTATGTTAATGCAGTGAGAAAGACGGGTGGGTGTTACAAAAAGAACATGACAAGAAAAGCCAAACTTCTGGAGAAAGAGCGTAAAGCTAGAGAGTTTTATGGAAGAGAAATGAATGGAAGAGAACACATGGAACAATGTTCCATGGAAAAGAAATGGAAACACATGGAAGAGAAATGAATGACCTGAAAAGCGAGCCACATTTCTACATGAGGGCAAGAGTGGGTCATTACTGGGCCAGGGGACAAGTTCTACACGACAGGGAGTGGCATCTGGGTTCTGTAGGCTGGCCTGAGCCATCAGGCTCCATCGTTCCCAGTTGTTATGGGAACTGTGTAGCTGCCTACTAGTTTCTCAGACCTATTTTAATACACAGAGGCAAAAGATCAGCACATTTTGGTGATTAGGAGGTCAGTTTCAGGCTTGGAGAGAATATTTTCAATGTTTGTGGAATTTGAAGTTATATTAACTACAAGAGATCAAAAAGTGAGAGTGAAATGAATAATGGAGGGAACAGATAGTGATCTTTTTTTAAGAAAGCTGTTCTGAAAAAGAGAGAAATAAGATATTAGTCTTAGAGGTCAGCAGGAACAAGCATGAGAGATAGCAATGTTTTCTTTTCTTCTGTAGCAGGCCAATTAAGGTCCCTAATCCCCAAGACAGTCACACCCTGGGCCTCAGAATATGTGAATATCTTACCTTGCATAGCAAAAGGGACTTTGCAGATGTGATTAGGGTTCAGGAACTTGAGAGGGAGAGATAATCCAGGTGAACCCAGTCTAATCATATGAAATCCTTAAAAGTGGGTAACTTTTTCTGGCTAGGTCACAGGTGCCACACTGCCAGATCTGAAGATGAAGGAGGGGGCCATGAACCATGGAAGGTAGGTGGTCACTAGATGTTGGAAAAGCAAGAAAACAGATTCTACCCCAGAGCCTCCAGAAGGAACCAACCCTGCCACCACAACTCCAGCCCATGGAAACCAGTGTCAGACATCTGACCAATACTGTACAATAATTAATTTGTGGTATGTTACATTTATGGTAATTTGTTACAGACGCAATAGCAAATGAAGACACTTGCTTACAAGAAAGCTTTTTAAATAACAAAAGTACAATGTAGAAGAGTACAAAATTATGTATTACAGTATTAACTAAAGCATTAAATGGGAGGTTACTAAACACACATCCCATATGTCAAAGTGCTACAGATATACCAGTTAGTCTAGCCATGAGAAGACTAAACAACTATTATTAGTATGTTTCTTTAAATGGGAATTTATGAGTCTTTTTTTTTTTTGAGACAGCCTCACTCTTGTCACCCAGGCTGGAATGCAATGCTCACTGCAACCTCTGCCTCCTGGGTTCAAGCGATTCTCCTGCTCAACCTCCTGAGTAGCTAGGATTACAGGCACCTGTCACCATGCCCGGCTAATTTTTGTATTTTTAGTAGAGATGGAGTTTAGCCATGATTGCTAGGCTGGTCTCAAACTACTGACCTCAGGCGATCTGCCCACCTCAGCCTCCCAAAGTGCTGGGATTACAGGCATGAGCCACCGCACCTAGCCATGAGTATTAAATAAAACTAACATAACAAAGAAGAGAAAAAGAAGCATACTTGAGGAAAAATTATTGCTTCTAAATCAGAAGCATCTATCATTTATTCAACACATATCTATTGAATACTTCCTCTGTGATCTGCTCTATAGTAGGCTGTGGTGGTTAGGACAAAGAAAACAAGATGGACAAACTCCTTTTTCTCCAAGAGCTCACATTCTAATGTTAGACTAAAACAATAAAGAAATAAGCACATAAAAATATGTCACATGACAAGTGCCTGATAGAAAAATACAATGGAATTTGGGGATATCAGGTGACTGAAGGAAATGCTAATATCAAGGATGGCAAGGGAAAGACTTTCTAAAAAGCTGGCCTAAGAGATGCTACCTGAATATAGTAGAGGAGTAAGTATATGCATATCTGGGGACACATGTTCTAGGCAGAGGAGATAGTAAGTGAAAAGGCCCTGGGATGTGTGCACATTTGGCAAGCTGAAGGCTGAATGAGCAGTGCCCTGTGTGTAGCCAAATGAGAAGAGGAAAAGTGTTAGGAAATTAGCTCAGAAAGGAACAAATATATGTATGGGGAGACAGATAACATAGAACCTTATATGCCAATTTTAAGACTTTTGCTTTTACTTTAAGACATGAAGCCACAGGAAAGAGTTCTGAACAGAGCTGTGATATAATTCAAGTTAAACATTACAAGAACCACTCTGAGTGCTATGTTGAAACTAATCAGGGGAGGAAGTGGCAAACATACAACAATTTCAGTTTGAACTGGAAATGATGGAGACTTGGATTACAGTAGCAACCCCGAAAGAGGTGATTGGGAGCAAAATTAGATGTAGTCTACAGAAGAGATATGGAGTCAAGAGTGACTCCAAGATTTGGGGCCTGAACAACTGGAAAATTGACTTGCCACCATGGGGAGATCACACAAGATGACATGGCTGTCTACCATTTGCCTCTAGAGAAACCTTCCAAATCACCTCGCCCCACTCCAGACACATTAACCACATTCTCCTACTGCCCCATCTCTTGGCTCTGCCTCTGTGGTTGCTCCAGCCTGCTCCTGCCTCCAGCCTTTTCCATTAGCTGTGCTCCACAACTTCAAAGGTGCAGTCAAGAACTCATTTTGCTTGAGGATTGGAAGAGAAGGAGAAATAACAGTTTTCTCTTTGCAAATTCCTCTCTAAGTATTCCATCTTAGTAAATCAAAAATGAATCTCTGGGTGTTGTTAATGGTGATGAATGGGTCTCTGAAACACTCAGATCCTGAAGGGTGTATAGGCTGTGTCTAGTTCCTCCATTAAAATTGTGAGGATACGTATCCATATCATTCTCAGCTTTGAAGCTGTAGCCAAAATATAGATGCAACAGAAAAAGTCTCTTTTATATTCATCATGCTAAATATATATGATATCATGCAGTCAACAAAATAACAATTATAAATAATAAAAATGTGAATTATCTCCTTGTATACAAGTGAGAAATTAAAAATTAGGCCATTTACAAAAGAAATATTAATATATAAATATGTGATGAATATAATAAAATCAAAGATATTAAATCAAACTATATTAAAAATAAAAATTTTAAATATCAATATTAATAAAAATAAACATTAAAGATATCATCTGCCTAGTAAATTGAATATGATTAAGGGAATTACCCATTACTATTATATGCAACAAGGATTAGCAGGAAGTCTGTTAATTGGTATGAATTTATGGATTCTAAAAATGTATTTTTTAAAAAATCAGTAAAAAATGGCAAAATATTTGTATAGACTAATTGCATAACTACATGTAAAAGTAAAATTTGGAAGCAATATGAAAGTCAATAGTATATGATACATTAAATCAATTATAGAATACCACTATGTATTTATTAAAAATAATGCATGTATATACATTTGAAAGACGGGGCAGATAAATGATAGATATCCACACTTGCTAAGTATCAAAAAGCATATCACAAAATAATAAAGATAATGTGATCACATACATGTTATACATAGATTACAGAATTCACATAAATGTATGTGCATTTATATCATCAATAGCATCAGTAGCTTTTATTTTATTTTCTAAATTTTTCTACGTGTGTAAATTTTGTTGATAAAAAAACAGCAATAAAAGTCATACAGATGTTTTCGGAATGTTGACTTAAGAAAATGTTCATGACATAATGCTGAAAAAGGAGAATACAAAATTACACACAAAAAATGATTGCAGATGAGTAGAAAAGAAAATTTAGGGAAGAATAAAGGCTGTAAGAAAATACATAGAAATATTCACAAATGGTGATCTCCAGGTAATTTTTTTCTTTATATTTTATGAATGCCCCATATCAAGCATATATTATCTTTATCATCAAAAATGTTATTCTAAGACATGTTTTTGCTTGTATTGTTTTATTTGTCTCCCTAGCTGGCTTGCTTTGTAAGCTTAAGGCTTGGAAGAGAACTGATTTTTATTGCTCATTCCCCTTCTTCACATCCCACATTGCTTTATTTTGAAGAAGCTTGCAGCTAATTGATTTCCCACTTCATCTTTGTCTTTGCACCAAGCCCACATTCTTATCTTCAATCTACCCCTTGTTGCTATTTTATTTCTGTCTCCTCTATTTCACTCTGGGATGATTGTTCTGAAATATGACTCACTGTTCTGAAATATGACCATTAATCACCCCAGAGAAAAAACTGTGCAGATAGACATAGGAAAATCTGGCCTTTTATAATGCAATGTCTAATATCAATGTCCCCAGTGCGATTTCGATGTGAAAAGGATATAATCTAACAAAAGAAATAAAGATGAAGTCTCTGACATCCTGAGGAAAAAAAAAAAACAGGAGCCATTACTATTAAGTCCTAGCAGGAGGGAGATACAGCTCTGAGTCACCAAACTAGATAATGTCCTCAAGGAAATCTGTAAAATTAAGACTATCAAAGCTGGCCCAGCTGGTTAATTAGCACACTGTACAGCAGATTAATTTTATAGTTTGATTTTTATATTCTAAACTGCAGTCTAATAAGTTAAGCCAATTATATTACCAAGGACTTGATAAGTTCTCTTTCTCATATGAGCCCACCACCAGTCACTAAATTTGCATATACTTTATATACTATCAGGGTGATTTTTGTTAGATACCTGATTTCACAGACCTCCGTGCTAAAGCATCAGCAAGCAGTGAAATGCTTCCAGAACAGCTAACACACAAACTGCTATGCGTAGATCCCAACTAGTGCCAGCTGAAGGAAATGATTCATTTATTAAGGCTGTAATTACAGGCTATGAAACAGCTGGTTAGGGGCTCGTTCTCCCAGCTTGAGCTACTTTCTAACATCTGTTAGTATGAGCACAGTAAGGCACTGACTTATTCTTTTAAGTGTCGTCTCCCAGATAGAAAAAAATATTATGTTTCAGAGGGAGGACTTAGGGTGTTCAGTCAGAACAATAAACAAGAGCTCAAATGTTGGGGAGCCAGGATGACCAATACAGGAACTTGAAAAGGGATATATGCTGAAGATTGTGTGACATCTTTTTTTAACTAAACAAAAGCCCATGTCATGCATGCCACCCTAGAATAGGCTTTATTGTCTAAGAATTCCAAGATGATGATGCTGATGTTAATGATAATGCTGCTGCTGATGACGCCCTTTAATTGCTTTGGCTTTCCATGCCCATTTTATTATAGAACCAGGATTAGTATTTTGCTTTATGTAATTCATATTCTCTCTCCCTCTTTTTTCTTTTTTTTTACCAGAAAAGAGTGCTTTAATCTCATTGGTGAATTTAGGAAGAACAAACAGCACAACTCACCTCCTCTGCTTTTCTTCTTGGGAGGTGGGTTTTAGCTGGAGGAGAGTAGAAGACCCCTCTCATGTTAGGATAACTTCCACAATTTAGTCTTTGTCATTTAAAGCAATGATATTTTGGCAGGCATCTGCTACTCTTTTCTATTTCTGAATCTAGTCTGAGCTCAGGGTAGGATCAGGGCAGGATTCAGTGGACCCTCTTGAAGACCCAAGCACACTGTCAGCACTTAATATATTTTAGCAAATGCCATTCCTTCCTGTCAACTGCTACAGGAATTTGTTTTTGCATTTTTTCCCTTAAAGCACTGAACCATTCTCTAGTTCCACTAGTTTTGTCTTGTCTAACTCTCTACTAGATTATAACCCATAGGAAAAAGGCTGAATCTTCTATTTTCTCTCTTGTTTTAAATAACTCCCTGAACATAATTCTTAGTACTGCATGAATAAAAGATGGCACATAAGTATTGTATATGCACCATAAAGTACCATCATTGTGAATTCAATTGGATTAAAAATTAAAACAATTTAATGAAAATTCACCTCATATCAGGATTTTACGTATTAACATTTTCTTTGAAGAATGCTTTGTGATGTAAGTGGCCCTTTCTTACCCAGGTAGGTTTTTTTGTTTGTTTGTTTTTGTTTTTGTTTTTTTTGAGATGGAGTCTTGCTCTGTCGCCCAGGCTGGAGTGCAGTGGTGCCATCTGGCTCACTGCAAGCTCCGCCTCCCGGGTTCAGGCCACTCTCCTGCCTCAGCCTCCCGAGTGGCTGGGGCTACAAACACACACCGCCACGCCCGGCTAATTTTTTGTATTTTTAGTAGAGACAGGGTTTCACTGTGTTAGCCATGATGGTCTCCATCTCCTGACTTTGTGATCCACCCGCCTAGGCCTCCCAAAGTGCTGGGATTACAGGCGTGAGCCACCGCACCCGGACATTACCCAGGTAGTTTTAACCTAAAGGTTGATACAGGAGCTTTCCAAGCCAGTTATTTCTGTGGCTGTATTTTTCACTGTACCATGTGCCCCAATCCCCAATAATGTAACATACGCACGCAGGCACACACACACACTGGCTTCAAGGCTTCAAAAACTGAAACATGCTAACATTATAAAAAAGATGCAATAATATCTAAAATAATATAAATATGACCTTTTGAACAAGAGTGATTATTGCCTTCACTCCTGAAGGACATAAGAAGGATTTTTCTTATGTTCTACTGAGAAAAATTAAAAATCAGGGAAAAAAAAACCCGTGTGTGTGTGTGTGTGTGTGTGTGTGTGTGTGTGTGTTGCATTATAAAATATGCTATAAGACATTAGGTGACATTATGCTTGGAGATGATTTTTATACAAAAGATATATATTATTAATAAGTACTACAAACTTGCAATCTTTATCTTAATAAAGATTTACTTGATGAGGGTATATTGGTGACAGTGTGGTCAGTGGGAAGAGGACCCAGTCAGGAGTGAGAATACTAGATTTTAAGCCACCTTTTACACCAACGGGTGGCCTGATGTTGGACATTTGGATACATACCTTACCCTTACGAGTATCAACTTTCTCATCTGTAAAATTAATGAATTAGAATTGCACAGCTCTAATGGTGTACAGCTATTGTTTTAAAAATGTACAGTGAATGGGCTGTTCAAGCTAACAGTGGCCTTTTTAAAAATACACATCTACAAATAATGATCTGTGTTAAATGGCATGGTTTAGAATAGAGTAAGACACGGAAACCAAATCCCAGCTCTACCACTTCTTACCTGCATGATGTTGAGCAACTTATTTAAGCTCTTTGTCAGTTTTCTTATCAATAAAATGTGGATAGTAAATAGTATCTGCTATAAGAACAAAATGAGATAATATTAGTAAATTTCCTAAAATGGTGACCGTCAGGTAGTAAAAAAAAATTAAAAAGCTATTTTTATTAGCTTCTGAAGCACAAAACTGTCTCTATCCCAAAAAATATTTGTGGAAAGACTATTTGTGGGCCAAGATCATATAAAGAAAAAGCAATCACACGTTTTCTGATGATCTCCTCCAAATAGCTTTAAGAAAAAGATTCAATATTCCATCTAAGAGCTGCCTATCTGTACCATAAATATTCATTCTCATGTTTCTAAAACAGAATTATAATTTGGTTTACTCTTGGTGATTTCGAAAACGTATGATTCCTTTTATTGTTTGGTCATTCTTGTTAACCTTATAGTTGGGTGACATCCCATTGCCACAAATACTTTCCCTCACATTTCCAGGGTGTAACCTTTAAGAAGAAATTTAATACATAAAATTCCCCACTCCTGACATTAATCACATTGTAGGAGGTACAATGATAGGAATTAACCAGATGTAGATAGCATTATTAGGACAATTAGTAATAATTACTAATGTTATACAAATGGAGGAATCTTACTGTTATTTAAGGAGGTACATCATGAGAGTGATTCAGAGTAAATTTTAAGGATTGGATTTTGATCTGAATAAATGATTGTGAGCATGCTTAAGCAACGCTATTTTGAATTTTGAGACTTCTCTTCCTGATTATTGCATGAGAAATGCGTAGTTGATCTTAAAGGCTTGAATTATGTTGCACGGTGAATTACCTCATCTTTTAGGATCAATAAACCACTTCAAGCTTTAGAACTAGGTTCCTCTTTCAAGCCATGAATATAATGAGATGACACAGCAAATTGCCTAAGGAAGAAGATAACACTAAGAAAACTGAATGTCAATACCATTAGCATTTGTTAGGGACAAAAGAAGGTACCTTAGTGACTTTGAAGGTATCCAATAAACAGATTCTTATACATTCTGACCTTCCATGAGCTGTATTCTGGAGGACAAAGGAGTTAAAGGAAAAGTATAAAGATCAGAGATTTGGGAGAGTATGATATTACTTAAACACACTTTAGAAAATATATTTTCTACCAAGGTATGATAAATGTGTGCTCTATTTCTAGATTTCATGCTTGTGCACTTTTCTAAAAATTCATGCTTTGTTTTGCCACTGTAACAGACTGGGAATAAAAACTCAAATGCTATTTTGTTGTTTAGTTGAAGTTAGGTCAGTACAGAGATACAGAATTCATAAACCAGCTTTTCTTAATAGAAAACTGTCTTTTTCGACATGATTGTATATCTAGAAAACCCCACTGTCTCAGCCCAAAATCTCCTTAAGCTGATAAGCAACTTCAGCAAAGTCTCAGGATACAAAATCAATGTACAAAAATCACAAGCATTCTTATACACCAACAACAGACAAACAGAGAGCCAAATCATGAGTGAACTCCCATTCACAATTGCTTCAAAGAGAATAAAATACTTAGGAATCCAACTTACAAGAGACATGAAGGACCTCTTCAAGGAGAACTACAAACCACTGCTCAAGGAAATAAAAGAGGATACAAAGAAATGGAAGAACATTCCATGCTTATGGGTAGGAAGCATCAATATCGTGAAAATGGCCATACTTCCCAAGGTAATTTATAGATTCAATGCCATCCCCATCAAGCTACCAATGACTTTCTGCACAGAATTGGAAAAAACTACTTTAAAGTTCATATGGAACCAAAAAAGAGCCCATATCGCAAAGCCAATCCCAAGCCAAAAGAACAAAGCTGGAGGCATCACGCTACCTGACTTCTAACTATACTACAAGGCTACAGTAACCAAAACAGCATGGTACTGGTACCAAAACAGAGATATAGATCAATGGAACAGAACAGAGCCCTCAGAAATAACGCCGCATATCTACAACTATCTGATCTTTGACAAACCTGAGAAAAACAAGCAATGGGGAAAGGATTCCCTATTTAATAAATGGTGCTGGGAAAACTGGCTAGCCATATGTAGAAAGCTGAAACTGGATCCCTTCCTTACACCTTATACAAAAATTAATTCAAGATGGATTAAAGACTTAAACGTTAGACCTAAAACCATAAAAACCCTAGAAGAAAACCTAGGCATTACCATTCAGGACATAGGCATGGGCAAGGACTTCATGTCTAAAACACCAAAAGCAATGGCAACAAAAGACAAAATTGACAAATGGGATCTAATTAAACTAAAGAGCTTCTGCACTGCAAAAGAAACTACCATCAGAGTGAACAGGCAACCTACAGAATGGGAGAAAATTTTCGCAACCTACTCATCTGACAAAGGGCTAATATCCAGAATCTACAATGAACTCAAACACATTTACAAGAAAAAAACAAACAACCCCATCAAAAAGTGGGTGAAGGATATGAACAGACACTTCTCAAAAGAAGATGTTTATGCAGCCAAAAGACACATGAAAAATGCTCATCATCACTGGCCATCAGAGAAATGCAAATCAAAACCACAATGAGATACCATCTCACACCAGTTAGAATGGCAATCATTCAAAAGTCAGGAAACAACAGGTGCTGGAGAGGACGTGGAGAAATAGGAACACTTTTACACTGTTGGTGGGACTGTAAACTAGTTCAACCATTGTGGAAGTCAGTGTGGTGATTCCTCAGGGATCTAGAACTAGAAATACCATTTGACCCAGCCATCCCATTACTGGGTATATACCCAAAGGACTATAAATCATGCTGCTATAAAGACACATGCACGCGTATGTTTATTGTGGCACTATTCACAATAGCAAAGACTTGCAACCAACCCAAATGTCCAACAATGATAGACTGGATTAAGAAAATGTGGCACATGTATACCATGGAATATTATGCAGCCATAAAAAATGATGAGTTCATGTCCTTTGTAGGGACATGGATGAAATTGGAAATCATCATTCTCAGCAAACTATCGCAAGGACAAAAAACCAAACACTGCATGTTCTCACTCATAGATGGGAATTGAACAATGAGAACACATGGACACAGGAAGGGGATCATCACACTCTGGGGACTGTTGTGGGGTGGAGGGAGGTGGGAGGGATAGCATTAGGAGATATACCTAATGCTTAATGGGTGCAGCACACCAGCATGGCAGATGTATACATATGTAACTAACCTGCACATTGTGCACATGTACCCTAAAACTTAAAGTATAATAATAATAATAAAGAAAACTGTCTTTTTGAGAATGTACATTTACAATAATATGGTGAGGTTTTCTAATACCTTGGAATAATTTCTTCCTCGTGGTAGAATTGAGTAATTAACCAATTGAAGACAGACAGCTTGATTGTATCTTTTTTTTTTTTTTTTTTGAGATGGAGTCTTGCTCTGTTGCCCAGACTGTAGTGCAATGGCCTGATCTTGGCTCACTGCAGCCTCCACCTCCCAGTTCCAGCAATTCTCCTGCCCCAGCCTCCTGGGTAGCTGGGATTACAGGCACTCGCCACCACACCCAGCTAATTTTTGTATTTTTACTAGAGATGGGGTTTCACCAGGTTGGCCAACTCCTGACCTGAGGTGATCCACTTACCTCAGCCTCCAAAAGTGCTGGGATTACAGGTGTGAGCTACCATGCCTGGTCAATTGTATCTTTAAAGTCTTAAGATTACCCTTATTAGTGGGGCTAAATGGATGGAACTAAAATATTTCACCTGCCTTACTCCTTTAATTGTATGACCATCCTTCACCTTTGAGACTACCATAGCCAACTAGGCAGAGTAGCTGGGCAGGCCAGACCTCCTGGTCTGTGAGAGAGGCTGTCCCTTCTGTTTGCACTGCATACATCAGTGAGGACAGAAAATAATTGGGTAGGGCAGGTGAGGATACAGGGATGTACTCTAAAATTACATTATTTTTCATAGTCACTAAGTGCAACCTTCATATCAGGCTGTATCCAATTCAATTATTACTCTGCCCCTTATATTTCTGCTGATTAGAGTTGCAGGTTGAAGTTGTCAGGGAAATTTGGTTTTTTTTTACTCCAGATTAGGTATCAGATGTGTGCTAATAATTACTCAGGTTTAAGTACATTCTACATAGCTATAACTTGGTAGGATTCTTTGAGATTTATCATCAAAAAATTGAGAACCAGGGAGGCAGAGCAAGATGGCTGAATAGAACCCTCCAGTGACCATCTTCCCTGTAGGAAGACCAAATTGAATACCATCCATACAAGAAAACACCTCGATAAGAACCAAAAAATCAAGTGAGCAATCATAGTACTTGGTGTTAACATCATATCAGAGAAAGAGGTACTGAAGAGGATAAGAAAAATGTCTTGAATTGCTAACACCACCCCTCTCCCATCCCTTGGCAGTGGCCACATGGTGTGGGGAGAGACTCTGTGTGCTTGAGGGAGAGCATAGTGATTGTGGGACTTCGTATTGGAACTAAGTCTTGCCCTGTCACAGCGGAAAGCAACATGGGGAACTGGCAGAACTCAGCCAGTGCCCGTGGAGGGAGTATTTAGACTAGTCCTAGCCAGAGGGAAATTGTCCATGCCAGTGGTTGGAACCTGTGTTCCAGCTAGCACCAACAATGTGCTAGGGGTCCTAAATAAACTTGAAAGGCCGTCTAAGCCAAAAGGAGTGCAATTACTAGGCAAGTGCTGGTGCTGTGCTGGACACAGAGCCAGTGAACTTGGCGGGGGTCACACAATTTAGTGGGATATCAGCTGGGCCAACCAATGGAGTGCTTGTGTTTTCCCTCCACCAACCCATAGAAGCATAGAGCTTGCAGCTCTGGGAGGGACTATTTCCTTCTACTTGAGGAGAAGAGAGGGGAGAGTAAAGAGGGCTTTAACTTGCAACCTGGATACCAGCTCAGGCACAGTAAAATAAACCACCAAGCAGTGTCCTAAAGCCCCCATCCAGGTCCTAGCTCCCAGATATTTCTAGACAAATGCTGTGCCAGAAGGTGGCCATGGGGAGAGACCCCTTCTGCTTCAGAAAAGGAGAGGAAAGAGTAAAAAGGGCTTTGTCTTGCAACTTGGGTATGGGTACCAGCTCAGGAACAGTAAAATAAAGTACCAAGCAGATTTCTAAAGCTACCAATTATGGGCCCTGGCTCCTAGATAAGATTTCTAGACCCACACTCGGCTAGAAGGAAACTTGCTGCCCTGAAAGGAGAGATACAAGCTTGGTTGGATTCACCACCTGCTAATTAAAGAGCTCTTGGGCCTTAAAAAGACATGAGTGGTAGCCAGGAAACAGACATCACAGAACTTGGATGAGACCCAGTACTGTCCTGGCTACAAGTATGACCCAGCACAGTCTCAGTGGTGGAGGCCACAGGGGTTCTTGCATCACCCCATCCCTAGCTCTGGGTGGCTTAGCACAGAGAGAGAGACTTTGCTTATTTGGGGAAGAGTAAGGGAAGAAAACAAGGGTATCTGCCTGGTAATCCAGGGAATTTGCCCAGATCTCATCTAAGACCACCAAGGTAGTACCTCTATGAATCTGCAAGAGTCACAATGTTACCGGGTTTTTAGGTGCTCCCTAATGTAGACATAGGTGCAAAGACCAAAGACTTACATCACAACTTTCAATTCCCATTGAATACTTGCAAAGCCTTCCCAAGAAGGATGGGTATGAATAAGCCTGAACTGTGAAGATGACAATAAATACTTAACTTTTCATTGCCCAGACATTGACAAACATCCACAAGCATCAAGACCATTTAGGAAAACATGACCTCGCTAAAGAAACTAAATAAGGTACGAGAGACCAATCTCAGAGTGACAAAGATATGTAGCCTTTCAGACAGAAAAGTCAAAATAGCTGTTTTGAGAAAGCTCAACAAAATTCCAGACAGGGAATTTAGAATCCTATCAGATAAATTTAACAAAGAGATTGAAATAATTTTTAAAAATCAAGCAGAAATTATGGAGCTGAAAATTAACACTGATGAATGCACCAGTCTTTCAACAGCAGAATTGATCAAGCAGAAGAAATAATCAGTGAGCTTGAAGAGAAGCTGTTTAAAAATAGATAGTCAGAGGAGGCAAAAGAGAATAAAAAAGAATGAAGCACACCCATAAGATCTAGAAAATAACCTCAAAAGTACAAATCTAAGAGTTATCACCCTTAAAAAGGAGTTAGAGAGAGAGAGAGATCAGGGTATAAAGTTTATTAAAAGGGGTAATAACAGAGAACTTTCCAAACATAGAGGAAGATATCAAAATTTAAGTAAAGAAAGGTTATAGAACACAAGCAGATTTAACCCAAAGAAGACTACCTCAAGATATTTAATAATCAAACTCCCAAAGGTCAAGGCTAAAGAAAAGATCCTAAAAACAGCAAGAGAAAGGAAACAAATAACATAAAAAGGAGCGCTAACACTTCTGGCAGCAGACATCTCAGTGGACATCTTTCAGGCCAGGAAAGAGTGCCATGATATATTTAAAGTGCTGAAGGAAAGAAACTTTTATCTTAGAATAGTATATCCAGTGAAAATATCCTTCAAACATGAAGGAGAAATAAAGACTTTCCCAAACAAATGCTGAGAGATTTTGCCAACACCAGACCTGTCCTACAAGAAATGCTAAAGACAGTTCTTCAATCTGAAATAAAAGAGTGATAATGAGCAAAATGATATCATCTGAGGGTAGAAAATTCACTGGTAATAGTAAGTACACAGCCCGACATGGTGGCTGACGCCTGTAATCCCAAGACTTTGGGAGCCAAGGCAGGTGGATCACCTGAGGTCAGTTCAAGACCAGCCTGGTCAATGTGGTGAAACCCCATCTCTACTAAAAATACAAAAATTAGCTGGGCGTGGTGGCACACATCTACAATCCCAGCCACTTGGGAGGCTGAGACAGGAGAATTGCTTGAACCTTGGAGGCGGAGGTTACAGTGAGCCAAGATCGCACCACAGGACACCAGCCTGGGCAACAAGAGTGACATTCTGTCTCAAAAAAAAAAAAAATAGTAAGTACACAGAAAAACACAGAATATTATAACATTTTAATTGTTATATGTAAACTACTCATATCTTGAGTACAAAGACTAAAAGATTAACCAACAAAAAATAATAACCACAACAACTTGACAAGATATAGATGGTTTAATAAGACATAAGTAGAAACAATAAAAAGTCAAATAGGTTGGGGGGGGTGAAGTTAATGTGTAGAGTCTGTATTAGTTTTCTCTTTACCTGTTTGTTTGCTTTTGCAACCAGTGATAAGTTGTCATCACTTTAAAATATTGGGTTATAAGATATAATTTGCAAGCCTCATGATAATCTCGAATCAAAAAAATCTACAACAAATACAAAATAATAGGTAAGATATTAAAACTTGCCACCAGAGAAAATCACCTCCACAAAAAGGAAGACAGAAAGGAAGGAAGAGAAGACTGCAAAACAACCAGAAAACAAATAACAACATGGCAGAAGTAAGTCCTTACTTGACAATAATAACATTTAATGTAAATAGACTAAATTCTCCAATCAAAAGACATAGAGTGGCTGAATGGATGGAAAAAATCAAGACCCAATGATCTGTTGCCTGCAAGAAACACACTTCATCTATAAAGACACACATAGATTTAAAATAAAGGGATGAAAAAAGATATTCCATACCCATGGAAATCAAAAAAAGCAGGAGTAACTATACTTACATAAGGTGAAATAGATTTCAAGACAGAAAGTATAAAAAGAGACAAGGAACAACATTATACGATGACAAAGGGATCAATTCAGAAAGAGGATATAACAATTATAAATATATGTGCACCCAACACTGCAGGACTCAGATATATATAACAAATTATATCTAAAGAAAGAGATAGGCCCCCATACATTAATAGCTGGAGACTTCAACACCTCACTTTCAGCATTACACAGAGCTTCCAGAAAGAAAGTCAACAAGAAACATTGGACTCCATCTGTACTATAGACCAAATGGACCTAACAGATATTTACAGAACATTTTATCTAATGGCTACAGAATACACATTTTTCTCAGCACATGGATCATACTGAAGAATAGACCATATGTTAGGTCACAAAACAAGTCTTAAAACATTCACAAAAACTTGAAATAATATGAAGCATCTTCTCTGACCACAGTGGAATAAAACTAGATATCAATAACAAGAGGAATTTTGGAAACTATGTAAACATACTGAAATTAAACAATATGCTCCTGAATGACCAATGGGTCAATGAAATAATTAAGAAGAAAATTTTAAAATTTCTTGAAATGAATAAAAATGAAAACCCAACATGACAAAATCTATGAGCTAGAGAAAGCAGTACTAAGAGCACAGTTTATAGCAATAAGCACCTATATAAAAAAATTAGAAAAAATTCAAATAACCTATGATACATCTTAAGGAATTAAAAAAGCAAGAGAAAAACCAAACCTAAAGCTAGTAGAATAAAGAAAATAACAGATTAGAGGATAAATAAATGAAATGAAAACAAATAAAATACAAAAGATCAATGAAACGAAAGTTGGTTTTATGAAAATATAAACAAAATTGACAAAATTTTAGCCAGACTAAGAAAAAAAAAAAGAGGACTCAAATAAATCAAATCAGAGATTAAAAACAAGACATTAAAAATGATACTGTATAAAGTCAAAGGATCAGTAGAGACTACTGTAATAACTGCATGCCAATACATTGAAAAACCTGGAAAAATATTTGTAAATTCCTAAACACATACAGCCTACCAAGAATGAACCATGAAGAAATCCAAAACCTGAATAGATACATTGTAAGTAATGATATCAAAGCCATAATAAAAAGTCTCCCAGAAAAGAAAATCCCAGGACTCCATGGCTTCACTGATGAATTTTACCAAACATTTAAAAAAAAGAACTAATATCTATTCTACTCAAACTACTGTTAAAAATAGAAGAGGAGAGAATTCTTCCAAACTCACTCTACGAGGCCTACATTACCCATATACCAACACCAGACAAAAACACATCAGAAAAGAAAACCACAGGCCAATATCTCTGATGAACATTGACGCAAAAATCCTCAACACAATAATAGCAAACCAAATTCAACAAGACATTAAAAATATCATTCATCATGATCCAGTGGGATTTATCCAAAGGATGCAAGAATGTTTCAACATACGCAAATCAATCAATGTGATATACCATATCAACAGAATAAAGAACAGCAATCATATGATTATTTTAATTGATGTTGAAAAAGCATTTGATAAATTTCAACATCCCTACATGATAAAAATTCTCAAAAAACTGTATAGAAGGAACATACCGCAGCACAATAAAAGCCATATACAACAAACCCAGTTAGAACACAACTCAGTGCAATAAAAACCATATTCAACAGACCCATACTGAAGAGGGAAAAACTAAATGTCTTCCCTCTAAGACCTGGAACAAGAAAAGGATGCTCACTTTCACCACCACTGTTGTTCAACATAGTACTGAAGGTCCTAGTTAGTGTAACAGACAAGAGAAAGATATAACAGGCATCCAAATCAGAAAGGAAGAAATCAAATTATCCTTCTTTGTGGATGATATGATCTTATACTTGGAAAATTCTAAAGACTCCACCAAAAAATTATTAAATGATAAACTCACTAAACTTCCAAGATACAAAATAAAAATACAAAAATATGTCAACATATTGTTTCTTTTTTCAGCAATCTGAAAAAGAAATCAAGAAAGTAATTCCATTTACAAAAGCTACAAATAAAATTGAGTATCTGTGAATTAACTTAACCAAAGAAGTGAAAGATCTCTACAATGAGAACTATAAAACACTAATGCAAGAAATTGAAGAGGACACACAAAAAAAGGAAAGATATTCCATGTTCATGGATTGGAAAAAATCGATAATATTAAATGTCTATACTGCCCAAAGCAATCTACAGATTCAATGGAAAGTCTATTAAAATGCCAAAGACATTTTTCACAGAAGTAGAAAAGATAATCATTAAATTTATATGGATATATAAAAGACCCAGAAGGCCAAAGCCATCCTGAACAAAAATAATAAAACCGGTGAAATATCATTATCTGACTTCAAATTAGACTACAGAGCTATAGGAACCAAAACAACATGATACTGGCATAAAAAATAGACACATAAACCAATGACACATAACAGAGAACCCAGAAATAAAACTGTACATCTGTGGTGAACTCATTTTGAACAATGGTGCAAAGAACATACAGTGGAGAAAGGGCAGTCTCTTCAATAAACGGTGCTGGGAAAACTGAGTATCCATGTACAGAAGAATGAAGCTAGACTGCTTATCTCTCACCATATACAAAAATCAAATCAAAATTCATTACTTATATCTAAGATGTCAAACTATGAAACTACTAAAAGAAAATATTGAAGAAATTCTCTAGGACATTGTTCTGGGCAAATATTTCTTGAATAATATCCCAAAAGCACAGGCAACCGAAGCAAAAAAATTGATATATGGAATCATACCAAGTTAAAAAGTTTCTGCACAGCAAAGGAAACAATCTACAAAGTGAACAGATAACCCACAGAATGAGAGAAAATATCTACAAACTATCCATCTGACAATGGATTCATAATTAGAATATATAAGGAGCTCAAACAACTGTATAGGAAAAAAACCAAATATTTCAACTTAAAGATAGGCAAAAGAGCTGAATAGACCTTTTCATATACCTGTTTGCCGTTTGTACATCTTCTTTTGAGAAAAGAAGGCAAACGGGTATATGAAAAGGTGCTCAACATTATGGATTATCAGACAAATGTACATCAAAACTTCAATGAGATATCATCTCACTTTGGTTAAAAATGGCTTTTATCCAAAAGACAGGCAATAACAAATGCTGATGAGAATGTGGAAAAAAGGGAATCCTTGTACACTATTGGTGTGAATGTAAATTAGTGCAGCCACTATGGAAAACAGCACAGAGGTTCCTCCAAAAAGTAAAGATAAAACTACCATGTGATCCAGCAATCCCATTACTGGCTGTTTTCTAAAGGAAATAAAACCAGTAAGTCAAAGAGGTATCTGCACTACCATGTTTATTGCAGTACTATTCATAGTTGCCAAGATTTGCAAGCAATCTAAGTGCCTATCAACAGATGAATGGATAAAGAAAATGTGGTACATTTACACAAAGAATACTATTCGTCCATAGAAAATAATAAGATATTGTCATTTGCAACAACATGGAAGGTCTGGAAGACATTATGTTAAATGAAATAAGCCAGGCATAGAAAGATAAACTTTGCTCCTGTTACTGGTCTATTCAGAGATTCAGCTTCTTCCTGGTTTAGTCTTAGGAGAATGTATGTGTCGAGGAATTTATCCATTTCTTCTAGATTTTGTAGTTTATTTGCATAGAGGTGTTTGTAGTATTCTCTGATGGTAGTTTGCATTTCTGTGGGATTGGTAGTGATATCCCCTTTATCATTTTTTATTGCGTCTATTTGATTCTTCTCTCTTTTTTGCTTTATTAGTCTTGCTAGTGGTCTATCAATTTTGTTGATCCTTTCAAAAAACCAGGTCCTGGATTCATTAATTTTTTGAAGGGTTTTTTGTGTCTCTATTTCCTTCAGTTCTGCTCTGATTTTAGTTATTTCTTGCCTTCTGCTAGCTTTTGAATGTTTGCTCTTGCTTTTCTAGTTCTTTTAATTGCAATGTTAGGGTGTCAATTTTGGATCTTTCCTGCTTTCTCTTGTGGGCATTTAGTGCTATAAATTTTCCTCTACACACTGCTTTGAATGCGTCCCAGAGATTCTGGTATGTTGTGTCTTTGTTCTCATTGGTTTCAAAGAACATCTTTATTTCTGCCTTCATTTCGTCATGTACCCAGTAGTCATTCAGGAGCAGGTTGTTCAGTTTCCATGTAGTTGAGCAGTTTTGAGTGAGATTCTTAATCCTGAGTTCTAGTTTGATTGCACTGTGGTCTGAGAGATAGTTTGTTATAATTTCTGTTCTTTTATATTTGCTGAGGAGAGCTTTACTTCACAGTATGTGGTCAATTTTGGAATAGGTATGGTGTGGTGCTGAAAAACATGTATATTCTGTTGAAACTGTGGCAATAATCAATAGCTTACCAACCACAAAGAGACCAGGACCAGATGGACTCACAGCCGAATTCTACCAGAGGTACAAGGAGGAACTGGTACCATTCCTTCTGAAACTATTCCAATCAATAGAAAAAGAGGGAATCCTCCCTAACTCATTTTATGAGGCCAGCATCATCCTGATACGAAAGCTGGGCAGAGACACAACCAAAAAGAGAATTTTAGACCAATATCCTTGATGAACGTTGATGCAAAAATCCTCAGTAAAATACTGGCAAACCGAATCCAGCAGCACATCAAAAAGCTTATCCACCATGATCAAGTGGGCTTCATCCCTGGGATGCAAGGCTGGTTCAACATGCGCAAATCAATAAATGTAATCCAGCATATAAACAGAACCAAAGACAAAAACCACATGATTATCTCAATAGATGCAGAAAAGGTCTTCGACAAAATTCAACAACACTTCATGCTAAAAACTCTCAATAAATTAGGTATTGATGGGACGTATCTCAAAATAATAAGAGCTATCTATGACAAACCCACAGCCAATATCATACTGAATGGGCAAAAACTGGAAGCATTCCCTTTGAAAACTGGCACAAGACAGGGATGCCCTCTCTCACCACTCCTATTCAACATAGTGTTGGAAGCTCTGGCCAGGGCAATTAGGCAGGAGAAGGAAATAAAGGGTATTCAATTAGGAAAAGAGGAAGTCAAATTGTCCCTGTTTGCAGATGACATGATTGTATATCTAGAAAACCCCATTGTCTCAGCCCAAAATCTCCTTAAGCTGGTAAGCAACTTCAGCAAAGTCTCAGGATACAAAATTAATGTGCAAAAATCACAAGCATTCTTATACACCAACAACAGACAAACAGAGGGCCAAATCATGAGTGAACTCCCATTCACAATTGCTTCAAAGAGAATAAAATACCTAGGAATCCAAATTACAAGGGATATGAAGGACCTCTTCAAGGAGAACTACAAACCACTGCTCAATGAAATAAAAGAGGATAAAAACAAACGGAAGAACATTCCATGCTTATGGGTAGGAAGAATCAATATCGTGAAAATGGCCATACTGCCCAAGGTAATTTATAGATTCAATGCCATCCCCATCAAGCTACCAATGACTTTCTTCACAGAATTGGAAAAAACTACTTTAAAGTTCATATGGAACCAAAAAAGAGCCCACATCACCAAGCCGATCCTAAGCCAAAAGAACAAAGCTGGAGGCATCATGCTACCTGACTTCAAACTATACTACAAGGCTACAGTAACCAAAACAGCATGGTACTGGTACCAAAACACAGATATATATCAATGGAACAGAACAGAGCCCTCAGAAATAACGCCACATATCTACAACTATCTGATCTTTGACAAACCTGAGAAAAACAAGCAATGGGGAAAGGATTCCCTATTTAATAAATGGTGCTGGGAAAACTGGCTAGCCATATGTAGAAAGCTGAAACTGGATCCCTTCCTTACACCTTATACAAAAATCAATTCAAGATGGATTAAAGACTTAAACGTTAGACCTAAAACCATAAAAACCCTAGAAGAAAACCTAGGCATTACCATTCAGGACATAGGCATGGGCAAGGACTTCATGTCTAAAACACCAAAAGCAATGGAAACAAAAGCCAAAATTGACAAATGGGATCTAATTAAACTCAAGAGCTTCTGCACAGCAAAAGAAACTACCATCAGAGTGAACAGGCAACCTATAAAATGGGAGAAAATTTTCGCAACCTACTCATCTGACAAAGGGCTAATATCCAGAATCTACAATGAACTCAAACACATTTACAAGAAAAAAACAAAAAACCCCATCAAAAAGTGGGTGAAGGACATGAACAGGCACTTCTCAAAAGAAGACATTTATGCAGCCAAAAGACACATGAAAAAATGCTCATCATCACTGGCCATCAGAGACATGCAAATCAAAACCACAATGAGATACCATCTCACACCAGTTAGAATGGCAATCATTAAAAAAGTCAGGAAACAACAGGTGCTGGAGAGGATGTGGAGAAATAGGAACACTTTTCCACTGTTGGTGGGACTGTAAACTAGTTCAACCATTGTGGAAGTCAGTGTGGCGATTCCTCAGGGATCTAGAACTAGAAATACCATTTGACCCAGCCATCCCATTACTGGGTATATACCCAAAGGACTATAAATCATACTGCTATAAAGACACATGCACATGTATGTTTATTGCGGCATTATTCACAATAGCAAAGACTTGGAACCAACCCAAATGTCCAACAATGATAGACTGGATTAAGAAAATGTGGCACATATGCACCATGGAATACTATGCAGCCATAAAAAATGATGAGTTCATGTCCTTTGTAGGGACACGGATGAAATTGGAAATCATCATTCTCAGTAAACTATCGCAAGAACAAAAAACCAAACACCGTATATTCTCACTCATAGGTGGGAATTGAACAATGAGAACACATGGACACAGGAAGGGGAACATCACACTCTGGGGACCGTTGTGGGGTGGGGGGAGAGGGGAGGGATAGCATTGGGAGGTATACCTAATGCTAGATGACGAGTTAGTGGGTGCAGCACACCAGCATGGCAGATGTATACATATGTAACTAACCTGCACATTGTGCACATGTACCCTAAAACTTAAAGTATAATAATAATAAATAAAATTTAAAATAATAAAAATAATAAAAATAAAATAATAAAATAAAATACATTACACATAAAAAAATAAATAAATAAGATCGGAGCTTTCAGGCAAAAAATAAAGAAAGATAAACTTTGCATGTTCTCACATTTGTGGGAGCTAAATGTGTTTTAAAATGTACAGATGGAGATAGAGAGAACAATGATGGTTATCAGAGGCTGGCAAGAGTGGTGGGTAGGGGGAGGGGAAAAATGGGGATGATAGGTATGAAAATATATTTAGATAGAACAAATAAGATATAATGCTTGATAGCACAATAGGGTGATTATAGTCAACAATAATGTATTGTATATTTATAATAGCTAAGAGTAAAATTTAAATATTTGTAACACAACAAAATAGTTAATGCTTGATGAGATGTACACCCCATTTACCCTGATGTGATTATTATATAGTGTATGCCTGTATCAAAATACCTCATGTACTCATAAGTATATATACCTACTATGTACCATAACAATTAAAAATTAAATTTTTTTTAAAATTAAGAAAAAATATACACAATGTATCTAATAATATAACAACATGTTCTAGCAGTTAAATATATACAATTAATTGCACATTGCCAAATCCTCTTGATATGATTAATCCAAGTTTTCTAGACTATGAATCTAGGCTTGACTTCTTAGCCCCAAACCATGTGTACAATTATTACCAGTCATCCCATTTGGCACTTTATACTTAACAAAACTTATCTGAATTTAAATAATGCAACCCAAAATCTGCTCCTGGCCCTGTGTCCTATTTTAGTGAATTATGACCATTATCCATCTAGTTGCACAATTTTGAAATTTGAGTGTTAAGCTCAATACTCACGCTCCTTTCCAGTAAATCCTGTCAATTGTACCCTCTAAATAGGTCATGAATCCATCCTCTCCTTTCCATTCCCACTGCCACTTCAGCAATCTTAATTTATTTCTGTCAGCTTAAAAAAGACAAAAGCTTTGGAGATGGGTGGTTATGTTGGCAGTTTGTAAATGAAAACACAAACCATCACTCATGGGCATAAATCATATAATATTCAATGCCTTTGATAGAAGAGTCATGAAATTCTAAGAGCTCTTTTCTTGAAATTTTTGATTCAGTTACTGTCCTGAACTGGCTTAATAGGTTAACCCTCAGAGTTCCAAGCAGTGGCTCATGCCTGTAATCCCAGCAATTTAGGAGGCCGAGGTGGGTGGATAACTTGAGGTCAGGAGTTCGAGACCAGCCTGGCCAACATGGCAAAACCCCGTCTCTACTAAAAATACAAAAATTAGCTGGGCATGATGGTGGGTGCCTGTAATCCCAGCTACTCGGGAGGCTGAGGCAGGAGAATCACTTGAACCCAGGAGGTGGAGGTTGCAGGGAGCCGAGATCACGTCATTGCACTCCAGCCTGGGTGACAAGAGCAAAACTCCATCTCAAAAAAAAAAAAAATTCTGTATTGGGACAAAGACAGAGATGACATAGGGGCCCAGGGCAACAATAGTCTTAGAGAAGATATAACTTTAAGGCAAATATTAGGGGAAATCTTTAGAAATAGATACCCAAAAAGCAGTATTATTCTGCATTTGAGGGGTAAATTTTTTAGAGGGGAGAACATAGATTTTTCTGTTATCTTCATGACTTCACACCAGCCATGCAGAGAGGCATCAGGGGGCCCCCCATCACCCAATGCAGCATCCCAAGGGCTTCCTATCACCTTGTGTTTCCACAGTTGTGTATAGCCCAGGTCCAAGGAAATTGCAGCAAGTCACAGACCCCAAGACCAATGTTCTTAGCCCTTGCGTGCATCAGAATCTCTAGAATCAAAATATAAATGTCTGTTCCACTTTCCAGGAGATTCTGAGTTATGCTTCTGATTGTTGAACACATGACATGACACTGATGAAGTAAATAATAGTAAATGCAACCTCTGAGTACCTTCTCTAGATTTAGCATTTTACTCAATGTTTTAAATGCATGAGTTCATTTAATATTTAATCTTCACAATAATGTGAGGTCAATATTGTTAACCCCATTTCAGCCATAAGGAATCTGAAGCTCAAAGAGCAGTTTGCAAGTTACAGACCCAGAATTCAAACCTAGCTCCAGTTTACACCAAATCCAAACCCATAACCTACCACTGCACAACGCTTTCTCTTTGAAATGCTGTCGTAGTTGTATCCTCCATCCAGATACTTACTGCATGAGCTTGACGACTGTTTGGAGAGTAAGGAAGAGGGTAGGTAAGTTCATCTTACCTCCATTTACTTCATATTGGAAAACTGATGCTTCTCTTTTCAAGGACTCTTACAAACATAGCCTAGGATAAAATTTAATGGGTTGATGACAATATAATAGGTCTTTTCATCTGCAGACTGCTAGTAGAAATTTATTTCAGAAAATACCAACCTTTAAATGGCTTCCATACCTTTCCCACAGGTTGGCAAATAAACACTTTCCTTGGATCCATCATGTGTCCTGAGACCTGCTCAGGGTTCCTAATCTCTCCATCCTTACCACATCATTAGCCTCAGACCTGTTTTTTGACTCTTCAGGTCTCACATCAGCAGTTCATTAGGCTTTCCTACATCTTTTCTCTTTCTTCCTGATACCAGTAGCTCACTTTTAGTTGACTTAAGGTCACACCAGTACTACTCCTTTTCCTTTTTTTCATGATTTATTCTTCTAAAAAAACAAACAAACAAAAATAAACCTAGGTTTATCATTGCTGAAATCAAGGAGTAAAATACCTTCGGCAGAGCTCTGTTACAAATCTTACAGTGGCCCCTGTGGTGCAATCCTCTTTTTTAACTGCTCAAAAACTCCACACATTTTACTGTGTGTCAAGTAACAACCTGTAAATGACATTTCTAATGAAAACGGGGTGGGGGGAGGGACATTATAACCTAACAATCAACATTTAAAATAACCTTCATTTCATTGTAAAGTAATAAGTAGGGAGGTCCCATCAAGTTCATAAATCAGTAGCTGATGTCCCAGAAGATAACCAGTGTCCCAACTTTCTTTCTCTTGCCATAAAGTTCTGACACAGAAGCATTTTGACTCCTCAAATGTACCCATCTCTTGGATCTCACTGTCATTAGGCTGCAGAAGTAAAGGCTAGATTTCCCCCCAGCATCTTGTGCAGAGGTTTATCACATGACTGCCAACACAGCACAAGATCAGTAGGAGCCAAAGACTAATGAGCACAAAGTCTACCCAGGTACCACAAGGGGGATAGAGTTAAAAATAGAAAACTATTTGTAAGGTTTGTGCCAATTTCTCTCTAAATTATTACCTGAGAGCAATTTAATAGAGAAGAGGCTTGAATTATAACTTCATGACCAGGGGGATTGTGGCTCATTTTTTTAACCTGAAATAATGATCAAGTCGTTTCTTTAAGGCTCCTGTCTATAAGAAAATAACAAGAATATAGATGAATGGATGAATAGATAGATGACAGATCGATAGATAGATAGATCAATAGATATGGGTGGAGGGGCAGAGAATGAAAGGATCCATGGCTTCTTGTCACAAATAACTGTGGCATGTCATATCGCCAATATTCTCCGATTAGAGGCACAGATTAGAAAGAAAGTATGAGTGGGGACGAGCCAAGATGGCCGAATAGGAACAGCTCCGGTCTACAGCTTCCAGCGTGAGCAACGCAGAAGACGGGTGATTTCTGTATTTCCATCTGAGGTACCGGGTTCATCTCACTAGGGAGTGCCAGACAGTGGGCGCAGGTCAGTGGGTGCGTGCACTGTTCGCCAGCCGAAGCAGGGTGAGGCATTGCCTCACTTGGGAAGTGCAAGGGGTCAGGGAATTCCCTTTCTGAGTCAAAGAAAGGGCTGACGGACGGCACCTGGAAAATCGGGTCATTCACACCCGAATACTGCGCTTTTCCGACGGGCTTAAAAAACGGCGCACCATGAGATTATATCCCACACCTGGCTCGGAGGGTCCTATGCCCACGGAGTCTTGCTGATTGCTAGCACAGCAGTCTGAGATCAAACTGCAAGGCGGCAGCGAGGCTGGGGGATGGGCGCCCGCCATTGCCCAAGTTTGATTAGGTAAACAAAGCAGCCTGGAAGCTCGAACTGGGTGGAGCCCACCACAGTTCAAGGAGGCCTGCCTGCCTCTGTAGGCTCCACCTCTGGGGGCAGGGCACAGACAAACAAAAAGACAGCAGTAACCTCTGCAGACTTAAATGTCCCTGTCTGACAGCTTTGAAGAGAGCAGTGGTTCTCCCAGCACGCAGATGGAGATCTGAGAACGGGCAGACTGCCTCCTCAAGTGGGTCCCTGACCCCTGACCCCCGGGCAGCCTAACTGGGAGGCACCCCCTAGCAGGGGCACACTGACACCTCACACAGCAGGGTATTCCAACAGACCTGCAGCTGAGGGTCCTCTCTGTTAGAAGGAAAACTAACAAACAGAAAGGACATCCACACCAAAAACCCATCTGTACATCACCATCATCAAAGACCGAAAGTAGATAAAACCACAAAGATGGGGAAAAAACAGAACAGAAAAACTGGAAACTCTAAAAAGCAGAGTGCCTCTCCTCCTCCAAAGGAACGCAGTTCCTCACCAGCAACGGAACAAAGCTGGATGGAGAATGACTTTGACGAGCTGAGAGAAGAAGACTTCAGACGATCAAATTACACTGAGCTACGGGAGGACATTCAAACCAAAGGCAAAGAAGTTGAAAACTTTGAAAAAAATGTAGAAGAATCTATAACTAGAATAACCAATACAGAGAAGTGCTTAAAGGAGCTGATGGAGCTGAAAACCAAGGCTCGAGAACTACGTGAAGAATGCAGAAGCCTCAGGAGCCCATGCGATCAACTGGAAGAAAGGGTATCAGCAATGGAAGATGAAATGAATGAAATGAAGTGAGAAGGGAAGTTTAGAGAAAAAAGAATAAAAACAAATGAGCAAAGCCTCCAAGAAATATGGGACTATGTGAAAAGACCAAATCTACGTCTGATTGGTGTACCTGAAAGTGATGCGGAGAATGGAACCAAGTTGGAAAACACTCTGCAGGATATTATCCAGGAGAACTTCCCCAATCTAGCAAGGCAGGCCAACATTCAGATTCAGGAAATAAAGAGAACGCTACAAAGATACTCCTCGAGAAGAGCAACTCCAAGACACATAATTGTCAGATTCACCAAAGTTGAAATGAAGGAAAAAATGTTAAGGGCAGTCAGAGAGAAAGGTCGGGTTACCCTCAAAGGGAAGCCCATCAGACTAACAGCGGATCTCTCGGCAGAAACCCTACAAGCCAGAAGAGAGTGGGGGCCAATATTCAACATTCTTAAAGAAAAGAATTTTCAACCCAGAATTTCATATTCAGCCAAACTAAGCTTCATAAGTGAAGGAGAAATAAAATCCTTTACAGACAAGCAAATGCTGAGAGATTTTGTCACCACCAGGCCTGCCTTACAAGAGCTCCTGAAGGAAGCACTAAACATGGAAAGGAACAACCAGTACCAGCCGCTGCAAAATCATGCCAAAATGTAAAGACCATCAAGACTAGGAAGAAACTGCATCAACTAACGAGCAAAATAACCAGCTAACATCATAATGACAGGATCAAATTCACACATAACAATATTAACTTTAAATGTAAATGGACTAAATGCTCCAATTAAAAGACACAGACTGGCAAATTGGATAAACAGTCAAGACCCATCAGTGTGCTGTATTCAGGAAACCCATCTCACGTGCAGAGACACACATAGGCTCAAAATAAAAGGATGCAGGAAGATCTACCAAGCCAATGGAAAACAAAAAAAGGCAGGGGTTGCAATCCTAGTCTCTGATAAAACAGACTTTAAACCAACAAAGATCAAAAGAGACAAAGAAGGCCATTACACAATGGTAAAGGGATCAATTCAACAAGAAGAGCTAACTATCCTAAATATATATGCACCCAATACGGGAGCACCCAGATTCATAAAGCAAGTCCTGAGTGACCTACAAAGAGACTTAGACTCCCACACATTAATAATGGGTGACTTTAACACCTCACTGTCAACATTAGACAGATCAACGAGACAGAAAGTTAACAAGGATACCCAGGAATTGAACACAGCTCTGCACCAAGCGGACCTAATAGACATCTACAGAACTCTCCACCCCAAATCATCAGAATATACATTTTTTTCAGCACCACACCACACCTATTCCAAAATTGACCACATACTGTGAAGTAAAGCTCTCCTCAGCAAATGTAAAAGAACAGAAATTATAACAAACTATCTCTCAGACCACAGTGCAATCAAACTAGAACTCAGGATTAAGAATCTCACTCAAAACTGCTCAACTACATGGAAACTGAACAACCTGCTCCTGAATGACTACTGGGTACATAACGAAATGAAGGCAGAAATAAAGATGTTCTTTGAAACCAACGAGAACAAAGACACAACATACCAGAATCTCTGGGACGCATTCAAAGCAGTGTGTAGAGGGAAATTTATAGCACTAAATGCCCACAAGAGAAAGCAGGAAAGTTCCAAAATTGACACCCTAACATCACAATTAAAAGAACTAGAAAAGCAAGAGCAAACACATTCAAAAGCTAGCACAAGGCAAGAAGTAACTAAAATCAGAGCAGAACTGAAGGAAATAGAGACACAAAAAACCCTTCAAAAAATTAATGAATCCAGGAGCTGGTTTTTTGAAAGGATCAACAAAATTGATAGAACGCTAGCAAGACTAATAAAGCAAAAAAGAGAGAAGAATCAAATAGACGCAATAAAAAATGATAAAGGGTATATTACCACCGATCCCACAGAAATACAAACTACCATCACAGAATACTACAAACACCTCTACGCAAATAAACTAGAAAATCTAGAAGAAATGGATAAATTCCTCGACACATACACTCTCCAAAGACTAAATCAGGAAGAAGTTGAATCTCTGAATAGACCAATAACAGGAGCTGAAATTGTGGCAATAATCAATAGCTTACCAACCAAAAAGAGTCCAGGACCAGATGGATTCACAGCCGAATTCTACCAGAGGTACAAGGAGGAACTGGTACCATTCCTTCTGAAACTACTCCAATCAATAGAAAAAGAGGGAATCCTCCCTAACTCATTTTATGAGGCGAGCATCATTCTGATACCAAAGCCAGGATGAGACACAACCAAAAAAGAGAATTTTAGACCAATATCCTTGATGAACATTGATGCAAAAATCCTCAATAAAATACTGGCAAAACGAATCCAGCAGCACATCAAAAAGCTTATCTACCACGATCAAGTGGGCTTCATCCCTGGGATGCAAGGCTGGTTCAATATATGCAAATCAATAAATGCAATCCAGCATATAAACAGAGCCAAAGACAAAAACCACATGATTATCTCAATAGATGCAGAAAAAGCCTTTGACAAAATTCAACAACCCTTCATGCTAAAAACTCTCAATAAATTAGGTATTGATGGGACATATGTCAAAATAATAAGAGCTATCTCTGACAAAGCCACAGCCAATATCATACTGAATGGGCAAAAACTGGAAGCATTCCCTTTGAAAACTGGCACAAGACAGGGATGCCCTCTCTCACCACTCCTATTCAACATAGTGTTGGAAGTTCTGGCCAGGGCAATTAGGCAGGAGAAGGAAATAAAGGGTATTCAATTAGGAAAAGAGGAAGTCAAATTGTCCCTGTTTGCAGACGACATGATTGTATATCTAGAAAACCCCATTGTCTCAGCCCAAAATCTCCTCAAGCTGATAAGCAACTTCAGCAAAGTCTCAGGATACAAAATCAATGTACAAAAATCACAAGCATTCTTATACACCAACAACAGACAAACAGAGAGCCAAATCATGAGTGAACTCCCATTCACAATTGCTTCAAAGACAATAAAATACCTAGGAATCCAACTTACAAGGGATGTGAAGGACCTCTTCAAGGAGAACTACAAACCACTGCTCAAGGAAATAAAAGAGGATACAAACAAATGGAAGAACATTCCATGCTCATGGGTAGGAAGAATCAATATCGTGAAAATGGCCATACTGCCCAAGGTAATTTACAGATTCAATGCCATCCCCATCAAGCTACCAATGACTTTCTTCACAGAATTGGAAAAAACTACTTTAAAGTTCATATGGAACCAAAAAAGAGCCCACATCGCCAAGTCAATCCTAAGCCAAAAGAACAAAGCTGGAGGCATCACGCTACCTGACTTCTAACTATACTACAAGGCTACAGTAACCAAAACAGCATGGTACTGGTACCAAAACAGAGATATAGATCAATGGAACAGAACAGAGCCCTCAGAAATAACACCGCATATCTACAACTATCTGATCTTTGACAAACCTGAGAAAAACAAGCAATGGGGAAAGGATTCCCTATTTAATAAATGGTGCTGGGAAAACTGGCTAGCCATATGTAGAAAGCTGAAACTGGATCCCTTCCTTACACCTTATACAAAAATCAATTCAAGATGGATTAAAGACTTAAACGTTAGACCTAAAACCATAAAAACCCTAGAAGAAAACCTAGGCATTACCATTCGGGACATAGGCATGGGCAAGGACTTCATGTCTAAAACACCAAAAGCAATGGCAACAAAAGCCAAAATTGACAAATGGGATCTAATTAAACTAAAGAGCTTCTGCACACGTGTGTGTGTGTATGTGTGAGTATACATACATGCATGCATACATATAAAACGTATTTTTATATATTAGTATGCATATATAAAATATGTAATAGGCATATTATATATACATTACATATAATGTATATACATATATAACACCAATGCATCACAGAGTAGGTACTGAGTACCTTGGTACCTCGTATCTGTACTCAGCAAATTATATCTGGAAGCAAAACTGGAAGTTAAACCTCAGTGTTTTTTATACTGAGTTTAATGAAAAGCAGAGAGTTGTAGACAAATGAGATAGGACAAAAAGGGATACAAGCTGAGGGTAGTTGACTGGGGGAAACTTAGCAAGACCTTGTCACTCAGATTCTTCTTGGCATCCATCTGTCTTCAGAGATAAGGATGCTGCTTTTGCAGGAAAAGTGGGGGACTCCTTCACATGAGGGGCTTATGACCTGCTTCAGGAGAAGACTAGAAACTCCTTCCTGCACCTGTGATTTCTCTAATTTCCTCAGATTAAAATATTCAATATGCCATGGGGCCATATTTGGAGTAGAGTGTCCTTAAACCCATCAGCATCCTTACCATTCCCAGTCTTTTTAAATTTAGGTAGTCTGGTGAGTGTGTGCTGGTATCTCCTTGCAGTTTTAATTTACATGTCCCTGTTAGTGCAGAGAACATTTTCTCATCCTCATTGAACATTTGAACATAAATAACCTTTGGGGAAAAAAATCAAGCCATTTTACTAGTGGGTTCATCTAAACTTTTTGGAAATGTATACTGTTTTACAGGAGCCTTTTATATACTTTGAATATAAACACAGTTTTTGTTATTTATGATTTTCTTCCCTTCTGTCTTGCACTTTCAATCTCTTAATAATGCCTTTTGATCAACAGAAGTTCCTATTCTTAATATAGTTCAATGTCCTTACTTTTTCACTTGTTTCACTACAAATTTAAAGGTATGTTGGCTATCTTTTTATCTAGTATGTTATGCAAAGAAGATTTTTCAATTCTAATCTGCCATATTGTCAGAAACATATGCCAGTTGCTTCCTTTTCTTAAGAACATAAAATACATTTTTCTGAAGGAAACAACATCAATGCAAAAGTCATCTGCTTTCCTTTTTCTTGTTTGCCATGGTTAAAAAATTATGATCAGAATTTTTAAAAATGCATTTCACATAAGCATGTTTTACCCTTGATTCTGCCATACCCACAGGAAACTTAATTGGATCAAACCTCCCTCTTTTCTGCCTCCTAAGAGCCTTGCTTATCTCTGAGGCCCTTGGCCACTTGTTTTATCTGAGGCATTGCCATGGCCAAAAACTCTGCATGAGCTCCATCCAGCTCCACTGAGCTGCTAACCTCATAGGGCACAAAGTTGTTAGTCTCCTGACTGCACTACAGAACTCTGACTTATTGCCCCAGGAATTCTGTCAGTGATTAAGTTTGTAGCCTGGAAATACAAGAGAATTGACATCCGTGGAGCAAAACTATGACCAATGGGAGGTAGAAAGCAGTGGAGAAATTCATCTCTTCTCCTACCTGTGGACAGACTTATTTGAGAAACATTTGTTCATATGCCCTCTCAGAATATGGTCCTGCAAAATCAACTAATCGTCTGAATCTGTACCAAGTGGTAGGCAGCTGGGTAACACATTCCCTCCTTCTCTCTCCTTCCCCCACATCCTGCTTCCCTGAGATTGTACTCCTTAATAAATTAATATCACATTAACATTTGCTTCAGGCTCTAAGCTTTCTGGGGAAGTTAGACAGACACTTAAGGACTCTAACAAATCAGATTCTTATGTTAAACATGGCCATTAAACTAAATGCTTTGTTTCCTTTTTGTTCTAAGGTCCAATGGTTCTTTCTCTTGGAAAATGACTTGTAATTCTACCCTGTGATCATGATGTGATGAATAGGCATTAAAAACTCACTGAAAGTAAAAACAGTGAAAAGTGAAAAGTTATCTTCGGGGGTTAAGGAGAATAGTTGCATGATAAAACGGTGCAAATTGGAAAATGTTTGTTACCAATTAGTTTCTTAAATTACCTATAATTTTCAAACATAATCCCTGTGATGTTACATTTTCTGATAAATCAACAACAGCAACAAAATGGATTACTTTGTTTTATGAGTTCCAGTTAAGCCAAGGGAAGTTTCCATTACTAGACTCACACAGACACACAGACACACACACACAAACACACACACACAGCCAAGCATCTCCATTTTAAGATGACCACATTTATGTTTTCTGTCTTTCTTATCTTTTTTCAAAAAATGTTTACTGATGCATAATAGATGTACATGGTTTGGGAGCATATGTGAAAATGTAATATATTGATATAAAGTGTAAACATCAAAATAGTGTACCTGGGATATCTACCCACTTAAATAGTTTTCTTTTTAATACTAGAACCATTTGAATTATTCTCTTTTAGCTCTTTCAAAATGTAAATACATTATTGTGAACTATAGTTACTCTACTGATCTATCTAACACTAATTCTTATTTCTTCCATCAAACCACATATTTGTACCTGCTAATCACCTTTTCTTCAAATCCTCCTCCCCCTTACCTTCTTGGCCTCTGGCAACCACAAATTGATTATCTATGTTTATGAGAAACAAGTTTTAACACACACATATGAATAAGAATATGGAATATTTGACTTTGTGCATTTCACTTATGTCATTTAATATAATGACCTCCAGTTCCATCCATGTTGCTAACATATGACAGGATTTCATGCTTTTTTTAATGGATTAACAATATTCTATTGTATGTATAGACCATATTTTCTTTATCCATTCATTCCCTGATGGGCACTTAGGTTTATTCCACCTTTTGGCTATTATGGTTAGTGCTCAAATAAACATGGAGTGCAGATATCTTTTCAATATACTGGATTTCCCTTTTGTAAGCAATATGACCAGTAGTGGAATTGCTGGATCTTATGGTAGGTAGTTCTATCTTTCAATTTCTGAGGAACCTCTATGCTGTTCTCCATAGTGGCTGTACTAATTTAGATTCCCTCCAACAGTGTACAAGTATTCTTCTTTCTTTACATCCTCGCCAGTGTCTGTTATTGCCTGAGATTTTTTGTTTCTTTTTTATTTTCATAAAGGCCATTTTAACAGGAGTGAGATGATATCTCATTGTAATTCTGATTTGCATTTGGTTACTGATGTTAAGCATTTTTTCCATTTACCTAATGGCCATTTGTATGTCTTCTTTTAAGAAATGTCTATTCAGATTCACAGATAACATGATCTTATACTTAGAAAAACCTAAAGACTTCACCAAAAATAAATTCAGTAAAGTTGCAGGATACAATATCAACATACCAAAGCAGTAGCATTTATATATGCCAACAGTGGGCAATCTAAAGAAGAAATAAAGAAAGCAATCCCATTTGCAATAGCCACCAAGGATACAAAATACCTGAGAATCAATTTAACTAAAGAAGTGAAAGATCTATACAAGGAAAACTATAAAACACTGATGAAAGTAATAGAAGAGGACACCAAAAAATGGAAAGATATTCCATGCTCATGGATTGGAAGAATTAACATTGTTAAAATGGTAGTTCTGTCAAAAGTAGTTTACAGATTAAATACAATCCTATCAACATATCAATAACATTCTTCACAGAAATACAAAAAAAAAAAAAACCTAAAGTTTGTATTAAACCACAAAAAAAGCCAAAATAATCCTGAGCAAAAAGAACAGAACTGGAGGCATCAAACTACCTGATTTCGAAATTCACTACATAGCTACAGTAATCAAATCAGCATGGTACTGGCACAAAAATAGACATATAGAACAATGGAACAGAATGGAGAATCCAGATATAAATCCATGCATTTGCAGCCAGCTCATCTTCAGCAAAGGCAAAGAACATACAATGGGGAAAGGATAGTTTCTTCATAAAATGTGCTGGGAAAACCAGATGACTATATGTACAAGAATGAAACTAGAACCCATCTCTCACCATACAGAAGAATCAATTCAAAATGGGTTAAAAACTTAAATCTAAGATGTAAAACTATAAACTACTAGAAGAAAACATTGGGAAAACCCTATGGACTTTTTTTGTTTTGTATAAGACATCAAAAGCACAGGCAACAAAAGCAAAAATAGACAAATGGAATTACATCAAGTTAAACAATTCTGCACAGAAAAGTAAGCAATCAACAAAGTGAAGAGATAATACACAGAATGGGAGAAAATATTTGCAAATTGTCCACCTGACAAGTGATTAGCTACCAGAATGTATAAGAAGCTCAAACAATTCCATAGCAAAAAAAAAAAAAAAAAAACCACAAATGATTCAATTTACAAATGGGCCAAAATTTATCTTTTGGCTGGGCGTGGTGGCTCACACTTATTTTATTTTATTTTATTTTTTATTTTTTGAGACAGAGTCTCGCTCTGTCGCCCAGGCTGGAATGCAGTGGCGCGATCTCAGCTCACTGCAAGCTCTGCCTCCCGGGTTCAAGCAATTCTCCTGCCTCAGCCTCCCGAGTAGCTGGGACTACAGGCGCCCGCCACCACGCCCCGGCTAATTATTTGTATTTTTAGTAGAGACGGGAAGCCAGGAAGGTCTCGCCAGGAAGCTCTCGATCTCCTGACCTCGTGATCCACCCACCTCGACCTCCCAAAGTGCTGGGATTACAGGCGTGAGGCACCGTGCCTGGCCCGGCTCACACTTATAATCCCAACATTTTGGGAGGCCGAGTGGGGTGGATCACTTGAGGCCAGGAGTTTGAGACCAGCTTGGCCAACATGGTGAAACCTTGTCTCTACTGAAAATACAAAAATTAGCGGGGAATGATGGAGCATGTCTGTAATCCCAGCTACTGGGAAGGCTGAGGCAGGAGAATCGCCTGAATCTGGGAGGCAGAGGTTGCAGTGAGCTGAGATCATGCCACTGCACTCCAGCCTGGACAACAGAGTGAGACTCTGTCTAAAAAAAAAAAAAGCAAAAGAAAAAAAGTTTATCTTTTAACTTCAACTCACTGCCAGCAGTAAGTGTGAAAAATCACAACCAAACACACTAACCTGCAAATTTCTTTCATAAAGTTGACATGACCTTAATTGGTTTTCATCTTAACATTGAAAAGAATAATTGCATTACTAACTTGATAAGTATTCTCTGCATTCTCAGTGTGGTCCTGGGACAGCCAACGTGATAATCACTTGAGGTTACTCATTACAAATTATTCCTAAACCCTAATCCACACCTACTGGATCAGCCTCTTTGAAGCTGGGGTTTGAAAATAGACATTTAACAATACTCTGTGGTACATTCTTTTATACATTAAAGTCTTTAAGGACCACCAGTTTATTTAAAGCTTCATTCCAGTCATACAGGTTTTTGTAATCTTCAAACAGGAGACAAAAATTTGGTTTCTCTTATCAGAGAATCATTTTTGTGAGTTGGTATTTTGGGTATGGTATGAAGAGGCACTTGTTAGACTGGCAACAATTACAGTAGATCCCCAAAAGGCTTGGAACTTTGCATCAAAAGAAACTGAGAACAGGGCATTTTTGGATTAGCTTCAGAGGATTTTTTTTTCTAAATCAAAAGAAAACCAGAATATGTTTTATTGTGAAATAGATGCACTGCGCTGGAAGAATTAGTATTTTCAAAGAAAACAAGCCGTCTTCTGTTAGTCATATTAATTTATTAACTGTTTCCTTAAGATTTTTCTTTCAAAACAAACTTTTACTGTCCAGTCACATGTTTTTTATATAAAATTTAATTAAATTATAAAGATGTCTAATTACATAAAGAGAGAGAAGCACAAGCACACACAAATATAAAATGAGGTAGAAGAAAATTTCAAAGGTCATTTTTTTCCTGATTAAAATTCATAATAAAATTAAAACAGCTATGTTTTTCATCAAGGAAGTATTTAAGCAGCTAATTTTTATATAAATATATTCCATGCTAGTTCAATAAATTAGAAAAAGGAGCATAATCTTGTTAAGATGCAATTCAGAGAGAACAGTGAATGAATAGCTATTAACATGTGAAAGCAATGAAATGAATGTACTGAATAAATAAGCCCTAAAAAGCTACTCACAGCTAACCAACAGAATTTAGATTTTTTTGTTGTTGTTTCATAAATTAGGTAAGACTTACTTGTGGAGTAACTGACTTCGACATTTTTTTTAAGATGCCAGGAAATTTTTCTTTTGCACATTTCAATGGCAGTCGAGTTCTGCAGCAGCTTGAGAATAAGACCAAGATCACACACTTAGCAGGAACATGTGACAAGATCCTGTCATTTTGTCAGAACTTGGTGTTCTGATAAGCTTGCTAGTGGCTCCTTCAGAAATACCACACAAAGGATTGTGGGTCCGATTAAGCATCCAAGGACAGATATTATGATATTTTGTTTCCCCTATCATTTTATTGTACTGTTTTCCTTCTCAAAACCTACTAAATCTAAAATTTTTGAATTATAAAATACCTTATTTCTTCTACTTACTTAGAAAACAAATAAACAATCATGCAAACTACAAGTTGCCACTGTTTCAGCTTTGGTTTGGACTTGGTTTAGACTTGCCATGAGCACTAAGGAAAAGGAAGAGTATGCCTCCCGTTTCTCAGCTGGAAGGCTTTTCTTGAGCAGCTAGGCCTAATAAAGGTATTTACGTAATTTCATCTTTCACATGTACCATCAAGGCCTTATTAAGTTTAGTCTAAATAGAATTACAACTGAAGAGATGAAGCAGTACTCATTGTAAGAGGAAACATCTCTAGAGATATCCTGGATTTCCCTCTTTTTGATGATCAAATCTTTAGTGATTGCAGGTCACTAATGGAGGAAGCATTTGTGTTGCTCTGATCCCAATATTCCAATATTGATTTTCATTAATAACACTAAAGATGAAACTACTGTATGGTACAATTATATTTTTTAAAGTTTTATGTAGAAGTCTTTGAATATTTATTTATAAAATGTGTGAATAAGAAAAAAACATGATTAAAAAAAGGGAAAGTTTCTCACTCTTGAAAAATAAACCATGCAGTCTGGGTGCAGAGGCTCACGCCTGTAATCCCAGCACCTTGGGAGGCTGAGGCGGGCAGATCACGAGGTCAGGAGTTCAGGACCAGCCTGACCAACATGGTGAAACCCCATCTCTACTAAAAATACAAAAATTAGTCAGGCATGGTGGCATGCAGCTGTAGTCTCAGCTACTCAGGAGGCTGAGGCAGGAGAATCGCTTGAACCCGGGAGGTGGAGGTTGCAGTGAGGCGAGATCGCACCACTGCACTCCAGCCTGGGCGACAGAGCGAGACTCTGTATCAAAAATAGAAGGAAGAGAAGGCAAGGGGAGGGGAGGGGAGGGGAGGGGAGGGAAGGGGACCATGCATATTAATTGCCAACAATCATAGAATTTTTTAATGCATGATTATGATATTATAGGCAAAAATACTTCTTAGGCAAGCTGTGAGAGATGGGAAGAAAATTAGAGATTGTTCAGCAAAGGGAGTTCGAAAATCAGAGAGCAATATTTGTGCTGTTTCAGACACAGACACTGTTGTTAAGTATTCATAATAGTTTGAGGTTTCTTTTAGATGAATCTGCCAGGAAAGGCAGATTTTGCTTTGTTTTCTCCTCTTTTATTTCTTTTACTAGTTTAAAAAAGACTAGCATAGCTAAGATGTGTAGTAGCTACATGATAGTATTTACAAGGACCATAAATTCCATAAAATTCTGATGCTCTTTATGGGGCCCATAGAGAGGAATAGCTGCCTTAAAGTAAACGGCAATATAAGTAAACAAGATTTTGGTTATTCAAAAAATGATTTATAGTGATATATCTTACCAGATGTTTGAGTTAAATGGCAATTCTTAATACTTAAAGTTAAAAAGAATCCATCCATGTCTAGTATGTCTTATTTTTGTAAATATTGCTAATGTGATTTCCCTTGGCTGATCATTTCTTATAGGAAAAAAATCTAATTTATGCCTAAACAAGTGGAAAAAAATTTTCATGACAAAGTGCAACTGCCTATATCCTATGGTTGTCATTTATTTCAACATTCCTGTCTGAAGCTGTATCAGAAATGGCTATTCTGTGGAGTTCAAGGAACCTCCTGTAGTTTGCTATTAAAATCATTCATTCAAAAAAAATCCATTCAGATCCTACTACGTGCCAGGACAGTGCTAGGTGTTGAAGCTACCAATGTGAATACGACAGACACTATCCTTGACTGCTGGGAACTCACAGTTTTGGTGGCAGGTGGGCATCAATTATATAAACACATAGTCAGGACAATTTTCCCAGATGGCATGATACTAATTCATGCCTGCCACCATCATGACCACTGAAATCACAACTGAGTCCTTGCGGAGTCACAGAACCACTGAATACCCTTCAAAGTGGAAGAGAAGAAACATTGAAACCTTCTAACTTTGGTTATTTCTGATGCTTGCTTGTTCCCACATGTACATGACCATTTCTTGATGAAGCCTCTCAAGTAGGACTGAGATTCTTTAGTTCTGAAGACCCTTATTCAGCTTAAATCTCCTGGAGAAAGTAGAGGGACACAATAATTTTTCTGTTTGTCTGAGAAAGATGAGGGGATTGTTAAATCTGTTCCCAAAATGCATTTAATATCATTTCTCTCCTATAGAACAAGGTTTATAGGTTCAGGTGACAGCACTGATAAGTTTGAAGAAAGTGAGAGAAAAAAAAATCTACAACGATCTCTTCCCACCATAGCTTGCTACTTTCAGAAGAAAATAGGGTTGAGTAAACCTTTGGAGGAATACTTGGGAGCAATTTTATCTGATGAGTCATGCAGCGTAGAATTTAAGGGATAAAAGATTACCCAGAATCACTAGTCTCACCTCGCTTCTTCTATTCCCTCTACCAGAAACCAGGGCTGAAGGTGGGGGCAGACTAGCAGACAGCGTGAATCTGAATTTCTGTACTTTGTGACAGTAATGTTTTACTCCCATTGAACAACTTTCTCATCTATTGTAAGTTTTCATCCATCTATCTGGCAGTCAAACCATACAGCTACACAAAATGCACTTGTTTCACTATATCAACTAAGCTTTTAACTTGTTCCAAAAGAGCTAGCAAAAATAAGTGAGAGTGAGTGTACTATGACACATACAAACCATAGCTGAACAAGGTATTCTAAATTCTTTTCCAGGATTAAGGAAATTAATCAGAGAGTTACAAGCCTATGCTTCACAAAGTTAAGTTTCTCCATGGAAAGTCTTTCTTTGAATTAGATTTAATGTTTTGTCTTCATTTTATTTACCAAATGTTCATATCAGAAGTAACCATCTAAGTGAAGAACACTTTTTGATTTTTACAGTTACTGTTGAAAACATTTTCTATTGTATTGACTGGTGTTTTTAGTACAACGTCAAACACATAGACACACTATGTAATACACTGTTCCAACAGAGGTATTAGCCATGCTACTCTTGGCAGTCCCTGAAGTCTCAGACAAGGTGCTAAAAATGACCTGAGCACACTGTCTGCCATGTGGTGCCATCCCTTCCCTAGGCCTTGGCAGTTGAAGGATGAGGATATACAACAGAGCAGAGTTTGGCCCATGCTCAGAAGCTACTTCTCTTGCCTATCTGCCTTCTTGAATAACAAATAAACTATTCTTTGAGGTGTTCAGAAATACACATGGCAGAGATCTTTCTTCAAGGTCCATCTGGTATAGCTGAAACAAAAAAAAGTGTTTAGTAAACAACATAATTGTACCCAAAGGGAGTATCCGTTAAGGTTCTTAGGACTTAATCCTTCAAAAGAGTGAAAGGATAACAACAACCCTTCACTTATAAATATCTATGCATTGTATGCTTGGACCAGGATCTCTGCCAAGGCAGAGAAGGGGTCTTTAAAGCACTGTACAAGAATGCTGAAATTGAGTCCCACAGATATTAACCCACAAACTGGTTTATTTACCTTTTTTAAAACAGATTATCTTAAAAGTGACCCAAAACATTTCTCTCAATATATGAAGAAGAAGGAGAAGGTAGAGGAGTAAAATGAGCAAGAGAAGGAGGAGGAAAGCAGCAGCACCAACAAAGAAAAAAAGAAAATAAGGAAGAGAGGGAGACAGGGAGGGAGAGAGATATCTATAGGTAAATTAAAGAGAAAGTAGGATTTGGGAGCTCTAAATCAGTTATAGAATAATGCACAATAGCCTTTCTAGTTACAAAGCTAGAATAAAATTTTCTAAAAAAAACTTGAATCCAAGAAACATACATACCTGAGTAAAACAACAATGGTATTTTTGGAAAATAGAGCTATTAGAATGACAACATTATGGGTTTCTTTTTTCTCTTAAAATATAAATGTTAATATATCATATTTGTTATTCATTTTATTTGCTAAAATCTTAAGCGAATTTGCAGTACAGAATATATTACTTAGGATTAGATTTGACTGAGTGACAGAAAACCCAAAATATCCATGGTGTAAGCAAAACAGACATTTATTTCTGTCTTATAAAAACTTAAGAAGTCCAGGGCTATTTTAGTAGTTCCAAAATCATCAGGAACTCCAAGCTCCTTTTGTCCTATTGTTTCTCTCTTGTGATCCAAGATGGCTGACCCAGATCCAATTGTCATGTCTATATTTTAATCAGTGAGAAAAAGAAATAGACATAGGAGCATGCTGTATCCTATTAAGGACATTTTCTCCAAGGTGAAACAGATCCTTATTTCCCATTGGCTAGAATTTAGTCACATCATCAAACCAAGCTGAAAGGAGACTCGACATATGTATTCTGGGTGGCCGCATGTCCTAGTGCTACTGAGGGTGGGGTAGCTCTATTTCATGCAGGGGATGGGGTGGGGGGAGGATAGAACAGATAGGACACAACTCTCAGCTTTTGCCACAAAAGGAAATGCCTGCATCTCTGGAAAACATTCCAAGTACATCAAAGCAAAAATTATCTGGCCTGGAAAAATTAAAAGCATTTCCAAAAGATCACATTGATAATCACTTAGTCTTGGTTTCTAGTAAGCTATCTTAGGACCTTGGTAACAGGAATAGTTGGGAAGGGGAGAGGAAGCTGGAACTGAGTGCAGCTCAGCTGCCCAGGGCTTGCTAGGGAAGACATGTGTGCAATTTTCCCAGCAACAGAAGCTGGCCAGACAAGGAGAGCCAGTGGAGACTGCAGCGTTGTCTAAGGGGTGTGGCAAAATCATGCCTGATTCAGGCAATGTTTGCTACAAGGATGTCCAATTCGGCAACAGGAACTTCCTTCTGTAACTGATAGAATATATTAGTGGAGACACTACTGAGCCAAAGTGGAAACAGGAATCCAAAGGACTAGGCTTCACAGAATCCCATTCCCAGGAAGATGTGATGATTGGATGGGGCACAAATAAAAAAATAGAATCCAAAAAGGATGCAAAAATACTAGCATATGAATCAGAGGATTCAAGCACACTACAGAAAATGTTGGTTAACTGCATATGTTTAGCCATTAGTAGCAGCGGGGAAGGTCACTTCGAGTGTATACACTATACCACAACCATCCTGGCCAATTTCTTCCTTCTTCATTAGTAAATGGTCTGATTCTGCAAGATTGTTATTTGACAAGTCTCCAATATCACTTCCACCAACTTTATTCAATCTTTGTTTTTTGCAAGATTTGACATTTTACCAGACGATCAATTTGACTTGCATTTGTATTACACTGTCATGTAATAGGAAGAGATAGACTGGTGCTAGCTAATGCTAGGTGCTAGCTAATGCTACATGCTAGCAAGTGTTACAAAGAGTGAAATGGTTAAATTTTCAAGTGTTTAGTTTATCAGGGAATATTTTTCTGAAGTGACAATGCTGTGGCTGCAGCAACCTAGATGGTAAATATTTCGATAACTCAGATAGGAATAGAATATATTATTAAGTAAAGACCAAAGCAGAAGTCCTTGCCTATGTGGCAGGCTGACCCAGGAGACAGAAAGCATTCATAGCTGGTTAGCACTGAAGGATATTCTATCATTGTCATAACAAATTACCGCAAACTCAGCAGCTTAAAACAATATCCATTTATTGTCTCACAGTTTCCTTATGTCAGAAGTCTGGGCCCAGTGTGCCAGAACTGCGTTCTCTGCATAGGGTTATACAGGGCCAAAGTCAAGGTGTCAGCTAGTCTGGGCTCATACCTGTAGGCTGTGGAAAAGAACAAGCTTCAAGGACCATGGTGGCAGAATTCAATTTCTTGCAATTTTAAGGCAGAGGTCCACGTTTTCTTGCTGGCTTTCAGTTGGGGGTTGTTCTCAGCTTTATTACATTTATCACTATATGAAATTATCTTGGCCATTTAATAAACAGTTATATTATCTGTGTCCCTCCCTCCAACTACAATTTTACCTTCATAATAAGAGGAACATTATCTGTCCTATCTTTGGACCAAAAATAGTGCCTGGCACAAATATAAATATAAAATCACTTTTTAAAAGTATTTTTTTACAGTTTTAAGTATAATTGATTTAGAGAAAACTGCACATAGTTAATGTATACAATTTAGTGGGTTTGGACATATGTATATAGCCATGATATCATCACCACATTTAAGGTAATAAACATATCCATCACCTCCAACAGTTTCCTTGTATCCTTTTGCTGTGTGTGTGTATGAACACTTAACATGAAATTCATGCTATTAAAACAAATTTTTAAGCTCTTCCTTAATTGAATAAAATCTGTTATCTGTATGACTTTTTTGAAAAAATATTTACTTTTAATCATAATTACCAAAATCATTTTATTTCTTCATGTATGCCTTATGTATCTCACCAGAAGAATATTCCTAAGCATTGCATTTATTTCTCTGAAATCTTTATATATAGTAACCACTGAATCGTTCCATTCTGGAGGACTTTATACAAAGGTGAAATGGAGATGGGGGAGAATATTTTTAATGAGTTAAATAAAGCATTTAGCATACATTTATTTTAAGATTTTGAAATGTATGAATGGCTCATGACAGTTAATGGCTCATCTTTTTGACTAGATGTTTTTGTATTTCTAAAAGGAATTACTGATAATAAAGTTATATTTTTATTTGGATGATAGCAGTGTTCAAATAGGATCATCACAGCATCTAATTTTAAGTATATTCATGCTCTCTAGTTCTCCATTAATTAAAATTGTTTTTGTGATTTTTTTACATGGCTTTTCCATCAAGTAATTTAAAATGTGTATGCAGTTTTTCCTACAGGACTCTCTTTCATCGGACCTCAATCATTGCCTGCTTATTTGGATAAACAAATGCTGTATTTCATGTCTGAATCAATCTTAGATTTCTACTCAGTGGAAAAAACTATACATAATCAATTTTATCATGGGTTTATTGTGATAAATAAGCTGGAACCATACTTATTATGTCCAATATACTCTGATATTTTTAGAGTTATGAAATTATACCATATGAAACCCAAAACATACATGTCAATGTCAGAGCGATAAATAAAAAATTACAGGAAGCCAATGACATCCCTCTCCCTCAATTAGTATTGTGTGTATGCACATGTGCACACATACATACCAGTGTCCAGAAATTCCAGGACTTTGTAAAGATACTTGTTGGCTTCCTTAAAGAAATCAAGTCTGATACCACATGAGGAGGGGCAGCTAGATCTTGTAGTTTAAGCTGTTGTCTGCTGAGGTTACATATTCCGATCCCAAAGGATACGGGTTTAATTTTATTCAGAATATACAAATTTTCTTGTATATGATGGCAGAAGTGGGAACCATTTAGGGAAGAATTCTTCCAGGCTATGCCAAGCTAAAAGTAATTAAAGAAAATTATAACACTAAAACATCTCATTGTATATATATGTTCTCCTTGTTATTCCTAGACTTGTAGTGAGCACCTGTTTAGATGTCACAGCTACCCTTCCTATGTGAAGATTCTACCACTAAAGTAATCAATGGATGACTTTCCAGTATCAATTATTCTGACTCAGAGATGAAGAGTCCTAAACCAATTTTGGCCAATGGCATACATGTGAAGAGTTTTGCAGTCTCCTAGGAAAAAGAAATGTCTCCTGCTAGACATTAACAAGGAACCATTTAAACTCAATGACCACTGGTAGCCATCCTGCCACTATAAGGAGGGGACCCCACCCTCATATGACATTGACCTTGAGGGCAGCACAGAAGGAAAATTAACCTAGAAATGACATAATTTAAGTACTAATAACACCACGTCTAGAAACTTCTCAACTAATGGACTTTCAGTGAAATTTTAAAAATCCTTACTTTTAAACATGTTTGAGTTGCAGTTCTTGCTTACCTTCACTCTCAATTATGAACGATATATCAACCACAGAGGCTATTAAAAAACAATAACTATTTCCTTATAGGCTAAGTCAATGCTGTCTCCCATAACTAATCTAGCAATAGTATAAACGATATCCACAGTGACCCTGAAGTATAACAAATCCTCAAATAACCAAGGTGAATTAATTTTTTGTAGAATGTAATTTGTTGGATTCTATTTTTTAACCCATAAGGTCAACAATTTAATTTTTAAATGAGTGGTCGTTGGTATTGAGAGAAAATAATGCTGATATTCAATGCAAATGTTTAGCTCTATTGGTGCCAGTTGACTAAAGATCCCAGTGGGCAAATGAGCCACCTTCATGCACTAAGAACATGCTGCTGACTGACTCAAAATATCAAAGGATGAGCAACAGAGAAAGATCGTTAATCATGTGTGTTTTTGTTTAATGTCAATCAAGCAAAAAGTACAACATTACACAGATGGGGAAGAGAGGGTGGGAAACAAGAAGCAAAACCATCTCTGAAGTTCAAACATTGTTGTTCTTTCTCTTAGGGGAGCATCAACATTGGGAAGGAAATATTCAACTTAGGAACACAGTGACCCTTTACAAGTAGCTGGAAGGAGCACAAAGAAAGAAGATTCAGAAACACTTTTTCTGGCACCAAGTGCAGAAAAAAAAAAAAAAAAAAAAAAGCTTAGTTAAATTTCAGATTTATATCCCAACTTAATAACTCCCTTAAAAAGAAATAATGTGTTGAATATGTACTAGAAGCTAGAATTGATTAAAATAACTTTAAATGCTTAAACTGTTTTTGTAGTCCCACTTACTGTGAGAAAGATTCTCACACCTGAAATTAAGCTAAAGAACCAAATTCTAATTGGGAAAACATTTCAACACAATTCCATTGCATAGGTTTTAGAGGTTTAGACAAATAGTTTGTTTAACATTCTGGTTGCTGAGCTAACAGATTCTCGTTAAAATGGAAATTTTTTTGAAAAAAGAAAAAGCCTACAAAACAGAGTTCTGATAAAAGAATTCAAAATGTTGCTTAAAATTTTTCATTTTAATGTGGGTCAGAAGCACCCCTTCTTCCTTCTTTGGAATCAGCATTACTCCTGTATGTCATCAAGGCAAGAGTAAGCAGGGAGAATAATACTGGTGCCCAGGTCAGCCACATGGGGCTCCTAAAGGCTAAATAAATGTACTCTTCCATTTAACCCTGAGGTCTAATCTCCACAGCCACTTCTTCAGCTTGTTCTGCTCCCCGTACTTTGTTTGTTCAACTGCATTTGTTAAAGAGAACACTGTCTACAACTAGTTTTAGAGACTATAGAACATGAAAAATTAAATTTTTCTCTTAATTAGCAGAAAGTAAAATTTTTAAAAATAGTATAGACAATCATACTGAGAAAAGTTTTAAGGGAAATAATACAAACAGAAAGGAATACTCGAATAAGGGCTTTAACTTTTGGCAGAGTGCAAAAGAGAGCGAGAAAGAATGAAATAAAGTGCTATTGTTTCAGAGATGTCATTGGATTCTCTCTAATCTCCAGAATTTAGATAAAATAAGCTCACACCACCAGAACAACCACACACCCTCACATGCAATTTCAAGATTCTGATTTTATTTTCATTCAAACATTTATCATCCTTTGTCTACCCACTATTGCCAAATGTCTTAATCTGTGCAGGTGCCTCCAGTCTCCTATTTTCTAAGTCCTTACTCAATAATACTCAGAATAATCTATCTAAAACTCCTATTAGTCACCTACTTTAAAAACTTCAATGGCTTTTCATTGCCAAAAGAATAAATCCAAGCCTGTTAGAATGCAAACCATGCTCTTTGTTATCTGACCTTACTTAACTTTTCCAGTTTCATTTCCTACCACTCCTTGGTCACACTTAATATTTCATAAATTCCAAATTAACTGCATGTCCCCATATGTTTGATCTTTCAATGCCTCTTTAACATTGCTGGCCATGCCTACTTAAAACTTGCCTCTAATTCTTTCTTTAATGCTTCTATGTATGCTGCAAAACCCACGTGTCACCATTTCTCTGACGTCCTCTTTAACAAATCCCGGAAGATCAGATTTAAGCTTCTCTCAGACAGAAAATTAAAGCAACTAGTATTCATGTCCTTTATAACCCATAGAAGTTACTATTTATGCCAAACACTAGGCCACACATTTACATGTTAAACAAATGTCTTCTATTTTAATATTTTTTAAGGTATCACTATTAGGCTGTCATTAGTTAATTATATGCTCCATTAGGAAGGTTAATACAAAGATAGTTTTTAATGGCATTGATCATATCTTATAAAACTTACCAAAATATAAGATGCATAATGCTTGCATTGTATAAAGTGATAAAACTTTCAATTATTTACATAAAAATAACCAAATATTAAATTATTGAGAGGATCTTTAAGATCATCTCTAATATTCCTTTCTTCAAATTGAGATCTAAAAAGGTGAAACAAAATACCCAAGATTAGATAGTTAGTTAAAGGCAAAGCCAGAAATGGAATTCTTCTCTTGTGAATCCTAATCTACCTCACTCATGGGGGGTCTGGGATATACCTGAACATGTAACCCTCCTCCAAGTGTTATCTTTGACCTTATTGTCCAGCTCTTTATTCCAACTTCTTTACTAAAATCCCCCTTACCTTTCTCTCAGTGAAGAAACTTGTCCTTAAATTTGGTGTTTAGTGAATACAGCGGTATTTATTAGAAATGTTTTAGCATATGTAGGAATGTAAAAAGATTTGTTCAGATACATTCTCTATGTTTATTTCTAATGAGAGATTAACTATCTTTACAAGATTTTGTAAATCTCCTAGTCATGTAAAGCTTAATACTAATCTGCTATAAATATGGAATTAGATTCAAAGTTAAGAGTCTTAAAAGTTGAATGAACCGAATTTCTATATGTCTGAGAGTGTGCATGTGGTGTATGTGTCTTCAATTTAATGTTTTAGTAAAAAACATATTTTACAGTTCAAAATTTATGAAGTATACAATTTCTTTCAATCTCCAATCTGTTCAGTTCCTATCCTCACAAGCAACAGTATATTTAGGTTTTTACTAGGAATATTCTGTAAGAGAGCTTATGCATTTATACACATGGAAACACACATACAAACACACATTTTCCTTTTATTACTAAAATGGCAATATACTATAGTACTGTTCTTCCCTTTGCTGTATTTAGTTACTATGTCTTAGTGGTCTTTCCATAATAGTACACAAAGAGCTACTTTATTATTTTTATTACTACATAGCATTTTACTCTCTCTCTTTCTCTCTCTCTGTCTCTCTCTCTCTCTCTCTATCTATATATATATATCATGATTTATAAAACTTATCCACAACTGATGAACATTTAGATTGTGTATAATCTTTCATTATCACAATAAATAGACTTATGTGTACATTATTCCAGATATATAAGAGAAGTATAAGATCAATTCCCAGACGTTAAACTGTTAGACTAAATGGTATATGCACTAGTAATTTTGGTAAATATGTCAAACTGCTATGAGAGGTACACGATTTTGTTTTATCACAGCAATGGGTGATAACACTTGTTTCCTCACATGTCCTTGACAACATAGTATGTTACCAAATTTTGTGCCTTTGCTTTTCTTATAAGTGAAAGGCTGTTATTTTTGGTCTTGTTAGATTGCCTTGATCTTATCAGGAATAAGGTAATTTTTTTTTTTATATTTTAAGAGAAATTTGTATTTCTTCTGTGAACTATGAGTGCATACCCTTTGTACAATTTTATGTTGAGTGATTAGTTTTTCCTTATCTATTTTTCTCAGGCTGTTGATATTAAGAAAATTAATCCTTTTCTCATAGTATGACTTGCAAATAATGTATTACACTTATTTGTATTTTGCATTTTCTTATGTCAGATTTGCCATATGACATTTTTGATTTGTATATGATAGAATTTGTCAATATTTTCTTTTGGTATTCTGAGTTTTACATTGTTAGAGAAACTTTTCCTACAATAACCTTTCCTATAATTTCCTACACTAAGTAAAACATATTTACTTCATGATTTCTTCAAGCATTTTTAGAGTATCATATTTTAATGTAAATATTTAATCTATTTATGATTTATTCTGGTATGAAGTATGGAATCAATTTTATTATTTTTCCAGATAGCAGCTGACTTATCTCAAAACCATGTCTTTTACACATTAATGTAACTGTTCTTGTGAGGATGGATATATATATATATATATATATATATATATATATATATATTTAGCTGGGAAAGAATGAAAATATATTATTTTACTGATGCTTTGCTGATTTGTGGGGTTAACATTATTTGCAAGGATTTATCTTTTTGAGTTGCCTCATGCTAGGAAATCATCAACTGAGGGACTATTTATTAGAAATGCAGAAAAATTGCAATAAGTAAAACATACAATACATTGGGTACATTGTGTATTAGATCTGAATAGTAGTTCTCAGGATTGTGTCCCATATTGGAAGTTCTGTTATACTTTATAGCTAAAGATACAAGGAAATCAACACAAAACAAACCAGAAACATTCCATAAGTAACCCAGATTTATATCAATACAATCACTTCAATTTTGCTATATTCTCAAAGTCATGATCTAAATATTTACACAAACACAATTTTTTTACACAAACACAAATATTTGGGCATAGTAAAGTCTGCCCAAATATTATTATATCTGGCTATTTGAGCCTGTAACTGCCAAAACTTCCATAATGATACATTGTAAAACTAATCTTGAAACAACAAGCCTTCTAGAAAGCATAGAATTTTCATTTTGCTGATCCAAAAAAAAAGTTAATGTTTGCAAGCAAATAATTGTTGTAATGCTAATGGAATAATGATGAAATATATTTCATCATGTTTATTCCTTGCAATAAATAAGAGTAAAATACAGTGTTTAAACCATGCAAGTTAATTATTTTGATAGCAAGCAAGAAAATGGTGCTTTCCATCTTATAGATTTCTTAGCCCTTCAAATGCTTTTGAGATTCAGGCAACATGTCCTGGCAACCAGATACAGAAATTGTTAAAGAAGCAAAGAGTGGCCTCATAATCACCAAAAATCTGTATTCTTAGCAAAAGAAAAGATAGAAATAGGTTAAGGAGTAGGTTAAATGTTAAGCAGGTTGCTACTGAGGTAAAATAAAGGTTGAGTAAAGAAAATGTGAATTATAGTCATATTATTTATTGGCTCTTGCTATGCAGCTATTAGAGTTCATTTAGTGTTTCTCCTAACTAAAGAGAAAGAAAAATAATCAGGCAGAATTTCTGTAACTGATTTCTAACCACAGAGATACTTTGAAAATTTATTTCAAGCAGAATAACAAATTCATATAATCCTGAGACATCAGTTGTTAAATGAAGACAAGTAGCTTCCCTCCTTTGAAAGCCATTTTATATTCACAAATTCACAGTAGAACTGGAAAGGCAATTTTTCATTTTGCAGTGTCTCTGACTGAACAAGTAAAATTGGTACCTTTCTGCTGTTGGTTCTCTGATGGAGCCAAAGTGTCAACTGCATCTTAAATCTGTACAACATTGATTTTTTTAAAACACTAAGAATGTTCTTAAAAGTACCATCTGAAGCTTTCATTTTAAGGTTTACATAAGAGAAAAGGACACCTGCAGGTTGAGGGGAAAACGTATTTATTCTCTGGAGAATAAATCTGTGACTGACAGCAGAAATCCAACTAAAACCCAGAAAAATTTAACTTTTTTGTAAGGCTTTGTCTTAGTCATTTTGTATGGCTTTGTCTTAGTCATTTTGTATGGCTTTGTCTTAGTCATTTTGTATTGTAATAACAGAATATCACACACTGGATAATTTATATAGAACAAGATTTTGTTTCTTACAGTTCTAGAGGCTGAGAAGACCCAGGTCAAGGGTCTATATCTTGAGAGGGCCTTCTTGCTACACCATCCCATGCTAGAAGGTGGAAGGTGGAAGGGCAAAAGAAAATTCATGAGAGAGAGGGGGGAGGGGGTCTAGACTCATCCTTTTATTAGGAACTCACACCTGTAATCACTAACCCTCTCCTGCAATGACAGCATTAGTACACTCTGCCCTCATGACCCAATTATCTTTTAAAGTCCCACCTCTCAACACTGTAACATTGAGGATTAAGTTTCCAACATGTGAACTTTGGGGGAGACATTCACGGTTTCTCTAGGAAAATCTAGATACAATTCCATGTCTAGAATCATACAAATTCCATATCTAGACTCATGCATAAATAAGTATGTCTATGTGTATAAGTAATAAAGCATGGATTTACCTGGTTTGTTGTTCTTGCTAAAAAAATTTTTTTAAAGATAAAAAAGAGATCTGATGTAAAAATTAGGTACTACTTTCTAAAATAATAACTTACTAGTAATATGTTATTTAATATTTGAATATTTTCATTTTGCAATCCTGAGTAAAATATGTGGGACAAAATAAGCACTCATTTGCAAAATCCAAGGAAATAACATATTACTAGCATAATTTTGAATTCTAGAGATATTATTTTCTCTCTATTTAAACTGAGAGAAGTAAATTGAGGTTTAACTAAAACCTGGCCCTTATATATCCAAAGTTTTTTCAAGAAATTCTTATTGGCTCAAATGTGACAGTATTATACACTGAAGAGTGGTAGAAATAAGAATAAAAATCTTGAGACCTCCTGTTGTCTGATACTTTAATAAAAGATTATAAAAGAAACCAAGATGCTGACATTTTTAAGAGTGTGAAGCCTACATGTAATAGCCATCAGGTAATAACATGACTAAAATAAAGATGTCATACAAAATTAATCACTTACAATTTATCTACTTGCCATCTATTTGCCTTTTGGTTACTGGCAACTTGGATGGGGGTTAGAGAGAATGAGGGTAGTCAGAGGCAAGAAAGCCTCTAAATAAGGCCTATTGGTTTTCAAATTAATAAACCTAGTGTTAAAAGTCAACAGTGATGGCAGCAGCAGCACATCTGGAGAGGCCACTGTGGGATGTCAGCTGCAGCGGGGGACACGTGGCTGGGGCTGCACACTCCATGGAGCTAGCTGGGGCCAGGAACAGGTGGGAACCCTGACCCCTACCAAGCTGGTGGGGTGGTAACCTCATGCTCCCAGGTACAACTACAGCTGCCCAGCCACAGCTCTGGACCCCGGGATCCCTGTACTCTCCAGGGACTGGGAAGACCCTGTCCCCATAGGCACAGAAGTGCCTGCTCCCACTCCCTGTTCCCAGTGCCCACTCCAGTGCAGAGCAAAGATGTGGCTGAGCCCAGGCACTACTGCAACCCGCCAGGTGTGCATGTGCTTGAGTGGCACTAATACAACAGCCCCCTGCTGCCTCACCTCCTCTTCTAACTTTGGGTGCTGACAACTGAGGGAAGCCAGCAGGGCTGAGGGAGGCTCAGCACAGGCCTGCAGGTGCCCCTTGGCATTAACAGCCTGCATGCCCTGGATGACATGTTGATGGTGGGAGGCAGATGATAGGTTCCTGAGCAGAAAGGGGTGGGTCCCTGGTAAAACCCCACCTTCAAGCCAGGGACAGTCTGAAGCCTGGGGTTCAGGCTCCAAGCCTGGAGTCAGTTGCCAGGAGTTAGAATCTATAGTGCTTTTTCCAGCCTGCTCATGGCCGCGCATGGACCAATCAGCAGGCGTGTCTTCCCTCTGAGCCCATAAAAACCCTGGACTCAGCCAGACTCTAACAGACTCCAGACTACCAGCTGCAGGAGGTAACGATCTACTTTGGGTCTCCTGGACTCATCCAGATGAACTGCCTGCAGAAAGGAGCTAACTACTGAGGGTCTCCTCTCCACTAAGAGCTGGACACTCATCAGGACAAGCTGCCTGTGGAAAGGAGCTACCCACTATGAGTCTCCTGAGAGCTGTTCTGTAGCTCAATGAAGCTCCTGCCACCTTGTTCACCCTCCAGTTGTCCACATGCCTCCTTCTTCCTGGATGTGGGACAACAACTCAGGACCCACCAAATGGCAGGACTAAAAGAGCTGTAACACAAACAGGGCTGAAACGCATACCCCCACTCACCATGCTGTAGGCGACAAGAAGGAGGGAAGAGCTGCAGCCCTATAGGGACCCCAGACCTAGGGGCTCCCCATGCCAGGGCTGTGGCACCCTCTGCAGCTCTGCAGTTTCTGGTATCTCCAAGCTTCTGGGTGCCGCTGCATTTCCCTTGTCCAGACACAGGTGCCTGCAGCGGAAACCACATGTGGTACATCTGGTCCAGTTGCAGCCTCGCACAGAGCTGACACCTGTGCCCAGCACCTCGAGCTGCCTGCCCTGTCACAGCAGCTGGCGTGGCTGGCTCTGCACAGTGGCTGGACCCCACACTCGCTCACCCACACACCCCTCACTGCTTCATGCCTGGCTCACCAATGGCAAGTGTGGGATCCAGGCCGGTAGTGCAAGCTGAGCACAGCCTGCCAGGCTGAGTGGGCAGAACAAGCTCAGTGGGCACAAGCAATATTCAAGCAGAAGGTACCCTCAACAACAGAGGTTTCTGGCTAGAGAAGTGACACCCCAAGGATCCTGTGACAACAGTATATTCATTTGTTTCTTAAATAGAAATGAGGCATTACAGTAAAGACAAATGACAGTGTGGTAACTGTTTGGGAAAGAATACCAGCAAGACACAGAGGCCTTCCTCCTGGTCTCATACCAGCACACAAAGACAGTATGTTTCCATTATATATGTATGTGTATAATATACACAAAAGCAAGCTGAAAGGCTATGACCCAGAGATGGCTTGCTAAAGTGGAGCATTGAGGACTGTTCAGAAAAGACCCATAAGCACATCCAAGTACCAGGTGATTTAAGTAAATAATAAAAAAAAAAGCTCTTTAGGGCCCTTCAATATCAGTGGGTAACCCTTCTGGGAAGCAGATGTAATTAATAGTCTGAAACTCTTTTCCTTTGTCCTTAGGCTATACAACCATGTGTCCCTCTCCTAGAAGATAAAATATGCTGAAGTAAAAGAAAATGAAATCCCTAAACAACCTCTTGATTGGGAGATTTTAGGGAGAGTCTAGCAACTAGCTTTCTATGTTTCTATGACAAAATAAAAATATACCTGTTACCTATGCTACAACTGTGAGAAAGAAGATAGTGATCTCATGTTACATGAAACCAGATTCAGTGAGCATCATGAGGTCACCATAGTCCCACCAACTCTTCCAGAGGTTCCAAAATGTGGCCCTAATACCCCACAAGCACAGGAAACCAAAGCAAACATGGACCAATAAGATCATGTCAAGTTAAAAAACTTCTGCACAGCTAAGGAAACAATCAACAAAGTGAAGAGAAAACCCAAAGAATGGGACAAAATATTTGCAAATTACCCATCTGACAAGGGATTAATAGCCAGAATAGATAAGAAGCTCAAACAACTCTACAGGAAAAAGATTTAATGATCCAATTTTTAAATGGGCAAAAGATTTGAATAGACATTTCTCAAAAGAAGATACACAAATGGCAAACACGCATATGAAAAGATGCTCAACATTACTGATCATCAGAGAAATGCAAATCAAAACTACAATGAGATATCATCTCTCCACAGTTAAAATGGCTTGTATTTGAAAGACAGGCAATAACAAATGTTGGAGAGGATGTGGAGAAAAGGGAATCATTGTATTCTGTTGATGGTAATCTAAATTAGTAAAACCACTATAGAGAACATTTTGGAGGTTCCTCAAAAAACTAACAATAGAGCTACTATATGATCCAACAATCCCACTGCTTGGCATATACACAAAAGAAAGCAAATCAGTATATTTAAGAGATGCCTGCACTCCAATGTTTTTTGGAACACTGTTTATAATAGCTAAGATTTGGAAGCTACTTAAGTGTTAATCAACAGATGAATGGGAAAAAATGGGGTACATATACACAATGGACTACTATTCAGCCATAAAAAAGAATGAGATACTGTCATTTGCAACAACACACATGGAACTGGAAATCATTATGTTAAGTGAAATAAGCCAGGTAGAGAAAGATAAACATTTCATGTTTTCACTTACTTGTAGGATACAAAATCAAAACAATTGAACTCATGGACACAAAGAGTAGAAGAATGGTTACCAGAGGCTGAGAAGGGTAGTAGGGAGCTGGGTGGGGAAGATGGCTAATGGGTACAAAAATAGTTAGAAAGAATGAATAAGACCTACTATTTGATGGTACAACAGGGTGACTATAGTCACCATGGATAGTATCTAAATTGTCTTGGATTGAGAATAGATCAAAATTAGGCCTATCATGGAGAGGAAAAGAAATTCTTAATTGTGGAAGCTTCCAAGTCAATAGCTCTTCACTACGGAAGTCATGGAAAGCAATTTCAAAGACATGTACTGATGAGACCTCACCCCCTACTTGCCATCCTCACTGTGATCACTTCGAGAGCCACTATGCAAAGCCATCATATTCAGAAAGAAACAAAATATTACATATTGGTTACACTGTACACTACTCAGCTGACAGCTGCACTAAAATCTCAGAATTCACCACTATAGAACTCATATATGTAACTAAAAATAACCTGTACCCTCAAAAACTATTGAATTTTTTTTCTAAAAAAGAAAAAAGCATCCAGAAAACACAAAGACATTTCTTTTTAAATCCTGGAGGGAGAGCAAGTGGAGATTTACAACATGACATGGGTTGAAATTGTGAGGAATAATACTTATTACATATTCTTCAAGCAAGGATTCAAGTTCCATCTGAACACTTAAAAGTATGTATAGTGTGTTCAGCTTGTGAGCTGCACTGGAGAAGAGTCTGATAAGTTAATAATTACAGGGTAAGGGATGCAGGTGTGCATCCACACCACCTGCCTCTCTTTCCTCCAGACCACAGGGAGAGGGTTCTGTCCCAGCACAAGACTCAGCCTCCTTCTGTTGATCCAGAGTTTAGTTCTTCTTTTCTCTTGTTCTAATCTTTTCAACATTGCTTCTGGCTTTCTCTATTGCTTAGTAATATATTCACATTTATTTAATATTTTTTTAAAAAGGCAAAACAAACAACAAATACCAAGTTATTTTTGTTCCCCTGTAGCTACTTAAAATTTCCTCTTCTCTCCATCCCATCTAAGCTTCCTCAAAGAAGTCTACTCTCCATCTGCCTTTTCTCTCACCTCTCACTTATTGTTCAAAGTATTATAATTATTATAAACTATTATAATTATTAGATTATTATTATATTATATAATTTATTATTCAAACTATTATACTTGTATAATATAAAATTAGGGTTTTATTCCTGAAGCTGTTCTCAAGAATATCACCGAAGGCCTCCCTACTGCCAACACCAATGAACAGTCATTTTTTCATTCAACCCTTCTGCTGTATTTTGCACTATTGTCCATTTATTTTTCTTGCATTCTTTCTCTAATCTTATCCTCTTCTAAAAATGGCTCTTACAGTGACTCCCTACAGGTTACACTTATAAAATATGTGTTACAAAATATAAGAACGAGGTTAAAAACTTCAAGTTTCATCTCAATCTGATCTTCACCTAGTAGTGAGCTACAAAGGAATGAACATGTCAACTTGGTATAACGTTCAAATAAGCTAAGCCATTATGGAATAAGAGCATTCTATTCTGCCTGGAATGTTCTTCCTCTCTTCCTCACTGGTTGGCTGTTGGGGTTTCAGAAGGTAAATATATAGCCTCCCTCTCTTCTCTGTCTGAATTGGAAAACCCTTTCAGAGATAGATACAATAACCAGGCAGATGGAGAAATATATTTATTCCTGATAACATTGATTGTAGACACATGGCTTAAGTCAACAACAGCAGCAGGCTTACTTCCCCTGAATTCGTTACACTACCAGTGTATAGGAAGATAATCTCAGACTACGCCCTCCCCTACCTACTACTAACCATCTTTCACAGCAGAGAGAGAAATGAAATTTCACCCTTCCTTTTGGTAGGCAGATAACTAAAGGAAAGGAGATGTAACTGATATGGTTTGGCTGTTTCCCACCCAAAATCTCATCTTGCATTGTAATCCCCATAATCCCCACATGTCAAGGGAGAGACCAGGCGGAGGTAATTGAATCATAGGGGCAGTTTCCCCCTTGCTGTTCTTGTGATAGTGAGTGAATTTTGATGAGATCTGATGGTTTTATAAGGAGCTTTTCCCCTTTCACTCCTCGCACTTCTCTCTCCTGCTGCCTTGTGAAGAAGGATGTGTTTGCTTTCCCTTCTGTCATGATTGTAAGTTTCCTGAGGCTTCCCCAGCCATGCAGAACTGTGAGTAAATTTAACTCCTTTCCTTTCTAAATTGCCCAGTCTCAGGTATTTCTTTACAGCAGTGTGAGAACGAACTAATACAGAGACCCATGCAAACTTGGATTCTTCTATTAAACTCACCAATCAGTTATGGATTTATTCTTGCAGGGGGAAGGATGAATAAGGAGTGTAGGAAGCAGTGTGGCATCCTACAGGTGTGACTCTATGAAAGCATTAGCACAGCACAGTGACCAAGAACATGGCCTCTAGAACATTATTGCCTGGAATTGAATCTCAGCTATATTAATTAGTAGCTGTATTAGTTTGGACAAGTTCCTTAGCTTCCTTGTGCCTCCGTTTCCTCATATATAAAATGGGAAATTAGTATTATTAACTTCATAAGATGGAAAAAATTAAAAGGAGTTAAGAAGGAGAATTAAATAAGTATTTGTAGAATACTTAGAATACTACCTAGCATATATTAGGAATATATTCACATTTATTTAACCTAGCATATAGTAAGTTTTGTAATGAAAATTTTCAATCTGAGAAATGATCCACAATAGTTCCCTAGGAAAAATCATTTGTATTATGATAATATTTTAAATATGTGCCTTGAAGATAATATAGATCTTTATATAGTTTTTATTCATTGGTATACTAGTCTCTCACACTAAGATATGAGTATTTTGTGTTTGATTATGAATTTTCTTCATTCTTGTATCTATAGCTCCTCGCACACAGTGTATATTCAGTTTTTTATTCAAGTAATGAATGTTTTAATTTTTAAATGGTTTTAATCCACTTTGTGGTGGAATTAAGTACCTGGATTAAAGACATAATTTTCTTCAAAAGATTGATATGCTTGTTTTATGCCACCAAAAACACTTCAGTTACATCAAATTTGTAGATTGTGATTGCTTTTGTAGAAATTAAGTTCTACTAATAGAGCATTTAAAAGAAGAATAAGATTTTTTAAAAATTACAATAAGATTCATTAATCAGTTGAGGTTGTAATGACAACAGATGGCACAGTCAAATTAGTACACTTCGAGAAGAGTTTATTTATGAAAGGACTATTCACTAAGGGAATAGAGGAAGAATACAGGGTTACCAGCAGCTAAGGTGTTACCACCCCAAGGTCCAAAGGGACAACCAGAGGAGGGAGAGGTTTCCAGGACCAGTTTGGAGAGCCATGTAGAACGGCATGTTTGGAGAGAAAGAGGAACTTTCAGGTACATGACACAGCAAGCAATAGGCAATCTCCAGGGAGAAGCCAAGGGAATACACACTCCAACCTCACTTTCTGCCCTCACTCTGATCTCCTGCCACAACTCTCCATGGGCCAAACTCAACCAAAAGCCAGTGAGCTAGAAGTCCTGTTGATGTGTTCATTCAGTTCACCTTTCCAGGGCAGAGAGTAAGGTAAACAGTAGATAGAGTGTCCAGTACAGCATAGTAGACAAAGTTCCCAGGAGGAATTAGATAACCAATTTGCTTAGCTTTGTTCTTCCATATAAATACTCCACAACAAATATAATTCACTAAAATTAATATCATTAATTTGTCAAAGATTTATTGAATATTTAATGTGTACAAGAACATGCAGTAAGTTTTGGTGATACAAAAAAGAATGAGATGGGGTTTCTCCTCCCAAGTAGCTTACTGTGGAATGGAAGACCAACACAGAACAATGCAGAAAATGTTACAACAAACAATGCATAAAGCATTACATGTTTAAAATTTTTAAATACACTTGAATGTAGGAGGATACTATTAGTAAACCTATTAGTATACTTGCAAATTAATAGCACCTGTTTCTGTACACTCAAAATAACAATACTTCAGCTTGATTCTGAAAAAAAATACTAGTCACATTTAAATAATATAGAGTCTTTCATAACTAGTACAACTAATCATTAATCAACAATTGGCAAAAACTGCAGAGAAAAATGCCAGAATAATCACTGCTTTAATACAAACTGGATTTTTACTGAGAAGTCACAAAGAAACAAAGTTGGTTTTATATTTCTATAAACATCACAAAATACAAATAAAAAAGATAACATTTACACAAACTTTTAAATGATCCTTGTTAGATTTATAAAGTAACAACGAAACCAGCAATTAATCATTAAAAATGATTTAATCTGCTCTACTCATATACATATTTAATTACATTCAATAATAAAATATTTTAAAAGAAACCCCAATATTTTGGTGTAAATAAGTTATTTACACCAGTGTAAATAAGTTATTTAACAGGATGTTAAACAAAGCTCTGTATAAAAACACAAAGCATATTCTATGAGTAGCTAATATGTTAAAACAGCATAATTGATTGTCTGTTCCAAAAATGACAATTAATATAAAAGGAAACATTGTTTGTTTCTTAAAACAGCCTTTAGTTAAATCCAATCCTGCTAATATAAAGAAGAATGCCTTATGAAAGTATTTGAGCTTAAACTTTATTTTAATAAAGAGGTAAAAGAGCTAACAAAATAGAATTCTGGTGACTAACATGAACTGTAACGTTATACTACAGAGGATCAAGAAAATCAATATCAAATTCTCCTCAGAAAAGCATCCATCTCTGTTTTTCCTTTGTTAAACCCTCCACACTTCTGCGTAGCATGTTGGAATATGTGCAGTAAAATTCAATGTCTTCAAAACAGTTTTCCTTTTGTTCACTGATAACCAAAGTTATCTGAACAAAGAAGTATGAGCAAAATTTCAGATAATACCACTGAGCTATTGTCTTTCACAAGGGCTTAGGCTAAGTGCTTTCAAGATCATGCTTCCAAGATCAGAAGCATGGAGGACAGACATTCGTAGAACCTTGAGTTCTACATTAAATTTACAAGTTGCTAATTTATAGTATGCCTTAAAAAGGCAGAGGAAGGTATCACATTAGTAGAAATCCCCATCAGGTCTTCATTGTGCTAATGAATAAAACTAAAAACCTGGGAATTAAATTAATTTGAGAGGAAATGTAGGGTAAACATAGCATTTCCAGAATAAGCTAGATTGGTCTGCCAAATCTGATTACCAAACTCCTTCTGTATCTGAACATTAATATTCCTATAATGAAATAATTACACAGTTACAATAATCCAATAAATGGCAAGCAATAATGTTTATAAGGAATCAGAATGGTGGAGTAGGGAGGGCCTCAATTAGTGCAGGACCTTGAAAAAGGAAAAGAAGAAATTTTATTTGATGCAGAAATTGAAGATAATATGTATAAAAATAAGGAGTCATGAAAAAATACTTAAGGTTAGAGACTTGCAGTGTGTGTGTGTGTGTGTGTGTGTATACATACAGGTATAAGGCAATAAAAGTATGAACAAAGTCAATCATTCATTTAGTAATTATTTACTCTTTATGCACACATTGTGTTAGGTAGACACCCACTACTTAACAGTTAATTAGACAGACATGGTTCTTGTTTTCTTGGAGCTTTCAGTCTACTGTAGGATACTGACAAGTAACAGAATTCATTATAATGTCACATGATAGGTGGTATGATGTGTGTGATGTGAGATGTTTGGGATCAACGGTAGCAATTGGAAGAGGCACGTAAAATAAACTGTGATGTTCCAGTAAAGCTTCCTAGGGGGAAGTGCAGTCAACTGATAATGAAAGTTCATATTGAAGTCAGGTAAAAGTGATGAAGGATGTTTTTTGAGACTGAGGAAACAGAACATGCCAAGGTCCTAAGGCGAGAGAATATGGCATCTTCTTGGGTTTGAAATTATTTTATCCTGAATAAAGCCTAGACATTGGAGAGCCAATAGTGGTAAAAATGAAACTGGAAAAATATGAAGATCAGCAAGGTTAGGACACTGAGGGCCTAGTATCTCTTAAGGCTGGGTGTACATAAGGAAAGGAGAGGTGTGAGAAGCCTTTAGTACAGAAAATAATAAGGTATGTGAAAAAGCCACAGCCTCTTAGAGCTCTATCTCCTCACCTATGCAGTGAGCAGGGAGGGAACGTTTGACTCGATTTCTAAGAGGTATGATAAGCTCTGACACTCTGAATCCCTGCACTAGTAGAATGTGACAATAAAACCATACTGTGAAGCAAAGAAATATCCCTATAAAGGTAGAAGCCTAGTTATAAAATGATCTCTTCATTATAAAATCACAGACACATCAAATAAAGTTTTCAAGCATAGCAATCCACATCGTTCACCCAGGATAAAGCCTCCTCTTAGTCAAATACACCAAGAACAGAAACCCAAGGGGGACCCATTAGCCCTGCATAAGTTAAGGTATGCCCGAAAAAACACAAGCTCAGTGCAAGCACTTCTGCTTAGCCACTGAAATAAGGAAATAAAAGGGTTTAGATTATTGCATTTTTGTTGTTGTTTGCAGAGTACTTCTCTATAAATAACTTTCCAGAGTTAAGCTGAATACTAAGAGTTTCAAAAATGTTTAATGGGTGGCTCTTAAGTAGAAAAAACGTCAGGTAATGAGATGTGAAATTATCCTGGCACATTTAATTCCTTTGCTGTTACATGGTTTTGGTGTTTACTGAACATATGGAATACCTGGATAAAATGGTTTTTATGATAAATGCAATCAGATGTCACGTTGCAAGCATGCTTCTGTCATAATAAAAGAGACCCAAAAATTCCATGTGAATAAATTGCTGGTTTGAGAATCAGAAAACACTAGTTCTAGCTGTATTTCTCACTACTTGTTAGATGTGTGACACTGGACAAGTGACTTAGTCTCTCTGTTGGTTAGTTTCTTAGCTATAAAATAATGGAAATATGAATAGCACTGGAGTCAATTTCACAACTAGTTTATGAGCTTCCCTGGAAGCATGGATGCAAAAGTAGTTTTCAAATCCTAAAGTGTTTTACAAATCCAAGAGACTATTATAGACACTGTACACTTACATCTGAACAAATTAAAAATACAGAAGGCATTTTCATTTCTGATTGAACCACAAAATAAGAATGGCACATGCTATCATAGGCAATATAAAAGAAGAAAGCACAAAGACTCAGTGTGGTCCTCAAAGTTTTTAGACTATTCAGAAGTAGAATGTTTCCTTCTAAGCACATAAGCCTGATCCACACATCCAATTCCAGATAGCAACCCAGAGAAGCAGAAATGCCCACATGGAAATGCCATGAACTCTCTTCCCAATTTTCCCCTACAGCCCCGAGTAGGCTAGCCCACAGAAATCAGTACCCAGCAGCTCTTGAAAACTGACAAATGTATAAAGGAAAGCTTTTACCACGTACACTGGAAAAATCGCAAATAATTTCTAGCCTCATGAAAATTAAAATATTTTAACCTAAAGCTATTGGTGGTGGTGGCAGCATAGTTTTTATCTCTCTGAATAATCCCTGAAATAATTTCTGAAATATATCATTTTGCTATCTTGTTGATAGATCAAGCAGTCAAATTAGATAGATCAACGAGGTAGCAAAACCCAAAACACATAAGCAAATTTACAATTGCTAACAAAGTATCCCAAACTCCAAAATACAAGTAAGTAGTAATAAACCACTAACAGCCACAAAACCTACATATCAGTGACTATGAGGAGAAAACAGAGTGAAACAGAAGGGCCAGGGAATGACCTGAGAACAGGAGAACATCCATGTCCAATGAGTGTTTGCTGGAAGGCACAGTGGCCAACAGATAACAGCAGCTGAGTGATTATGTCCAAAACAATAACACAGGCATGTAAGAGCCAAAGGTCAGCTCCACAATGTCTCAAGCAGCCTGAGCACCTCCAAACTCTCACACTGACCAGCCAGGGCTCTTTTCCAAAAGAGGACACTACACTGAGGAGAAACAGCTGGCAGTGGATTCAGCAATGGACAGGAAAAAGTCAACAGGGACAAAGGAAAAAGAAGATATAGATAAAAGTAAAGAAGAGAAAGAGAGCCAAGACAGAAAGCAAACCACCATATTTTAAAGGCGTGAAAACAAGACAGGGAGTTTGGTGACATTATAAAAGCAATCCTGAACTAAAATTTCCTTCTCTAAAAATTCATGGAAATCAATTTTGTGTAAATATGAGCAAAACAAGGATTAAGGCCAAATCCCATAAAAACTTATTAAAGAAAAAAGATAGTAAAGAACAAAATAACATACTAGAGACAACGAAAGTATGCCAAAAAGAAATGTTCAGAAAACAAATCAAAACTCTAACCTATTATTTCATAACAAGCTAAAAGATACTAAGAATACAAGACTTGAAAAAGCAACATAAATTAGAATTAGAAAACACCACCAGCTGATAAATCTCAAGATGAAATTGGACATCAGAGAACAATAGTTTCAGGAATGAAGATTAAACTGGAAGGAAGAAAAAAATAAGTAAATGTAGCACAAAACACCTTGATAAGTAAAAGGTAAAAAGGCAGGAAAAAAATAAATAAAAGAATTGAAGAAGATAAAGGATGAGTAAAAGGGACAAATATTGAAGACAAAAATACTTAACATATGAATAACAAAAATCTCTGAAGAGAAAAACTAAAGCAATGAAACAGAACAAATACTAAAAATATAACTAAAACATTTCTGAAATAAAAATATAAGTGATTTAAAACTAAATATTGAAAAAGTGGACCATGTAACTGACAAATCAAGAACAATTAACATCAAAATGTATTCCAGTAAAATTATTGAACTGAAAAAAAAGAAAAGAAAATGTCTGTTGGGAATCTAAAGAAAAAAGAAAGTGACTTATAAAGGAAAGAAAATTAGATAATCATTAGACTTTTCAAATTCAATGCTTTATGCCTTAAGAAAATTCAGTAACATATTTAAGATAGACAAAGAGTATATATGCCAAAGATTTTATATTAAAAAAAAGAATTTCAATTACAAAAAGCATAGACAAAATGCTATTAACATGCAAAGACTCAGGGAATATTGCTCCCACAAACTTTTCAAGAGGAATCTATTACAAACTGAAATCCAATTTAAAAAAAATGACTAGAGTGCTTTCAAGATAAATTCTCATGGTTAGTTGTAGAACTAATACTAAGTGGGGTTTAAGATGAAGGAACTATAATAAGTTTCACTATATGACCTGACAGTGTAGATACATCACAACTATTTTTTAAAGGAGGGGGGGAATATGGGGAGAACAAATGAAAAAATAAAATTGGTAGTAGTTGTGTTGATATTGTTATCCTGAGACTTTTTATGCATAATTTGGAATAAAGCAAATGGGTAATTTAGGGATATTATAATTCCACCTTTCTTTGTGTCCTGAAAAACCACTGTTTTCAGTGTGTAAGAAATAAATTACAGATGTAATATAGAAGACTTTAAGTAGAAACCCTAAAGTCCTAAATTGGAACTGAAAGTATTGATATTAACACTCTCATTTATGTTATCTTTAGATAGAAAGGCAGCCCTGTTCACTGTAAAGGCCTAGAAACAATAACCAATCCAGCAGTAATGAACATTCTTAGTGTCCAGAATATGATCTTGAACTACAATTTTTCTTGGTCTAGGGCAGGAAATGTGCAAGATAAGCCTAAAACATCTTGTCACGCAGGATAGCAAGGGAACTATTAAAAACATGTTCAAAGAACTCAACAGCCAACTTGAAGAAACTACTTATGTCCAAAGTTTCAGCTTAAGGTGAAATAAATAAGGTAAGAATTACAATGAACTAAAACTGATAAAATATGTTTAAATTAATCATGATACTTTATAAAAATTAATTGAACAATTTCAGAGGATGATAGATAACTAATTCATTATCTTAAAAGTCAGTACCTTAAAAACTGGTAGATAAAGGGAAAGGAAACATTTATTCTGACTTTCCTTTATGAACTGTACCACTGAGTAATCAACTAGCAGATGCAGAGAACAGCTTCCTTTTTTTTTTTTTTTTTTTTTTTGAGACAGAGTCTCGCTCTGTTGCCAGGCTGGAGTGCAGTGGTGCAGATCTTGGGGTCACTGCAACTTCTGCCCCCTGGGCTCAAGTGATTCTCCTGCCTCAGCCTCCTGACTAGCTGGGATTACAGGCATGTGCCACCACGCCCAGCTAATTTCTGTATTTTTAGTAGAGAGGGGGTTTAACCATGTTGGCCAGGCTGGTCTCGAACTACTGACCTCGTGATCCATCCACCTTGGCCTCCCAAAGTGCTGGGACTACAGGCGTGAGCCCCCGCTCCCTGCCAAAACAGCTTCTTATACAGGCATTCCAAATATTAAATTTAAAAGGAATGGTAAAAATAGGACTATCGCCATTTTGCAACAACAATAAATTATTGGATCTAGGCACTGAGCATCAAATAACTACTAAATCACAAAAGAGAGACAACCAAACATTATTTGTCTCCTGGAATGAATGTATGAATGAATGAATGAATATGTAATCTTGTCACAGGGATCCAATTTGAGTCTGATCAAATCTGAGAAGCCAACTACCATTTGGAAATACACAGGACAGAGAAAGAAAATGGAGAGAGAAACAAATTGAACTGTACCACAAGTATACAATCAGCAAAATACAGGGTGTGTAGAACTCTATGGCTCAAATAGCCTTGGATTTTTTTAAATAAATTGAGGCCAGGCATGGTGGCTCGTGCCTATAATCCCAGCCCTTTGGGAGGCCGAGGCAGTAGGATAACCTGAGGTCAGGAGTTCGAGACCAGCCTGGCCAACATGATGAAACCCCATCTCTATTAAAAATACAAAAATTAGCTTGGCATTGTGGTGGACGCCTATAATCCCAGCTACTCGGGAGGCTGAGGCAGGAGAATCACTTGAACCTGGGAGGCGGAGGTTGCAGTGAGCCAAGATCACACCACTGCACTCCAGCCTGAGTGACAGAGCCAGACAGACTCCGTCTCAAAAAAAAAAAAAAGAAAGAGAAAATAAACTGAAGAGAAAAGAAAGTGATTGGAGGAATAATCTTTTGATTAAAAGACATTTTAAAAATATATTGAGTTTTTTAAAAAGTGAGCAACAGTAAAGAAGAACCTCTAGGATGTAGCCATACTGATTAAGCTATAAATAAATGCAAGGGAATAATTACTATAAAAGTCAAGATAATGGTTATTTGGGGTGGGAAGGAGGCAGATGTAAATGGAATGAGACACATGGAGGGCTTATGGGATGTGTGAATAATAATTGACTTCTTAATGTGCAGATGGTAATTACTGAGATGTTTGCTTTTCAATACATACTTCACTAAGCTATACATCAGTTTTATATAGTTTTCTGTATTGTGTTTTATTATTTAAAAAGAATTTCAAAAATTCTGTCCAATTATTTATAACTTCATGATTAACTACACATTAGTTTATTATGAAGAAAGAGCAATATTCTAAAGTATTTTAATTACCTAATAAACACACCATTATTAGCCATTTGACAAAAGCATTCACACATTAATGTGTAACCAGCTACTTACTTTTATTAAAAATAAAAAACCTACTCATTTTATTTACCCTCAGAAAGTGCAGTTGTTTGCAAATATGAAAATAAAATGGCATGAATATTTTAGCTAATTTAAAATGCAACCAAAGCAATGTTATACTTCTAGATTTTAAGCTTCTAGCCCTTTTTGTTGTGAAACCCTTCAGCAAACTATTTAATTTCTATATGGAGCTGCCTTGTCCTTCAGTCAGTAAACTCATTAAGTGCCAAATTATCTAATAATTCAATTATTGGATAGCTGTTTAATTATTGAGAAACACTGTTGGTGTTTTGCACTCAAACGACATTTAGATACATATTAACAATAAGGTATCATCATAAACCCTTATCATCAGAATGAAAAAAAAACTGCTGTATTTTTCAAGCTTATTTTCATTTCTGAGAATATTTCCAAGAAACACAATTATACCTCAAAATGGCTTAAAGTTAACTGTCAATCATTCTTTATGTATAGTATATCAAAATTCAATAATGTGGATCACAGAAGTCAAGAGGACAAGATTTGAGGCAGCAGAATCTCAGCTGAATACTGATCCTTAACTTTCTGTCTGTGGAAACTGGTCCTGTTTCCTCATATTATAAAATAGGGATTATTTCATTTATTTTACCAAACTATGATAATGATTAAAGGAGATAATGAAAACAAAATATTTGTCACAGCAAATATATATATATTTATTAATGCTTCCAAATATTTAATATTCATAAAATTAACAAAATAATTGTATTTTATTAATGCATCCAAAATATTTGAATGTATATATGTACATATATTCCAAAATATTCAAATATTTTGGAAGCATTAATAAAGGCTGACACCATATTTTAGTGGAAGTTAGTGGAAGTGAGTTGCAATACAAATCTGGAAGACTAGACTGTATCCTCTTTCAGTGTAGAAAAATAAGAAAGTAAGGCTAGGTATCAGCAATTTTAGTCATATAATTAACATTACTAAAATAAAAATACTCAAAAAATGTTTTAGTAAAATACTGAGTCATTTTTTATTTCACTCATCTTATATTGATTTAAAACAATGCTCTTCATAAGGACTTAAAACTCTTAGTAAATATCGTCTTATTGGCAATAACTCAGAAAAGTCATTATAAGTTCTGACATTTGGAGAGTACAGAGATATGAAAGTAAACATTAGCTGCTCAATAATAAAATTCTATACATATTTCCTAAGTAGTCCATATTAAGTATATTTAACTTCAGAGATATTACACAAAAATAATAAACTTGGAAAATAACTGAACTATGAAGTAGAAATAAAATGTCAAAGAAAGCTTGAATCAGCATATGAGAGAACACTACAAAAAGAATTTTAATAAAAAGAGAGAGACCAACAGATCAATAAATAATTTAACATATGTAACTATCAAGGCAGCTATCTGGAAAAAGTGCAGGCTTTGAGGTCAGATCAGGCCTTATTTTGAATACTGTTTCCACCACTTACTGAGAGACGTCGAGTATATTACTTAAGCTCTCTAAGATGTGGCTCTCCTTAATGAAAATAATATATACTTCATAGCATCTCTATGGAGGACAAATGAGTTCGAATATATTTGCACATTATAAAGACTAAATAAATTATAACTAAAATAATAACTTTAATAGGATGTTATCTTTTATAAATTCCATGAATAAGTCATTTATAAAATTCTGGGTACATAAAACTTAACCATATATTGGACTTAGGTCAATTCATTTTTAAGGCCTGAATGCAGAGTATGCTATGAACATTCTGAATGGACTTGACTAGCTTTATGGAGGTTTTTTTTTCTATTTTATTGATTTAGGCTCTTCCCTTATTTTCTTTATTCTACTTCAGGTTTAATTTGCTTTTGTTTTCTAGATCCTAAGGATAGAAATTCAGACCATTGGTTTTAAATGTCTCTTATTTGAATATAAGCTTTTAAAGCTATATATTTCCCTCAAAACACTGTTTTAGCTGCGTTCTACAAATTTTGATATATTTTCTCTTCATCATCATTCAGTTTGATATATTCTACATTTCCCCTGTGATTTCTTCTTTGACTCATGTGTTCATTAGAAGTGCATTGCTTAATTAACAAATAATTGAGACTTTTCTAATTCATTATTTTTATTTCTAAGTGAATTGTGTTGTGCTCAGAGAATATAATCCACATGATTTCAGTCTTTTGAAATGTACTGATATTTATTTTGTGGCCTAACGTATTGTTTAACACTCCATTAGTAGGTAAAAGGGATATATATTCTGCAGTTGTTAAGTGTAATGTTATATAAATGAAAATTAGGTTAAAGTGTTGTTTGGATCTTCTATATTTTAACTGATTTTCCAACTATTCTTTATATTATTAATTACTGAGAGAAGCATTATATTATTAATTACTGAGAGAAGCATATTAATGTTCTCAACTATTTTTCCTATTTCTCCCTTTAGTTATTCTTTTTGACTATTACTTTTGAAACTACATTATTAAGTACACATATTTTACATTGATGGCAGTGGCAGGCCGTCCATAGAGGCCACTTCTATCATGTTGCCTGCAGTAGGGAGGCATAGGAGGTGAGAGCAGGAGTGGCTGCAGGAGCAGCAGTGGCAGCAGTGGGAACCCTGTGCCCTACACTCTGCATCCCTGAGGCAGCTGACTGTGCCACCCCCACCATTACCCGGCTGGGCAGGACACACCTTCAGGCTTGGATCCTCCTCCGCTCCAGACCCTGGCCCCATGTCACTGCTCTCAGCCACCACCAGTGTGGGAAGGGCATGGGGAAAAGTCAGACAGTCCCCAGAGCCCGCCCTTGGGAGCCCCGCAGAGCCTGCCATCCTCGGGGCCACTGCGATGGGGCTGGACCAAGCCACCCACCAGCAGAAGAGCAGCACAGTTGGGCATTGTGGTGGTCCCCAGAAAGACCCTGAGGAGTTGGCATCCCCACCGCTGCCCCTCTTGCCTGCACCACCATTGGGACCTGCCTCCATCACCACCATCAGCACCACTGCCAGCACCAGGGATGACATGGTCCTACTGTGAGCTATGTGGTTCCTCCTGGAGCCAGGGCACAGCCATGGCAGCTCAGGCGACACTCCAGGCTGGGGTCAGCACTCACATTGCCAACTGCTCCTTGGGTGCACCTGCTGGGGACCATGGCACCCTGCAACTGCTGAACACTTAAGTGCAGAACAGGAGGGGGCCAGAGTGAGTGGCCAGAGAGGGGCCCAGTGAGGACCTGGAGCCCCCGCCCCAGGCTGCAAGGAGGTACAGCCAGGGCTGCATGCTCCATGGAGCTGGCAGAAGCTGGGGACAAGTGGGAGGCCTGTCCCTTCCAAGTTGGTGGGGCAGGAGCTCCCCAGGTGCAGCTGTAGCCACCTCCCACAGCTCAGGCCCTGGGAATCTTCATGCTCTTGGGGGCCAGGGAAGGCCCTCTGTCCCCAACAGGCTCAGAGGTGTCTGCTCCCACTAGCTGGCTTCTTCCCACTGTCATAGCCTGCTCCAATCTCAGAGTGAGATCAGGGCTGAGCCTGGGCATTGGCCAGGCTAGGTGTGCCCAGGCTTGGGGCAGTGATGACATGACAGCCCCCTGCCGCCTCAGCCCCCTCCCGACTTTGGGCACCAATAAGCATGGGAAGGAGGCAAAGGGAAGGCTGAAGACAGCCTGGCACTGGCCTGCAGGCATCCCTTAGCATTAACAGACTGGGTGCCATGAATGGTGGCAGGAGACAGGCTTCTGGGCAGAAGAGAGCAGGTCCCTGGTGAAGCCCCACCTTCAGGCTGGGGAGGGCCTAAAGCCTGAGGGCTGGGCTGACAGTCCTGTGGACCAGAGGGGGAACTTGCAGTGCTTTTCCTTGGGTCCATCCTTGGCCACCCCTGAACCAACCAGCATGCACTTCCTCCCCTGTAAGGCCCATAACCACCCCCCCCAAACCCCTGGACTCAGCCAGGCTGGAAGAGAGGACAGAGAGACAACAGGGAGACAATAGGATGACCTGCCTGCTGAGATGAGCCACCCACTCTAGGGCCTCCTCTCTGCTGAGAGCTGCAGAGACAACAAAACCACCTGTCTGCAGAGAGGACCTCCTCATTCTAGCATCTCCTCTCTGCTAGGAGCTCAACACTTGTTGGGACACCCTGACTGCAGAAAGGAGCTACCCACTGCACATCTCCTCTGAGCAGTTTTATCACTCAATAAAGCTCCTCTTCATCTTGCTCACCCTCCACTTGTCTGTATACCTCATTCTTCCTGGTCACAGGACAAGAACTCAGTACCTGCTGAATGGTGAGGCTAAAAGAGCTGTAACACAAACAGGGCTGAAACCTGCCCCCTGCTTGCCACATGGTGGGCAAAGAGAAGGAGAAAAGAGCTGCAGCCCTTCAGGGAGCCTAGACCTAGCAGCTCCCTGAGCCTGGGCTGTGACTCTCTCTTTGGGGCCCTGTGGTTCCTGGTGTCTTCAAGCTTCTGGGTGCCACTGCATTCCCAAGTGCCAGCCAGGGAAGCTGCTTGCAATGCGACTGCTCCAGCCACAGACTCACAGAGAGCCAGTGCCCATACCAGCACCTGGAGCTTCCCACCCCACGGCAGCAACCAGTGTATCTCACTGTGCACAGTGGCCAGACCCCATGCTTACTCTCACCCCTCACCATTCCATGCCTGACTCGCCCTTGAGGTGGGGGATCCAGGCTGGTAGTGTGAGCCAAGTGCAGCCTGCCAGGCCAAATGGGCAGAATGAACCCAGTGGGTCCAAGCAAAACTCAGGCAAAGGCACGACCAGCCACAGATGTTTCTGGCCAGAAAAAGGAAACCCAAAGATCCCATAACATCTTGGGGGCTCATCCAGAATCTGCAGAAGGGTGAGTAAAAGAGAATCTGTCCTTTTGGTCCTTTTTTCAGAGTTCTTAAACTTCACAATAGCTAAAATGAAAGAAAAATACCGGGCCTCTGTCAGCCAGTTAAAAGCAAGTATTGTGGCCGCCAGACTTAAGATAAGGAGGAGGCCGGGCGCAGTGGCTCACGCCTGTAATCCCAGCACTTTGGGAGGCCAAGGCAGGCAGATCACGAGGTCAGAAGATCGAGATCATCCTGGCTAACATGGTGAAACCCCCTCTCTACTAAAAATACAAAAAATTATCTGGGCGTGGTGGCGGGCGCCTGTAGTCCCAGCTACTCAGGAGGCTAAGGCAGAAGAATGGCGTGACCACAGGAGGTGGAGCTTGCAGTGAGCTGAGACTGCACCACTGCACTCCAGCCTGGGTGACAGAGCGAGACTCCATTGCAAAAAAAAAAAAAAAAAAACAGATAAGAAGGATAGGCTTGCTGGGGAGGACACTGTCAATCCCCCATCACCCTCAGGTGTTGGAAATGTTGGCTTTGTTCCAGTCCACTTTCCTTTATGGAGGTCTAGGCATTGTGTGAGACTGGAAGGAAGTCCTGGGGAAACTGAGGGTATCTGGCAAAGGCTACACCTCAGTATTATCAAAAGTCTTCTGGACTAACTCCAGTCCCCAGCTGCTCATTAGGTTGTCAGCTTTAGGACCTCCAGTCTTTCCTATCATTCTTTCTCTCTTTCTTTCATGGCTGTCATGGTACCTATACCTTCTTTATATACAATATTAAGAATGTTGTTGCAGGCCGGGCGTGGTGGCTCACGCCTGTAATCCCAGCACTTTGGGAGGCCGAGACGGGCAGATCACAAGGTCAGGAGATCGAGACCATCCTGGCTAACACGGTGAAACCCTGTCTCTACTAAAAATACAAAAAACTAGCCAGGCATGGTGGCAGGCGCCTGCAGTCCCAGCTACTCGGGAGGCTGAGACAGGAGAATGGCGTGAACCCGGGAGGCGGAGTTTGCAGTGAGCCAAGATCGCACCACTGCACTCCAGCCTGGGCAACAGAGCGAGACTCCATCTCAAAAAAAAAAAAAGAAGGTTGTTGCAAACCACAGAGATATTACTGGGAAGAATGAGCATTTGGGTTAGTCATCAAAAGTATAAAATGGAAGGTTAAGAGAAGTACAGATGAAGCAAAGTGTGCCTTGGCATCTGTGTGTAAATTTGTGGCAAAAATGTTCTTGTCATATCCTTGGTTGCCAACTTAGCGCCAAGCCCCTTGAGGCACAGAAAAGAAGCATAGCCTCAGGAGAGAAGCATTAATTTCAATACCATCTTGCAGCTGGATCTTTTCTGTACACGGAAGGGCAAGTGGTTCAGGGTCCTATATGTGCAGGCCTTCTTTGCCTTGCAGGATAACCCGGACCTTTGTTGATGTTGTAGAATTGATTCAGTCCTCCTAGTGGTCATCTCAGGAGAGGCTGTAAGGGACAATCCCAGGGAAATAGGGAAGCAAACCCCAGTGGTACCTCCAGCAGGGTAATCAAGCCCCTCTGCTCCTCCCTATCCAGATTCTCTCAAGCTTTCTCCAGCCTAAAAATCCTCATTTTAAGCAGGTGCCTGTCTCACTCCTGCCCCTACAACAGAAGCCTGATGAACCTGGCCCCATTAAAGGACAGGTCCCCTTTTCTCTACAGGACTTAAGTTAAATGAAGCAGGATCTTGGCAAGTTTTCAGATGGCCCTGACAGGTATATAGAGGCTTTCCAGAACTTAACCCAAGTATTTGAACTCTCCTGGAAGGATGTCATATCACTTTGGAACCAAACTCTGACCACCACTGAAAAGCAGACCACCCTGCAAGTGACAGAGAACTTTGAGGATGAGCTTTATATGTTATATAGAGCCAATGAAGGGGAGGAGTTTTATCCAATTGGAAGAACAGCAGTACCATTAGAGGACCCTAAATGAGACCCCAATGATGAAATGGGAGAATGGAAGAGGAAACACTTTCAGGTGTGCATATTGGAGGGCTTACGAAGGGCTAGGACAAAGCCCCTCAATTACACCAAGCTATCCATGGTAGACCAGGGATTAGATGAAAATCCCACTACCTTCCTGGATAGGCTAAGAGGGGCCTTGATAAAGCATACCTCTCTATCTCCTGATTCAGTCAAGGGACAGCTAATCCTAAAAGATAACTTTATGACACAGGCAGCCCCCTGATATCAGGAGCAAGTTACAGAAACAGGCTAAAGGACCAGATAGTACTTTAAAGAACTTTCTGAAAGTGGCCACCTCAGTCTTTTACAATAGGGACCAGGAGGAAGTCCAGAAAAATGGAAAGAAAATAAAAGAAAAAGGCAGAGGCTCTGATAGCTATGTTGCAGGCTCACAAACCCCAGAGTCCCTGAGATGCACCTGCTAACTGCTACAAATGTGGTAAGCCAGGGCAGTTTAGGAAGGACTGTCTGGACAGCAGGAGGAAGCCACCTTGACCCTGTCTAATTTGCAATGGGGACCACTGGAAAGTGCACTGTCTCCAGAGACACAGGCCACCAAGTCCAGAGCCAGTCTCCCAAATGGTCCAACAGGGCTGATAGGTCCTGAGGCTCCTCTCCCCGTCATCTGTGGTTCAGACCACCATTACCATTCAGGAGCCCCAGGTGATTCTGGAAGTCCAAGGGAAGAAGGTGGACCTCCTCCTGGACACTGCAGCAGGGCTTTCACTTCTCCTCTCCAATCTAAGCCCCCTTCTCTCTTCGCACAACTGTGAGAGGCATCTCAGGTCTCCTTCCTCCTCCATGTCAGGACTCAACATAATCCTATGAATACAGGGAATTTTTCTATGTGAGGGGTTAGCTTTTTTCCTTTCAGGAGGCACCTTATTAGGCCAGGTCTCCAATTCCAGGGACTCACTTTCTCTCCCTTGTTTGAGGAGGGCCTGGTCCCACAGACTCACCTGCTTATGACAGAGAAACAACAGAGGAGCTGCCCCTGCCAGTTGCTGGCTGTGATTTGCCGAGGGCTACCTGGGACTAATTTAATGAATCCATACACCCTTCTGAGGCATCTTTTTGTCCCGAGCTTTGGTTTGAAGCCCTGGAACAGAACACTAGACCTGAGGCAGATGACAGCTGGAATCGAGGGTCACAGCTCAGGTGAGCATGACTAATTCCTGCTGATTAGGCCCTCCCCCTCCATGGATGGAGGTCATGCTCACATCCATGACATAGATAAGGTCTAGGGAACCCCAAGGCTACTGGCAGTGGGAGGATAGGGCAACACAGAGGTAACTGTGAATATTGCTACTCACTAGTCCTCCCTGCTACATGGGTGAAGGTTGCACTTGCACCCATGGGATGGCACCTGCAAAGGTCACTGGGACTCTGGGATATAAGGATGGAAAAAGAAAAAGGGATGGCTTTTTTTCTCTCCATCACATACCCTGAGTATTTGCTGAAGAGAGAGAGGAACAAAGGGATAACTTTTTCCCCTCTTTCCAGGTGAGTAACCAACCATCTGCAGCCTGAACTCCTCTCAAGCACATCCTAAATCACTAGAACTCCTTTGACCCTCAGACACTGGAGAAAAAAAAAGTTTTTTCATTTTTCCTCCTGTGTCCTCTCTTCACGGGTGGGTAATCACATCTTTGTACCACAGGACTCTCCCCTCAGATGCATCTTTCAAACTGGGAAGAGTTTAATTTCCCCAAACCTTAAACTTCCTGGCAACCTCTTGAAGAAGGTAAACTTCTCATTTTCTGTTCCCCCTTCATAGGATTCCAGGGTCAATAGGGCTCCATGGCTCAGGAACAGGGAACCCAGAGCCTGACATGCCTGCAAAAGGGTAAAAGTTCTTGCCAGTCAGACTTCTGACCTCTCTCTCTGTGGAAATTAGTTGTAGGAATATAAAAATTACTGTATTATCTGCCCCTTCATGAGTTAAAAAGCCAGAAGTATTGGCAATTTGGTATGGCTAAGGTCAGGTAATAAGAGATTGAAAAGGACTTCTTAAAAAAAGGAGCATTATGGTTAAAAGTTAATTAAAGATAGATATCCAAGCTGTAGGTATATTTTAAGGGCCTTTATGTCTTTCCTCTTCATGGATCTTGTTTTTCTGGAAAAAGGTTTTTTCTTCTCAGTTGACTGAATTATTTTTCTCCATTTTTGTCTTGCCACTCTCAATGTACCCATGAGGGGATCCAAGATGACTTCTGCTGGCCTGGGACTCCCTGGGAAAATGGAAGAGGCACCACTAATCCTGTTTTGGGAAAAACCTCTGTTTCCCTCATGGAAACCCAGGAATTAGAGGTGGAGGGATCCCTCTCAAAATCTATTTTTTGTCTTCCAGCTATGCCTGCTTATTAGGCCTTAGAAGCTGCATGCTTCCTAGCCTTGATTCTTGAAGGGCTCCAGCCTGAGGCCAGTAATCCAATTAAGAGATTGGCACATGAAAAAATCTTACAACTACTGGATGTCCTTCTGTCTGTCTGTGTAGTTATATATGTGTTATATGTGTGATGTTTATATAAAAAAGAGTTCTGATTGGCTTAAAAAATAAGTGCTTAGATTAAATATTTTGAAAGAAAAATCTGAAAAATAAATCTGTAATGCCTTTTAGTTCACGTGACTTTAACCTTTCAGAAATAAAAATCTTTTCAAAATGCAGACATATGGGCTAAATTACCATGGCCTAAGTTACCATTATAACATGTAATTGAGACTACTGAATATAGATTTACATGCAAGGTGTGTAATGAAAGTAAAATGTGTCTTTAGTAAAGGAGTATAAGAAGGCATGGGAACGTAAATTTTTGCCTAGTTTAGAAAGGGTTATTAAAACAACCCTTTTTAATAAGGGTTTAAATAAGATAAAGCTAAAGGTTTAAACAAATTGTGGAATGTTTATAAAGATTGATCTTGAAAGAAATTCTGCATGTGAACATATTGACTAAATTCAAAAGTGTATTATTTGGTTTTTCTGTAAAATGAACATTGAAATAAAAGCACAAAGAGGGTTTCTTAAGGCACTGATCTGATGTTTTATAATATCAAGTGTTTTAGGCTTTTATCATATTTGATAGGCTTCCAAAAATCAAATTTCAGCTTCAAAATTGTCTTTTCTAACCTCTAACTTTTGGATGCTACAGAGGGCCCATGGAGCATCCAATAGAGAGGTGAACAAGATTATTTGACATATTAAGTTACATAGGGTTGCCAAAATAATGTGGTGTTTGATCTTCTTCAGGTTATATTTTAGTGAATAATGTAAATATGTGTTCCAAAATTGTATGGGATTTCTAAAATTCTAATGTCTGAGTATGGGTTATCAATCATAATTAGGGTTATTGTGTTAGGTTAATGTAGCTATACTTCTTCATAATATCTACTGGTGGTTGCTTTCAGGATAACATTATGTGTCCCAAATTTAACACAGTTATACTCAAATTAAAACATTACTTCATGTAAAATGTAAGATCCTTACAATAGTATGATCCTTCTTAATCACCTTTTTAGTGCTTTTGTTATAAATCCCACAATACCACATTGTTTCTATTTCAAAAATAACTTGGTATTTTAAGAACTTTTTTAAAAGATAAAACAGTCCTTTATACGTACCCATATATTTACCATTTCTGATTCTTCTCATGTTTCTTCTGTACATTAAAGTTTCTATCTAGTATCATTTCCCTCATCCTGAAAAACTTCCTTTAGTTTCTTATAATACAAGTCTGCTGGTCTCTCAGCTTTTGCTCATCTATAAATGTCTTTATTTTGTTATAATTGGGGGAGGGGTTAGTTAGTAGATAAAGATTTCTAAGGTGACCGTTTTTATTTTCCTTGTAGCACTTTAAAGCTAATGTTACATTTGTTCTGGCATCCATTGTTCCTGATGAGGTCAGCTGTAATTCTTGTACCATAATCCTGCATGTGATTAATGTGTCTTTTCCTCTGGATGTTTTAAAGATTCTTCTTTTTACATATTTAGTTTTCAGCAGTTTGCTATTATGTGCTTAGGTATAATTTTACTTGTATTGATCTTGTTTGTATCACTTCCAAATTTGGGGCTTCTTTCTGAGCAGTATAAAGAATCTACACTCTAGGTCTCTTTCAGAGAGTATAATCTTTAACTAGATATTAGTCAGCTATTTAGTGCCAACCAAAATCCTGACAAAAATAAATGACATATCGTAGTTAACACCTCACAGAAGCACCTGACCTCAGTTGTATGTCATTCATGTACTCTCGGATTTAAGATAGCATTACTAAAGGAAAGAGACATGTAATATAAATAAACTATATAATTTTATATTTAAAATGTTTATCCTTCCATGCCTCAGTGGGGAAAAATATCCAGATGAAAAATCTGTTTTAGAACTTACTGCCAGGAAAAAGCTTTGTCTCCGTGAATAATTATTCTATTTCCCACTTTCTAATAGGACAGCCCAAAAGTGGACACTCACAGCTAGCCAATAGATATTATTATTTCTGTCTTGTAATAACTTTTTTTCATTCTGAACAAATTTAATTGTTATGTTTTTGTTAAGTCTTTCCTTAAGGAGGGGACCAGTAAATCAACGCAGAAACTAAAACACATATACACAAAAGAGAGGGTAAGGCACAAAAAGAAAGATAAAGTTTATAAAATAGCATCCATCCCAAAGTTTGGTATTCTTAAGGTAGTGAGTCTCAACCAGGAGTAAGTTTGCTCCCCAGGGAACATTTGACAATATCTAGAGATATTTTTTCTTGTCACAACAGAGAGGGTGTGTATTAGTTCATAATGCTGATAAAGGCATACCCGAGATGGGGTGATTTATAAAGGAAAAGAGGTTTAATGGACTCACAGTTCCATGTGACTGGAGAGGCCTCACAATCATGGCAGAAGGCAAAAGGCATGTCTTGCATGGCGGCAGGTGAGAGAGAATGAGAGCCAAGCAAAAGGGGAAACCCCTTATAAAAATCACCAGATCTCATGAGACTTATTCACTACCCTAAGAACAGTATGGGGAAACTGCCCCCATGATTCAATTATTTCCCACCAGGTCCCTCCCACAACACGTGGGAATTATGGGAGCTACAATTCAAGATGAGATTTGGGTGGGATGGAAACGAATCCCCTACAACAAAAAATTATCTATCCCAAAACATTAGTTAGTAGTGCCACTATTAAGAGACCCTGCTTTAGTCTGTTTCCACTATACATTTTTCAGGTTGTTTTTACAACTATAGGCATAAATTAAGTATCACCAGTCAGTATCCAAATTGAGAGCCAAAACAAATGAAGAAATAGGCTGATTCATCTCCACTGTAGTGACTATGCCTGTAATTAAAATAATCAAAAGTGTACAGGTGCTACTGTCTGTTCTCTGAATACAGGCCCCATGGTTATGTGTTTTGTTACTGTTGCTTTGATTTGTTTTTGTTTGTTTTTTCTCTATTTCAGCAGCCAAAAGACTCACTCAGTTTATATGTGCTGATGATGTTAGCAGACTGAACTGAACAGCATTACACCCAGAATCCATGGATGATTTATTAAAGAAATAATTTAGAAGCTATAAATTATAGGTATAATAGCTGGATACAACTGACTACCAGATTCAAATGTTTATATTCCTCTGCTTATTCTGAGCAGGGTACTATGTGAACATCTCACACAGGTACAAGTCTTAAGTAAATTTCTCTTCCTGCTAACTAATTCATAAAGGTATGAATGCCTCTACTTTCTACTTTACCAAAATAAAATTTGAAACATTTAGGAATATTTTTGACTATTTACATTGTTTTTGGTTATTACTTCATATACAAAAATCTATGTTGACTCTTCTAACCTCTTTATAATTAGCATGTTTCTAAAACGACACAGAGAGGTTTGGGGTACTCCAGTGAGCTCATTAAGTGAATAACTAAAAAATACATTTTCTCATGGTACGTTTGGTCTTCTGGATAAATATACCTCATGAAAAATGTGTTTCATTTCATGTTACTCCCTGAATACTTGGCCAATGTCCTTCGGTGGCTGCAGTAGAAATTAGTTCCTACTAAGACATCATTCTCAAAGACAGAATGTGCTCCTTCAAATTACTGGCTTAAAAACACCACAGATTCTTCAATTAGGTTCTTAAGACAACATTTCATATAAATGCCTTAGCACTTTTATTCCCTCAAAGTAAAGTGAGTAAAATAAGCTGACTTACTAGCATTTTAATCACATGGTGGTAACAAGTCATGAGTTAAATTGAACAACATGGTCTTAATGCTTGTCACAGAACAACCATGAAATCTGACTAATTAGGTAATCTCAAACTTGAAAAGTTCACAGATTGGATAAATAACAAAGGTTTAATTAATGCCATGTTCCTCATACATTAGGTTAAAGAGAATTGGAAGCTAGAAAGTGTTGACATCCCGATGGGCTTCAAATCAGAAAACGTGCTAATTTTTAATATTAACTAAACTTTTTAAAGATCTCTCTCTCTCAATGTAAAGTTAAATTGCACACCCAAACTGTTGAATGTCAATTTTGAGGTCAAACTGTGTTCAATGTTGCCAGAAGAATTGGACTGCCTTTTAAATATTATACATCTAGGTCAAGTAAATTTGCTTCAAATTCTACAATAAAAGACATTTTTAAAAAGTTAAAAATTGACAATTCTACTGTAATGTTCCTTATATAGTTTCTAGATTTAGAAAGACACCATGGTTTTAATGCACCAGAATTATGCTCACAAAGACACCAGAAGTCAACAATTTTATTTTTTGTATCAACAGTTCTCAGAAATGTGAATATGGGCCTTTGCCAGGCACCTATTCATTAGCATTGTGTGGGACATGATTCTTCTTTATGTGGGATATCTTTAATACTACAATATCCAAATTCAAGCAGTGATAATAAAATAAGAACATATTGGGAAACATTCTATGTTACCTACATATAAGAAATGTATAATGCAAGTCTTGAGAATTATTAATTCTCCTAATTGGACAAGAGGGAGCAATAAAGACAGCTTTATTTCTATTGCCCATGCAACATTTTTCACTTTATCAGTTTTAAAATGTTTTAACATATATACATTCTTGAAAATGTTAAACAAAAACTGGTAATTTAAGATACATTCTTCATCCTGTTTCTTGATTTATTAAAACTTTAAGACCATAAACACCTGCTAGAAATATTTCATAAAAACATGCTGTATTTATAGTTTCTTTTTAGTTTGGGATATATGAGGGAAATTGTAGGAGTAAATATCTGTGTGTGTGTGTGTGTGTGTGTGTGTGTGTGTGTGTGTGTGTAAGATTTTATTCTGACTAAATAAAGCAAAATACACAGGCTGTTTAATAACTTGAATGTAACAGCTGTCCCCACCACCATAGTTGAGGTGAGCTTTACATTTTCTAAACGACTGTGCCATTTAATGGCAATTACTCATGTACCATGTTATATTGACTACAGTTGTCATTATAAATAGCAATATAATTTAAAATACTATAAATACCATATTTTAAAATACCATATCTTAAATATATTTAAATACATAAATTAATTAAAATATCTTTAAATACTATCTTTAAAATATGTTTTTAACTATTTTTAAATATAGTTAATATAGCTAATATGGCATTTTTAAATGCTCTCTTTTAAAATACTGTATTTTAAAATACTGCTATAGTACGAATTTAATTGCTACTAAAATCTGGTATACCATTGTTGTTTTATTAGATTTAATGTCATTTTTTCCCTATTACATTATATCTTCCTTGAAGTTAAACCATATTTCTCCCTTATAATCTTTAAATTAGTGCCACACTCATAGCATGCATTCAACACATAGATGATGGCTAGTTCCATAAAAGCAGAGAACTGGCTTTCTATCAGACAGTTTTTTTTTTTTTTTTTTTTTTTTTTGAAACGGAGTCTGGCTCTGTCGCCCAGGCTGGAGTGCAGTGGCGAGATCTCGGCTCACTGCAAGCTCCGCCTCCCGGGTTCACGCCATTCTCCTGCCTCAGCCTCCCGAGTAGCTGGGACTACAGGCACCAGCCATCACGCCCAGCTAATTTTTGTGTTTTTGGTAGAGATGGGGTTTCACCATGTTAGCCAGGATGGTCTCGATCTCCTGACCTCATGATCCACCCACCTCGGCCTCCCAAAGTGCTGGGATTACAGGCGTGAGCCACCCGCACCCAGCCTATCAGACAGTTTTAAGAGAGATGTCCACATCAAAATAAAATCCTGTCATGTCTTTTTTCACCTTCGACAGCTGTTCCTCACCAGACATTCATAGTATCTGCTTAAGCTCTGCATTGAAAACTCCTCGCTTCATGTCTGATTTATCCTATTCTCTGAGTCACCTGACTTTACACCACTAGATCACTCAGGGTAATTGCCCCATCAAGAACGATGTTGTTTTACTGATTGTGAAGAAGGATTTCAGTGTTTCTATGAAGTGTATCAATGGAGAATTGTTTGAGACTTGAATACACTGTCTTTATAGTCCAGAAAGAGGGTCTCATTAAACAGAAGTGCTCTGTGCTTGGATTTCCTTTGGGGAAAGCATTATTATTAGTATTGTGCCCATATTACAAATAAAATAACTGAGATATAGAAAGGTAGTCAAAGTCACACTGTTAGAAAGGGGTTGAAGTCAGTTGTCTTTGATTTTATATAAGATGTGGATTCACCTTTCCCTGAAGATAAATTATACACATCGCAATAAGGGGAGGAGATATGTAATGCCTGCACAATACCTGGGAGGTGTCTCCCTGTCCCCAAAATGTTTATCGATTATTTAATATATCTATTTTAAAAAGCCTGCCTAACCACTGAGTTAAAAAAAAGAAAAATCACGGCGAGGCACAATGGCTCATGCCTGTAATCCCGGCACTTTGGGAGGCTGAGGTGGGCAGATCACTTGAGGCCAGGGGTTTGAGACCAGCCTGGCCAACACGGTGAAACCCTATCTCTACTAAAAAAAATACACAAATACAAAAAATACAAAAAATTAGCCAGGTATCATGGTGCGAGCGAAACTGCATCTTAAAAAAAAAGAAAAGAAAAAAGAAATCACTGAAGCTAAACCTGAAGCTAAACATGTCTGCTGCAAGGGAGGAAGTGAGAGGTTTCTGCACACTTTTCCTCTTTCTCATGGTCATCCACTTGTGCCTCGAGAGCTTGACTGTATGTAGCAGACAAACCTTCCTAGGTCTGCTCCTTACAACAATGTGAGCCCTGCAATACAGGGGCATGCCGTAATAGCTAAAGATTTGGTGATACTCAGCATAGGCATAATACATGCCAAGCACTGTTTTAAGGTCTTGCACACAGTGCTACTCAAAGGGTGGAAGTTAGCATTTCACTATGAAGTACAGAATATAAGAATAAGCACTAAAATTCTTTTATAGCAAATTAATGGAGTTTTTTTTTGTTCAATCTACTTTCTAAAATTGAAAGTAGTATTAATTCCCTTGCTTCTTTGCTTCATTTTTCTAGCAATTTATTTCATTATGTTTTGCAAAAATATCAGTAATAGATTAGAAATTTAAGAAAAACAGAACACCATAGATAATATGAAAATTACTCATCTATGTATATTGACTCCTTTAATTCTTATAATTCAATGAAGTGGCTTTGATTAGCCACATTTTCAGGTGAAGATAATAAGATACAGAGAAGTTAAGCAAATATAGACAGTAGGTGACAAAGCAGAAATTCAATCCCAAGCATTCAGGTACCAAGACATGTCCTTAACCACAACAGTAAATCGACTCTCCCAAACCAATCTTTGCTGAATATCAGAAAAGCTGTGTTGAAAATATAACTCATTGTCTTGGGTAGAAACAAAGGTGTCAATACAATACGGGCACCCTTCATTTTATTGTGTTTCCTTTACTACGCTTTGCAGATATTCCAGTTTTTACAAATTGAAGGTTTGTGGCAACCCTGTGGCAACCAAGTTTACTGGCACTATTTTTCCAAACAGCATGTGCTCACTTCATGTCTCTGTGTCAGCATTTTTAGCAGTATTTTTTAATTAAGGTTATGTACATATTTTAGGCATAATGGTATTGCACACTTAATAAGCTACAGTATAATGTAAACATAACTTTCATATACACTGGGAACACCAAAACATCTGTGTGACTTGCTTTATTGTGATAATTGCTTGAGATGGCCTAGAACCAAACCTGCAATATCTCCAATGTATACCTGTAATTCTTTGACTCCTCTCATGCCCAGAGACTCCTGTCTCATGGTGATTGTAAAGCAGTGCTGAGGTTTACCCAACCCAGAGAAGGGGGTTGTCCTTGACATTGTCTTTACCTCCTCATTGGAGTTCTCATGGAACTCTCATTTGCTGGTTTCTTCCCATTGGCAAGGTTCTTCAAAACATGGCAGGCTCTCTCTATCTGGAGTATTTAGAATCTGAGGTTCTCTAACTCAGTCAAGCCACAGGCCACTTCTTACAGATAAAATCTTGTGATGATATAAGTTATTTGCAATCATGAAACAAACACATATTGAAAGCCTGCTCTATGTAATGACCTGCAATTCTCTTTTACCTATGTTTGTTATAAATATACATATGTAAATTCTAATTTGTGTATACATATGCATACATACATGCATAAATGTACATATAGTAAAATTTTACTGTTCTCATTTTAAATCCATTTGATTTGAATTTTTTTTTTTTTTTTTTTTTTTTTTTTTGAGACGGAGTCTCGCTCTGTCCCCCAGGCTGGAGTGCAGTGGTGCGATCTTGGCTCACTACAAGCTCCGCCTCCTGGGTTCACGCCATTCTCCTGCCTCAGCTTCCGGAGTAGCTGGGACTACAGGTGCTCGCCACCGCATCCGGCTAATTTTTTGTATTTTTAGTAGAGACGGGGTTTCACTGTGGTGGCCAGGATGGTCTCGATCTCCTGACCTCACGATCCACCCGTCTCGGCCTCCCAAAGTGCTGGGATTACAGGCGTGTTGATTTGAATTTTTAAAACTCGTATTCTGAGTTTTAAATACTGAAATACTATGATATTGGCTTAGAATTTGAATCATTTTGTTCTTAATAAGAAGAAATTTGTTTAGCCTTTCTAGATGTACTTCATTTATCCTTTGCTTTTGCTCTTCCTTCTACTGGTGTTACTATTTTCTTCTTTGTGAGTCATCACAGTGCCGTGGATAAAGAATAGAATTTGGAGCCAAAGTAAGGGAGTTTGAGGTCTGATTCTTCCACTTCTCCATTCAACAAATATTGAGCGTCTATTATAGATGAAGACACTGTTCAAATTGTTGGAGATGTGGCAGTACTTGAGATGACAAGCTTTCTGCTCTCATGGAGTTGACCTTCTAATGGATAAAGACAGGCATTAAACAAATACACGAATGAATAAAGAGGTAATAATAGGTGGCTATGAAGAAAAAATAGTAATTAAACAGAGAGTGGCTGATAGAGAGGGGAGTTTTAGATTACATATCAGAGAAGCCATCTCTGACATGGCAAGAATTGAACCAAGATCGTAATACCAAGCAAGAAGTTGACATTTAACAAACGGGGGAAAAAGAATTTCAGGGGGAGGAGCCTGGTATCATAGTTGCAAGTATCAGAAAAAAAAATAGTTCAATTGAAATATAAAAGCTATTGTCTAACATAGTGGAAATTCAAAGAAAAGTATAGTTAAGGGGTGTCTCAATCCAGGGGCCCTGTGACCTTCTCAACTTGGCCTCATCTATACATCAGTTTTAATCCTGAACTGGTGGCAGAGGCTGCCAAAGTCCCAGCTCCATATGACAATACACAGACAAAGAGACAGTTTCTCATAGTACTCTATTTTAAGGGCAAGAAAATGTTTCCCAGAAATGTCTAGCAAGCTTTCCCTGTGGGTCACTGGCCTAAAGATCATCATCTGTCCATTCCTGACTCAATCTCCGTGACCAAGGAAGGTCCTTGTATTAACTAGCATGAGCCTGGGCCCCTGGTTCAATCACTAGCAAAGGAATGGGAACACCATGATTGGCTTCAGCTACTCAGAATTAATCCTGGACCATGAGTCAATCCCACAAAACATGTGGCTACTATGAGTAGAGATGAGCATTTGGACAAAAAATGGATGGTATCAAGAAAAGGCTGGAAGTAAATGGAAGCTAGATGGGCAGTCAACAGTGTCCACACTAAATAGCTTATGCAAAACCCTGGATCCATTAGAGGAAAGGAAGGAGGTTCAGAGTGGCCATGGTATCATCAGAGAGGAGACAGTAATATGAAGTAGGGCCATAGGGTAGACAAAGGTCAACTCCTGTAGGTATTATGGTCATGGTGAGGAGTTTAAATTTTATTTGAAGCATGATGGAAAGCCATAAGAGTGTTTTAATCAGAGTACTTTAGTTATTGCAGCATGATCTGGCTGCAATGTGAAATAAACTGGGCTTGTGTGCTGGAAGCAGAGGACAGAGTACATCACTAGGTCATTTCAGGGTGCATTTACTATATCTTTCTAAATTTCATTTAGCATGCTTTAAGAGAGAAGTGATTCAACTACTTTTTAAAAGGGTTGTTATAAGTTGTAAATGAAAAATGTGCAAAAGTGCTTTTGAATTCTGTGTTAAAGAAGTGGTAATAAATACACTATCGCTGGCTCAGTCTCACTTAGTTGCCTTCTCAGTCTTACCCTTCCAGACCAGCCCCATACTAATTGCTCTTTTCCCAGAGATCCTATGATGTTTCATGCCTGTAAAAAAAATTTAGTCATAAATTTCATAATTATGACAGTGTATAGTAGCATGCACATGTATACTACATTATAATTTTAAAAGTTTTCAAATAGACACATTCACATATACCAATTATGTGGTATGCATGTATCTTCAAATAGATTTTCATTTATTTTTATAAATTTTTTATTGATACATAATATTTGTACCTATTTACAGACTATATGTGTTATCTGGATATATGCATACAAGGTGTAATAATCAAATCAGGGTGTTTAGGGTATCCATCAGCTCGAACATTTATCATTTCTTTGGGTAAAGAACATTTCAAATATTCTCTTCTAGTTATTTTGAAATACACAGTATACTGTTGTTAATTATAGTCAGCCTACTGTGCTATCAAATACTAGAATTTATTCCTTCTATCTAACTGTATGTTTGTACTCATTAACCAACCTCTTTTTATTCCCAGTCCCCCTCCTCTGCTCACCAATGCACCTTTCCCAGCCTCTGATATCTATCATTCTACTCTCTACCTCGTTGAGATCAACTTTTTCAACTCCCACATATGAGTGAGAACATGTGATATTTGTCTTTCTGTGCCTGGCTTATTTCACCTAACATAATGACCTCCAGTTCCATCCATGTTCAACCAGATTTTAAGTGCAAGGCATACATCAACATTTCTAACACAATATCTGGCACAAAGTAAGTACTTAATAATTATGAATTTTCTTTCTTTCTTTAGGGTCCGGCCCCTGCTTATATTTGTATTATTCTCCTCCTTTCTGCTCTCATAAACTACGCCAAGTCTACCCCAGTGAGGAAAACAAAAGTAGGCATTTAATCAGTAGTTATTGAAAGAATGGTGCACTTTTCAAATAATAGAAGCTTTTAAATTAGCAGCACTAAAGTAAAAAAGCAAATGACAGAAAAACTTTAAAACAATATGATTTTATGTTGCATAATCATTAGCTTGGAATGATTAGTGGATTTTAATAAATTCTTTACTGCTTTGGCTTTTCCCTGGAAGTTCCTTTAGGAAAAGCTGGAAACAGAACTAGCACATTGCCTCCAATAAATTCTGAACTTGAAGGAGACAGAATAATGTACAGAAAAGGGCCAGCAATTTAGGTAATATTTATAAATGTAATGCATTCTCAAAAACAAGTGAGTAGAGCAAAGCTTACATGCCAAAAAAGGAATGAATCATTCAAATGCATACACTGCACCTACTGTACACATGCAAGGTGTCTTAGCATCTGACTTTCTCACAGATTCTGGCTGAGCCATTAATACTCTAAAAAACATCCAAGATTAAACAGTTCAGACCCTGAATCACTTTAAGCAATGTAAAGCAATAAACCTTCAAGATGAAAGACAAATAAAATGACAGATTTCACTGAAAAGCCATATACAGACTATGTTTATGTTTGATTTATTGAACAAAGGGTGAAAGCCAAAAACCACCCTTGTTACCCTTGTTTGGTAATACTAATAGAGCTATTGAAATCACATACTGCATAGTGTTAAGAAATAAACATTATCAATTTTCCTGACACTAAAAAATAAAGCCAAAACTCAATTTAGGACAAATTTAAGGAGAAAAGCTAACAATCATAGAAGAAATAAAACAAAATAAAAATGTAATACAAATATGTTTTATTACTTTACAAGTACAGGCAACACTAAAGGTTCATAATTACATAATATTTAATGCTTAATTTTATTTTCTGTGGTACCTCTACAAGCCATCACTCATAAAAAATATTAAGAGGACACGTTTCAATACCACATAATTAAAATAAATGTTGGTTGTTATACTTTGCTTACTTTGCATTTGTGATTTATACATATTCCTGAATACATCGTTAAAGCAATATATACTCAGTGGGAGAAGCAGCATCACCCCTGCAGGCCTCACAAATCATCTACAAGTGTTGCATGCAACACCATTTACTTAGAGCAAATGGTTGTTTTTCTATAAACATGTTATTTATGAGAGTATCAGATGCAATCTGCATAGTAATGTAGTCTTGTATTTCACAGAATTACACACATGCTTTAAATGGCTTTCTCTCTCTTTCCCTCCACCCCCAATTAGCTCCATCTTCATTTAGATCTCCACCGTGCAAATCTCTCTCCACTTATGACTAAAATAGTTGAAAACAGCCATGAAGAAATAATTCACATCACAAAAACATTCTAAGCCCTGACAATTTCAGGTCATCCTTTATTCAATCACTCTATTCCCACAAACAAAAACAAAAACAAAAGGCCTCCTGAATTAATCTATATAAACTATTAAACAGACCTATACACAGTACGGGCTGCCAAACTTATGAAGAGCAAATTCAAAATAATGATATTAACATACTAAAGAAAAAAATTCAAATCTGGAAGCAAGGATCTAGATAACAGTAGTTTATCTGAGAGCAGCAAGATACTCTGTTGCTTTTGTTTGCCAATATTCATATGCATATTATGCACCAAATAATCATGTTTTAGTCTATATCTTCACCCAAAGGCATGCAACCTCCTGCATGCTTTAAGTGTATTATCTGCCTTAAACTTGCCTCTGAGAAGAACAGATATGCATTATGGAGTTAGGCATTGTCACAGCTCAGTGGCTGGGTGCCATAATCTGTGACACTGCCTAGCAAACTCCCCACATCACAAGGAACACAACTATGCACTGGGTTGTTTAAGGAGAGCAAGACACAATAAAAATTTACATAAATGACTTTATAAAGGGCAAATGGATTCATTTGCTTAATATACAATACTATGGTCCATTAAAGATTTTCATAAGTAAACAAAAATACAATACAACTTGCATTCTGATGAGTAAAAAGCCTTTTATTGCCTGATAGTTATGTAGTTTTTATATACAGTTACTTTTATGTGTGTTATTCTGCCAAAACTTTGATTCACCAATATGCTTATAGAATATCATATTGAAATATACTTCATGAAAGGAAATACGTTTTTAGTGATTAATCAGACTTGGGATCCTTGAGCATTTTATTAACTAAGCTGAATTAACTTCAAGAAATCACTGATTTCTCATCATCTGTGTGCTTCTATGAACTGAATTGTATGCCCCCCAAACTCATATATTGAAGCCCTTGCCCCCAGTATAATGATCTTAGAGATGGGACCCTCGGGAGGCAATTAAATTTAGGTAGGGCCCTCAAGATGGGCTTAGTGCATGCACTTATAAGAAGAGACACCAAAGCACTCTCTGTCTGTCCCTCTCCCTGTCTCTACCATGTGAAGAAGCAAGAAGGCAGCCATCTAGAAGCCAAGAAAATAACTCTCACCAGAAACCAGCCATGCTGGCACCCTGATGTCACACTCACACTTCCGGCCTCCATAACTGTGAGAAAATAAATTTCTATTGTTAAGCCACCCGGAATATGGTACTTTGTTATGGCAGCCCAAGCAGACTAATAAAAGACCCATATGGGAACATAAATTCTGCAGAATATGTAGGAATATCCTTAAAAATAATAAAATATTTGCATCTCCTCATGTTCATTTTCACCATTATTTTTATTACATTATTTTTAAGACTAATGTTCTCATTGTTTACACATTTTTAAAATTCTTATAGATGTAATATATGAGTAGTTTTCCCATAAGTCTATTATTTCTAGACTATATAATAAAACATTTTAAATTATATAAATCAAATATAGAACACTGTTCACTTATCTTTAGCATCAAAATTTACTTATCTAGGTCAAAATCTTTGCAAGATTTACAAGGTGAGGAATAATCTTTAAAGTAAAATTTAAAGACCAAAGCAGAAATTTTAATGAATTTATACATAAGAATATGGACATTTTCAAAGTACTTTTAAAGAAACCACCAGACCAAATGGAGTGACTGACCTTGTTTGCCTGGGACCATCTTGTTTTAGCACTGAAAGTCCCCTGTCCCAGGAAGCCCCTTATTCCAGGGCAAACCATGATGGTTGGTCATCCTACCAACACGTTACTATGTCATTTTTATCACAGGGCATGAAGTAGCTATAGTTCAAATTTTCTAAGGACCCACAGCAAATAGGTTTTTTTTAAATAGTTACATATATATCTGCATCAGATGTTAATTAACCTTTATCCTATACAAAATCTGGAACCTTAAAACTAAAAGGGACCCTATAAATTATTTTGCCCCCTACTTATGTTACAAGTAAACAGATTACCAATTAAGAGAATAGGACTGTGAATTGACTATAACGAGAACTCTCTTCTCAGGTTTGTTCTCAGAGAACTTTTTGAGGATATTCTATCTGGTTGGTGTGAAATCGCAGTTTTTGCCATTGAAAGTAATGGCAAAAGCCGCAATTACTTTCGCACCAACCTAACAAAAAATAATACTGAAGAAATGTCTGATGACTCCAAAGTGGTGAAGAAATTAGAAGGTAGTGTACTATTTTTTTTTTTTTTTTTGAGACAGGGTCTCACTCTGTTGCCCAGGCCGAAGCACAGTGGTGTGATCTCCATTCACTGCAACCTCCACCTCTCAGGCTCAGGCAATCCTCCTACCTCACCCTCCTGAGTAGCTGGGACACAGGCACGCACCACAATGCCAGGGTAATTTTTGTATTCTTGTAGAGATGGGGTTTTGCTTTGTTGCCCATGCTGGTCTCAAACTCCTGGGTTCAAGGTAGTGCACTTTAATATATAAATTCAATGTGATTATAAGAAGATTCTTATGAGTAATTTTCTTCAATTTAGATAAATCTTATAATTCATGCGGGTAAATGCCCAATAATTGTTAAGACAACTGTGAAAAAGAAGAAGAGGGAAGGAGGAGTTGTTTGCAAGATGCACAAAAGTCACAATAGTTAATTCTCTATGATGCTATTGCTGTGTGTATAAATTGTTCAGTAGAATATCAATACATGAGCATGAGGAAAATGGAAGGACATATCTACAGGTGTTAACACATGACAAATATGAGACATGGGGTGCTGATGTTATAAAAGTTTGTAGGGGAAGAGTCTATTGATAAAAAACTGAATGTATGATATGATCCCATCTGTGAACAATGACGGAAGGATGTATGTATATACATATGCATAAAAAGATGCCTAAGGCTGGGTGCGGTGGCTCATGCCTGTAATCCCAGCACTTTGGGAGGCTGAGGCAGGTGGATCACAAGGTCAGGAGTTCGAGACCAGCCTGGCCAATATGGTGAAACCCTGTCTCTACTAAAAATATAAAAATCAGCCGGGCATAGTGTCAGATGCCTGTAATCTCAGCTACTTAGGAGGCTAAGGCAAGAGAATCACTTGAACCTGGGGGGCAGAGGTTGCAGTTAGCCAAGATTGCATCACTACATTCCAGCCTGGGGAACAGTGTGAGACTCCATCTCAAAAAAAAAAAAAAAAAAAGATGCCTGAAAGACTATGAACAACAAAATGATAATGGTTGCTTATTTCAGGGTAAAAAGGTTGAATACGACCTTTATTTTCTTCCATATAGTATTATTTTTAAACTGCAGCTACTCTAGCCCTAGGCTTCTATGATTCAAAAAATTAAAAACTAGTGGATATATTTTGATTTGTCTTACATCATCTGAGAAAGAATATAAGACATTCAAAAGTCTAGATGTGCTTGGATTAAAAATTCCTATTTGTGGATGTTGGCTGTGCTGGTTGAAGAGTGGCAAACTCACCAAACCTCCTCCATGGCTGATGCTGATGTAAATTCAAAGGCCTACCCTCTCGCAGATGTCCACCTCACCAAGAAACTACTGGACCTCGTGCAGTAGCCATGTAACTACAGGCAGCTTTAGAAAGAAGCCAAAGAGGCCACCAAAACCCTCAGTAGGGGCATTTCTGGGTTCATTGTGGGGGCTGCAGATGCCGAGCTGCTGGAGATCATTCTGCACCTGCAGCTGCTGTGTGAAGACAAGAATGTGTCCTACGTGTTTGTATGCTCCAAACAGGCCCTCGGGTGGGCCTGTGGGGTCTCCAGACCTGTCATCATCTGTCCTGTCACTGTCAAAGAAGCTCACAGCTCAAGCAGTAGATCCAGTCCATTCAGCAGTCTATTGAAAGACTTAGTCTAACTGGTGTGAAATGGTATCTCACTGTGGTTTTGATTTGCATTTCCCTGATGACCAGTGATGATAAGCATTTTATCATGTGTCTGCTGGCTACATAAATGTCTTCTTTTGAAAAGTGTCTGTTCATATCCTTTGCAACAATGGTGATCATTAAAAAGTCAGGAAACAGATGTTGGAGAGGATGTGGAGAAATAGGAACGCTTTTACACTGCTGGTGGGACTGTCAACTAGTTCAACCATTGTGGAAGACAGTGTGGTGACTCCTCAAGGATCTAGAACTAGAAATACCATTTGACCCAGCCATCCCATTACTGGGTATATACCCAAAGGATTATAAATCATGCTACTATAAAGACACATGCACATGTATGTTTATTGTGGCACTATTCACAATAGCAAAGACTTGGAACCAACCCAAATGTCTATCAATAATATACTGGATTAAGAAAATGTGGCACATATACACCATGGAGTACTATGCAGCCATAAAAAAGGATGAGTTCATGTTCTTTGTAGGGACATGGATGAAGCTTGAAACCATCATTCTGAGCAAACTATGACAAGGACAGAAAACCAAACACCGCATGTTCGCACTCATAGGTGGGAATTAAACAATGAGAACACTTGGACACAGGGCAGGGAACATCACACACTGGGCCCTGTCAGTGGGTGGAGGGCTGGGGGAGGGATAGCATTAGGAGAAATACCTAATGTAAATGACGAGTTAATGGGTGCAGCACACCAACATGGCACATGTATACATATGTAACAAACCTGCACGTTGTGCACATGTACCCTAGAACTTAAAGTATAATTAAAAAAAAAAAAAGAAAAGAAAGACTTAGTCTAAAGCTGTGGCCTCTGACACAATCTCCTGCTGACTCCATTCTCTGAAGTTGTGTATCATATTATCTGTGCTAGCAGGTAGAATTTTCAACTATTTTCTATTGTTATATAATATTGTAATCTGTAAAGCTAATTTCTGGAATTTTGTATTTTTTTTTTTTTTACTGGGTTGTTTCCCCTTCTCTCTTTATACACACACACTCTCTCTCTCTGCCATCCATTTTTTTTTTTTATCCTCTCTTTTGGAAAAAGAACAAATGCCCAGAATGGACAGAAGCAGAATGATGGCACCATTCAAAGGCAGGAAGAGCCAGGAGAGATCTGATGGAGTCAGGATAGAGATCTGGTTCTGGCTTTCATCCACTAACTTCCTACTCTGTGCAGGGTATATAATGGAAGTAAACACCACCCACTTGTATCCCTTGTTCCTGGCATGCGGAATCATCCATACCTGGTAAAATGCTGAAGGGGTTTCCTTTGATCTCTAGGGGATTATGTATCATTTGAGGGAGGAAGCACGTGTTCTGTGAGGTTGTGAGGCTCAGGTCTAAGCATTGTCATTTATTAATGTACCCCTGCTTTTGCTTTTGGTAATATAATCTTATGTTCTCCCTGCCAACCTTAACCATGCCCCTGAGGGTGGCAGGGCAGCAGCACCCCAGAGAGATGTGCTTAGGACCCCAGAGGTGGCCTGGGTGAGTGAGGATGGGGCAGTCAGTGGACACGGGTCTTGAAAGAGTCAGTAGAGGCGAGGGTAAAGAGCATGAACTGCTAGTGGCACGAAGGATTCTAAGGTTTAAAGACCTGGCTGGGAGCTAAAGCAGAGATGATGGAGTTCAAGAAAACACTCCCTCTCTGGTGAATGGGGAGTTTTTTCAGTGGACTCTTGGCACTAGCTCTAAGGGCCCTAACCCCTGTTTCCTGCTGCAGTATGGGTCAGATATATTCTTTATCACATGAAGAGGGTGCTTACATGTACAATTTTGTGAATATCCTATCAAATAAATATATTCCTTTTCTAATTTAAACAAAAAAAATGCCTGCTTGACAATTGATCTATAAACTGGCGTATTTGACATAAAATTAATATCTATCACGTTTACAAACCTAATCCTGCACATAGCTGGACATAGAAAAACTAAAAATAACATTTTTTTCTGAATTTGAAAGTAACATACTGTAAACACATAAAATAGAATTTACAATTTAAGAGAAAAAAATTACAATATACATTTTAGTTTATACCATTTCAGTACATATATGTGTGTAAATATATACGTACTCATGTATTTATACAGGAATATATGCATATATGTTTGTAACCTGTGTTTTTAACTAGAGAGTGTATGAGAAACTTTTTGTGCCATTAATTATTCATACTAATATTGGCAAGACTGCATAGTACTACACAGTATAACTAACAAGATGATTTATTTCACTATATTCCAATTTGAGCATATGTAATATAATTTTCCTAAATTTTTACCATTATAAATAACACAGCAGTAAATATCCTGATAATAATTTTTTGGGGGAGGGTGGGGGACGGGGTCTAGCTCTGTCACCCAGGCTGGAGTACAGTGATGCAATCTCAGCTCACTGAAACTTCTGCCTCCCAGGTTCAAGCGATTCTCCTGCAACAGCCTCCCCAGTAGCTAGGATTACGGACGCCCGCCACCACACCCAGCTAATTTTTGTATTTTTAGTACAGATGGGGTTTCACTGTGTTGGCCAGGCTGGTCTCGAACTCCTGACCTGGTGATCCACCCACCTCGGCCTCCCAAAGTGCTGGGATTACAAGCGTGAGCCACCACGCTCAGCCAATATCCTGATAATAATGATCTAGGTGCATCTATAGTTATTTTATGTGACCAAATAATTTTGCTACTTTGATTTCATCTAAAAGATATAAACGTTTTTTGGCTTTAAGTATATTATGCCAAATTACCCTGGAGGACTGCATACTCAAAAATATTGGGCATTGTCACTTTTTAAAAAGATCTTGGACATCTCATATTTATGTCAAATTGCTCTAATGGGTAAAAATACTTGTATTTAGAAAGCTTTGTGATGTACTATTTACAAAAGATCACCTTTAGCTATCTTCTCAGTATTTGCATAGAATGATGTACGAAAAAATGTTCACATTTTGATGATGATGATTTCTAGGTGGTAGAGATTTCAAGTTATTTTTTAACTTTTCTATTTATACTTACTGTCTTTCTAAATTATTTATAAAGAACATGTTTTTAAATTTTTATTTTAGGTTTGGATACATATGAATGTTTGTTACATAGGTAAACTTGTGTCATGGGAATTTATTGTACAGATTATTTCATCACCCAGGTATTAAGCCTGGTACTCAATAATTATTTTTTCTGCTCCTCTTCCTCCTCCCACCCTCCACCCTCAAGTAGAAACTACTGTCTGTTGCTTCCTTTTTTGTGTTCATAAGTTCTCATAATTTAGCTCCCACTTATAAGTGAGAATGTGTGGTATTTGGTTTTCTGTTCCTGTGTTAGTTTGCTAAGGATAATAGCCTCCAGCTCCATCCATGTCCCTGTAAAGGACATGATCTCGTTCTTTTTTATGGCTGCATAGTATTCCATGGTGTATATGTACCACATTTTCTTTATCCAGTTTGCCATTGATGGACATTTAGGTTAATTCCATGTCTTTGCTATTATGAATAGTGCTGCAATGAACATTTGTGTGCATGTGTCTTTATGGCAGAATGATTTATATTCCTCTGGGTATATACTTGGTAATGGGATTGCCAGGTTGAGTGGTATTCTGCTTTTAGCCTTTGAGGAATCGCCATACTGCTTTCCACAATGATTAAACTAATTTACACTCCTACCTACACTGTATAAGTGTTCCCTTTTCTCTGCAACCTCACCAGCACCTGTTATATTTTGACTTTTTAGTAATAGCCATTCTGGCTGCTGTGAGATGTTATCTCATTGTTTTTATTTGCATTTCTCCAATGATTAGTGATATTGACCTTTTTTCACATGCTTGTTGGCCACATGTATGTTTTCTTTTAAGAAGTGTCTGTTCATGTCCTTTCCCCACTTTTTAATGGGGTTGCTTTTTCCTTGGAAATTTGTTTAAGTTCCTTATAGATGTTGGATATTAGGCCTTTATCAGATGCATAGTTTGCAAATATTTTCTCCCATTCTGTAGGTCATCTGTTTACTATGTTGATAGTTTATTTTGCTATGCAGAAGCTCTTCAGTTCAATTAGATGCCATTAATCAATTTTTGCTTTCGTTGCAATTGCTTTTGGTGTCTGTCATGAAATCTTTGCCTTGTGTCTTTGTCATAAAGCCTTTGCCATTTCCTGTGTCCAGGATGGTATTGCCCAGGTTGTCTTCCAGGGTTTTTATAGTTTTGGGTTTTACATTTAAGTCTTTAATCTATCTTGAGTTGAATTTTGTATATGGTGTAAGAAAAGGGTCCAGCTTCAGTCTTCTGCATATGGGTAGCCAGTTATCCCGGTGCCATTTATCGAATAGAGAGTATTTTCCCCATTGCTTGTTTTTGTCAGCTTTGTAGAAGATCAGATGGTCATAGGTGTACAGCTTTATTTCTGTGTTCTCAATTCTTTTCCATTGGTCTTTATCACTATTTCTGTGCCAGTACCATGCTGTTTTGGTTACTATAGCCCTGTAGTATAGTTGGAAGTTGGGTAACGTGACTGCTGTTTTTACCAGGTCCCCATCCCAGTCTTCCTCACTGGGCAGGACCTCCTGACCAGGACCTTTAGCTACCTTTAGCCAGTGTTTTCTTGCCTACAGAGGTTTCAAACCTGGGACAGAGCTCTGAGAGGGAAGGGTTGGCTGCCATCTTTGCTGTTTGGGCAACTTAGCTGGTCCAAGCTTTGGAGAGTCTGAGGCAGCCAGGGATTAGAACAGATCCCCAGCACAGCACAGCTGCTCTATGAAAATATGGCCAGACTGCTTTTGTAAGCAAGTCCCCAATCCCTTTTCTCCTCACTAGGTGAGACCTCCCAATGAGGGTCTTCAACTGCCTCCTACAGGCATTCAGAATGGCAGCAGATCTGTACCTTTCTGGGATAGAACTCCCAGAGGGAGGGGCAGGTTGCCATCTTTGCTGTTTCACAGACTTTACTGTTGATACCTCCAGGTACTAGAAAATCCAAGGTGACTAGGGACTGGAATAGACCCCCAATCCTTTTCCAGAGGGCTTCCACAGCAGACCTATGGAAGAATGGCCAGACTGTTACGTGGTTGCCCGTTCCCAAATCTCTTCACCAAGAAGGTCCTCCAGGCCTTGGTCTCTGGCCACCCCTTGCTGGGGATATTGAGCCAGTACCAACTCAGAAACTCCCTGAACAGAGCCTTCAGGGGCAAATGAAAGTCTCTCTGTCACTGCCTCTGCAATGGGACTGCCCCTGCTACCCTCAGACTAATGAAGGAGCAAAGACTCTAAGTGCTTTATTCACACTTCCAACAAGCTGCAGTCGATCCAAGGAGAGGAGGCCAGTCCATCTCCCACAGGTCTCACCCATTCCCCCTGTTTCTCACCAGACAGGGAACCCCTGGCTTGGGCCCACAGCACAGGCCCTTCATCCTGGGCTTACTGCACTGAGCGACTGCTGACCTGCATCTCTCTGGGCTGGAGCCCTCGGGAGACAAGCAAAATATCCTTGGCCATAACCACTACTAAGGTCTCTTCCTCTGTTGTCTCCCAGACAGGGAAGGAACATAAACTCTGAAATCATCCCAGAGCTTCAGTGGGCAACCTAGGAGTGCCAAGTCATGATCTACATCCAGCATTTAAGGGGGAGAGGAACTCACACTTTCAGGGCATTAAGAGGGAATATGACTGCAACTATGAGGAAACACAGTGGAGCCAAAAAACCGAGCAAGTCTACTAACTGACCAATAAGCCTAAAGGCCACCTACTGGATCACACCCCAAAGCTTCATCACCAAAAGTACCTGCTAGCCTATCGCCCTCTGAAATGAGAGACAAGTCAGCTTCAAATAAAGACCCTGCACAAAGCCTTGGCCCTGTGAAAACATCTAGAAAAGAAGTCTACCGACTATACTCAATCTACACTGAAGTTAAAGTAACACCCACATGCAAGATGAGAAAGAACCAACGAAAGAACCACTCTAGTAACTCAAGTGGCCAGAGTAGCCTATGTCCTCCAAACAACTGCACCAGTTCTCCAACAAGAGTTCTTAACCAGGCTGAGCTGGCTGAAATCACAGAAATAGAATTCAGAATATGGATAGAAACGAAGATCATCAAGATTCCAGAGAACAGCAAAACCCAATCCAAGGAAACTAAAAATCACAATAAAACGATACAGGAGCTGACAGATGAAATAGCCAGCATAAAAAAGAACCTAATAGGTCTAATAGAGCTAAAAAAACACAATATAAGAATTTCACAATGCAATCACAATTATTAACAGCAAAATAAACAAAGTTGATGAAAGAATCTCAGAACTTGAAGACTGGCACTTTGAAATGATAGTCAGATAAAAATAAAGAAAAAAAAATAAAAAGGAATGAACAAAACATCCGAAAAGTACAGGATTATATAAAAAGGACAAATCTATGAATCACTGGCAAAGGGAGGGGAAGAAAGCAAAGCAAACAACTTGGAAAATGTATTTCAGGATATCATCCATGAAAACTTCCCCAACCTTCTAGAGAGGCCAAGAGTCAAATTCAGGAAATACAGAGAATCTTCTGCCAAGATTTCTACACAAGATCATCTTCAAGACACATAATCATCAGATTTTCCAAGATTGAAATGAAAGAAAGAATGTTAAAGGCAGTTAGAAAGGCCAGGCCACCTACAAAGGGAATCAGGCTAATAGCAGACCTCTCAGCAGAAACTCCACAACCCAGAAGAGATTGGGGGCCTATATTCAATATAAGTAGAGAAAAAAAATTTCAACCAAGAATTTCATATCCAGCAGTTTTTAAAATAGTTCATTGAAAATATCCCCACCATATGAAACCAGAGATTAAAATATATTCACAAGAATTATAGCAGCAATAACAATGGTAGTAGGAGTAAGTACTCTGGCTTTTTTTTTTTTTTTTCTTTTTTAGAGATGGCATCTTGCTATGTTCCCCAGGCTGGTCTTGAACTCCTGGGTTCAAGTAATCCTTCTGCCACGGCCTCTCAAAGTGATTTGATTACAGGTGTGAGCCACCATGCCCAGACAACTTTCTAAAATTCTTGGATACCATTTACTCAAAAGCATCAACTCATTTTATTGTTAGTTATAATCAAACTGACAATTTCTGTGCATTTCTGCCAAGTACAAAATTTACCTACATATAAAAACCTGGCCCAACTGTACTCAACAAGACAAAATAAAAACAGTTGAGTTAACTAAAACAACCATTTATGGAAGGAAGAAATGTTTATATAAGTGAAATAAGTATCTCTTGGCCCTTAATCCTTTAATTTCAACTGGTTATCTAGCCATTTTGCTAGATATTTAGACTACTGCTAAAACTTCATACATTCTGAAATGGTGCTATATATTGGTGCCATCTGTTAAGTGGTACTTTTATATCAAATTATTTTGTTTTCAACCTCTCCTTTACTCAGTCTTCCCTGGCATAACATGTGCAATAGGAGTACAGGCTAGAAGTTAGATTATACCAACTTAAACAACAGATCTTTTTTAACTGTTGAATCAATTCAGTTTCTTTACTTGCCAGCAACAGAACTTAATTCTAGTTAAATTAAGCAAAATACATATTATTAAACTAAAACAAAAAAAGATGTTATTACATGCATTGTTGTAAGTGGGCCACTCAAAGATCAATAAAATGAGAATGGAAGCCCAGACATGGCTGACCAGAACACAGCGAACCACAAGAACTAGGAAAACAGAGGAAACTGGCAGAGTCTGGCCACTATGATGCTGACATTGCTAGTGATATCAATAGTCTCTGACCATTTCCTCAATCACTCTCTCAAGACTTAAAGTCCCTAAAGAGACAGCATCCTATAGGCCAAACTTAGATCATGTAATTGCTGCTTGGCTACCAGGGTGAGAGGCTGGCAACTGGAAATAACTACTCACCATGAATACTCACAGTGGAAGAGGGGCAATCTGTAAACTAAAATCAGGGCACAATTCTAAATGGGAATGGCTGTCGAGCATTTAAATGTTCACTGCAAATGACTGAATTTAGTACTAACATACTTTCTTCCCTTGATTCCTCCCCTAACTCTTAGATTAGCCTTTTTCAAGCTGAAGATCACAACATATTAATGAGTCATAAGATCAATTTAATGGATCATAACTACCTATTCAAAACAAAAATTGAATGGAGCAGAAAATATCAGAGCGCATTCCATATAGGATGTTTGTGAAACTTCTGTTTCTTTATTTTATATACTTCTATGGAATATGTGAATGTGCATTTTTGTATGTGTGTGTGTAAATGTGGTTGTGATCCACAAAGTTTGAAAACATTTTATCCTAGTCCTTACCAGCAATCTGCAGAACTAACAACTATATGTGCTCCCTAACATAGACTACCACAGTCCACAAAGGGTAAATCCAATCTCATGTAACTAGTATTATGAAGCCTGCATAATGAATCACTGTAAGTAGCTTATGATATAAAATGGTTTCATCATTTATATCATTACATATGGTCATTAAATTTTATTTAATTAGGACAAATAATTTTTATAGCCACTTATTGGATCACAAGTATTTACCCTCTTGTCTGAAATCTTACCAGTGCCACAAGTGAGAAAATGCCCCACATGGCAATTTTTCATTGTAAATATTTTTATATAATTGTAATGTTATTAGCTCATGTTAAGCCAGTCAACTCTTGCTTCTTCCATAAAATTTTCTCCAATTATTGTAATCCACACTGACTGCTCTCCTTTCTCCTAATGCCTTTGATATTTAACTCTTAATACTTCATCATATATCTGTAACACCTCACCAAAATAAAACACACCTCAAAGCTAGGTAGGGATCAGACATGAATGGCCAAGAGAAATCACAAATCTCATACACTAAAACTTGTGCATATTTTTCATAAGAAATATCTCTAGAATCTTGTCTGAAGTTCATTCTTTCTGCTTTGTATATAATTCTAATAAGCATCCTACCTAGCACATGAGAGATTTAAATATTTGTTTAATAAGCACATGGATAAAATAATGAATGAATGAATATGAATAAATGATATTTCTAAGCCCAAAGAAGTTTAATGGGAAGCAAAATGCAAGGGTGGTGATATAGACTGAATTGTGTCCCCTGAAAATTGATCTGTTAAACTCCTAACCCCCAATATGACTATTTGGAGTGAGAAAATAATTAAGGCTAAATGAGGTTATGAGGGTGGGGTCCTGACCAATAGGATCAGTGTCTTTATAATAAGAGACTCCAGAACTCACTCACTTGTTCTCCACCATGAGACATAGTGAGAAGGCAGTCATCTGCAAGCCAGGTAAAGGGCCCTCACCAGAAACTGAGCCCTGGCAAAATCTGATCTTGGACTTTCTAGCCTCTAGAACTATGAAAAAATAAAATTCTGTTGTTTCAGTTCCCAACCCCAACCCCTAACTAGGAGCTGAGATCTCTCTCTGTCTCTCCACCCTCACCACCCCCTTCCCTCTCTTTCTCTCTCTCTCTCTCACACACACACACACACACATACACACACCACTTGCATGAACTCAAAATTTTAAATGGTTTGGAGTTATTTAAAATATGAGCAAACAGAAGAGAACATTTCAACAGTATTATCGAAAGAATAAATGCACATAATGAAGATTTTAAATCATTGAAGAGATTGTAATGCATTCAGCATATTCTATTTACCCAAGTGGCTAGAAGTTAAATATTTTGTTACCTCTTGTCAAACTGAAAATGGCAGTGTCCCAAAATACTCTTTCCCAAAAGGTTTTCTGTAGCTGAATTTTGTTGCCATCATTTCATCAAATGTAATTTCACCTCCATGACTTGATTGTGGGCAATCTGAGGGCAGCAATTACCTGAAGTGCTTCAGAAATTACTAGCTGAAAACAATGTCAGAAGGGTGTGAGCCATATAGCTTAGAGATAGATAAATGGATCAACCTTCATGCAATGACTGGATAAATTTTAAATATTGTGCTTTATTTGATAAACTAATTTAAACAAAAATATATAAAGCAAATACACTTCTGTGAATGATACAGAAACTTTATGACATTAAGCATTTTCTAAGGAAGAAGAACGAACCTATTTTATAAAATCAAGGTCTCTTCAGTAAATACGCACCTTTGTAAGGTGTAGACTCACTCAGGACTAAATCCTGGGACTTGGAGAGCTTTAGATGCAAATACTCATCCCCTCTAACAGGGACCCATCTGGCTTATTAACCACATTTTAATGAAGAACAGAATTCTATTCTATAAATGGTTTGCATAATACCTACAGCTCATTTTCATGAAGAATTTATGCAGAGTGTTGTGCTCATGTAAATAATGTGCATCCATTTGGATTATGGTATTTACAAAGACCACTCACCACAGTTTTTAAAATAGACAAAGAAGAAGAAATACATATGTGAACAAAGAAGACAGGAAATTTTCCAAAGGGTTTGTATATGTCAGAGCTTCACAACTTTGACCTTTAAAAAACATGGTTTTGCCAAACTCTGCTTTATTTTAAGGTGATTTTTTTGTTTTATACTGAAATTTATTTGGCTAAAATTGGAAACATTACTAAGGAATATTTGTGGACTCTTCTTCAAACTGTACAGAAACTATATTCTTGCCTGATACATGTGAAGATATATATAACTAGGAACAAGATTAAAATACTTCTTAGTTTTTGTTTTTTGTTTTTTTGTAACAAATGGGTATGCACATTTCTAAGATGAATACATTTCAACCTATGCATTTGAAAACTGTAGCAATCAGGTCAAAGAACACTGAATCCATAAAAATCAAAGAAACTTTTCGCTTTTATATCACAGTCTGTTTACATTAGTGAACACTAGTAGTTTCCAGGGCTTTACCAGAAGTATAAATTCTGACAATTGTTTTTGTCAATCTCTGTTCGAAATAGTGTTGGGGTGGAAATAGTAATTTATAGAGTAATGGATTTAAATCAGAAGATATTAAAAATGGTACTGTATAAATAGACCAACAGATTATTTTGACATGCACTGGGTATACTTTCCTCTTTTAACTGGTCTCAAAATAATTTCAGGAGTGTACAGATGCAACTGCTAAAATTCACAAATAATATAAGATATAGTTTTATAAAAATATATAAAATAGCTTCTGATACTATTTCACTTATAAAAACCACAAATATATTTTTCACAAGATCCTCTCACTGATCATCAAGTCATGCAAAATGTTTTGCAGGGAAAATGAGAAAATGCTAATCTAGTGACAGCAACAGTTCCCAAGAGGACAAGCAGCCAAAATTATGCAGTGGAGGGCAGTGGAAAAGGACCAGAATTGGCATATTTGCTAGCAAGGTGACAACCATTATTAAACCAATTCTATTCTGTTTTATCTCAATAATCAAATCAGTAGGAAGTATCAATTAACAGTTAAATCATTTATAACTTAGCCCATCAGAGCATTTGTTATCCAGCGCTTCTCAATCTTTGTCACAGCATGGCATACACACAAAATGATGTTATTTGAATAGCACAGAGAGATAAACAGATAAGATAATTGACTCCACAACTCCAACCACTGGAGGCTGCCCCAGGGCTAAGGGGACAAATACCTCTCAGTCTATACATAAAGAATTCTTGAACACACAAATTAGAAATCTCTTTCCTAACCAACTGAAAATGGAAATGTGTGTTATAACAATATCCCAAGCTGACATACATTAGCTTCCACATGCCAAACCAAATTTAAAAATATTCACTGAATGTCTACTATGTACTATGGTCTACTTTTAATGATTGAACCAGCAGGCAGATTTGAATATCAGGCTAAATCCTAATTTCATTCTGTAGGCAGCAAAGTGCAATGAAATATTTGAGCACAGGAAAATAATTTCAGGAAAAAATTAAGTTTAAAAAAATTTCAAGAAGCATTTGAAAGATGATGCTAGAAAGACGGTTCAGTCCCAACTGTGTTTTTTTAATTTGCTTTGGGAATGAGTTGAATTTAGAAGTTCATTGAGTAAGGCCTGTAATTGTTCACTAAAAGGTAAGAGGAGGAACAAGAAATCAGATTGACTGTGGTACTTCAGTGAGTTTAATTTGGAAAAAAAAAAAAATGTCTGAAACTCTGGAAAGAAGAGAAAGGAAAGCCAAGGGAACCAGGATGTAGTGGTTGTCAGGTAGTCAGGGCTTCCAGGACAGGGATGAAAAAGAAATGAATATGCAAAAAATATAAAAAGGAACAGAAAAACACAACTTCATGGCTAATTAGATATAGTTATGAACAGACATAGGAAGCAAAAGGAAAAATTTAAGTTGTGTACAATTTTCTGACCTAGAACATAGGAAACACGTGAGATTATTATTAGAGTCAGTTTTAAAAAATGACAAATTAGATTTTAGACATTTCAAGTTCAAATGGCAGGACATCCAAGGATTAGGCAAATATATTGATGTAGAACTTAAAAGAGAGGTGACATTTGAAACGGTAAATATGAATTAGAATTCCAAGAAAAGCAAAGTGATGTTTATGAGTCAAATTCTACAGTCCCAATGACAATATTGTTAAAATAGAAAAGCATATGCAGGTTCAACCACATGCCATATAAAAATATTTATCCCACAAATCTCTTCCAATTCTCCACAAATTATTTATTCAAACAATATTCAGCAAATATTTAAAATGCCTAAAGTGGCAGGACTGGGACATACCATGGAAGACACAATTAACTTGGTCCTTCACCTCATGGAGCTTGTAGCACAGTTGGAGAGACCAACATTAAGCAAAACCACATGCAAATAAATATGTAATGCCAACTGGGAATAAATGTTATAAACTCAAATTTAAAATGCCATAACAAATTCTTATTGTCAAGTCATAAATCTGCTATGTACCGAATTCATGTTCTTAAAATATTCAAGAAGACAAAAATTACATATTTAATGTTGGCCTTAATTAGAGAGTTAATTTCCATTCAAAGTTTTAATTGCAAACTATTTTATTATCTTGGAGAAATTTACAATTCACATGAACAGCATAACCAAAGCTGGGTCAGGTATCCCTTTTAAAAGCACCATAACTATCTCCGTCCTTATTCTCCCATACTGCTTTATAGTTTTCTGCTCATAAGTCTATCTCCCTTCCTTGACTGTAAACTCCTTGAGAGCACTAAATGAGGCTTAAATGTTAGTATATCTGCAATGCTTAGCATAAGGTCTGGTGCCTTGGAGGCACCATAGAATGAATAAGTGATTGAATGAATAAATGACTATCAGGAGGAGAAAATCTTAGGAGAACCTCCATATTTTTATTTTCATCCTTCATCATCAATACCAAAAATGATTAAACACCTGCCATAGATCAGGCTATAATAATTATTGGATTACAAGGAAGCACAAAATATAGTGCTTACTCCCAAAGAGTTTATAATTTAGGGACACAGACATACAAATCACATAGCATTTCATGGTTCACAAACTGCATTCTCATACAGGATCTCTTATTATTGTCATAATAGTCTTGTGAGCGAGGAAGGGCAGATATTAACTCTTATGATTCTGATGAAAAGGCTGAGACCCACAGATGGTAAGTGCCTTGGCCAAGGCCTTACTTGAGTTCTACACTCACTTTTACCCCTCTGCCTTGAACTGAATTAGACACTGCCTCATTCTATAATGCTAGAACTCAAGTAAGGCAGTGTTTAATTCAGTTTGATGCAGAAGAGTAAAGGATAAGTTTCAGAAGTAGGTAAATTATAACTTAAATACCAGATTATGTCTTCAGGCTTACAAGTTAACATCAATTCAGCCTCAAATCTCTTATCTTAGATGCCAAAAAATAGTTTTATGTGAAATAAAAATAAAATCAGTACTAATAATATAATACATTTAATATGAGATTTAAGAATGCTATTTTAATTGCCTTTATAAAAAATGAAAACTAAAGGGTTTATATTTTCTAAGAGCCAATATAAGTATTGATATATGCATTCTTTTAAATAATTTGTATATTTTCCTTCTACACAATAAATGTAAATAGTATTTTTTGAAATAAATAGTAGTGATAGCTAATGACTACTAGTAACGTAGTTAAAAGTTCTATTTCAAGCTCATACATCAACCAAACATGAGGAATAAGGAAAAAAGTGTTAAAATTGCTCAAGTGACTGATAGTAGGCACCTTTTATTGCCTCCAGCTCATATCCTTCTTTGAGAACAGCCCCTCCTCTTCCTTCAGCCATTTTTCTAGCCTGTTCTCTCTATCAGAGCTAATTGGACAGTAGTAGGTAGATTACTGATCCAAGCAAGGCAATCATATTTTCCCTAGAGAACCTGAACTGCAGGACACAGAAACTGAGGAGCACAGTTGAGAGGCACAGTTGTGTAAATGGAAGGGCTAAAGGAAAGTCCATATACTTCCTTTGCTAAACATCCAGGAACTGCCTTAACCTTCCATTCCTGAAGCTTGTGTGTTTCATTTATGTACCTCAGTGTCCTTTCAAAATATTTCTTTAAAAAACAAAAACCAACCTACATGTAAAATAGATAAAACTTCATACATATATAAAATCCTCATATTTCATTTTTAGCAAGATTAGGTAGAAATGAATTATGTCCCTTTCAAAATTTATTTATTTATAAGGGAACGGGGAGGGGAAGAGAACTCTCTAATCTTAGAGAGTTGAAGCAATTGATCAGAAACAAATAATAGAATAGATATAATGGATGGGATCTTGGAGTTCAAAAGAGCCAAATTTCTAAATTCATTAGATTCTTACTATGACAGTCTGACAATCTGGAAAATCATATCATTAAAGAAACTTTTCTTTGATATATAGGAACATCCTTCACCAATATCAACCTCAATTAACAATGGGTACATGACCCAGTAGTGCCATGTTTGACTTTTGTATTAGGTTACAAGTTTCAGGACATGCTAACGAAATGCTGTCCCAAGGCAATCATTGCTGTTCAACCAAGAAGTTCAATCTAGATACTGAGAGAATAGTTCTACCCTCTAAAGTTGCTTTTCTGAAGCCTTTTATGAGCCACTTTTGACAGAGTTTGCTTGTGTTAAAGAGTCATAACAGGATAAGGCAAAGGTGGTAACTTTCTGAAAGACAACTCTACTAAAATTATTTTATAGCATTGTTCTGATTAAGATAACCATGTTTTATTTAATTAGTGACCTGTCAGCTTTTTTTTTCAGCATGTATTAAGCAACATAGAGACCTCTCCAATATTAATTTCTGTTTTGTTGATTTTAAGAATTATGTTTGATTTTAAAATGTTAGGTAAATTTTACTGTGTATATTTGAGGTTTACAACATGGTTTTATAGGAGACATGTAGATAGTAAAACAGATAGTAAAATATGAAGCACATTAATGTACCTATCACCTCATACAGTTTTATACTTTTTTGTGACAAGAGTTGCAAATTGTATTAGGAATTTTTGTTAAATAAGTATATTTTAGCTTTTCAATTTTTAAACACTATTTTTCATAAGATACTAATATTTTAAGGTTTATGTATTTGAGGAATGAAATTACTGATTTTTTTTTCTGTTTGGCTAACATCAATGATAGCTTTCAACTCATCTGTCTATGAAGTCTTACTCAGAGTAGACTGACCCCACTGTTGGTTGGTTAGTGCTAATGGTAGATTTACAATTGATAACATCTCTTTCTGAAAACAACTAGTTGAGACAAAGGTCAAACAAAGTTCTAATATTTGGGGCATTTCACTGCTCAATTTAAAAAGTCAAGAAACCAAAAAGATCAGTTAATAAAACATCCCACATGCTGAATAACTAAAGTATTAGAATAGCAATAGTGAAAATTTTAAATCTCCTTATAAACCACTAGTCCATAAAACTTAATATCAACCATAAAACTAATTTACCATAATTTGAAATTACTTTATCCTGAGATAAAATGGTAATGGAGAACTCTCATTTATTGAAAAATAGATTAAAATGTTTCAATATCTTCACTTCTTACAAAAGTGTGTGCAAATAAAAGAAAAAAATTCTCTTCTGCAAAATACCTTCCTTAAAATTGAACTTCATTCAAGGTACGCTCTTGTTATCCCATAGGTAACTGGTTTGCATGTAAATAATGTGCAAATGAAAGTAGGAGATTCTGCAATTAATATGATAATTTATAGTTTGGAGTGTTAGGCTCAGTATGAAAATTAAAATTATTTTAAAGAAAATTATTTTATATCTTATCTTTTTAGTCATCAAATCAACAGTCTTATAAATTATAACAGTATAAACATTCTATTTCATCATTTTTACTCCCGAGTGTTTTTCTTTATGTCTAAAAATAAAGTTATTTTGTATTCATAGCTCATAAATAATTTTCACACAATATACATTGTCATTTCTTCTGCTTTAGCATAAATAACAGCTAAAGCACTTGCTGGGCGAGGTAACTATTTTCTAGGCGAAAGAAAGTCCAAATTCAATCTATGGTTGAATTTAAATTAATCGTTAATCTGTGAGAAGGAACTGAATAGATATTACTCATACTGGGACTATTTATCTATATATGAGGCTTTTTTCATTAGAGGTAAGGCAGTGGTGAAATGTCATCAGTGCAGTGGCAAGATTACTTAAGAGATATCCACAGTCTGCTCTGTCAGGGGAAAAATGATTTGGGAAGCTTAAAAACATAAATAGACAACCCCATATTAATTATTAATTAATTATTTTCTTTACACACTGTCTGGCATACAGTAGCTAATCATTGAATATCACTTGTACTAAGCACTGCTAAAAACTATGACACCAATAAAGACAAATAAGCCAAGTTTCTACCCACCAGGAACCTATGATCTAAAGGGGGAAGCAACTACTTGAATAAATAAACCTACCAAAGACAGAGTTGAATAAAAATAAAATATAAGACATATATCTTATGAAGAAAGGTATAAAGTACATAACTCTAAAGCCAGAAGTTTCTTAGAAGAGGTGGACATTTTTTAGCAGGGATATGACTTGGCTTTAACAGAGATTCCAGGAAGAAAGAATATTCCAGGAAAAGGAAGCATTTTGACCAAAACTGTAGAGAAGGCAGACATTATATTTGGGAAATATCTGGCTACAGCATGAGAAACGGAGAGACCCAGGGACAAGTACAGAGTAAGATAAAGACATTCCAGATCCCTTGACCACATCCTTCTCTCCAGCTCATCATGCCAGTTTCTACGGTTTCACTTCCTTCCATGCCAGCCCAGACATCATGATAGCACTTCAATTTCTGCCTTCAAAGAACCTCATACCCAGTCTATTCCATCTGCCCTTCAAAGCTCTGATTTTAGTCCACCTAGATGTCCACTCTTTTTATACCTGGGAAGGCAAAACTCAGTCCCCGAGCAGATCTATGCCCCTGTCTAGGTACTTAACATTTCTTGGCACCCCTTTCGGGATCCTTTATGGAACTTACCTAGAATGTTTTTTTCATGCAAGTTAGCCACTGGTTGTGCAATCCAGGTGTCCTTCAGCAAATGCCTGGTTCTGTGTGTCCCTGCAGGTGTCTTTGCTGCACACTCAGCTTCCTTCTTCCCTCCTTCTTCTTGCACAGCACCCATCACCATATTCTACCTATTGGATTATAGGCTGTGTCACTGGATTGTATGTTCTTCAAGGATTAGAACTTATGTCTAATAAATTATGTCTCTCATTCATTTATATGCCTACCATAATTCATGATACATTCTTCTAGGTACTTAGTATATATTTTCTGATTTAATAAGTAAATGAATGAATAATAGTACAATATATTAGGACAGAATGAGATGAAGGGGGTTGAGATTTCAAGTTGAAAAGTTTGTATTTCTCAGCAATGGCAAGTGATTTTAAAAGCTCAACACACTGATGGCTCTCACACCTGCAATCCCAGCACTTTATAAGACTGACGTCAGGGAGATCCCTTAGGGCCAGGAGTTCAAGACCAGCCTAGGCAACATAGCAAGACTCTGTCTCTACAAAATAATAAATGAAATTAGCCTCGCATGGTGGCATGCACCTGTGGTCTTAGCTACTCTGGAGACTGAGATGGGAAGATCTCTTGAGCCCAGGAGGTTGAGGCTGCAGTGAGCTATAATCACACCACCACACACCAGCCTGGGCAATAAAGTAACCCTCTATCTCAAAAAAAAAAAAGGAAAAGAAAAGAAAAAAAGAAAGAAAGAAACTCAACATAATCAGATATGTGTTTTACACTAACTCTGGCAGTGCATCTCTGGCAACGTCTGATGTGGAAGACAAACTGCAGAAGAGAGAAACATGTGGCAAGTAAATCAGTTAGTAGGCCATTACAAGTTTCCAAGTGAGGATGATAAGAGAACAACAGAAGGAAACACCAAAGATGGTCATTTGAGTGGGAAAATGATAAATTCAGTTTAAATATAAAGTATAAAAGTCTTAACTGTCTGTTGGGAATATGGGTCTGGATATGAAAAGATATTTTAAAATCACAGAATTTTTAGAATTAGAAATCAGCTACTACTCTTCCCCTACCTTTATTTTAGCTTTTGAAACTGATGTGAAGGACAGATAATTCAACCCAATACAATTGGCTCCAACTTCAGCGTTACATGTTTAGAGGATGAGAGTTAATATTACAGAAAGATAACATTTTCTGGGGAGAGGCTATACAATGAAAGTTTAAGAAGCACCAGAACCTGGGATTTGCAAAACTGTCTCTCTACAAAGCAAGAGCAAGAAGGAGAGCCAGGAAAGGAAAGGAGGAAAATTAAATGGTCTAACTTTTAGAGTCTCTTAATGGCAAAATTCTTGCTTTTTACACAGATCTACATTCATTTCCTCAATTTATTTCAATAATGTTTTTTGTAAGCTACTCAATGTTAGGTACCATACTAGGTGCAGAGGCCACAAAGATCAATGATAGAATTGCAAAGAGGCACACACGTTTGCTATTAGCTAGGAGCCCATATGAACATCTTGCACATATTTATCTATCTAGTTTTCACAACCACTCTTTGAAATTGAAACACAGAGTGGTGAAGTCACTTGCCCAAAATCACTCAGCTAGTTAATGGTAGACAAGGATTCAGATCTAAGCAGTCTGTCTCTAGAATATGCTAATTAATTACTAGCTCCTAATTGCTACACTATGTTGCCTCTGAAGACATAGTTCCTGTCCCAAGAAAACTTGGGACAAAATATCCCAAAATAGGGAAGCACATGTATTAATTTAAATAAAATTAAACCAGTGGGGTAATAAATGCTTGGAGTGCAAATGAAGAATTGTGGCATGAGGGATCAAATACTTTCAATGTTTCTAGTGTTTGTACTGGGTTACTATGATTTTCCTTACAACACTGACATTCTGGTGTAAGTAGTCAAGGAATTCACTGAGGTTTCTTTGAATCTACACCTCCCAATGACTTTCTATGATAGTCAATCATGGCACCAAAAGTCATTTCATAGTCAGTGAATAGTCAGTGTGAAGCTGATCCAGAGCCCAAGATGTATGCCTGTAAAAGCAAGGAGAAAAATACCTAAGAGTCAGACAGAACTGACACTAGAATAAAGAAAGACAAAGAAAAAGAGAGTGCCAAAAACAAAAATTACATTTCCCTAGTTTTTCATCTGGCAACATTTAGCACGTCATACAGTTAGTTGCTCGCTTTGCAGTCTTTACAAAAGAGCAGCATTGGGTATTTGAGCACTTCGTTATATATTGGCTACACTTTCCTGTCATGTTGCCTTTATTCTAGAAGGGAGTAAGAGAGGAGTAGGAATTCTCCATAAGAGATCTGACCAAATAATAGTCGATTCAATGGGTTTTCCCCTTTGGGTTTGCAAGTAAGGGTTTGCAGGGCCTTCATGTTATTTTACCCTCTCTTCTCCATTCACCCTGACTAAAAAACATGTCCTTGTATTAAACTCTGAGAGAAAGAAATCAAACATGATTTAATGCTCTATGTTTGACAACAATATTCAATGAAGTAATTTGTATGATTTACAGAGATATAATTTCCTCTGAAAGAAATTACACATGCTTAAAAATAATTTTATGATATAGCATAGTTGTTTAAAATCTGGCACAGATACATGCTTAAACAAATTATCTTTGCTTTCAGAAAGGAACAGAATAGTTTAAAGATCATAAATATTAAAAGAACAAAATGTTTTTTTTTAAATCAGGGGCAAATTTACTTAGGCCTGAGTACAAATAGAGACCATCCACATTTTCAGGAAGACTACAAAAATCAATCTATTGATTGTAGATTTAAATACTTGAAATAAAGACTATACATATAATATATTTCAATCCAGTTATAACGTTACAAATTCAATATACATTCATAATGTTTAAATTATATATACAAATATTTTGGATAAGAATCAGGTTATTTCCAATTATTTATCTCTCAAATGTCTAGAATTCTAAGTAGCAACCCTGGTACAGGCATCATTGCAAATAGTATGTATCATGAATATGTACACTCTACAATTCTTGCCATTTTTATTTGCATTCATTTTGTACTAATTAAAAAATACATTAGAAATGTCTTTCTCATTCTTTATACTCAAAGTACTTAAACAGTAAAATTAATCATCACTTGAATTTCATATATTATTTTTCAGAACTGAACATTTTAAAACCACAAGCAAATTACAATATAAGAAAAATTACACTAAATTTTCAATTAAAGTTTGAAAGAATTTTTCAGTAGGAGCAAACAAATATAAGGGAAAATAATGGCTCTAAAAAACAGAACTTGAAAATGTCTACTAGTACTATGTCTTGTTCAGAACTAGGCACTCCAGGAGCCAAAATCTCAAATGCCTATGGGTTCTAGGCAGACAGTAAAAAGGCAGAGGGGTGAATCCATGTGAAGACTATGGGAGCTCAGAGAAAACAAGCTTTGACTAAAAGGGGCAGTTTCTACCAACTCAACACATAGTAAAGCTGACTCAACGTTGCTGGGTCATCTTTAAGAAAAGAGGAAAACAGAATAGTTTATGAAATGTTGACAATCAATTTTTTTAACTGAATAATGTTCAGGACAAATCTTTCACTCCAAAGTTTCTCTGATCATGGAATGTAATCCTTAAACAACAAATGTTACCTTCCACAAATCACTGTATGATTTTAAGTGAATGTGATTCCACATCAATCTAAAATATTGTGTGCTACAAAAAATTAAAATCAATTCCAAGATTTATCACAAAATGAAAAAAAACCTAAGTGTCCCTCTTTATATTTGGCAGCTCAAAAGATTTTTGTAGATTCAAAGAGAGAATGAGAATTCAAGGCTTGCCATAGATGTCTAATGCTCTGTGTCTATACAGCTATATGTTTTTTAAAAACCTTAATTGTTTTAGAAAGTATTTAAATGTAGTAAATGTTAATAGCCCCACTTACAGTGGTGAAATGAAGCTACAGATCTTCTCCAAAAGAAGCGGTAAAGAGGAAAACAGAAAAACCACTCATTTCACTTTCATATTATTCTGTATACTAAATAAAAACCACAGAGCAAAACATTTGTAAATGACTTACAGAAAATGGCACAGTGTGTGCATCAACTTGTATGCCAATCTAATGAACTTTACCAATCATTTCACACACCACCAAGGAAAAGGTTGTGCTCTTACATTTTTTTTAAAAAAAGGGCAAGCTATTTTAGCTTTTGTAGTGACCTATAAACAAAAAGGGCATCTATGACACAACAAAAACATTTCCCTCACTACCAGACAAAGCAACCTTCTGCATTTATAATACCTTTCTACTTTGAATACTACATCATTTTAAGAAAACTCTGTATTATTAACATTCCATTATATTGGTCACACGGCAAACCACCCCATTTGGTCTGAGGCAAAAAAAAAGGAGAAAGTTTGAACCTCTAGCACCACAATGGGGTGGGAAATTTGGGAGCACTCCCTCTACTGTCTCCAAGGAAATTCTGCTCCAACACCTCAAACTCCATTCTCTTGAAGGCTGGGAAAAGGTAATCACTAAAAGCGGGAGAGAAAAAAGAAAAAAAACTTCATAATTTTTTAGCATACCCAGAATAGGTTGTCTAGCACTTCTATTTGGCAGCTTTTGTTTTGCTCTTGAAATCTGGAGCCTCAGTAAAAAGCTGAAACAGGAAGAATTATATTTTTACAAACCACTTCATGTTTAAATGCTTATTAAGTCTGGGTGTAGATGCATACAAAGTAAAGAAGTTCCAGTGTGAAACTCTGGGATAAATTCAGTATCTAAGGGTAAAATGACAAGAAAAGCTAGTCAAAGGGGCAGAACAGATTAATCCATGAAAGGCAAAAATGGAGAAAAGTTTAGGAGAAAAGGCATCAAGGGTGTTTAGATTCCACAAAGAAATTAAGATGAAAACCGAGGAGGAGATTTTTTATATGAGATCATTCCTCATAGAAGTAGGAGACCAGGTCATCTTTGAGAGTAGAGGTGGTGGGGTGTGCCCATCTATAGTAGCATTCTGTAGTCTATGCTTTCTGCCCTTAGTTTTCACTGCATTTTTGCTGTTCTCCTTGGCCTAAGGTAATATTCATTCAATTCACCTTAGGAAGTTATCAATTCTTCACCCCAACACCTGTTAGTACTTCTACACCTATAGTTACAGACAGATCCCAGCAAACTTCAGGGAAGGTGTGACCCAGGAGATCACATATATTTCCCCAAAATTGCAAGATTTTGCTAATATATTTTTGCAGAAACCAGAGGAATATATTTGAAAATGAATTCTAAATGTCTTAGACCAAGGAGAATAGAAGATAATATTAGATTAAGTTTGAGTTTGTTAAACATTCAGATATGTACTGACCATATAACCCAGCAATTCTATTCTAGTATTTGGTCCAGAGAAATGAAAACATATGTCCATGAAAACTGAAAATGAATGTTCACGGCAGCATTATTCAGAATATACAAAAGCTGGGAAAAACCCAAATGTCTATCAACTAGTGAATGGATATACAAGCTGTGGTATATCCGTGCAATGGAACACTACTCAATAATAAAAAGGAATGAACTATTGAAAAAGACAACATTATGCTAAGTAAAAGAAACCTTTTACTTAGCAAATAATAATAATCATACTATATGATTTCATTTAAATGAAATTCTAGAACAGGCAAAACTAACCTATCATGATGAAAGTTAGATCAGTAGTTGCCTGGAGGTAGGGAGTTAGGGAGATTAACCATAAGTGAACACAAGAAAAATTATTGTATAAATTTCAAAAGTCCTTGATCCATATACTTAAAGTGTATGGATTGTACTGTTTTTAAATTGTAATTTAATATGTTGATTTTTAACGGATTACATTGAATTTATTGATATGAGTACACTTTCTGGAAATTCTGAACTTCATTTTTTAGTTCAAGCAGCTGAGAAGTGGCTATAATCATTTTTTTGGTTAGTTAACTAAAAATTTATCATGACCTGTGGTTAATTAAGTCAAGAAGCTAGAACTCTCTAGCATCATTGGAAGAATCCAAAAACTTAAGAAATGGATTTATCACATTCAGACTACATATCCATCCCCGTTCCTTAAACCTTAGAAGGCTTTCCTTCACTGTGATGTCAAGAAATACATCAGAAAAGTGAGCAGCAGCATCCTTAAAAAGTTCTATGGTGGAGGTTGCCCTCCGCAGGCTGGGGATGATAGTGGGAGACATCACTGTTGAGACTGGCTCCTGACAAAAGCTGTGATGATGAGACCCCAGGGTGAAAGGGCTACTTAGCAGCACTGACCCACCAGAGAAAAAGTGAGTAAAATCACTACAATGAACAGCAGGAAAAAGTAGTAATTAGAGTGACCTAGTCTGCAAAGATCTTTGCTATGGCTAACTGGCCATGATGTCCTTAGAAATAAAAGAGGTTCCCTGCTAAAATATTATTTATATAATATTTCAGTGTACATAACACAAAATAGCTTAAGAATGGATGGGTAGAAAGCTAAATAAAGCTGAGAAAACTGACTTATCCAGTTCTCAGACCTAAGCCAGATCCAGAGTTCCTTGGCCAAAGAGAAGACATGGTCCTCTTGAGAATGGACCTTGCAACATAGTCAAAAAAAATGTGCTGAATTTTTTTCAAACCTTCTTCCAAAAGAAGTGTGCACTAGGGGATAAGTAATACTCAGACCTTTCAAAGTTGATTGATTCTAATTCCCAAAGACCCAATGTAATAATCTGACTTCACTTGTTAATGTTTGCTGACAGCTCTTAAGCCTCATCTCTCTATTTTCCTCTTCTTCCTTGCATCTATGCAAACTGATACAAGGCGTTCATTCCCTTCTTTGGTACCAGCAGAAAGTTCAAACTACAAACAGGAGCCCTCACTCTGACCCCACCCTCTGACCACCACAAAAACTCCAAGCTAGTGCAGCCATTATGGAAAAGAGTATGGAGGTTCCTCAAAAAAATAAAAATAGAACTACCCTATGATTCAGCAATCCCACTGCTAGGAATATAGCTGTAGGAAATGAAATTAGTATGTTGAAGATAGATCTGCACTCCCATGTTCATAGCAGCAATATTAATAATAGCCAAGATATGGAAGCAATCTAAGTGTCCATAAAGAGAATGGGTAAAGAAAATGTGAGATATATCAGCCATTGTGGAAGACAGTGTGGCGACTCCTCAAGGATCTAGATCTAAAAATACCATTTGACCCAGCAATCCCATTACTGGGTATATACCCAAAGGATTATAAATCATGCTACTCTAAAGACACATGCACACGTATGTTTATTGCGGCACTATTCACAATAGCAAAGATTTGGAACCAACCCAAATGTCCATCAATCAACCAACCCAAATGTCCATGTCCTCTGCAGGGACATGGATGAAGCTGGAAACCATCATTCTAAGCAAACTATCACAAGGACATAAAACCAAACACCGCATGTTCTCACTCGTAGGTGGGAGGTGAATAATGAGAACACATGGACACAGGGCAGGAACATCACACACCAGGGCCTGTCGGGGGGTGGGGGGCTGGGGGAGGGATAGCATTAGGAGAAATACCTAATGTAAATGATGAGTTGATGGGTGCGGCAAACCAACATGGTACATATATACCTATATAACAAACCTGCAAGTTGTGCACATGTACCCTAGAACTTAAAGCATAATAAAAAAAATAAATTAAAACAAAAAAAGAAATGTGAAATATATATATATATCACACACAATGGAATACTATTCAGCTTTAATAAGGAAATTCTGCCATTTGTGATAACATGGAGGACATTATGCTAAGTGAAATAAGCCAAGTACAGAAAGAAAAATACTACACAATCTCACTTACATGTGGAACCGAAAACTGTTTAACTCACAGAAGCAGAGAGTAGAATGGCAGTTGCCAGGGGCTGCTGGTGTTGGGGGATAGGGAGATGTTGGTCAAAAGATGTAAATTTCAGTTAGATAGGAGGAACAAGTTCAAGAGATCCATTGTACAACATGGTGGCTATAGTTAATAAAGATATGTTATATACTAGAAAATTGCTAAGAGAGTAGATTTTAAGTTTTCTCCCCACAAATAAATGCTAACTGTGTAGGGGGAGGGAGCCAGTCTCTTTTTCTTGTTCTCTCAAGCCATTTTCAGCCCAGGTTGGGAGGGCTACATTGTTTTCCCCAGAAAGCTTCATTATGTGAGTAATAAACCTTTCCACACCCTCTTGATGTGTGTGTGGTGCCATCAGTCTCAATATAAAACAACAAATTTTGAGCGGGAGCTCTATTCTGTTTCTGAGGGATAACCTGAAACACCCCAAATGCCATTGTATTCACTAACGCAGGAACTTATGATAACTGTAATAGATGGAGCTTTGCTTATATGTCTCCTCAGATAGATTCATTAGTTATTTCCTCAGTTTCTGGATATATAATTGAAATAAATATGCTCATCAATGGGCTTAAATCACTACATTCACAGGTACTAGAATGAGATATGGTATGGTAGAAAGAGCCTAGTGGAAGCTCCTGGAACATCCTCTCCCCATTTGGGTAGAAAACCAAACACAATGCTCTATCTCCAAGGAAGCTAAACACATGAATGCCACAACCAAAGCCTTGAAAATGCAATTTAGTGGGTTTTACTACATCCTCATTTAACTTACCTATTTGGCCTATGCAGATGGTAGATGACCTTGGAGAGTAAAACTTAACCAGGTAATGACTACTATTGCTGCTGTTTCTCCTCCTGGAGTATCTTATTGGAGCAAACCAAGGCAACACCTGGCACCTTATACAGAGCTATTGATTGGACGAATGCTTTTTTCTCTATACTAATTTGAAAGCATAATTAGACAGAGTTCATTCTCACCCAGAATTGACAAAACTACACCTGCACTGTCACCTCAGTGAGTTATGTCAACTCTTCTGCTCTCTAACCCAATTTAGTCTGCAGAGATCATAATCATCTTGGCATCCCACAGAATATCTGGTCTATTTCATTGATGACATCATGCTGGTTGAACCAGACAAACAAAAAGTGACTCGTATTGTTGTAAGACACGTGACTGCCATAAGATAGCAAAGAAACCCATGAAAATTCAATCTTGTTACTATGAAGTTTCTGAGGGCCCAGTGGTCTAGGGCATGTGCGAAAAATATTTCAAAAGTAACAGACCAATTGTTGCACCTTGCACTAATTGTTGCTACAAAAGAGTCATTGGGATCTAAAGTTTTCATTTGATTTTAGAAATAACACATAATATATTGGAATGTGCTACTCCAATCCATATATTAAGTAACACATAAGATGGCTCTATTTCAGTGGGGCTTAGGGAAAAGGAAGGCTCTGCAGTAGGGCTGGGCTGCCTCTGTAAGCTGCTCTGCCACTTGGGCCATAAGAACCCACAGATTTAATGGTACTTGTGGTAAATAAAGATGCTGTATAGAGATTCTGGCAAGCTTGAACAAAAGAATTGTAGTACAGACACTGAGATATTTAGAGCAAAGACATGTCTTCTTCTATTCATGATTCCTTCTCTTTTGAGATAGACTGCATAACTGTTATCCAGAAATGGAAAATGTGACCATTAGGAATCTGTAGCTCCCCTTTTTGAAGAGAAGATAAAGGAGTCTTGCCCTCTCTTACTCTACTCTAAGATACTTTGGGTATGACATTGCAATCAACATTCCCAGACTCCTTTGCCAGCAGACTTCCCATTAAGTTATCTCAATAGAGGATATAGAAGGAAATTGTTAGTCAGAAATTCATACATTTACATGATCTCATCCGGAATAGAAAAGTATTTTTTAATACACCTTTAATTCGAAGTGTGGGTTCACAAACTTTATTCTTGTCATTGGCCCCAAGAATATACACTGGAAGACAATTTATAATATTTTACAGTGAGAAGATATTGAATCAAAATTAAACTGAAAATTAAATATGTCAAATCTAGATATATTGTGCTGTCATACTGAGCATGCATGTGCTCAAGAAATAACCAGTATTGTTGGATCTGCATACTTTAAATGTAAATATTATTTGTCTTCCCAATATAAAACTTCAAAAATTTTGTAATATTAATAATTCAGTTCAGCCCACTTTCCATTGAGGAGCTACTACCTCCCATAGACTACTAAAATATGAGCCAGGAAGACACACAGGAACACATACAAAGGCTGGGTGCAGTGGCTCACACCTATAATCTCAATGCTTTAGGAGGCTGAGGCAGGAGGATCACTTGAGCCCAGGAGTTTAAGTCTGCATTGAGCTATGATCATACCACTGCACACCAGCCAGAGCAACACAGCAACATGCTGTTTCTAAAAATGAAATAAAATTAAATTAAAATTTAAAAAGAAACATATATACCTCGTGTTTCATAACCAAATTTAAAAATATATTCTTGCGCTTTTAAGTCACCCGAGGTACTAATGTTTCTGTGAGCGTCAAAATTAGCAAATCACTGCAGTATTCCTCAGGAGACTGATTACATATCCTCATATGATTTATCACCCCAGCATGAAGGGCGTTTGGGGAATCTTCAGTGAAGTCTTGTAGGATCTTTGTCCTGGGGCTTGAATGAAGTTTGGTGTTTGCCTTGTAGCATGCAGGTGTCTGTACATCTTACTCAATTTGGTCCCAAGTGCACTCTTGTGAGAAACAAAGGTTAGGAAAAGATACGATAAACAGTGAGAAAGCCAAGGAAGTTAATTATGCCAGGTGAAAGGCCACAGAATTCTCTTTTAGCACCTGCAAAAGTATGCCAATATTTATACAACGATCTCCTGGGATTTGTGGGAGATGTCAATTTTTAAGACACTCTACCTTTCCTTTTTTTCTTTTTACTTTCAGCCATCTGTGAGTAATATGTGCAGAGAAAGGATGATCTGACAAAGTATGAAACACAACAAGCTGTAAGACTTTGAGCCTTGTATAACAAAATATGAAAACAAAGATCAAAGCCACAAGGCATACTGGGTGATTGTTTGGTTTTTTAAAAGAACAGCCCAAAGCAAGGAAAAAAATTTCCCAACTTCTAAACAACCAGAGTATCAGCAAAACATAAACAAGAGCATGTTTATCTTATACCTACCACTGAATCTCCTTGAGTCCCTTTCCTGTTTAAGCCGTTAGCCAGCTGGACACAAAGTCAGCAGAGCAGCCTGCTTTAATTTACTCAGAATGAGAGATTATTCTGAGGTTCCAGTGTTACTCTTTATGAAGTCAAATCCAAGAAAATTAACTCACATGTATAAATGTGTAAATCTATAAAAACTAGATATACAATGATGAAAATGAATTCCATAAAACGTACACAAAAAATTCTGAGCAATTTAGATCCTAATGCTGATAAAAGACTTTCAGTCTTTGAAGAAAGAAATTTCATTCTTTGTAAAGACACTTTTATAACGTTGCTGGGCTTTTTCTTCTATAAGTTAAATGTGCACCAGAGGTGACATACATAACTTTTTCTGAGGAGGAAAGTAGTATCTTCACTTAGCCAGACATGAAAATGTCTCATTTTCCAGTTTTTCTATATTATGCTCTAATGATAAGGTAATATTTTTAAACTATATTGTTAGATAAAATTTATAAATCTAGCTCAATAAAACATCTTTTTCATCAGTTCTGTAATAGAGGGTTTTATATGTTATCCAGAGAAATAAGCCCAAAGTGAGTAATAGAGTGTCTTTATCACATTAACCATAATGCTCAAAACAGTTTCATATTGATTAATTCAAAGAAAACTGAAATAGAAAACATCCAGTATGTGACTTAAAGACAGAAATGTCAACCAAATTTAATATATTGTTTTTAAACTCTATAATTGTTTTTTGTTGCTGGCCATGAACAAAAGATACTTTTGAAGCTCAATTTCATCTTTAACTCCAAGTGTACTTTAAGAAATATCTTTCAGTTTCTCTTCCTTTCCATCTCAACTCCTATCTCACCTAGGTTTACACATCATCACACAAATCTGTTTATTTCACTAGGTCTGTTCCTAATATTTGTGGGATCTGAACTAAGAGTACAAAGAAATCCATTTACCATTTGTCTAAATATTTAAATGTAATTAAATCAAGCTGACAAACTACTAAATAAAATATATGCTGTCTTTCTAATTTGAAATAGATGATTCATAATAATCAGACAGGCCAAGTTTGAATTTAGAGTTTTTGGATTTCTTAAAGTTCTGTAGATACTACAGGAACTAGAGGAACTTGATACTACAGGAAGAGCTTGTTCCTAACCTTCATCCTATGGCCTACCCTCTTTCTCCTCCCAACATCAACTCCAACATACACCAAAGTGTCCTGCATGGGCGCTTCAGCCTGCATGTCCAAGTTCAGCCCTTTAATTCCTACAGCAGATGGCTATCCATTGGCTCCTCTTAGGGCACAGGTATGTGTAACAGGCTAACATGGTCCACCCTTGGGAGGAAAGATCTTAGATAAAGGCCTATACAGACCCTGAAAATGTGCTTGGAGTCATCTCAGCAGAGAATTATGGGGTCCTAAATACACAAGGGCCAGAGTGTAGGCCCTAGATGGACACAACCTCTTGCCCCTTGGAGGACACACAGCTGGAGGACAACCCAAAGGCAGCCCTCATAAGCACAGGTCCCAGGACAGGGGCCTTCTTTATTCCAATCCATTGTTGATATTGAATTTTCCTGCCTGCTCTACCACCTTAAATTCACTCCACATGTAAATGTTATGTCCAAAATTACATTCATTATCAGTTTGTAATCACATATTCACTTTCTCCTGAATTTCCTAACATGGTAATAAAAGCATTACAAGTCAAATATTTGTTTAACCTAGAAATGCTAGGGTCTTAGAACTTTAGAGTCCTAGACTCTTCCCCCACTATTTGTCTCCAATCTTCTCAATTTTTTAGCTGAAGCATCAGTAAACTCTTTTCCATTCAAATTGCCATTATACTAGCTAAAGCTTTCATTATGTTTCTAGACTATAGCAATAGACTTTTAAATGGTTTTCTGGCACATGTCATGTCCTAGCTAAATTCATTCCCTGCTCTTTTAAAAGGACATTTGTAATCAAGTCACTATTATCTTTAAAAAGCTTTCATGCCTGCCCACTGCCAAAGAATGAAACTAGCATGAGTTCAGCATAGACAGCCTTTTTCAATGTGGCCCCAGCCAATGAGCAGCCATTTCTCCCTGAAACCATCCTGCCTTTTTCTTTGGCCACACTAGGCTACTCATCATTCTCAGAATATTTTATGCCTTTTCACTTCCTATTCTTTGCTCATGCAATTTCAACTGAATTGAATACCTTTTTCCACTTCTGATGCATGTGAACTCTTTCTCATCCTCCAAAGCCAGCTCAAATATCCCCACCTCCCAACAGGCTGATTTGAGCCCTAGACAAACTTAATAATTAATTCTTCCCTCATCTGTGTCCTGATTGAATTTTATGCCTGACTTTCTTACAGCATGTATAAAAGCTATTATCCCTAACTTTCTTACAGCATGTATCAATAACATAATTCATATTAATCTTAGCTGAATGACAGAAGTGACTGTTGAATTTATATTAACTTTCTCTTAGTTTGGAATTCCCCAGAAGCACACCCAGAGGCAAGGATTTGTGTGCAAATAATTCATTTAAGAAGTGCAGGAATCACTGCTATACAGCAGGGAAGTGAGACAAGGAAAGGAAGCCAGCCAGTAAGGTTTACATCATCAAGCCAAATAATACTGAGAACAACTAGAGCTTAGGACACACACCCTCCCAAAGGACAAGGTGGCTGAGGTATGCTAACTCCATCATCAATGGCCAAAGGCTGCTCCCAGAGGGTATTCAATCCCCTGTACTTCTCCCTAGCTTTAGAGTGGCCTTCCCCTTTTAAAGAAAAACTCTTAAGCACAGAAATGCAAATAGTTGAAAGTTACGGGGAGCACTGTATTGAGGCCCTTATCGGGTGCTCAGAAGCCCAAATCTAGAATCCTATTGTTTCTATGGCATGGTAAGCAAAAAGCAGGGACCAACAATTTATGGTTCCTCCATTAACTACCAATTTGTTCCTTAATCTCTAGCTGCATTAACTCTGATGAAAGAGCAAGGATTCATCAACCACTGTGAAAGTTCCACTTTATTTAATCCTCATAGCACTTAGAAGTAGCTATTATTACCATCATTTTATGGAAGAAAGTGATGTTCAGAGAATTTAATTCATAGAATTTAAGTCAAAGAATTTAGACCATAGGGTTAAGAAGACTTAAGAAAAGCATTTGAACCCAAGTACTCTAAAAACATTCAAATGCTTAATAAAAATCTGGCTATTTAATTTTAGAGTCAAAATGTTAATTAAACTGGACATGTTTTGTCATTTCTGTGCCTAATTTTTTAAAAACTTCATATTTAATCCATATTTTTTAAATCTTTAGTTACTTGAAATTATAAGCTATAATAAGAATTTGTAACAAAAATGCTTTGCTTATTGTTTTAAAAAATCAAAGATTAAAAAATCATAGTGCCAAACTAGTAGGGAAATACACTAAATTTTATTATAAAATACTAGAAACATGTTATAAATGCGTAATATATATTAAGATTAGAAATATTAATGGATCTTTAACTCTAAAAGTAGTACCTCAATTTGTGCTTAATGTTGTGAAAGAAAACATTAAACATAAATAGCTATTAATATATGTGGAGTCTATTTGTGAAAACTGTTCAAAAATTTGAAATAGATTGTTTTTTACTTGTCATAAAAATCCTAGTCACTATATATTTAAGTGATATTTTGTATTTCTCCAAATTTTATAATTTGCTTTCAACCTTTTTGGAAGCATGTGTAGTATGAAACATTAAAACAAGGATTTTAAGATCTACAATACAAGAACAGCTAGTACCCCCATATCATACCCTCATAAGTAATCACTGGGCCAGCCGAGCTGTTCAATCTCCCAAAATACGGAATAAATTCTTCAAAGTATTTGGATATGATTTGTCCCAACAAACAAATTGTTCTATACATATTATCAAGACCCTAATATGTGTTAAGTGGGAAATCATCCAATGATATAAAAAAAATTAACTATTTTGCTAAAAAGCACAGTAGAAAATAGTGTTGATTCCATTTTGATTTAAAATAATGTACAGAAGTGAATATTTTGGTTACTGATGATTCCTGTGCAAAAGGTTAACTTAAATAAGTCTTTTTCAGCCTGACCAACATGGTGAAACCCCGGCTCTACTAAAAATACAAAAAAATTAGCCGGGCGTGGTGGCGGGCACCTGTAATCCCAGCTATTCTGGAGGCTGAGGCAGGAGAATCACTTGAACCCAGGAGGCAGAGGTTGCAGTGAGCCGAGATGGTGCCACTACACTGCAGCCTGGGCAACAGAGTGAGACTCTGTCTCAAAAACAAAACAACAACAAAAAAAAGTTTTTTTAATTTTTTAAAGAAAAGATGTAATCAGCAATTCTCTTAGTTCAATATTTACTCATAAGGGTGTGTGTGTGTGTGTGTGTGTGTGTGTGTGTGTGTGTATAAAATTCATATTGAGTCATTCTTTCCTCAACAAATTTAATAAAAAATCTTAGTTTTTTTTTCCCCTCTTAAAAAAAAAGAAACAAACCAAACCAAACCTGACCTGCTGACCAAGGAGAGATCACCGACACAGAATATTAAAGCAAAAGTTCTAGGTGTTTAGAAATACCTAGAAAAGGTCAGTTTGTGTTATCTTTCAATAAAAGAAAAAACATAATTATTTATGATGTATTCCAAGCATGGGATTTATCAATCAGAGTTCTGACATGTTTAATAATTTATCTTGATAAGAATAAGAAGAAAGAGAGAGAGAGAAACAAGGAAGGAAGGAAGGGAGGAAGACAGGGAGGGAGGGAGGGAAGGAGGGAGGGATGAAGGAGGAGGGAAGGAGAGAGGAAGGAAAAAAAGAGTTAATGATAAATGTGTCACTAAATTGTATTTTAAAGACATTCCCATTTTTTTACAGCCGTATAAGCTGTGGCACATTCTAAAACATCCATAAAATTCCTTCTATCTCATTTGTATTCTACATTTGTAAATTCTGTCTCAAGTAAAATAAGCAATTCGGTGCAACATTTGCAAACTTTTATAAATACCATTTTAATTACTCTACACTCCTAAAACCTTCTGTTTGGATTCAAGACAGTGATGTCAAACATTTATGAGAGTGTTTATTGCTTTGGAGTGGGATGCGACACTTACATGGCACATCTGTGTATTCTAGAAGACTGCTTTATATAACTCAATCACATACACATAGGATTACAGGTAATTTCACTTTTATATCAGATTAACACAAAATGATTATCAGCTTCAGTGAGTCCATTATTTTACAAAATCTCAGCTTAAATGAAAAATAGTACTTTACAATTCCAAATGACTTCTGAATTCGCTATATTCCCAACTGTGATTACAAATCCAAAAGAAACATTTCACAGTATAATTCAATCTTTTAAGAAGGAGAATTCTTAAAAGGTTATGAATGAACATTAATTGGTTTTAGTCCCAGCTTTGGTTTTTTAATTTATTGTTTATTAATTTATTAACTTGTTCATTTAGTCAATAAATGTTTACTAGGTTTCTTCTATTGGCAGCCTTTAGGCTGAGCACTGATAATACAAGATACAATTGTAAATAGCACCTGTGTTTAAGGAATTGCCAGCTGGTGAATTTATCCTCCTTTCCTTTAAAGGAAGTACCCAATCTAATCTGAAAAGACTTAATGTATGACACAAAGTATTAGAAATAAATCCCCTTTTAACTTTATAGAATGTTGTCATATTAGAAACTAAAACTCGTGCCAATTTATAGAACTTTGACCTTATTCCATTTCAGCCATCCACACCCATATTGTCACAACCCAGAACAGTTCCACCTCTGGAATCATATTTAATTATCTTTTTCTGCCCCAAACATTCCATTATTTCACTACCTAACTTTCATTATAAGTGTCATTCCACATCATTAAAATCGTCCAGTCCCTTAATCTTTTTTGTCACACTATCAATCTGCTTTTTCTCATTTCCTTCACTGAGCAGCCTGTAGTTCATGATCCATCATTTCTCATTGTTAGCTTTCATTCCACCTTAACCCTGAATAAATTCAGAGCTTTGTGCTCCTGTTCCTTTAGCCAGTAGGTCTCCTGGATTCTGCAGGACAAACTACACAACCCTGTTGATTTGTTTCATTACTAAGACAGGGTCTCCAGAGTCATGTGGGTCATCAACCAGGAATAACAAACTTTTAAATGTCCCTGGGTCAGATACCTCTCTCACTTCCCTGAGATTATTTTAGACATTTATGAATGCATCTAATTTCTGTAATGCAAAGTCCTTACCAATTACCACTTTAATCACTTTAAAAAAATACCTGAAGCTGAAGGAACTTAAACCCTAGGAGCCCTTTCTTACTTATCCAAGAGGGTTGCATGCTTTCTGTTTTTCCATGTCTCCCTACTTAATACTATTCTGTAATTATTTTTACTTTTTTCATCTGTCTTGATAATTAGTTACTTAAGACCCAGATCCTATCTTTTTGTGTGTGAAGACACAAAAACTAGCACAGCACTTCACAGATAACAGGCATTTAATTTTAGTTGAGTAAATTTATTTAAAAATATTTACTATAATATTTCTTCTCTTTCATTTCACCCACCTCTATAAAAGATTTTCTTATTGTAATATGAAATACCACCAAAATAGCTTTTTCTTTGTCCTCTTTTAAACAACCCCTTAGAGAATAAAACAGTTTAATTTGTTTTTGATCATAGATTAAAATCTAGCTTTTAGTTTAACTAATTTAATTTTTTTGATATGCCAAATTTCAAAATAATATTTCCAAAAATATTACATTTTAGTAAACAAATTATGAGTATGTAAACACATATATCACATATAAATATAAAAAAGGAAGAATAGTTACTCACCTAATTGGTAATAGTGGTGATTTCTAGGGAGTAGTATTGGAAGAAGTTTATTTCTTACATTACAAATATTTATACTACTTGTATTTTCTACAAGGAACATGAATTACCTTTATTTTAAATCTTGTGAGTACTTCTTATAATTTTTTAAAAGAAATCTTAATAAAAAGCAGAACTTCTATTTGTAAAGAACAAAGGTATTTCAGAGTGGAATTTCACCATAACATTATGAATCTAATGAGATTCTCCTCCTAAATAAGCAAACTTTCTTAAAGAGGGTCCAAGATGAACCTACTATATGTAAAATTCTAAGAAAATGCCATAGGTTTCAAATGTATTTATTAAATTTCTGAAGGAGTTGCTTCTTTTAACCTGCTGCTCACACACACCAACACTCAAACAATAACTTCAAACTAATTTATTATAATTCAGTTTATCTGGAGTCATTTTAAAGTTGTCAGTGAAAGCCTTCTTGAAAGAGTTTTCTTCATAGCAATTTCCAAAGTACTTATTTTTAAAATCCAAACAGTGGTTTAGGATTCCAAATCAGCAACAATATGTGTTTAGACTGAAAAATTAAAATACATTTCAAACCAAATATTTCAAAATCAATTTCTTTCATGTTTACTCATCAATTCTTTGGTTCCGGGCTCTATGTTTTCCCTGAAACAGTTGACAGTTTTGCTTTTGGTATTAAATAACATAGGATTAGTTTGCCTGAGGGACCATCTGTTGTTCTACGCCCTGTCATGACAATTCTGAGGGCTTCAGAACTGCATTCTGTGGTTTCTCATTAAGGGGAGAATAAGAGTACTCTCTATCTTGAACCTAAGCCTCAGAAATGCTGTCCATTACATATGCATCAGAATATATTTGTGACATGTGTCAAGCAAGACAGGAGGTTTTTGTTTCATTTTATGTGAATATTACTTGATGCTCTAGCAGATGGGAAGGTAAGTTTTGTTTGCTTGTTTAAATTTTTTTATTTCATTAGTCTGTACCTTACAATGTGAATGTGTTATTTAACACTTAAACCGTTTTCTCAGTGTATGAATTACTGCTGATATTCCTGATCAAACCATAAGTAAAAACAAAGTATAAGTAAAAATAAAATAAATATGTATTATTTTCTAACAAGTTTAGGCAATCAGTACTCCTGTTCTTTCAAAGTTCAAAGCGAAGATGTCTGTCTTCCACCACAACTTCACAAATCCTTTGAGTCTTAGAAAGCTCAAAATAATATGAATCAAGTACACATACAATGAGGGTGTTATAAATAAGAGTAAACAAATTTGTGTCGATTCAGTAAGGAAAGATTAAGGAAACTTTTCCAACAGTCGTGTGTTTTGTACTAAATTACGCAAGGACTCAGCAGCATGTATTGGCAGAAAGGAATGTGTTAAAAGCTATTCCTGGGTCTACCCTAGAAGTCTTTTGCCTTTAAAAAAAAAAAAATCACATTACATTGACTTAAATACCAGTGCATATTTTGTTTTTATATTTATTATTTATATATGTGATTATTTCATTGTTTCATAATATAAACTAAATAGTACATTTTATTTATCAGACTCTCAGGTATCTATGGTGCATAATGCAAAACTCATGGGCCATGGGCCATGGGGGTGTGAAAAGATAAGAGTTGTCTAAAAGCCTCCCATAGGGTATACCCAAGAGTTAAGGGTTACCCTCAGAAATTAAAAAAAAAAAAGAGACCTAATATGAAATAGATGAACATAGTCATCTCCAGAAGTAGCAACCTTTAAAGATTCCATGTAAACATGTTTACAGATAAGCCCACAATAACCCCAGATTTCCAGTGAAAAGCCCACAGTGTCTCCAGGATTCAGTCATGATAACAAATTTAAATGTGCCTTTCAACTCCAATTTAAGTCAATTGGCAAATTAAAAGGGAGAATTAAGCAGCTAACAATTTTACTATAATATGTCTGAGATAATTATTGTCTTGTTAAAACAGATGAGCTCCAAATCTTGGGTGAGACACAGGCAAAAGGGAAGAGTTGCATGTTCTGTATTTCCAAAAGATATAGACTTTGCTTCCAGCAGAAAAACTGTTCAAATGCCAGATATTTGATATGATGATAAATCACTTCTTCAAGCTTTTCCCTAGACTGAGTGAAATATCTCCCAAAACCACTGCAAACTCTTTGCTCCTATTTCATAGAGCATCCTTCAGGTTAAATTTTGTTTTCCAATTTCCTCCACATCTTGAAGGTGATGCCCTATACATAGGACATAAGGATATCCCTGTAACAGATAAGTTAGCCCTGCCACTTATAAAACCTTTTCTGATAGGTTCAGGTAATATGCATTGAATGATCCAACAATGACCATGGGGAAACAAACTACAGTTTCCTGAACTTAAAATCTTATCTTATGAAAGGTAGCTCTAAAAGCGCCGCCTGCACCCCAGGAGCTGTGTGTACATATCATCTTACAATACCACCATGAAGCCTAAAGCCATCAAGACAGAGGTCAGCTCCAGGGAGCTCAAAGCCTAGAAGAGGGGTTATATGTGTATAATTAACTGTGTTATAAGATAGAACAACTTGACTATCATGATATTCAAGCAACTTGCAAATACTGACAAGAAGGAGGTTACATTTTACTAAAGGAGTAAGAGAAGCTTAATAAAGGAACCAGTTAGTCATCCAAAAAATATTTTTCAAGCACTGTGGCACTGAGCTGGGATTTGAGTTGTGACAGAGTGGATGGAAAGAAAATACCAAGCTAAAATAAAAAGAATGCCATCAGTAAAGTGCTGCAAATACTTAAGTAATTCAGGGATTCTCACTTGACTGATTTTACAATCTATAACAGAGAAGAGTCTATCAAGGTGAGTTGGTTTGAATCCTAGTCCCGACCTGGTTTTCTTAATATACCAACCTAAGGAGTATGGACTTGATTTTATAAGCATGAGGAGAAGGATTACTTTTGCACAGGGGTACTACCTGCTGGGTCTTGTCTGTGCTCCCAGATCACTCTGGCAGTTGGTAATGACAGATTTTGAACGGAAGAGGTGGTGAAGTCAGTGGGGAAGCTATTGTGGTGGTTGAGGTGAGAGTCAGTAAGGACATGGGCAAGCATGTCCTTACTGGTACAAGGGTACCAATAGGAATAAAAAGAAGTCAAGGCATAGGCCATTATTAATTTCTACAGCAACACAATTGTTTTATTGATATGCCTCATTTGAATGTTTACTGTATATTCAAATCTTGATATTAAGTTACAACTTCCAGTTACAATGAACTGGAAGATAAAATCAATCAAAAAAGTAATTTGATAATATATGTTTATGATCCATTTATTGTGAAGCTCAGAAACAAAAGAAAAACCTGCCATTGTGGATACAATTATGTAATAGATCAGTAATCTTACCTGTTTTTAAAACATATAACTTTAATAAAATTGACTTGATTCTCTCTCTTAACTGAGAAAGTTACTGACAATTAAAATACCTAGTCATTCATAATGGAGGAATAGAAATAGCTAAATGTGACTAATATAGAGACAGTGGAAAGGCAAATAAAGCTACTGAGACAGGAAGGAGTAGCAAATGTGAGGGCTCTTACATATGCCGTAGTACAGGATTAGAATCTCATTAAATGAAGAGTTAATAAAGGGCTTTAAATGAGGGGTGATAAAATCTTAGCAGCTCCGCATTGAAAAAAAAAGAAACTTTACACTCCCCAAATTCAGCTCAACTTCAGTAATATATGTAACATACCAAAATTTCCAAAGGGAATCCCCACATTCCAAAAACTTCCAAGTTTTATTAAAGAACAATAAAACATCCTCATATTTAAATAGCAGGACTTTATGCTTCTTATGCTAATAGTGTAAGCTGATTTCTCTAAGAATTTAATATAGGTATGAAACTAAGATATATTAATTTTTTATGTTATAGTAATAAATTTATCTAGTTATATGACATATCTAAATTTATTGTTTAATTAAAATTTGACAACAGTAATCATTATTAAAACATTGCATACTTAAGGAATAAAGATGAAAGTGTCATCCTTTTCTATAGTATATTGGTAGTTTGGTTACTTGCTTTAACCCAGTAAAAGAAAAGCCACCATACAGAGTGCCACCTACTCCTTTGCTCCTTCCCCTTGATCCCAAAAATTTATCATATGTCATCGTTTTCTGCATGGTTATTTAGGAGAAAAGATACTTGTTTTTGTTTTTAGAACTCTCTCCAGACTTTATTTTCTTAGTAGTAAATTGCTTCAAACATATTGGTTGGTATTTAATGCTACATTAAATAAAGTCCAAATGTGTGTGTTTAAGTGCCTCATCATATTCAGTGGAAAAGGTTTAATTTCTTTCTCTAGAGAATATTGCTGAAGAGTTTGTCTTCTTTACTGTTGTATCTAAATGGTTTTTTAATTGTATTTTTAATTGACAAGTAATAATTGCACACATTCTTGGATGCATAGTGATGTTTTGATACAATACTATATAGGAATCAGATTGGGCTAATTAGCATATCCATCATTTCAAACATTTATCATCTATTTGTATTGGGAGTATTCAGTATCTTCCTTCTAGCTATTTGAAGCTATATATTAATAGTATTGTCTCCTATAGTCATCTTACAGTAATATAGAACACTAGAACTTATTCCTTCTACCTAGCTGTAATATTGCATCCTTTAACAAATGCAAAGAAGTATTTGAGAATGCTAATATGGAAGTTTTTTGTAATCAAAATTCCAATGTTGAAATATTTCTAGAGATCATGTAGCATAACATCCCATTTTTTTGCAGCTGAAGGTAAATTGAGGCTCAGAGCATTTAAATGGCCTACAATTTTACGCATTCAGCTTTTTCAGGAACTAGGAATCAAACCCAGGTCTCAAAGTATAGTGGTTTTTTTAGTTTTGTAATTTGCTGATGGGTTGTACTTTATAGTATCACACAACTGCTTGACCAAAATTTGGCATGGCTCAGCAATTGTCTATTCCTCCTTCTGTAGATGTGATCTTGAATGAAACTATTGTCTACATCGCCAGCACTTTTTTATTTCACAGAACTAACTGGCTACCATGCTCTGTTAATTCTGCTTTCAAATAAATTTTGAAGCTGCTACTTCCTCATTACCCTAAATAATGTTGATATAATTTAGGCAGCTACCATACCCTACTTTGATTACTATTATGGATGATGGTGGCAGCCTGTCTCAAGAGGCCGCTGTGAGGACACCAGCTGCAGTGGGAGAGGCACAGCTGGGGCTACACACTCCGTGGAGCCAGTGGGGGCGGGAACAGGTGACACCAGCAGGAACCCCATGCCTTACCAAGTTGGTGGGGTGGCAGCCCAAGCTCCCGGGTGCAACTGCAGCCACCCAGCAGTGGCTCTGGACCTCGGCATCTCTGTGCTCTTGGGGGTCCGAGAAGCCCCCTATCTCCCACGCTCAGAAGTGTCTGCTCTACTCCCTTGCCTTTCCCTGTTCCCAGCACCCACTTCAGCGTGGAGCAAAGTTGTGGCTAAGCCTGAGTGCTGTCGCTACCCAGCCAGATGTGTGTGCGCTTGGGGTGGTGCTGATGTGTCCGGAATTGGTGGGTTCTTGGTCTCACTGACTTCAAGAATGAAGCCGGGGACCCTCGTGGTGAATTTTACAGTTCTTAAAGGCGGCGTGTCCAGAGTTTGTTCCTTCTGATGTTCAGATGTGTTCAGAGTTTCTTCCTTCTGGTGGGTTCGTGGTCTCGCTGGCTTCAGGAGTGACGCTGTAGACCTTCCTGGTGAGTGTTACAGCTCATAAAAGCAGTGTGGACCCAAAGAGTGAGCAACAGTAAGATTTAGTGCAAAGAGCAAAAGAACAAAGCTTCCACAGTGTGGAAAGGGACCCCAGCAAGTTGCCATTGCTAACTTGGGCAGCCTGATTTTATTCCCTCATCTGGCCCCACCCAGATCCTGCTGATTGGTCCATTTTACAGAGAGCTGATTGGTCTGTTTTGACAGGGTGCCTGGTGCGTTTACAATCCCTGAGATAGACGCAAAAGTTCTCCAAGTCCCCACTAGATTAGCTAGACACAGATTACTGATGGGTACATTTACAAACCTTGAGCTAGACACAGGGTGCTGATTGGTGTGTTCACAAACCTTGAGCTAGATACAGAGTGCTGATTGGTGTATTTACGATCCCTTAGCTAGACATAAATGTTCTCCAAGTCCCCAGCAGATAAGCTAGATACAGAGTGCTGATTGGTGCATTTACAAACCCAGAGCTAGGCACAGGGTGCTGATTGGTGCATATATAATCCTCCAGCTAGACATAAAAGTTCTCCAAGTCCCCACTAGACTCAGGAGCCCAGGTGGTTTCACCCAGTGGATCCCACAGGTGGTGGCAGATGGAGCTGCCTGTCAGTCCCGCGCCTTGTGCGCTGGTACTCCTCAGCCCTTGGGCAGTTGATCGGACCGCGGCGCAGAGCAGGAGTCATTGCTAGTCGGGAAGGCTGCCACTGTGCAGGAGCCCAGGGTCGCGGGGGAGGCTCAGGCATGGCAGGCTGCAGGTCCCAGCCCTGCCCCGCAGGGAGGCAGCTGAGGCCCAGCGAGAAGCAACGCCAGTGGGCTGGCCGGCACTGCTGGGGGACCCAGCGCACCCTCTGCAGCTGCTGGCCCGGGTGCTGAGCCCCTCACTGTCCGGGCCGGCGGCTCCGAGTGCGGGGCCGCGGAGCCCACGCCCACCTGGAACTCGTGCTTGCCCGCAAGGGCGCGCAGCCCCAGTTCCTGCCCACGCCTCTCCCTCCACACCTCCCCGCAAGCTGAGGGAGCCGGCTCCGGCCTCGGCCAGCCCAGAAAGGGGCTCCCACAGTGCAGCGGCGGGCTGAAGGGCTCCTCAAGTGCCGCCAGAGTGGGCGCAGAGGCCAAGGAGATGCCGGGAGCAGGGGAGGGCTGCCAGCACGCTGTCACCTCTCACTGACACACCAACACCCTGCCACTTCAGCCCCCTGGGGACTTTGAACACCGACAAGTGTGGGGGGGAGGCCAGGGTGGCTTGGTGTGGGTCTGTGGGCACCCCTCAGAAGGGACAGTGTGGGTGCTGTGAATGGCATGTTAATGGCAGGGGAATGCAGACAGGTTCCCATGTGGAAAGGGGAGGGTACTTGGTGAAACCCCACTTTCAAGCCAGGGATCACCTGAAGCCTGGGTACCAGGCTGCCCGTTAGGGTGGAGCCCACAACCGGGAACGAGAACTTCCTTGATGCCTTTTGGCCAATCAAGTGGTGTTTTTTCCAGGCCTGCCGATGGGCACCCATGCACCAATCAGCACACACTTCCTCCTGCCCATAGACTAATAAGCATGCACTTCTTCCACTCTGAGCCCATAGAAATCCAGGACTCAGCCAGACTCAGACACTCCCAGGATGACCTGCTTGTGAATAGGAGCTAGCCATTTCACTGAGAGCTATTCTGTTGCTCAATAAAGCTCCTCTCTGCCTTGCTCACTCTCCAGTTGTCCACATAACTTCATTTTTCCTAGATGCAGGAAAACAAGAACTCAGGACCTGCCGAACGGTGGGAGCTAAAGGGGCTGTAACATGTTCGTGGCTGGCTCACCAAACTGTGGGCTTGGTGAGTGGTGGACAGTGAGAGTGAAGAGTGGTGATCCTTCTGGGGGCCCAGACCTTAGGATTCCCGAAGCCAGAGCTGCTGTAACACTATAGTCTTCCTACCCTCTGCCAGAGCCCAGCAGCAGCCCCACACAACAGGAAGCAGCTCCGGGGCTGGGCCAACCCAGGAGCCATGGACCGAAGCAGGGCAGTGGGACCGAAAGAGCTGTAAAACAAATGGGCTAAAACACGCGCCCGCGAAACACATCCCCCAAGTCGCCACACTGCAGGCAACAAGGAGAGAAGAGCTGCAGCCCTTCTGGGAGCCCAGACCTAGGTTTCCCTGAGCCAGGGCTATGACATGCTGTAACACCGTTTGGTGGCTCTGCAGTTCCTGGCATCTCTGAGCTTTCAGGCATCACCACTTTCCCCTTGTCCAAACACTGTGCCCATAGCAGAAGCCGTTTTTGGTACGTCTGGTCCAGCTGCAGCCTCCCACAGAGCTGGCGCCTGTGGTAGCACCTGGAGCTGTCTATCCCACTGCAGCAAATGGCATGCACAGTGGCCAGACCCTGGACTTTCTCGCTCACACACCCCTCACTGCTCCGACCTGGTTCCTTTTTGGCAGGTGTGTTATCTCGGCCAAGCGCAAGCCAAGTACAGCCTGCCAGGCCAAATGGGCAAAATGAGCCCAGTGGGTGTGAGCAAAACTCCAACAGAGATGCTGCTGGCCACAGAGGTTTCTGGCTGGCAAAGCGACACCCAAATGATCTCGTGACATTTCAATATCCTTATATCCAGTTTCTCCTTCAACCTAATCCCACAGTTGTTCTAGAATGAACTTTTAAGATTATAATTCTTATCATTATCTGCCATTTTAAAGTCATCCAATGGCTGACCATTACCTTAAGGATAAGTCGAAGAGTACCAGATATGACACAATCTGGCCCCTGATCATATCCTCCATCATCACCTCCTTGTCCCATGAGTACAATTTCCTGAACGTGGTATGCTATCTTTTGCCTCCTTTGTTAGCGCTCTGTAGAATACATTCCTCCTTATCACATAGCTAACTCATTCTCAAATTTCGAGATACCCTCAAGTGAAACTTTCTCTGGAGAGTCTTTACTGGCATTCCTCCAACATGTGAAGGTGTTAGATGGTTCACTTCTAAGTTCCCAAAGCACCTTGGGCACTAATCAATCATGGCACTTACTCAACTGTAATATAACTGTAAATTTACATGTTTATCTTTTCCATTAATCTTGAGCTTCTAAAAAGCAGCGACCTACTTTCATCTCCACATCACTGGAACCTAGCACAAAAATTTATTTGCTGAATAGATGAAGAAATAATTTAAGATGACTAAATGAAGAATGAATAAAAGAGTCTATAAGGCAAATAAAACAGAAACCCATACATACAAATACAATTGTTATGTAGACTGCCATCAGAGAAGTTAATTTGTTACACAGTCCCCATAGGTAAAAGAAATATGTAAAGTTTGAGTCTATGTTATACCCACTGCAAAACAGAAATTTATTATAAACAAAACTTATTTTTGTGGGAATATGTTTAGTAGTAAACTTCACCTGCATTTAAAGTGTTTTGATCTTTAAACTAAAAAGCCTTTTAAGAGTGCTGAAGTCCTCAACATTAAATGCTCACTTTTTAAACTCCTGACCATGAGATTCTACTTCTACCCTTTTGATCAACTAATGAGATATCCATTAGAGCCAGATATCTCATGAATAGAAAATGTTGCATACTACCTTCTGGGATTGTTGCAGTAGGCTATCATCAGTGCAAGTGCTATAAAACTTTGGTGTAGAAGTTATGAACTAATCCTAAGTAATACTAAGAGAACACAAATGCAATAGAGAAGAGCATCAATCAGAAGAAAAGGATGTATCTCGCACCCTTTCTATCTCTGGCCAAATGCTACAGCAAGTCTTCTCTGATCTTTTCTATGACCTTTTCAAGTACTAATTATTTTTTTAATGTTCTACGAATACGAATACATGTTTGTCATTGCCCTTCCTATGATGCATTATAAGATATTAGCAAAGCAAAAGAGATTTGATATTGAAGGTTTAACTGCACAACTTTTGCATACACTTTAATAGGCAAGGCAAAACCTTCTCAGCAGGTGCACTATGAGATGAAGTGATTTTCATGAATAATTCATTTTTATTTTTTTTAAAAAAGGTACCTCTGCTAAGATACAAAGTGCAATAATGTTTTTCAAGAGAAATCAGTGAAAATTCGAAGCTGTCATTGCCAATTTGTTTTAGTTCAGATTCAAAAGGTCACCCACTTGACACAATGAAAATGAAAAATGCCCGTTTCTTTTTTCCAAGTCAGCATGCTATGCTCCATATTTTCTATCTAAAATGTTTTTGAAGCCTAAAGAGTAAAGAATTTTATGAGATCTAATAAAAATTTCTACTACCACAGAGAAAAAAATTTATAGAACTTCCTTCAAAAATCAATTTCAATAGAATAATATAAAAATGTGGAAATCATCTCAGGATCCTTTGCTGTAAAATGCCTAGAATTTATATTAAAATGCCATCTTACACTATCATGGACCAGGAAGTTCTGTGATTCAAATCATGGCCTGTATAGACTATCATTAAGAATGTTTCCCTTTTTATTTTCTCTGAAAGATAATAACTTCCCATAGAAGCTTTTACATATATTATACCTTTCCATACCCAAGATTATAAGGCAGAGCAGATAATAATGTCATTTTTTAAGATGAGGAAATTGACAACATAAAAAATCCTGAGGCAACACACTCAGAGTCACAAAACTAAGTGGTGAGGTCAAGAACCATGAATACAAAACTTTTATCAAGTGCTATGACTGCCCAGGACACCAGAATTTCTATTCCTATGGGGTTTTCATTTAATAGAAAGCACTTTTGAATTGTAGGTAATAGAGTCCATGCTATATGCCAAATGCAATAAGGATATATTCTTTCCAAATTTTAGTTTTAAGAGGCAAAATAAATGAAAATGTAAGACATTCTGAATACATGTATTCTGAGTTGTTTACTCCTAAAATATAAAATTTGGATAGATTATATTCCTTATTTAATAATATTAGACTATATTCCTCATATAAGAGAAATTTTCTCCAGAAACACTTTTGTATCAACACTTTTCATCTCAGCTATTACTTAATAACAACATAAAAAATAATCTAAGCCCTAATGGTTTTCTATGAAGCATATCAGCATAGGTCAGAGACCACGAAAGTTAAGGAATCCTTTCCAAGAGATCAAACAAGAGAAAGAACTGACCTTTGTTTTCATCAGAAGAAAAAAAAATGGGATATCAAGTAATATGGTAAAACAGGTTCATATCATAATAATCATTATAACCTTACTTAATTGGCTTTATGAAAGCAAGGGTATATGAAATCCTGATGACTTGGAAATGTTTTTAGAAGCTCTGTTCTTCTAGGGATTGGGAGGCTGTGGTGGCTACTGATGCTAACACAAGTGGAAGCAGCAGGAATTGAACTCAGTTCCATTAATTCTCAGTTCCAAATTAGTTTTCAGTTATCAGCAACTTCAAATGATAGTAGTTATCTATCTCCTCCAGAAAGCATTTTCTCCTTTCCTTCAGCTGCAGGTCCTCCATTGAATTATTTTGCTTCATCATTCACATTTCTTACAGCCTCAGAAAGAGAGGATACTTTTCTAACAGTGACCCCCCAGTTTCCTTCTTCCACTTCTAGGGCACCATCAGAGATACCATAAACAAACTTGAAACACACATGCATCACAACATGGCAGAGATCAAAGAAGAAGCAGTCACATGTGAAGAGGAGCAAATTTGAGAGGTATCCTGGCTTAATAACAATGTGCTTTTGGGAATTTATCCATTCCCATGAAAACTAATAAAGTCAAGAAAGCAAAAACTCATTCATTACTGTGAGAGTTACACCAAGCCATTCATGAGAGACTTGACCCCTGAACCCAAATACCTTTCACTAGGGCTTACTTCCCAATATTCAACATGAGCTTCGATGGGAACAGACATACCATATGCAAGCCATAATACTGACTAACCATATGCCACTATTATCAACTGACTCTGGTAGTACTTTCTTGTCAATATATCTGAAACTTAAGTGTCAATAGTCTGAAAAGCTATTCTAAGGGCACAATCTGAGTTTTAGACTAGAGTGCTAAGAAAGCACTAAGGCCATACTTTTGAACTCCTTAAAGGAGATCCACAAAGTACCAAAATCTCAATTAGTCTTATAAGTAAATGTACCCAAGAACAAGAAAGACTAAGCAAGAGAGTACAGATATAAAGTATTGTTAACCTTCACTGGACAAACACTATATGCCAGAAACTGTGCCAAGCAATGGTGATAGAATGATGAATAGGACAGAAAATGGGAATAATTCCTTCTTTACATAAAGCTTAGAATCTAGCTGAAAATATAGACTATTAATAAAATAATTAAAACAACGTGTAATGAGTGCCTTGATAAAGAAATTAAGAGTGGAACATTTACCAAGATAGGCTATATTGTAAGTCATAAAACACACCTTAACAAATTTCAAAGAATACAAATTATACCAACTATATTCTCAGACCACAGTGGAATTAAACTGGAAATATAACAAAAAGATAGCCAGAAAGTTCCTGAATATTACAAATTAAATGAAACACTTCTAGACAACACATGTGTCAAAGATGAAGTCTTAGAGAAATTTTTAAATATTTGGAACAAAATGAAAATTAAAATACAATTTATAAAAATGTGTGGGAAGAAGTAAAAGCAGTGCTTATAGGGAAATTTATATTATTGAATGTAGCGTACATTAGAAAAGAAGAAATATCTATGACCAGTAACCTAAGCCTCCACCTCAGAAAACTAAAGAAAGAAGAGCAATTTAAGTCTGAAGCAAGCAGAAGAAAAGAAATAATGAAAATTAGAACAGAAATCTATTAAATGAAAAAGAAGAAAACAAGAAAAAATTAACAAAAACAAAAGCTAATTTTTGAAAAGATCAATAAAGTTGATATAAACCTTTAGCCAGAGTAACTTGGGGGAAAAAAGGCACAAATTACAAATATCAGTAAGGAAAGACAGGTCATTCCTACTCATGCCATGGACATTAAAATGATAATAAAGAAATAATACATACAATTTTATGTCTACAAATTTGGTAATGTGGGGAAGTTTAAATTTTCTTTCTGAAGTTTTGATAACTGAGTCTGCTAAGATATGCTAACAAAAGGCAAATTAATAGAGGAAATGGCAAATAAATTTATTAATGTGCAAGTACATAGGAATCACACAAAAGATGAAACTCAAGAAAGAGCTAGATGGTTGAAGCTTAAAAATCCTCTTCTTAGTGGGGAAGAAAGTGTGGAATGCAGGCAATTTGAAAGGAAGAGTAAATGATTTTCGGGGGAGATGAACGCGACTGTAGCACAGAAAACAGCCTGGGACAAAGTTCCTCCAGACTGTGTGGGAGGGTGGTGACAGTTACGAAAAGGTGAGGGGTAGAACTGCACTACAAACAAAGATTGACAAACTATGCAGATAAAGTCTCTCAGGTAACAGCCTTCAGAAGAATAGATAAAACATCTGCCTAGGTGGACATGACAATAACCTTTAGTTTCATCTTTTGTGATTCATCTTCCCTGGTTAATGAGATTTCACACAGGGGATTGATTGCCATTGTGTTTGTTTTGAAAGAACTTTCCTTAGTCAAATAAAGGGAATTTCAGACAGACGCCCTGTCTGCACTGGGAAAGAAACAAGGGAAGGTCAGAGAGACATTGATTGTGAGGCAGCTTCAAATGTCTTCCAATTTCTTTTCATTCAAGGTGCTCAGCATGCCAAAGCACCAAACTACGGTACTCCTAATAGTAACATAAATAAAATGAAAAAACTCCTTGAAAGACACAAAATACCAAAACTTATACCAGGAGAAGAGAAAATCTTAGTAGGCCTATATTTATTTTAAAAATTGAAACCATGAGGCCCAAATGATTTCACAAATGACTTCTACCAAACATTGAAGGAAGGCAATGTTTCACAATCCCTTCCAAAAATAGAAACAAAGAGAACACATTCCAATTTATTTTTTAAGACCAGCGTTACCGCATACCAAAATGAGATAACATAGGAAATAAGAACTACACTCCAATATCTCTCATAAACATAGATGCAAAAATCCTCAACAAAATATTAGCATATTGAATCCAACAATATAAAAAAGAATTTACACATTTCAGGTAGAGCTGGTTAACATAACAAAGATTAATCAATGTAATCCACCACATCAATACACTAAAGAAGAAAACTTGTGTTATCATATCAATTAATGCAAAAAAGCATTTGATAAAATTCAACACCCATTCACAATAAATTTAAAAATAAAACTCTCAGCAAATTAGGAATATAAAAAAACTTCCTAAATCTAATAAAGAACATCAACAATTACCTATTGTAATTGTCCAACAGGTTCTTCCTGGCTGCTGCACAAACAATATCAATTTACTGAGACTACAGCATTGGAATAAAGGGTTTAATAGACATGAGGCTGGCCCACCTAGGAGAACTAGAGTTATCACTCAAATCAGTCTTCCTAAAGGCTCAGAAGTTAGAGGTTTTAGGGACAACTTGGTGGGTAGGAAATGGGTGCTGCAGATCGATTTCAGATGAAATCATAGGGGTGTGGAAAATGGTCCTCATGCACTAAGTCTCCTCTGTATGGGGCCACAGGATCAGTTGAGTCATGAGCCACAAGTCTGGGTGGAGTCAGTCTGAAAAACATCTCGATAAACCCAATCAGGTTCTATAATAGTGATGTTATCTATAGGAGCATTTGGGGAAGTCACAAATCTTATGACCTCTGGCCACATGACTCCTGAGTAGTAATGGGTTATAGAAACTATGCAGAGTTCAAGACCTTCGCATAATCCTAACTGTCAGGCCTCTGAGCCCAAGCCAAGCCATCGCATCCCCTGTGACTTGCACGTATACGCCCAGATGGCCTGAAGTAACTGAAGAATCACAGAAGAAGTGAATATGCCCTGCCCCGCCTTAACACCACAAAAGAAGTGAAAATGGCCGGTCCTTGCCTTAAGTGATGACATTACCTTGTGAAAGTCCTTTTCCTGGCTCATCCTAGCTCAAAAAGCTCCCCCACTGAGCACCTTGCGACCCCCCACTCCTGCCTGCCAGAGAACAAACCCTCTTTGGCTGTAATTTTTCTTTACCTGCCCAAATCTTATAAAATGGCCCCACCCCTATCTCCCTTCCCTGACTCTCTTTTCGGACTCAGCCCGCCTGCACCCAGGTGATTAAAAGCTTTATTGTTCACACAAAGCCTGTTTGGTGGTCTCTTCACACGGATGCGCATGAAACTAACCTTGTGGATTTTCATTAGTTTTACAAACATGTTTAATTTTGGGAAGAGTTATTATCATCTTTGTTTTAAAGTCAAACTATAAGCTAAATTCCTCCCAAAGCTAGCTTTGCCTACACCTAGGAATGGCCAAGGACAGCTTGGAGGTCAGAAGCAAGATGGAGTCTACTATGTCAGATTCACTTAATGTCAGAATTTTGTAAAGGCAGTTTCACTATAACTAACATCATACTTAATAATGATAAAAAGGACCCTTTACCCGTATTGTCGAAAATAAAGCAAGGATGTCTGCCTTCATCATTCTGATCTAACATTATACTATAAGTACTAGTTAGTACAATAAGAAAGGGAAGTAAAACAAGAAAGGGAAGTAAAAGAAAAACAGATTGGAAAGGAAGAAATAAAACTATCTTAATTCCTATATGAAATGATTATGAAGAAAATAGTCCAAAGAATCAACCAAAAAATTCCTGGATCTAATAAATGAGTATAGCAAAGTATCAGAATAGAAGGCTAATGTACAAAAGTCAATTGCTATTCTATATACCAGCAATGAACAATGGGAATTTTTTTTAAAAATACCGTTTGTAATAGCACCCAATACAGGTAAAATAATCAGGTATATCTAATGGAAATGTACAGAATATATGTGCAGGAAAGAAAATCTGATGAAAGAAATCAAAGGAAGCTCTAATGGACAGATATTCCATATTCATGGATTGAAAGACTCAATATTGTTCAAATGTTAGTTCTTCCCAATTTGATCTATAGATTAAATGCAATCCCAAGCATAATCTCAATAAGCTCTTTTGTAGTTGTAGATACACTTACTCTAAACTTTAAATGAAGAGGGAAAAGATCCAGAATACAATGCAATGCTGAAGAAAAACCAAGTTGGAAGACTCATACTACCCATTTCAAGACCTACTATAAAGCCACAGTAAGAAAGACAGCATGGCACTGGAAAGAGAGTACACTGAATGGAATAGAATAGAAAGCCCAAGAATAGACCTATGCAGGTACAATCAACTGATCTTTGACAAAAGATCAAGGGTAATTCAATGAAGAAAGGAGAGTCTATTCAACAAATGGTGCTGAAAACAATGAGACATTTATATGCAAACAAAAAGGAGAAAGAATCTAGACACAGACTTTAGGCCTTTCACAAAAGTTAACTCCAAATGAATAATGGATCTAAATGTAAAATGCAAACTATAAAACGTCAAGAAGAAAACACAGGATATATAGAAATTTAGGTGACCTTGGGTTTGATGAAGAGACTTTATATACCATACCAAAACCATGATCCATTAAAAAAATTAAGTTGGTCTTTGTCAAAATTTAAAACATCTACTCTATGATAAAAACTATTATAAAAATGAAAAGCAAAACACAGACTGGTAGGAAATATTTTCAAAAACACATATCTATTAAAGAATTTCTATCCAAAATATACAAACAACTCTAAAACTTAATAAGAAAACAAATAAACAAATTAAAAAATAGGGGAAGAATCTGACTAGACAGTTTACCAAAGAGGATGTTGTTGGAGTTCATGAAAGATACTGCAAAGTATGGCATTTTGAAATGCTGAGCACTTTGAATTAAAGAGAATTAAAAGGCCTTAAAAGCATCCTCAGAGCCAAGGACTTTTTGACCTTCTCTTGATATCTACCCCCAAGCAAGCAATAGAACTGTATGCAAAGTTCACTTATCTGAGGCTCCTCCAGAAGGAAGATAATTGCCTTTGATCTCTTCCCTAAACTCTTACTAACCAGGGAAGATTAAACTCATATTGCAGAAAGGATGACAGAGGAATGTCACTATATCTAGGCAGACTTTGTCACAAGCTATTGTCTGTTCTTCAGTACCATTCAACTTCTAAAGAGAATCATTTATAAACTATTGTCTGCTCTTTGAGTCTATTAAACTCTCCTAAAAATCATTTAATACCCCACAAAATTGCCTACATTCCCCCATGTCACTCTCCTCTATGAAGAGGGTGCTATTTAAGCTTCAGCCATTTGATCCTTCTTTGTGTCTCATATTTTGGTGGTCTGGTGCATATTAATAAATTTGTGTGCCCTTCCTCATGTTAATCTATCCTTGTCCATTTATTTCATCAAATTCTAATCTTCAGAGAGAGAGGAAAACTCTCTTTGCCCGTACAATATATAGATGGCAAACAAGCATATGAGAAGAGTCTCAATACTATTTGTCTTTAGGGAATTGCAAATTAAAACAACATGTGATAGAGCTCAGGACATATTACTCCAAAATATGACTGTAGGTAACCAGAATATGTCCCTTTGGCATACTCATTATTTTGGATTGGTTATGTTGAGAAACTGCAGACATGGGAGTAGCTATGAAAATTTGCTCTTTCATAAGAGAAACTTATCTCTAGAAAGAAAATCTCTATTTATAAGGGTGTCTTCCTCTCTGCAGCAGGAAGAGAATGATAACTAAATCACCAGAGACTTAACCAATAGAGACAGCATATGCTTACATCTGTACAATAAATCTTACCTTTGTTTTATGGTGCTTTTCCTGGCAATCTCCTCTTAACTGAGCCTTTCCTCACAAACTTTTTTGTTTCACAGGAAGTGATATTAAAGCCTAAAGCTTAAATGCACTTTTGAGTTTACTCTGGTGATTTACTCATTTCTCTGGGTTTTCTCCCAGAGAAATCAACATATATACAGGCAGTATATATGTTGATAAAATTCTGTTTTTCTCCTGTTAATCTCTGTTTTGCTACAGTGAGTTCCAGTTAAGAACTATAAAGTGTGGAGAGAAAATTATTTTTCATACAAATCAAATACCACTACATAATTTTTAGAAGTTAAATCCAAAAACTGACAATGCCAATTGCTGTCAAGGGTGCAGAGCAACAGGAGCTTTCATTCATTGCTGGTGGGGATGCAAAGTGGTATACTTTGGAAGATAGTTTTGATGCAGGGCAGAAGATGCCCAAAATTTGGGTTTAGCCCAGGAAGGTTTCTGGCTTCACTCAGGACAGAATTCGAGGGTAAGTTGGTAGTAAAAGAAAACAGCTTTTTATTGAGGCAGCAGTGTTACTGCTGTGTGACTGCTCTTGCAGAGAAGGGCTACCCCATAGACAGTATGATGAGATTAGCAGTTCAGGGGCATTTATACCTACTTATAATTATGTGTAAATTAAGGGCCAGGTCATTCAGAAATTTCTAGAAAAGGGGCAGTAACTTCCAGGTGTTGCCATGGAAAAGGGTGTTAAGGTCTCGGTGTTGCCATGGCAATGGTAAACTGTCATGGTGCTGATAGGTGTGTCTTATAGATTCTCTTTGGCCAAGGTACTTAGAGTTAAAAGACTTTTAGCCAATTAAACATTCTAGGCCAATGGAGATGAGGAGGCACTCACTAGCCCTTAAAATATTTTTGAGTCAAAAACTAAAAGACAAAAATAAGATTATATATCAGTAAAAACCAAGATTATAGAATCAAGCTATATTGGGGGGAAACATTGCTCCCAAAGACCTCTGAGACAAAACACTTTAGCATCAAGCCACAATTTTAGTCAGAATCAGAAGAGAAAAACTCACTGGAGATGTTGAAAAAGGAGAGAGCCATTATTCCAGGCCTTCTTAAAGGGAGATAAACTTGGAAGTAAAACAATAGTTGAGTATGTTAGACATTAATCTGAGAACTTTTAAAAGAAATTGGTTATAGTACTAACAGCAAAATTTCCTCTAATTTAGGAAATCAATACCTTAAGAAAGCCTGGTTCTAATATGGAGACCATTTTCTAGAAAGTCTACCGCAAATAATTCTTCTTTAATCATAGCAAGCTTAATCCTAAACAAAATTACTTTTATAAATTCCCCTTCACAAGCCTTATCCTCACTTATGCAGACCAGCTACATTATGCTTGGACTTTCTGACTTGTCCTACCTTTTCTACCTTCTTCTTAAATAGCCAATCATATTACCCTAGGACCAGGATTTACTATTCAAAATCCTTTCTCATATAAAATTACCCTTTTTTTTACATTCTTCCTAGCCAAAAAAAAAAACATGCACTTTCTATCCATAACATTCTTAACATCTCTTTTCTACTAATTGGTTCCCTCATATTTTGAAACTCCCTTTTAATAATTTCCAAACTGACATATACATATTTATTTTTTTTCTTTTCCCAATAGACAGTACAATTTTTGGTATATTTTCTATAAACCCAGAAAGCAAGAAATCCTGAATTGCCCACCAGACACTGACATTTTATAGATGAGAACCATTTCACAACTTAAGATTTTTAACTACACAAAGCTCACTTTTTAAAGCCATTTTAACCATTCTAAAGCCTATGGACATCAATTTATTGTAAAGTTACATTTTAGAAGACACAACATTATTTTCAAACTAAAACATTTGAACTAGCCTTATTTGTTTAATTTATGAGTGAGTTTATAAACCAATTTGTCAAATTTGGTTTATAAACCAATTTGATAGCATCCTAGACATAACACCCATCACAATACCTGTATATACACATAAACAAACATATCAAACAAAGTGACCTACACAATACAACTGGATCCAAGTTATTTACAAAATTGGAACCTGTCTACCTGGCCAAATTTTGTTTGCCCCAATAGGTATGGAAAACAGGAAGAGTCAGGGAAGAGGATCCCATAGCATTAAGTAAGGAAGAGAGGGGGCAAAGTATATTACTCAAAGGGAGATCCTGGAGTCCCTAAACCACTGGAGGGCTCACCGGGCAATGGAAACACTGAAGAAAAATGTTTGAGTGGCCACTTGTCTGCCACTGCAGAAAGCTGTTCATCAAGTCAAGTATCCAAGACCCCTAGTAAACTTACTTGAACAAGGTAGCTTGTTGGGGCTAGTGGAAGAAGGTTGGCTCTAGTATTGATGGGGAGCTTTTTTTCTCTCTCACGGGGGGATGGTTAAGACATTCTCATTGTCAATAGCCCTTTTGCTTATACTACACACACTGATTCCAGCCCAGGGGCCAGAGAGTCAGGAACTCTTCTTTGGGCATTTGAGATGCCAATCTTGTGACACTTTCTTGGGATGGGTAACCCTGAGAGGGTAGGGAGCTTAATGAAACTGTTAATAATTGCATTTTTTGGCTATTTCCTTTTTTTTTTAACCTCTTTTGCCCTATCCCTATTGTAAACTTTAGAGGTGATGATTAAGAGTTGGCTCATAGAGGTTTGGGGTCCCATTGCTGCTTTCTAAAGCTTCCTTCTAATATCAGGGGTAGAATGAATAATAAAATACATACCAAGGAGAGCTTTCCCTTAGGGGTAGTCTGGGTCTGTATTCATATATTTCTGAGTGCCTCAACCAAATGACCCTGAAACAGAGCAGGATTTTTGTCTTTTCCCTGACTTATTTCTTTAACCTTGTCATAATTAACTGGCTTAACTTTTTTTCCTACAACACAGTAAGCACATGACAATACTTGCAAGTCTTGACAAATTAAAGCACATGGTCACCTTAACAAACATCTCTATGAACTTCTTTCGATCCTCTGAAAATCGCCCATATTTTGACTGGAAAAAGCCAAATCACACTTAGAAAATTGGACATATATTCCAAGTGTTACTTTATTTCCATCAGCTACCTCCTGCAATCGACACAGGTTCGATTTTAGAGACTGATGTGGGACCCCGCTCCTGGTGGTACTGTTTGAGCTTACTTTCTTCTCAGGCAGTAGGAGCTATAAGCTAGGGCTAGTGGATAAGGGGAAGGGGTACCTGATGGCCCTGGGGTGGAATCCTTCATTAGAGAACTAGTGAGATTCCCCCTGACCAGAACTGAGGGACTGAGGAAGATCCACGGAGCGTTAGGGCTTCTAGGGAGAGAAGCTAGGAGGAGATCCCTTAGGGATAGCTCAGGGGTAGCTTCCTGGTGGTGGAAGTAACATAAACAAGTAAAGGGTCATAAAAGCCTGTACATAAGGTACCTCCTCCCATTGTCCTTCTTATTTACAGAATGAATCTAATTGTAAAATAACATTACATGCCTAGGCCAGATGTGTTGGTTTTCTACTGTGTAGTGGACCCAAAAATGTTGCAATAGAAAATGAGTTTCTTTTTCTTTAAGCCAAATTTGAATTTGCTCTAGTAGCCTAAAAGACACCCTAGTGGAGAGTCCTCTGGGATGCTCATCATTGTCCCCATGTCTAACAAGGATTTCTACAGGACACAGAAGACTTTCTAAATCTAGTAAGAGGGAAAGCAACTAGGCCCTTGCTATTTTTCCCTTTTAGTTTCTCACTTCCTGCAAAGAAGGTATAAGTATAGTTAGCAAGTTATGAGAGTGGATTATAAGTGTTTGCCAGTAAACAAAATATGACAAAAGAAGTATTTTTTTAACTAAGTGTAGAAGGAAAAGTGTAAATAAAGTGACAAGAAAAAAAAATGCTGTTGTGAAAAATAATAACTTTAGAGCCAAAAACAAGAGAAGGCAAGAACAAGTTTCCCCCAAGATTCCCCCAGGGTGGGCCTCTAACCCACATTCCTAGAAGAAATGCCAATGTCAAAAACCCTGGAGAATCCAGGGAGCAACTAAAAATACCAAATGTCTAAAACCCACAGTACCTGAATATCGGCCAGTGAGGGTCTCCACAACTAATGCGAGAAAACCCAGAGTATCTGGGAGCCAACCAATGCTGAAAACCCCAGAGCACCCAGGGGATAGCCAACAGAACCCCAAAGGCATGGTTGGGGCCACAGAACAATGTGACTCCAGCATTTCAGAGTCCTGCAAACAAAACATTAATTTTAGGACTGAAAATAAAATGACTGGTGGTGCAATAAAATGGAGTCAGAAGAAAAAGGACCAGGGGAATGGGTAACAAGGGTGTGTTTCAGGGCATTCAAATGACAGGGGACTTTAAATTGACCACTTAGCCAGAGGCTTTTATTCCCTAGCTCACCCAATATTATGGGAATTGGGGAAGTGGGGACACTCATCAATCCACAGGAGCCAAAATGGTGCTGATGAATCTTCTGCATGGGACCCAGGTGAGCTTTCTTCAGGTTCCCCAGGTTGGGTAGGCTCAGCTGTTGCAGTGGGAGTGGCTAGCACAGGGACCAGTAACCCATTAGCCTGCTGGTCAGAGTGGCAGGTATTGTGTAAGGCAGCAGTACTATGATCACTTGCCTGTCCACTCACCTCTGGAAAAATGAGGGCTCTGAAAAGAGCCTTTGCTTAGTGCTATAGCTCTTGCAGTGTGAGCAGCTCTTCAGTGTTACAGCCTCAGTGTTACAACTCTTGCAGCCTCAGTCACTGACCACTTTACCATCTCTCTCCTCTTTGCTCATCGTCTCACTGGTCGCTGTCTCTTGCCATCATCTTGCCAACTATAACCACTGCTTCTCTCACCGTCATCTTCTCTCTTCAGCCCCACTTTGGGCACCACTTGATGTAGGGTGAGCAAGCCCTAAAATTGGTGCTTAGCCTTGGAAGTTTCTTGGCTTTGCTCAGTGAAGAATTCAAGACCAAGCTGGTAGTAGAAGAAAACAGCTATATTGAGGCAGCAGAGTTACAGCTCTATGACTTCTCCTGCAAAGCAGCACTACCCCATAGGCAGCGTGTTGAGAATAGCAACTCAAGGGCAGTTCTACAGTCATATTTATACCCACTTTTAATTACATGCAAATTAAGGGGAGAGTTATTCAGAAATTTCTAGAAAAGGGGTGGTAACTTCCTTGGAAAGGAAGGAAGGGGCAGTAAGTTTCGGGTACTGCCATAGCAATGGTAAACTGTTATGGTGCTGGTAGGTGTGTCTTATGGAAAAGTGCTTTCAGTGTATCTTCCTGTTTCAACCAGTCTTCAATCTGGTCCAGAGTTGAGTCCCACCTCCTACCTCAGTTTGGCAGTTTCTTACAAAGTTAAACATTTGGTAACATTACTACATAATCCAGCAACTGCACTCCTAGATATTTACCAAACTAATTTGAAAACATGTCCCAAGAAAATATGCATATAAATGCTTATAACAATTTAATTCATAGCTATCAAAAACTGGAAACAAGCAAGATGTTTTTCTATATCTGAATTCATAAATACACTCTAGTATATATTAATACATACAGTGCAATGTTACTGAGTGATAAAAAGAAATGAGCTAATAAGCCACAAAATGACATTAATAAATCTTAAGTGTATATTACTATTTGAAAGAAGCCAATTTGAAAAGGCCATGTAATATGTGGCTCCATTTATATGACATCATGGAAAAGACAAAATGATAGGGATGATAAACATATCAGTGGTTGCTAGCAGTTGGGTGGGTGAGGGGAGTTGAATAGGTGAAATTATGCTATATGACATTGTAATGTGGAATACAAGACATTAAGTAGTTGTGCAGTGGCTCACGCCTGTAATCCCAGCACTTTGGGAGGCCGAGGCAGGCAGATCATGGGGTCAGGGGTTTGAGACGAGCCCGGCCAACATTGTGAAACCCCATCTCTACTAAGGATACAAAAGATTAGCGGGGCATGGTGGCACGCGCCTGTAATCCCACTACTCGGGAGACTAAGGCAGGAGAATCGCTTGAACCTGGGAGGTGGAGGTTGCAGTGAGCAGAGATCACACCATTGCACTCCAGCCTGGGCAACAGGGCGAGACTCCATCTCAAAAAAAAAAAAAAAAAAACCGTGGGGAAAAATGTACAAATTGCCCATGCAGAAGAATTCCAAATAATTTATGTGGCTATTCTGTCCCCAAGGAGGTAAAGCATAGCTCCCCACTCTCTCAAGTGCGGGCTGTGCATAGTGACCTTTCAAAGAGTATAGTATGTAAGGGAAGCATGGAAAGAGTAACTATACAGTGGAGAAACTTGACAAGCAATACCTCAGCCAGCTGATGAACGTCCACATCAACAGTGATAAGTCACATTGAAAGCATGTATCCTGAATATGATAGAATGAAAATGGAACATTGCCTCTATGGTTCTCCTCCCAAAAACGTTATGAACCCAAGTCTAATCATAAGAAAAACATCCTACAAATTCCAATTTAGGGACATTCCAGAAAATGTCTGAGCAGTGCTTTCAAAACTGCCAAGATCATCAAAAACAAGTAAAGTGTTAGAAACTGTCACAGCCAAGAGGAACCTAAATGAACATGACACTAAATATAGTGTGGTATCCACTAAATGTAATGATACCATGAATAGAAGAAAAAAAGGACATAAGAAAATATGAATGAAGTGTGAATTTTATTTACTAATAATGTATCAATATTGATTCATTAATTATAACAATCATACTATATTAATATAAAATAATGATAATAAGGGAAATGGTGTGCAGTCTATGGGGAATCTATGTAATATCTTCACAAGCCTTTTCTGAATCTAAACCCATTCTAACATTAAAAGTTAATCTAAAAAAAACAATTTGCCAACTTCAGGGGATGATAAAGAAACAACTCCTCTTCCTGAAAACTAGTAAATTAAGGAAAAGAATCATGCATTTATCCTGTCATTCCTAAATAAACTGGACTCTGAGTAATTTTGGTAGCTTTGTAATATGGCAATGTGGCTGGGCTGAATTATATACTTGAGAATTCCCTTTCCTGTGTGTTTTCAGTTAGGCTGGGTGAAAAAGATCATCGAAGGCTCATGCAGTATAAGGCCTGTAGTGGCTGCCAGCACAGTGGACAGGAGAGACCAGTCTTCCGAGAGTCAAGCTGCTTGATAATGCAGCCCAAAGTAAGTGGTAAACTTCATCTTTGGCTAAATATCAGCAAGATAGTGATATTTAATAAACTAGTACAATAAGGGAAAGTTGAAAATAATTTTGAAAGGAGAGAGTGAGCAAGACAGAAAACAGTCTTTTATAACCTAGTTTAGAAAGTGACATCCCATCACTTCTGCCATATTCTATTCCTTATAAGAGAGTCACTGGTCCTAGCTTACATTCAAGAGGAGGGGATTACACGGAGCATGAATACCAGGAGGCAGGGATCATTGAGAGCCATTTAGAAACTGCCTACTACAGTTTGCCTTGTGACTCCCCATTGACTCACATCCTTCCACATACAAAACACACTCATCCCCTCCCAGAGTCCCCAAAATTCTCATCCCATCACACCATCCGCTCAAAGGCTAGAATATGGCAACCTCCAAATCAGATTGTATACAGATAGGGCTCCTCGGGTGTAGTAACTATTTATTTTCCTTCTTAAAAATTAAAGATGCTTGATTTCCAAATCTAAAACTTAAAAATATTATTAACTTCAGGGCAAATGCATCCTTCTTGTCATTAGCAAATTGTACACGATGTATCATATATGTTCCAAAGTAAATATTTAAGTGCTAAAGAGGAGATATTTTAGGAGAGCTTAATTAACAATTGCCAGGTCCATTGATTAATCTTGACAAATGTCTTTATTAAATGTTAATGAGAATCTAGAAGACTGACAACAATTTCTGAAGTTAGCTGGCAGATCAAGACTCAGATACTTGATTAATACTAATTCTTCCCTGTCCTACTTTAGTGTGTAAAAATGACATTTGCGACATTTTTCAACTGATACCAAAGAAGTAAAAAAGAGAAAATTTATTATGCTTCCTAAAATAGTTGAAACTTTCATTCACAAATGACAGAAGCACACTTTAAACTAGTATAAGCAAAAATGGAATAAGGAATTTACTTGTTCATTGCAATTGAGAAATGTAAGGCAGAGCTGGATTCAGATGCAAATGAGACCTCAAATAATATTGTCTTTCCTTTCTGCTTCCCTTTCTCTCCAGCTCTCAGAACCACATTTTTGAGAATGTTCGAAAATTCTCCTCTTTAGGCACATATCAACCCATCAAATGACCATAGAACACACAGAAATATCTCCTTTTTTGAATCAATATATAAAATTTCAGAGAAGGCCTCTGATTGGTCCAACCTGGATCACATGTTCGTTGGGCTGATTTTTTTAATCAAGAAGCAGGGTACTGTCATCACAAACACACCAGAACTGGAGTAGAAGAGGGCCAGTCTCCTAAGGAAAGGCAAGAAATAGGGGAGAGCAGGTGGGAAGGGGATTTTACCACAGCAGGAAAGAAAAAGATAGCTGGACAAGCTAAAACAGTTTTGTTATGCTGTCTTAATAGTAAATTGAAATCAAGTATTATGTGAGTTATCCAGCTACATCTAAAATGTACAAAGATACTAACATTTCAATTCAAGAAAGTTTATCTCGGCCAAGATTTATCTGCTTTCGAAAACTAATAATCTTCATAGTCATTCATATCTATTATGTATTTAAACTTTCAATTTGTTGGTATTTAATGCTACACACCATCACTAGAAGAAGAATTATAGGTATTTGCTTTTTAATCTGAGTAAAGATTTACCTTATCTTAGTCTGAGTTCACTGCTGTTGTAGTAGATGTTTAAATAGTTTTTACATATGACTCAACTGTAAAAGTTCTCTAATATAACTCTTCCAATAAAAAACATGGTATATGCAAAAACAACACATTTATAAAAGTAACCTAACTCCTGTAAGAAGGTGATACTACTGACATGTTGTTGATATGTTGTTTTAAATTGTTTTCAACTGCTTTCTTTGAAAATGAAATGATAAAAAAACTGAAAAATGAATAACTTGATGAGATATTTTAAGATGAACTCATTTATAACTACCACCCAGATCATAAAGTAGAATTTTGCAAGCCACCCAGAAACTCCTCCATGTAACTCATCACAGTAATAAGTCCCTTATTCTCCTAAATTTAATCACTGTTCTGACATTTGTAACATTCACTTCCTTCCATTAATTATCATGTTATCACCTAAGTATGCATCCTTAGACACTATAATTTAATCTTGCACCCTCTTTAAGAATCTGATGTGTCTTTTAAGTCTCTTTTAATTTATAGGTTTCTCCTTCACCCCTTTCTTCTTATATCTGTTAAATAACTCGGCGCATTTGAACTATAGAATATCCCAGCAGGTTCCTGTAGCAGTTTAGTTATTTCAAGTCTGTTCCTTCAGCTCTCTTAATAATTGTGTAAATTGCTAATAACCCTGAATAAATCCTTTTCTGTTTAAACTAGTCAGAGTGGGTACAAATGCCTACAGCTAAAAAATACACATATAGTGGAATATAAGATGAGGATGAAAGTTATCTTTAAGAAAATTTTTAGTGAAATTTTATTTAGAAATATATCCAGCTGGGTGCAGTGGCTCACACCTGTAATCCCAGCACTTTCGGAGGCCGAGGCGGTTGGATCATGAGGTCAGGAGTTCGAGACCATCCTGGCTAACACAGTGAAACCCCATCTTTACTAAAAATACAAAAAATTAGCTGGCTGTGGTGGTGGACGCCTATAATCCCAGCTACTTGGGAGGCTGAGGCAGGAGAATCTCAAGTACCTGGGAGGCGGAGCTTGCAGTGAGCCGAGATCACACCACTGCACTCCAGCCTGGACAACAGAGTGAGACTCCATCTCAAAAAATAAATAAATAAATAAAAATAAATCCACATTATGAGAAATAATATTGCAGCTTAGTTTCTTCATGTCATGTAAACACCAAGACAACTCTTTCTAAAATTGTTCATCTTGTATTATAGATCCATATGCAGATCTCTATCAATAGGCCAAGAATATGTGTTGATATAGATGAAAATCTCCATGCAGAGATGAGAAATATATGGCAAAATTTAGGTTTGTAATATTTCCAGCAAAACCCAAATTAGCTTTAGAATTTGAAAAGCAAATATAATTTAGCTTTTAATGAGCATAAACAATGTACATGATACCACCAAGAAATAATGGTAATCACCTATCTTCTTACTGGTTTGAAATGATCATATAACTTAAGGAAGAAGACAAAAGACTCAAACATAGACAATACCGTTAGCAAAAGGCAAAGTCTGCAAGTGTGAAGTGACTTTAAGTGTAATCACTACTGGATTTAATGTAGTAAAGATTAATGAAGATGCATAATGCATAAGTATTCCTTGAAGCTAGCTAGAAAACAGCAAGTAAGGCATTGACAAACGGAATGTCATCATTCTAATGCAATACTTTTATTGACTACCCTTATTCTGTAGGTTCAAAAGGAAATACAGAGGAAACAGCTAGATAATAATCTAATAAACTTACCACATATTATATATGTTTTCCATCTAACCAGGCAATGGTCCAGAAATAAAATTAATGCTTTAGCCAATGTATTCTTGGCATTACCCAAAGTTGTTGAAAGCTCTTCAATAACAAAAACCATAAGAAAATAGTGTTGAGATACATAACATAGGATAGGAATGTGTAAATCATAATATCATAACAGAGATACTAATAGAAATAATGCTAAAATACCTGCACATTCACACATTATAAAGGAATATAAAGAAGGATCTATTCCAAAATCTCCAAGTTGGAATGATTCACTCTTTGTAGTCTAGGCATTTGGTTGGTCAGTTATATCTTAATACCAAAATTCACTTGTATGTTAACATATGTCTACACAATACTGAAAGACAGCAGCCTACAACAGAAAGGACAGATGTGTAGCAGACACTGTGTTATTTGCACAAACTCTATTATTATGTCAGATACTCCTAAGTAATGATAGAACTCTTTCCTGAGGACATGGGCAAAGATTCAGAATCTCAACTCAGGGATCCAGGCAGCTACTACTAATGGAACAAACATGGATGATCCTTCAGACTATGTCTATTTGCCCTCCCTGGCCTGCAGTAAATAGGCAGAAGGATAACCTTGAATTATTTGACAAGAGATAAGCTAAAAATAGCTGGTAATAAGCAGTAGAAATAAGTATCATTAAAATTTCCACCAAATGATGCTTCATAATGGAAAAGTTATTGACTTGAGTTTGAAAAATCATGTTTCCTCAACTGGTATGATATGATAGGTAGTCGATGATTTAAATCCCTTGTTTTTCAAATCATAGTCAACCTAATCTTTTATACTCCATAGAGTGCTTATGTTAATTCCAATAAAAATAATATTTTATAAAAAGTAAGGTACTGCTATGAGCATGTTTTTGAAGGAAGCAATGCATGTTTGTGAAGGAAGCACAAATGTAACACAGACCAACCATAATGCCCCAAAATTTAATATAGAAAAGCATGTTTCTTTGAAAATGCAAATTCAATTTTTATCTATTATTGAACTTCTACGATAGGTGATGCACCTTTGGAGATTACAATCCTATGTAGTGGTCCAAAATATGAGCTCTGGAATCCTAGTGCCAGGGGTCAAATCATGGCCCTGTCACTCCCTAACTGACCTTGGTGACTTCTCTAAGCCTGAGTTTTCCCATCTATAAAATGAAGTAAAAATATTAGCTATGTCATTGTGAAGTGGTATAAACTCATGATATATTATAATGCAACAGTACTACACCATCTTCAACTAGTGAACACTCAACAAGACTTAGAAGTTATTGTTTTTATTATTGTTATTGTTGTCATTGTAATACAAAGATCAATATGACTCATTTAATATTCTCAAATCCTCTTTCAAGAGTCTGGGAGCATAGGGTGGGAGGGGAGGTGGAGGATGGAGAAGTGGGAGGAAAAAACAGAATACATCTAACAGAATAATATAAGAGATAGAATAATATTGGCATATTGATATAAAAACTGTTAGATCAATTCAACTGTTATCAGAATTCAAGTTCAGTTGAAAGCATTAAGAAGATCTTCATCGAGAAGATGAAATTTTGAGAAAGGCATGAGATGGTACCTATGATTTCAACAGACAGAAGGGTCAACATGAGCAAGCTGGAAAGAATGCAGAGGACATGTTTGGAGACTAATGAGTCAGAAATTAAGGAGTAAGTAAGGAAAAATGTGAAAATATAATTTAAAAGTTAGGCTGAACCATATGCTAAAGGGCCAAGATGCTTTGATGAAAGTTTGAAATTGAATAAAACAAGTTAGAAACTCAGCATGTAATACAGAGCTAGAAGTCTGTTTGTAGAAACAAATCATAACAGGGTATTTTTGTGGGACAATGATGACTCACCACCCCCAAAGTCAAAGGCCAGTCAAATGTGCTTTTTTAAAATTTTACTTTGAATTATAGTAAATAATATTTTTGTTAATATTTTTAAATTACAGGGAAAGTTTTGCAAAATCTAGTTAATCTCAGAATTTGCATAATGTTACTCTAAACTGTCCGTTACCTTCTCAAATGATAATCAATGAAAATGTACCATATAAAAGAAGTATACATAACTGCTGTTTTAAAACATATATATAATACCCAGATAATAAACCACATTAAAAGTGACATCTTCTGGATTAAAGACTTAAACATTAGACCTAAAACCATAAAAACCCTAGAAGAAAACCTAGGCATTACCATTCAGGACATAGGCATGGGCAAGGACTTCATGTCTAAAACACCAAAAGCAATGGCAACAAAAGACAAAATTGACAAATGGGATCTAATTAAACTCAAGAGCTTCTGAACAGCAAAAGAAACTACCATCAGAGTGAACAGGCAACCTACAAAATGGGAGAAAATTTTTGCAACCTACTCATCTGACAAAGGGCTACTATCCAGAATCTACAAAGAACTCAAACAAATTTACAAGAAAAAAACAAACAACCCCATCAAAAAGTGGGCGAAGGACATGAACAGACACTTCTCAAAAGAAGACATTTATGCAGCCAAAAAACACATGAAAAAATGCTCATCATCACTGGCCATCAGAGAAATGCAAATCAAAACCACAATGAGATACCATCTCACACCAGTAGGAATGGCAATCATTCAAAAGTCAGGAAACAACAGGTGCTGGAGAGGATGTGGAGAAATAGGAACACTTTTACACTGTTGGTGGGACTGTAAACTAGTTCAACCATTGTGGAAGTCAATGTGGCGATTCCTCAGGGATCTAGAACTAGAAATACCATTTGACCCAGCCATCCCATTACTGGGTATATACCCAAAGGACTATAAATCATGCTGCTATAAAGACACATGCACACGTATGTTTATTGTGGCACTATTCAAAATAGCAAAGACTTGGAACCAACCCAAATGTCCAACAATGATAGACTGGATTAAGAAAATGTGGCACATATACACCATGGAATACTATGCAGCCATAAAAAATGATGAGTTCATGTCCTTTGTAGGGACATGGATGAAATTGTAAATCATCATTCTCAGTAAACTATCGCAAGAACAAAAAACCAAACACCGCATATTCTCAATCATAGGTGGGAATTGAACAATGAGAACACATGGACACAGGAAGGGGAACATCATACTTGGGACTGTTGTGGGGCGGGGAGGGGGGAGGGATAGCATTGGGAGATATACCTAATGCTAGACGACAAGTTAGTGGGTGCAGCACACCAGCATGGCACATGTATACATATGTAACTAACCTGCACAATGTGCACATGTACTCTAAAACTTAAAGTATAATAATAATAAATAAATAAATAAATAAATAAATAAATAAAAAGAATGAAAAGAGAATAAAAAAATAAAATAAAATAGAATTTCAAAAAAGTGACATCTTCAAAATCATCTTCAGATACTCTTTTCTTATTACAAAGAATTATGAACCGCTGAATTTTGCATTTATATAAGTAGCACTGGACTTGGCTTTATAAAGACTTGAAAAGAGGCATATAAGCTTCTCTTCAATCAAGGATATCTACATAAAGAATCAAGACACATCTTTTTTAAAATAATAAAATAAAATACCATGTTAAGTGGCTAGAATAAAGTAAAAAATAAAGGGAGCTAACCTTTTTTGAAAGCCATGTAGTTTACATCCCACATCTCACTGAATCTGCTCAGCAGCCCCATTTTTACCGATCAGAGAGGTTATCAAGAGGTCATCTTCCCAACAGGTGAGGCTAAGCCTGGACTCAGGAGCTAGAAATTCAAATGCTAGTGCTGCCTCTAAAGGCTTTGTGATCTTAGGCAAATGGTAAGCCTCTTTAAGTCTCAGTTGCTTCATCTGTTACACTGGGAATATAACAGTATTTGATAAACACAGATGCTGTGAAGGAAAACTAAAAAGTATGTGTGAAATAATTACACCCTATTTACTTGAAGTACGTTCTGAGGAATTCTAGTCCTGGAAGATTGTTGTGACCACAAATGGATCTACAGTCTTACAGATTGATTCTTGGGAATGACTATGTATAATTTTTACCCTTTGGAGATTTATAGTGTTCATTAACACTGAGAAATCCTGCAGTCAAATATTTAAAAATGTAGCTTTAACTTCACTTAACCCATAAGTTTTCAAATTTATTTTTACATAGACTATTATTTTACTCTTTTCCCTTTCATTACTTTTCCTATCTTTTATTGTTTTTCTTCCTTTCTTTGTTCCTTTTTATGGAGCATTTAAGCCCCTATATCCAAAGAAAAATACTCCACAGAATATTCTCCAGGAAGCACTTTATAATACAATTAGCTGGCATTCATAGCAGGCATGAGAGATTCAAACAATTAGCAATATAAAAGTTCAAATACGGAAAAGGTACATGAGAAATGGCATGACCCAAGAGGCTTTACAAAAGAAATAAACTTGATGCAGAGATACAAACTTAGACAAACAGAATAAAAAGGAGACTTACACGGGCAGAGTAAACACAGTTCAAATGGAGAGTTTGTAAAGGTAATAATATTGATGGTGATGCCAGATATCATGGCTATTGCATACCAAACACATAATATTCATCAGGCATTATCTCATTTAGCAGGTGAGAAGTTTAGTGAAGTAGACCAGGACCAAATTTGGGAAACTCTGAGTACCTTCTTATATAGCTATCTTCCTGATAAAATCCCTGGGGAATTTAAGTGTTGAATCATTCAAAAAGCATTCATTGAAAACTGCTCCTCAAAGCAATATGCTAGATACTTTGTGTAAGAGGAGTAAAGAATTAGTATGCTGAAAGCAAATTAGAAGGCAGTAAGTTGGAGGGAGGAGAATATAGGTAGGGAGACGAGCTAGCAAGCTATCATGTGAATCAAGGTATAAAATGATGAGGGCCTGGAGACAGACTTAAGGTGGAAAACAAAGAAAAAGATTAGATGAGAAATCAGTTCTGGGTGTCACATGATTAAGGAAGAGTGATAATTGTGACTAAGAATGGGTTAGCCCTCTAAAGCAGGATCTTTAAACTGCAGATTTTGGTAATCAGGGTTTGTGAAATGGGTTTAATGGATCACAACCAATATCTTACTGCATTCAAAGAAAAAGAAAAGAAAACAGCAGAGTGTACCTACACACTAAGTATTGTTTCATGAAACTTTTATTTCAGAACTATGTACTATACATGTGTGCACTGGGTCATATGTAGTTAAAAACTTTAAGATTCTATGCAAATAAAGAATGAAATAAAGCAGTGAAATCAGAAAAATGAGAGAATTTTAAGGAGATGATATCACATACCAATTATAAAAGAACTAAACACAATGATTTCTCAGAGAAAATTATTGGGCTCACATAAAATAGGGTCAATCAGAAAAGAGCAGACACTAGACTGCTAAGAAATATCATACATTTATTATTTTTTATTCATAGCATATTAACTTAGTAAACTAATGTACCTCAATCATGCGTAAAGATGACCAAATATTTTGAATTACCCTCATGTCTCTGATAGACTTTTCTTTTCTTAGTTTCGTGTTAATAATAATTCAAGTATTTAAGATCTGTAATGTACAATATTGAGAAAATCTATAATTTATGAAAATATGACCCTTAAAAACCAAAAATAAATCACTAGCTGTATAGGCATGCAGAAAGTATCCTTAAAAGGATTAAGATTCAGTTCCATTCATACCAAAAGCCTTTGACAAGGCAAAAGTTATGCTATTCTTCCAAAAACTGTACCTTGATTTCTGTTTATTATCCTTTCCGTTCAAATACTGCATCAAGCACAAGCTATTTTAACACATTGAAAATATTGCTTTAGGTTAAGAAGAGATAAGGGACTTAGCTGTTACTGTCAGTTGTTTGTGCATTACTCTGACATTTTACAAGACAAGGCATTTGGCCATCTCTGGTTGTCTAGATCTGCAATGGATGTATTTCAATGAATACTAAATTCAAAGAAAATTTATTGAGTTTTTAGTATGTAGACATTTCAACAATATTGTCGTTTCTTGTACATAAGAAATTAACAATCCCGTAGGAGTTCTAATTATATAATGAACCACGATTAAGGCAGAGTATGCTATGTGCCATGCTATAGATAAAATCCAGGGTCAAAAGGGTTTCAGAGAATAAAGATACCTTTTATTTTTCACTAGGATGATTGATGAAGACTTTATAAGAGATGTGACACTTTAACTGGTTCTTGTAAAACAATAGAATTCTGACAGGTCAAAATTAGAAGTAGGGATTAATGATGTAAGAAGATAAACAAGATGAGGAAAAGGAGAGATGAAGATTCACAGTCAACCAATTTGAATATATCATAAGGTATATGTGCAGAAGGGTGGATGCTGCTGTAATGAGCTACCCAGATCACCCTCAGGAATGAAGGACCTACATTCCAGCTTCTGGAAATTCTGCCAACTTACAGCCCTTAGATGTCAGCCCTCTCCAAAAATATCCTATGCCTAAAAAGAGCCACCTGAATCAAGGTCACTCTCTCATCATGGGCCAGCCCATGTTTAATGATTGACTGATGCAGAAGTACAAAGGCATTCACTGGATGCAGGACAATTCTGACAGCCATCCCAGCTTCAGAGATCCTGGTTCAGCTGAAGCCTTTGTTGAGACTACATCACATCTCAACTTCTACTTCTGCCAAACTCTGTTTCATTTACTTCCCTTACCTCCACAGGAGTTGATCCCAACAGTGCTTCCTAACACACTTCCTGCACACTAATATCCATCTCAGAGTCCTTATTTGGGAGGCCAACCTATGACAAGAAGCGTTAGTAGAGATTTCTGATTTTTAAGATGAAGAACAGAAAGCATTCTACTCTTTCTATTCATTTTGTCCTCCAAGATACTTCCCAGAACTCACAAGTAGACAAAGAAATAGAAATTCCATATTCATTAAAACCAGGAGATATATTTGAACCCAAAATATAATATAGAAAGAAGGAAAATAAAGACCAGTGCATTTAGCAAAATATTGGCTTGTTAGACTTCAAAGCACTCATAAGAGAATAACTAAAAAACAATTTGCCCCACATATCCATGAAGATTGTTTAGGGACTGAACTTTGTCCCCCCAAAACCACATGTTAAAGTCTTAAATGCCCAGCCCCCAACCCAGTACCACACAATGTAACTGTGTTTGGAGAGAGAATCTTTATAGAGATAGGTAATTAAGTTAAAATGAAGTCCTAGGTGGGCCTTAATACAATATGACTGGTGTGCTTAGAAGAGGAAATTAGGACACAGAAACATACAGAGGGAAGGTTATGTAAAGTCACAGAAAGAAGACAGTGATTTACAAGCCAAGAGGCGAGGCCTTCAGAAGAAACCAACCCTGCCAACACTTTGATCTTGAACTTGACTCAGGAACTATGAGAAAATAAATTCTGTTATTCAAGTCACCCTGTCTACTGTGTTTTGTTATGATGGCCCAAGAAGACTATGGGTCTTATCTAATATCTCATGCCTAAAGATCTTAAGCTGTTTGAGAAAACTCAAAAGAACATTTAAAGCAAGAGAATACAAAGGAAACACAACCAGCATAGAATATAACAGCAAGCTTCAAAGTAATCATCTTCAATATTCTGAGAGATAAGAGAACAAATTATATCAAGAAACAAGATATAGATTGCTATGAAAATAAAAAAACAATTTCTTTTAAATTAAAAAATGTAACAGATAGAATTAGAAAAAATTAATAGCATACTCACAAAATAAATTTAGAAATTAGAAATTTTCCCAAAAAAATCAATGAAAAGAAAAGAGTTAGAGAATAGGAGAGAAAAGAAAATTAAAAGACCAGTTGAGGAAGGCCAATATTCAGCTAAAAGGGAGACCATGTGACATTGCTCTAGCTAATAAGATGTAAATGGAAGTCATTATTAGGTAGAGCTTCTAGGAAAATATTTTAAAAGAAAAAAGACTCAGAGGGCTCAAGCTTTCTGCCTGTTTTCATTCTTTCTTCCTGTCTGAAATATAGATGAATGCTGAAAATAAAGCATTAATCTTGCAACCTAGAAGTGACCTGCATGATACAAATAGCCACATGAAAAGAACTGGAAAGTCAGAATGAAACTTGTGTACCAAATGGCATAGTGAAGCCTATTCATCATCACTGAGCTGCCTATTTCTGGACTTCTTACTATACGGGTAACATTGAAATTCTTGGCACAGTGTAGCCAAGTCTTCTATAATTAGCCAGTGTAGTCTATTTCATTATTATAGTATACTATTTGACTCAGCAGATACTTAAAACATCATAAAAATAGAAACTCTAAATATTAACTTAACAAAAACTATAATATAACCAAAAATAGTATATATTAGAAATGTGGGGATGTATTAGAGTTCTCCAGAGAAACAAAACCAATAGGAGATAGATATAATAGATAGATGATAGATAAATAGATAGATAGATAGATAGATAGATAGATAGATAGATAGATAGATAGATTGATTGATGTGGAGAGAGAGGTTGTGAGAAATTGGCTCACATGATTTTAGAGGATAAGAAGTCCCATGATCTACCATCTGCACATAAGTAAGTATATTCCAGGCCGAGGCAGGAGAAGCTGCAATGAGAAATTCCAGCTCATACAGTGAGGCAGGAAAAAAAAAGGGCAAATTCCTCCTTCCTCTACCTTTTGTTCTATTCAGGCCCTCAACCCTGAACAGATTAAATGATGCCCACTCACATTGCGGAAGAGTATCTACTTTACTCAGTCCACTGATTCAAATACTAATCTCATCCGGAAACCCCCAGAGATACACTCAAAATATTTAACCTGGATACCCCTTGGTCCAGTCAATTTGACACATAACATTAATCATCACAGGGGAGTTGCAAGATAGCATAAATCCTGATCTATGATATGCAAGTTCAAATAAATGCCTTAAACTAATGAATTGAGAGAAAGCAATGTAAGTATATAACTTAAAAATATAAAATAACTATTATAAAAGAGTGAAAGTGGCTGCCAAAGGAAGCTATAGTTTGCAAATAAAAAGACATGAAGCAGGTGAATGAATTTTTAATTTTAATCCTTTTGACACTGTTAGACTTTATTAAATGTTCTGCATGTATTTTTTTTTAATTTAGAAAGTATTTGAAGATGAGGAATGAATTCCAGTAGTCCTTAACTAAGCCCTTATCCTCTAGCCTTCAGACTTAAAAAATTTAATAAAGGTCACTGTCATTTTGTCAAATGGCCAATGAACATTTTAAGTCAGCACTCCAAGTGACTTCACACATAAAATCAGAAAAGTACAAATGATTTTAAATTTCACAGTACTCTTTTAGGATGGTTTGTATTCAAACATCTACATGTTCCACATTTTAACTATCCAGTGTCCCAGTAATGGATTTCCAGTTTTCCTTTCCCACTGTCCCAGTGATGGATTTCCAGGCTTATTTTCCCACTGCCCCAGTGATGGGAATCTAGGATTACCTACCTATAGGCCCAGCTCTTCTATCTCTGTCCAGGTGGCAGACATCCAGGGCTGCCTTCAACTCCTGCCTTGACAAACATTTCTGCAAAGAAAATCCTAAATCCTCACATGTGTCTCCTCAAGCTCACTGAGATGTGTACTCAGAAGTAGAAAGGTAGGGTTGTAGGATACACTTACACTTAATCTGAATAAGTCATGTCAGATCCACTACCACTACCACTAGAAGTGCAATAGAGTTCTTATACCTTCATATTTCAGTTGCTATTACCTAACTTTCAAATACCTGCCAGTCTAATCATTTACAATTACAGCTCAATGATGCTTGAACTTGAATTTCTTAAATTACTCACCATTCTGACCATCTTATCACATGCCTCTTAGTTTTCTAAGTTTATTCTTCTGTAATTTCATGTTCATCTATTTTTGTCTGTTCCCTGGGGTGCCTTTTTCTAGTTGATTTTTAGGAGACACTTGTGTAGTTTATATATTAAGCACTAGTTGCTGTTAGATTTTGAAAATGTTTTTCCACTTATTATCAGTTAATTTTATTCAATGAGTTCTTTAATGAACAGAATGTTTAATTTTTACGTAATGTTATCAATTTGCAATTTTAATTTTTTAAATTTTTCAACTTTTAAATTTTGGAGTATATGTACAGGTTTGTTACCTGGGTATATTTCATGATGCTGAGGCTTGGGTATAAATGATCCCATCACCCAGGTACTGGGCATAGAACCAACAGTTTTTCCACACCTGCTCCCCTCCCTCCCTGTCCACTCTAGTAGTCCCTAGTGTCTATTGTTGCCATCTTTAAGTCCATACGTACCCAATGGTTAGCTTTCACTTATAAATGAGAACACACAGTATTTGGTTTTCTGTTCCTACATTAATTTGCTTAGGATAATGGCCTCCAGCTGGATCTATATTGCTGCAAGGACATGATTTCATTCTTTTCTATGGCTCCAAAGTATTCTATGGTGTATATATACCACATTTTCTTTATCCAGTCCACTGTTGATGGGCACCTAGGTTGATTCCATGTCTTGTTATTGTAAATAGTACTGGACTAAACATGTGAGTGTATGTGTTTTCAGTAGAACAATTTGTTTTCTTTTGCGTATATACCCAGTAATGGATTGCTGGGTCAAACGTTAGTTCTGTTTTTTAAGTTCCTTGAGAAACCTCCAATCTGCTTTCTACAGTGGCTGAAATAATTTATATTTCTACCAACAGTGTAGAAGTGCTCCCTTTTCTCTGCAGCCTCACCAATATCTGTTGTGTTTTGACTTTTTAATAATAGCTATTCTGAATGGTGTGAGATGCTATCTCATTGTGGAACTTTGTTGTTGTTGCTGTTGTTATTGTTGTTGTTGTTGTTTTGAGACAGAGTCTTGCTCTGTCGCCCAGGCTGGAGTGCAGTGATGCGATCTTGGCTCTCTGCAAGCTCTGCCTCCCGGGTTCACACCATTCTCCTGCCTCAGCCTCCAGAGTAGCTGCGACTACAGGCACCCGCCACCATGCCCGGCTAATTTTTTGTATTTTTATAGAGACAGGGTTTCACCGTGTTAGTCAGGATGGTCTCGATCTCCTGACCTCATGATCTGCCCACCTCGGCCTCCCAAAGTGCTGGGATTACAGGTGTGAGCCACCACGCCCGGCTGTTGCTGTTTTTTTTTGAGATGGAGTCTCATTCTGTGGCCCAGGCTAATCTCAGCTCACTGCAATCTCCACCACCCTGCCCTGAGCTCAAGCTATTCTCCTGCCTCAAGCTCTGGAGTAGCTGAGATCACAGGCACATGCCACCAGGCCCTGCTAATTTTTGTATTTTTAGTAGAGATGGGGTTTCACCATGTTGGCCAGGCTGGTCTCGAAGTCCTGACCTCTAGTGTTCCACATGCCTAGGCCTCCCGAAGTGCTGGAATTACATCATTGTGTTTTTGATTTGCATTTCTGTAATGATTAGTGATATGCAGAAATTTTTTAATTTTTATTTTTATTTTAAGTTCTGGGGTACATGAGCAGGATGTGCAGGTTTGTTACATAGGTAAACATGTGCCATGGTGGTTTGCTGAACCTATCAACCCACCACCTAGGCATTAAGCCCAGCATGCATTAGCTATTTTTCCTAATGCTCTCCTTCCCTCTACCCCACCCCCTGTATTCTTGATATAGCTCTCAGCTTGAACAGTATTGGTATATAGAAATACGGCTGGATTTTTTACATTGATTTTGTATCCTAAAGATTTGATGAAGTTGTTTATTGATTCCTGGAGCCTTTTGATGAAGTCTTCAGGGTATTCAAGAAATAGAATTATATCATCAGCAAGAAGAGATAGTTTGACTTATTTTCCTATTTGGATGCCTTTCTCTGGCCTGATTGCTCTGACTAGTATTTCCAATACTATGTTGAATAGGAGGGGGAAGAGTAGGCATTTTTGTCTTATTCCAGTTATCAAGGAGAATGCTTCCAGTTTTTGCCTGTTCAGTATGTTGTTGGCTGTGGGTTTGTCATAAATGACTTTCATCATTTTGAGGTATGTTGCCTAGTTTCTCGAGGGTTTTTACCATGAAAGAATGCTGGATTTTATCTAAAGCTCTTTTTGCACCTATTGAGATGATCACATAGTTTTTGTAATATAATTCTGTTTATGTGATGAATCACATTTATTGATTTGCATATGTTGAAACAACCTTGCATCCTGGGAATGAAGCCTACTTGATTATGGTCAACTAACTTACTGATGTGCTGCTGAATTCAGTTTGTTAGTATTTTGTTGAGGTTTTTTTGCATCTATGTTCATCAGGGATATTGGCCTGTAGTTTTCTTTAGTGGTTGTGTCTTTGGCAGGGTGTTGCTAGCTTCATATAATGAGTTAAGGGGGAGACCCTCCTCCTCAAATTTTTGAAATAGTTTCAGTAGAATAAGTACCAGGTCTTCTTTGTACATCTGGTAGGATTCGGCTATGAATCCTTCTGGTCCAGGGCTTTTTTGGTTGTTAGGTTTTTTTTATTACTGATTCAATTTCAGAACCTGATATTGGTCTGTTCGAGGTTTCAATTTCTTCATGACTCAATCTTAGGAGATTGTGTTTTTCCAGGAATTTATCCATTTCCTCTAGATTTCCTAGTTTGTGTGCATAGAGGTATTCATAATAGTCCCTGAGCATTTTTTTTATTTCTGTGGGTTCAGTTGTAATGTCACTTTTGTCATTTCTGATAGTGTTTATTTGGATCTTTTCTCCTTGTAAATCTGGCTAGTGGTCTACCCATCTTGTATATTCTTTCAAACACCAACCTTTGATTTCATCAATTCTTTATATGAATTTTTGGGTGTCAATTTCATTCAGTTCCACTCTAATTTTAGTTATTTCTTTTATTTTGCTAGCTTTAGGGTTAGTTCATCCTTGTTTTCCTAGTTCCTTGAGGTGCATTGTTAGATCATTAATTTGAGATCTTCCTAACTTTTTGAAGTAGGCATTTAGCACTATAAACTTTCCTCTTAACACTGCTTTTGCTAATTCCCATAGATTAGGGTAATTTGTGTCTCTGTTTTTATTTAGTTGAAATTTTTTTATTTCTGCCTTGATTTCATCATATACCCCAAAGTCATTCAGGAGCATATTGTTTAATGTCCATGAAATTGTATGGTTTGGGGAGATTTTCTTAGTATTTATTTTTATTTTTATTTTTATTTCACTGTGGTCTGAGAGTGTGGTTGGTAGGTTTTTGATTTTTTTTAATGTATTGAGACTTGCTTTATAGGGGAGTAGATGGTCAATCTAGGACTATGTTTCATGTGCAGATAAAAAATGTATATTCTGTGATTGATAGGTAGAGTATTCTGTAGATGTCTATTAGGTCCAATTTGTCAAGTGTCAAGTTTAAGTCCAGAATTTTTTTGTTAGTTTTCTGACTTGATGATCTGTCTGATGCAGTCATTGTGGTGTTGAAGGTCACTACTATTATTGTGTGACTGTCTAAATCTTATAACAAGTCTAGAAGTACTTGTCTTATGAATCTGGATACTCCAATGTTTGGAGCTTAAATATTTAGGATAGTTAAGTCTTCTTGAACTGAACACTTTATCATTATGTATTGCCCTTCTTTGTTCTTTTTTACTGTTGTTGGTTTAAAGTCTGTTTTGTTCTGATATAAGAATAGCAATTCCTTCTTTTTTTCTTTTCCATTTGCATGGCAGATCTTTCTCTGACCCTTTACTTTGAGCCTATGAGTGTCATTATTTTGAAATTCCTTAAGATTTTTAATTCCAGAAACTCTGATTGATTTATTTTTAAGATGTTTATCTCTTCCTTCATTTCCTAGATTGCTTAAAAGTTTCTTTGTGTTACTTTTCAACCTTGTCTTGGATCTCATTGAGCTTCCTTGCAATTCCTACTTTGAATTCTTTATCTGTCATTTGTGAATTTCCATTTCGGTTAAGGAACCATTCCTGGAGTGCAAGTAGAATCCTTTGGTGGAGTCACTATGTTCATCTTCAACTGAAATTCCAGGTAGTGGTGAGTCCAATTATTTCATGAGTCCCTCATTTCACAAAACATGAAAGCTATTTTTTTATAAATCTTTTTTTTTTTTTTTTTTTTTTTTTGAGACGGAGTTTTTGCTCTTATTGCCCAGGCTGGAGTGCAATGGCATGATCTCAGCTCACTGCAATCTCTGCCTCCCTGCAATTTCTGCCTCCCGGGTTCAAGCGATTCTCCTGCCTCAGCCTCCTGAGTAGCTGGGATTACAGGTATGTGCCACCACGCCTGGCTAATTTTGTATTTTTAGTAGAGACAGAGTTTCTCCATGTTGGTGAGTCTGGTATCGAACTCCCAAGCTCAGGTGATCCGCCTGCCTTGGCCTCCCAAAGTGCTGGGATTACAGGCGTGAGCCACCGTGCCTGGCCTAATTCATTTTTTAAATGGGTTTATTTTTTGTTTTTACCCATTCAACAGAAAAAAAAAATTAGACATGGTGAAATTTACAATTGGTGACATCATCCTTCACTCTGTCTGTACTATGAGATTCTACACTTAAAGCTCAGCATTATTGGTATAAAACTTTAAGACATACGCCTGTAATCCCAGCACTTTGGGAGGCCGAGGCGGGCGGATCACGAGGTCAAGAGATCGAGACCATCCTGGCTAACACGGTGAAACCCCGTCTCTACTAAAAATACAAAAAATTGGCTGGGCGTGGTGGCGGGCGCCTGTAGTCCCAGCTACTCGGGAGGCTGAGGCAGGAGAATGGCGTGAACCCGGGAGGCGGAGCTTGCAGTGAGCCGAGATCGCGCCACTGCACTCCAGCCTGGGCGACAGAGCAAGACTCCGTCTCAAAAAAAAAAAAAAAAAAAACTTTAAGACACCATAAGGATTCTCAAGTGAAGAAAAAGGGGGAAATTAAAAATGATCTGCAAACAACTAAGAATGACTAAACATTGAACCAGACCTAAAACATCTTCCAATTCCTCTGCACACTGCATCCCATTACTATCCAGCCAGATCAGACAACAGGGCAGTGAGGAACAGAGAAGCCACTTGGTAGATATTTTCAAGGGATTTTAACAGAATACTCTCAAATGAGAAAACAACTCATGGTTTCTTATGTTTGCTATAAAGCAATAAAAGGGTGAGAAATATGAAATCTCAAATGGAGATATTAAATGACTGTGAATCTAGGAAAAAGATCATAATTTCTGACAAAATAGAAAAAATTAATTGGGATGTACTACGTTTGTTTTGCTTTGTTTGTTTTTAAGGATACTTATATTTCACATTGGTCTCATTGATAAGGTGACCCAAAAAAACTTTTTTTTTTTTTTTTTGAGACAGAGTCTCACTCTGTCACCCAGGCTCACTGCAGAGCATGGCTCACTGCAACCTCCGTCTCCTGGGCTCAAGCAATTCTCCTGCCTCAGCCTCCCAAGTAGCTGGGATTACAGGCACTCACCACCATGCCTGGCTAATTTTTGTATTTTTAGTAGAGATGGGGTTTCACCATCTTGGCTAGGCTGGTCTTGAACTCCTGACCTCATGATCCACCCACCTCGCAATGTGGCAGGATTACAGGCATGAGAGTGAGTTCTACAGTATCATTTTAAAAAGTACAGGTGAATGTGGATCCATCTGCGAAAAAAAAAAAGAACTACAAAAAGACAAAAATGCAACACTCAACCCTTGCAAAGGACGACACACTGGAGCTGACCAAGCACGTGCTTTATAAATGCTTTTTCAAAATCAAATGATAGAACATACAAGAAACTGGTTTGTTGTTATTGTTTATTTTGATTGTGTCATTCCTTCCACATCACCTCCTCCTCGTCCTGGCATTTCGCGTAGTGAGAAAAGTCATCAAAGATAGAGGTTGTGTGCTTGTAGGAAGCAATAATTTTCAGCACTTGTTTTTCTTTTTCTAAAGGCAACTCCTGTGTTTCATGGTTTATGACTGGCTTGTTGTCATGATTCTCCAGTCTGATGTGCCTGAGCTGGTTATTGGGTACATCACTGACAAAAATCCACTTGACATCAAACTTCCCCTTCCATTTGTCTTGAGACCAGACTCTGGCACTGGTGCTGCTGTCCACAGAGCACTTCATCTCCGCCACCCCACAGAAATACTCACTCCCACTGATGCCGAAGAGCAGGTAGACAGGCCCCTTGCTGCTTATGGAGCTGAATGCACTATTCAACTAAGTAGTGCCATGTTCTGTACTACACAAAACGGAGTACTTAATGGAGTGGTGAATGTCATCCTCAGAATAGCTCTTTATAATGCGTACATGTCCACTTTTAAGATTCCAGTCAAATTCTTTAGGATTATAACTGTGGGCAGCTTTCACTTTTTTTACACTTGGGGCAGAATTAGTCTTGGTATTTCCAGGAGAGTTACTACCACTGTCAACCCCTCTGCTCTGCCCAAATGCCATATTTCCACGTGAGGAATGATCCAGCAGGTCTGGAGTGGCTGCTGAGGGCTCTGATACTGTGGTTGAGCCAAAGCAGGAAGCTTCATTGGGAGAAGCTGAAGCACCTTCTGGGGTTGTAGGACAGCCTGTGAGGATCATGTCTCCTGGGGGACCGGGGTCTTCAGCACAGGCCCCTTGTTATCCTGGGTGTCAATATCCTTGTTATGCTTTATAGATGGAGGGGGCAGTGCACCCCCCTATGACAGGCCCACTCCTTGTTTCCATTTTAGGCCATGGTTTTGCAGGCTTGCTGGCAATGGCGGCCCATGAGGTCAGCTTTGAAACTGCCATGTTCACATATGTCCCATCATTGCCAGAAAGGATGCCAATCAGTGCCACACTGCTGATGACAGAGCCCACTGTCTTGACTGCAGAGGAGATGACATCCCCAATTTTCAGGCTGACCATGCCCTGCTTCAGGCTGTTCACCCCAGGGGCCTTGCTAAGGGTGTCACTGTGAAAGCCCATCTGCCCATCAACGACTGCGTGGCCCAGGGAGCTTGGGGGTAGGTGTAGCTGCTCCCATATGTAGAGCTCTGAATCTGCTACCCTTGAGACCCACTTGTCCTCCATGCCAAGAATACAGGGTTTGGGGGTAAAAATTAAACCTGTGCTGATAGATTTTGTTCTCTGGACCCCAAGGCCACCCCAAAATAGAATTGTGCATAAAATTATGATCTCTGTTACTGAGCTGTTCATAGGTGATGAGGTGTAGAATCAAAGGGTCCCTTGCAGTGGACCACAGAGCCTCATTGAGGGATTAAGGAACTCCAGTGGATGGTGGGTAATAGCCGGACAGGCAGAGGTCACTCGCTGAAGGGTAATTGTTACTCTAATTTGACTCTCCAGAAAGGTAGGGCTGAAAGTCATTGTCATGAACCACATCTTTCTGATGCAAAGAATCATTGTGTACTTTACTGTCTCGTCCTTTTGTTCTCTAAGTGTCCATGCTGATGGTCACATGCTTCATGAACAGCCTGGGGCCGTGCAGGGCCGGGACACTGGCTGGCTCAAGCATCCCTGTAAGGCTGGGCCTGTCATCTCTGCTAACACAATCTCTGGCCTCACCACCAACTCCCCAGGTACCAGCTGGGCAGTGGCAGTGGCAGTGGCTGCTGGGTGCTCAGGCCACTGGTGAGGCACTACCTCAGTAATGCTTTTCCCAAGCCCCAGTCTATGTAAGTTTCCTGTTATAAACTCCAATATTCCCCTGTAATTTTCTATTTTTCCATCATGGTAGTTATCATCCTTGCCATTTCTTTTTCTCTTTTTTTTGAGATTGAGGGCTCACTACATTGCCCAGGCTGGTCTCAAACTCCTGAGTTCAAGCAATCCTCCCCCTCAGCCTCCCAAGTAGCTGGGATTACAAGCATGTGCCACCAGGCCTGGCTATCCTTGCCATTTCTTTCCCGCTATCCACCTACTCAACAAAATTGTGAAGACAAAAGGGCAAGAAATGTGGCGATCTAGTTTACTAATGCTTATCCCAGCACCTTCCATGGGGTAGAAGGTGCTCAATGAAGTCTGCAGAATCAGTAAATAAATGGAAAGAATGGGCATTTCATACATAACTGGAAATTTATATAATAAATAAAAGCCTATGAGAAAAACTAGATTTAATTAGTTTTAACTAATTTTACCTTGTAAAATAAGTGAAAGAAAGGGCTAATGGTGATGAAGGAATAAATAAAATATAAAACCATAGAGAAAATCAACAAGGTCAAAGTCATTTTTAAAAATTTTTTATAAAATTGATAAAGTCCTAGCAAGATGGAATAAGTAAATTGCTGACATCAAATATGAGATAGGGGACATTATTATAGATACTATAGAAATTAATGAGATAATAAAAGATGTTATGAAAATTTTATGTTAATAAATTTGTCAACTTAAATGAAATGGACAAATTTGGAAATAGATAAACAAATTTTGATATGTTGATACAATGAAATACTGCATAGCAATACAAATAAATGAACTATTACTAGATACAATATGGATCTCAAAAACATTTTGTAAAGTGACAGAAGTCGTCCCCAACATAAAACACACTGTATATTTCTATCTATATGAAGTCAAAGAACAGGCAAAAATAATCAATGGATACAAACAAAAGAATAGTGATTTTCATTTGGGGGATCTTTGGGGGTGGTATGAATGGAAAAGGAAATGAAGGAACTTTCTAAATCAGCCATTCTCAATTAGATGCAATGAGAGAATTAGACCTCACAGAAAATAATTTGAGACACTATCTTCTTAATTATTCTAATAATGATACATAGTATCATTCTTGATGCACGAGAGGTAAACTGATTAATTAGAAACAGTGTATGCCTTTGGGCATGAGGATTTAACTCCCTTCTAGATCCCCAGTTGAGAGGTACTATCTGAGGCTGCACTGTTCCATATTGTAGCCACTAGCCACATGTGGCCATAGGAATTTACATTTAAACTATTTAAAATTAAATACAATTTAAAATTTAGTTCCTCAGTCAGACCAGCCACACTTCAAATGCTCAAAAACCATATATGGCAAGAGCTGCTATATTAGATAATACATATGTGTCAATTTTATCTCAAATTTTAAAAATAAGTCAGCACAAATAAGTTTATATTACGTATGAATAAGGTTTTAAAGTTTGATGATGGTAAGGCATTATGTCTCATGAAACACACACACACACACAAAAACAAATCTTACTTTTGTCAGTTTTCATAATATAACACATCTACTAAACTACAACATTTCCTATTATTACCGGTCCTGAATAATCACTTTCCATGAAAATCGCAATTTAGAAATGTGTATCTGGGCTTGAGTTCATTTTGAAATATAATTAATACCCCCAGGACTGGTCAGATTTGTTTCACCCAATTTATCTTTAAAGGATTATAGAGCCAGGGTATTTTGCAGCAATACATGGACCAAATGCTTAATATTCAAGATGGGCTTTAACACAGCACACTTGGTGAAAAACACCACCACTACTACAAACGATAGAACACTTTCTATATTAGCCAAGTTAAACATATCAGCATTTTTCATGAAGTCATGCAATCAAACAGACTTCATTTTACAAGACACTGTTCATTGGACTCTAAAATGAGTTTGCTAAATTAATATTTCTATGAATTACTGTTAAAGAGAATATATAGATTTTCAAGTGCCATTGGTTTAGACCGAAGTGTCTTAGAACCAAAAAACAAAGTTATCAATAGTTGTCAGCAGTCTGTAAGTATTCAACTTAAAGGAATATGTGTAAATTGTGAATTTATTCCAAACATCCAAACAAGAAAATAAAATTTAAAAAAAGGCTCTGATTCCTAGAATAGCCTATAGCCAAATTTCTACCAAAAGAATGCTTATTTTAAATAAATTCTCAGCCCTACAAAATGTAACAGCTGAATTATAGTCTGAGGTCGAGCACATATATAGACATGTAAAGTCTAGTGTGTATATAACAAACTAGCCTGCCCTAATGCTCAGGAGGTCCCAACAATGTCCAGTTGATATTGGAAAGATGAGTTCTAAGCCACAGAGCTCAGTCACAGTGTGCTCGAGGCAGCTTGCCCTGTCTTTCAAGAGCCTATTGTACTCATATCTTCCCAATTCCACTTTCAGGGACATCATGTTAGTAGCTTGAATTAGGCCACAGTGGAAATTTCCAGATGGTTCTTATTTAAACATTGAAATAATAAGTAATAACACACTAGAAAATGACAATAATATGAAATAGGTCCCACACTAGAAACATGTTTTATGGTTTATCGTTGTGTTGCCCCTGACTGTTGCTCTCACCCACTCCACAATCTTATTTAATTACATCTCCAGTCTCTGGATGCTCAGGCAAAATACTTTACAATCACGCTTCTCTTTATCTCATGCCCCTTTTGTCACCTATCAAAAAATTTGGCTGCTGTTACTTTCAAAATATATCCAGAATTCAACTGTTTCCCACACTTCTCACTGCTACCACCCTGGACCAAGCCACCAACAGCTCTTTCCCTGTCTTCATCTGCTCTTAACTGCTGCCATTCTACTCCTTACCACCTAGTCTCAGAATACCAGCCCCAGGGACACTCAAAACCCTGCTGGCTCCCCATTCATAGTAAAAAATCTGAAGTCTTTACAGCAGTCTGTTGATCCGACCCCTGTTCCCACTCTGAACACAGTTTTAGCTACTTTCCTCTCACTCTCTTCACTCTAGCCACATAGGCCTTTTTGCTCTTCCTTGAACATCCCAGGAAATTTCCCACTTCCATGCCTTTGCATGAATTGTCCTAGTATTAGAATGCTCTTGCCTAATACCTGCATGACTACCTCTTTCACTCCCTTCAAGTCTTGACTCAAATGTCACCTTAATAAGCCTGATCACACTCTCCAATTGCAATGCCCTCTTCAGCAATTGCCACTCTCCTTTATCCTCCTCCACTTTCCTTTCCTCCCATAGCACTTATTAACTTCTAACATAGTATACAATTTACTTATTTTATGTAAATAAAGGCAAGTAAAGTTAATACTTTATGAAAGCAGAGTCTTTCATCAATTTTATTTGCAGATGTATCCCATGCCTCTGGAATAGTGCTTGGCACATCATATTTGCTCAAGAAATGTTTGTTAATGAAAAAATGAGTGGCTATCCCAAACTCTAAAGAATGTCAGATAGCTTTGTTTTCTCCTTTGATCTTAAGATGTTTGGGAACATGATAACTGGATCTGAAAGCCATCCAAATGTGTTGTGAAAATGTTCAGAATTGTTTAATCACATATGTGATTCCATTCTGTAAACCAAAATCTGTCAGAAATCTAATGCCAAAATTGTTAGTGGACTTTTCTTGCTCACTGCATCACTTCTAAGAACAGTTTCAATCATTTCCTGAGACCCTAAAGGCTATAAATATACAATCTGCTTCTTAACTGGTGAAGAGACTCTAGTTTGTGTAAAAGTTTTAAGCATATTTTAGGAGACACAAATGGTTTGAACAATAAAATTAACCTATGATTTACAGGAGTAAAAAACAAATGATTTTACCATCCAGTAAAATTTTATGCTTGACTGCTCCGTTATTTTATATCTATACATGAAACTACTTTTCATTTTCTTTACTGGATACTATCAAGGTACAAATAATAACTCAAAATCTAGAAGTATAAAATTCTTATAACATCAAAGAACCAGCAGAACTAGTGTACTTTGTATTGTTCAATAATGTAGGTGGCGGTAAAAGAATGTATTATCACATTTGAACACTCCAATTCTAAAATTTTATAAAATGTCTTTAAATTATATTAAAATGATCAATATATTTTGAAGCAAATTTCTCAAATGGCCTTCAGACACAATCTTCATAGCCATGCAGAGATGTAAAGCAACAAATAACCTACATTTGTTTTAAAAATGTGTTGCAATGCTCTATACACCTAACATATGCTTTAGAAGTTTAAATTCATTGCTATAGCAGTAAACATGACTGACAGCTTTAGAATAAGTTAAAGAAATAAAAAAGAATTTTTAAAACTATTATGAGTGCCTGGATGGAAAGAAGTAAAAAGAGAACAAACACAGGGAATTCTAACTTCTCCATACCTCTGGAGGATAAGAGAGTTGTTTGTTATTCATTTTTTTGTTGCTCTCTTTTAGAAATAAAGTGACGGAGCATGAGCTACATTTTCACCTACCAATTTTTGGCAGAAGCAGCTAAACAAGTGGTGCAAAAAGGAACTATGGCTCCTGCTGTCATGGCTGAGATAACCATAGCCATCAGCATTGAATGGTGATGTAAGAAATATAATCATTGTAACAATCAAAGTGCACAAGCCCTACCTGGTCCATTCATATGTAATTCAATGAACATTGTTCTCCTTGGGCAAGATAAGCAGCCCCAAAGTGCAGGTGAACAGAAGATATGGGGAGATTACTGGCTTCAGTGTGAATCCTAGCCAGTTTGAAAGTTCATATTGGAAGTAAAACCACTAAAGAGGAAGTATTACTAAGCAATAATGCGTATTAAGAGCACGGTATTATTGTTGATTAAATTCTCAAGTATTTATTAATTTTTAAATGCACTATATGCCTTCCTAAGAAAAACTTAGCTCTCACGTGCCTCTAGAATCCTTGTTTCAGTGCACACTAAATATTTAGGAATGACATATGAAAAATTTCCAGCTTTTCTATACCTTTCAATTAAATAACAAATATCTAGTAATTGCCTACCATTTACCAGACACATGTTGAGAGTGCAATAATAAACAAGGTAAGTGATGCTAGTAATTTTTGTACATTGATTTTGTATCCTGGAACTGCTGCAGTTGTTTATTAGCTGAAGGGGCTTTTGGGTTAAGACTATGGAGTTTTCTAGATATAGCATCTTGTCATCTGCAAACAGAGATAGTTTGGCTTCCTCTTTTCCTATTTAGATGCCCTTTATTTCCTTTACTTGATTGATGTGTCTGGCTAAGACTTCAGTAGTATGTTGAATAAAAGTGGTTAGAGAGGGCATACTTGTCTTGTGCCACTTTTCAAGAGGAATATTTCCAGCTTTTGTCCATTCAATCTAATGTTGGCTGTGAGTTTGTCACAGATGACCCTTACCATTTTGAGGCATGTTCCTTTAATACTTCGTTTATTGACAGTTTTTAACAGGAAAGACAGCTGTCACTTTAAATTAAAAGCTAGAAATGATTATGCTTACTGGGACAAGCCAAAAGCTAGGCCTCTTTTGCAAAATAGCCAAGTTTTGAATGAAAAGGAAAAGCTCTTGAAGAAAATTAAATGTGCTAGTCCAGTAAACACATGAATGATAAGAAAACAAATCAGCCTTATTATTGATATTTTTAAAAGTTCGAGTAGCCTGTATAGAAGATCAAAGCAGCTATAACATTCCCTTAAGCCAAAGCCTAATCCAGAGCGAGGCCCTAACTCTCTTCAGTTCTAAGAAGGCTGAGAGAGGTGAGAAAGCTGCTGAAGAAGAGTTTGAAGCTAGCAGAGGTTTATTCATGAGGTTTAAGGAAAGAAACTGTCTCCGTCATACAAAAGTGCAGGCCAGGCATGGTGGCTCATGCCTGTAATCCCAGCATTTTGGGAAGCCGAGGCAGATGGATCACAAAGTCAAGAGATCGAGACCATCCTGGCCAACATGGTGAAACCCCGTCTCTACTAAAAATACAAAAATTAGCTGGACGTGACAGCATGTGCCTGTAATCCCAGCTACTCAGAAGCCTGAGGGAGGAGAATCACTTGAACCTAGGAGGCAGAGATTGCAGTGAGCCGAGATGGCGCCACTGCACTTCAGTCTGGAGACAGAGCAAGACTTCGTCTCAAAACAACAACAACAAAAAACTGCAAGATGAAGCAGCAAGTGCTCATGTAGAAGCTGCAGCAAGCTATCCAGGAGATCTAGCTAAGCTAATTGATAAAGGTGACTACACTAAACAACAGATGTTTAATATAGATGAAACAGCCTTATATTGGAAAAAGATGCCATCTAGCACTTTTATAGCTGGAGAAGTCAGCCTGGCTCCAAAGATTCAAAGAACAGGCTGATTTTCTTGTTAAGGGCTAATGCAGCTGGTGACCTGAGATCGAATCCCATGATCATTTACCATTTCAAAAATCCTAGGGCCCTTAAGAATTATGCTAAATCTACTCTGCCTACTCTATAAATGAAACCAGAAAGCCTGAGAGACAGCACATCTATTTACATAATTGTTTACTGAATATTTTAAGCCCACTTTTGAGACCTATTGCTCAGACCAAAAAAAAAAAAAAATCTCTTCAAAATGTTACTGTTTATTGACAAAGCATGCATGGTCACACAAGAGTTCTGGAAGAGATGTAGAAGGAGATTAATGTTATTTTTTTAATTTATTTATTATTATTATACTTTAAGTTCCATGGTACATGTGCACAATGTGCAGGTTTGTTACATAGGTATATATGTGCCATGTTTGTTTGCTGCACCTATCAACTCATCATTTACATTAGGTATTTCTCCTAATGCTATCCCTCCCCCAGCCTTCCACCCCTGCCAGGCCCCGGTGTGTGATGTTCCCCTCCTTGTTCCAAGTGATCTCACTGTTCAACTCCCACCTATGAGTGAGAATATGCGGTGTTTGGTTTTCGCTTCTTGTGTTTCTTTGCTGAGAATGATGGTTTCCAGTTTCATCTATGTCCCTGTAAAGGACATGAACTCATCCTTTTTTATGGCTGCATAGTATTCCAAGGTATATATGTACCACATTTTCTTTATCCAGTCTATCATTGATGGGCATTTGGGTTGGTTCCAAGACTTTGCTATTGTGAACAGTGCTGCAATAAACATACGTGTGCATGTGTCTTTATAGTAGAATGATTTATAATCATTTGGGTATATATCCAGTAATGGGATTGCTGGATCAAATGGTATTTCTAGTTCTAGATCCTTGAGGAGTCGCCACACTGTCTTCCACAATGGTTGAACTAATTTACACTCCCAACAGTGTAAAAGCATTCCTATTTCTCCACATCCTCTCCAGCATCTGTTGTTTCCTGACTTTTTAATAATTGCCATTCTAACTGGCATGAGATGGTATCTCATTTTGTTTTGATTTGCATTTCTCTAATGACCAGTGATGAGCATTTTTTCATAAGCTTCTTGGTTGCATAAATGTCTTCTTTTGAGAAGTGTCTGTTCATATCCTTCGCCCACTTTTTGATGGGGTTGTTTTTTTCTTGTAAATTTGTTTAGAAATAGTTCTTTGTAGATTCTGGATATTAGCTCTTTGTCAGATGGATAGATTGCAAGATTTTCTCCCATTCTGTAGGTTGTGAGATTAATGTGTTTATGTCCACTAACACAACCTCCATTTTGTAGCCAATGGAACAAGAAGTGATTTTGACTTTCACATCTTATTATTTAAGAAATACATCTTGCAAGGCTGTGGGTGCCATGCATAGTGAGTCCTTTGTTGGAGCTTGGCAATGTAACTTGAAAACCTTCTGGAAAGGATTTACCATTCTAGAAAATAATAATAATATTTGTGATTCCTGAGAGGAGGTCAAATATCAACATTAATAGAAGTTTGGAAGAAGTTGATTCTAATGTTCATGGATGACTTTGAGGAGTTTAAGGTTTCAGCGGAAAGAGTAATTGCAGATGTGGTGGAGATAGAATGAGAACTAGAATTAAAAATGGGCCCGAAGATATGACTGAATTGCTGCAAGCTTATAATAACACTAACCTATGAAGAGTTGTTTCTTACAGATGAGCAAGGAAAGTAGTTTCTTGAGAGGGGAACTTCTTCTGGTGAAGATTCTGTAAACATAGGATTTAGAATACTATGTAAATTTAGTTGATAAAACAGTGGCAGGGTTTGAGAGGACTGACTCCAATCTTGAAAGAAGTTCTACTGTGGGTAAAATGCTATCAAACAACATTGTAAGCTACAGAGAAATCTCTCATGAAAGGAAGAGTCAAGTGATGCAGCAAACTTTATTGTTGTCTTAAAAAATTGCCACAGGCACCCCAACCTTCAACAACTACCACCCTTATCAGCCAGCAGCCATCAACATTGAGGCAAGGCCCTCTATCAACAAAAAGACCATGACTTATTGAATGTTCAGATGATTGTTAGTGTTTTTTTTAGCAATACAGTATGCTTTAATTAAGGTATCATTGTCTTAGACATAATGCTATTTCACAGTTAATATACTACAGTATAGTGTAAACATAACTTTTAAATGCACTAGGAAACAAAATAATTTCTGTGACTTGCTTTATTGCAACATTCATTTAATTGTGGTGGTCTAAAACCAAACTTGAACTATCTTCAAAGTCTGTATAAATGAAGCCTAGAAGGATACCATCCAAGCAGTTAATAGTGGTAGACAACAGATTCAAATTTGTACACTTGTGCACTATTTGAACCATTTAAATAAGCATATATCACTTCTCTAATAAAAAACAATTTTTCATTGGGTAGATCTGTCCAATATCTTGCTACCCACCTAATTATTAGTAAATGCTTTGTGATGTAATTATCTGGGAGGCAGAGCAAGATGGCAGGATAGATGACTCCACTGATCATATCTCCTGCAAGTACATCAACTTAACAACTATCTACCCAGAAAAAAATTAAAAACACCTTCATAAGAACTAAAAACCAGGTAAGCCCTCATAGTACCTGGTTTTAACTACACATCACTGAAAGAGGTACTGAAGAGATAGAAAAAAAGTCTTGAATCACCAGTGCCACCCCACCCCTATCACCCCAGCATTGGTAGCATGTTGAGAAGAGCATCTCTGGGTGCTGAGGGAGGGAGAACACAGCAATTGTGAGCCACTGAACTCAGTGCTGTCCTGGTAGAGCAAAAAGCAAAACCAGACCAAATTCAGCTGATGCCCAACCACAGAGGGAGCATTTAAACAAGCCCTAGCCAAAGGGGAATTACCAATCCCAAAGGTCAAAACTTGAATTCCCACAAACCTCACCACTAAGGGCCAAAGTGCTCTGAGTCTCTAAGTAAACGTGAAAGGCAATCTAGGACATAAGGACTGCAACCCTTAGGCAAGTTCTAGTGTTGAACCAGGCTAAGAGACAGTGGAATACACAACCTACTGAGATAGCTGGAGCAGCTAAGGAAATGCTGGCATCACCCTTCCCCTAACCACAGGCTGCACAGCTCCTGACTCCAAAAGAGACCCCTTCCTTACGCTTGAAGAAAGAACAGGAAAGAGAGGGGAAGACCTTGTCTTGCATCTTGAGTACCAGCTCAGCCACAGCAGAATAGGGCACTGCTCAGTCATGAGGCCTCAATTCCTAGGCTCTAGCTCCCAGACAACATTTCTAGACACAACCTGGCCCAGAATGGAACCTATTACCTCGAAAAGAATAAACTATTCTTGGCACCATTTATCACCTGCTAACTGAAGAGCCCTTGGGCCCTGAACGACAAGCAGCAATACCCAGGAAGTACCTTGAAGGCCTTGGGTGAGCTTCTGAGATTCACTGGCTTCAGGTGAGATCCAGCATGTTACTGGCTGTGGTGGCTATAGGGTGAAACTCCTTCTGCTTGAGAAAAGCAGAAGAAAAAGTACAGCGGAATTTGCCTTGCACTTTTATGTACCAGCATGGCCACAGGAGGATAGAGAATACCAAGTGGGCTCTTGGGGTCCCTGATTCCAGGTCTTGACTCTTGTCAAGTATCTCAGGACCTGCCCTGGCCCAGAGGGGAGCCCACTGCCCTAAAGGGTGAGTCCCAGGTCAGGCAGCATTCATCACATGCTTATTGAAGAATTATTGGACCTTAAGCGAACATCAGCAGCAGTCAGGCAGAACTCCTCATGGCCTGTGGTGGCCGTGACTATGAGGTGAAGCTTCTCTGACTTTGGAAAGGGGAGGAAAGAGTGGAAAGGACTGTATCTTGTGGTTTGAGTGTCAGCTCAGCCACAGTACAAGAGTACACCCCATAGACTTCTAAGGTTTGTGACTCTAGTCCCTGACTCCCAGACAGAAACTGTGGATTCACTCAGGGCCTGAGAGAACTTGCCACCCTGAAGGGAAGGACACAGGCTTAGCTGGCTTTGCCACCTGCTGATTGTAGAGCCCCAGGGCCTTGAGCAAACACAGGCAGTAACCAGGGAGTGGTTACAGCAGGCCTTAGATGAAACCCAGTGCTGTAATGGCTTCAGGTCTGATCCGGTGCAGTCATAGTGGCGGTGGCCACAGGGGTACTTGTGGCACTCCACCCCTAGCTGTAGGTGGCTCAGAAGAGAGAGAGACTCTGTTTGTTTACTAGAAAGTAAAGGAAGAAAACAAGAGTCTCCAAGGGGTAATGAAAAAATTCTCCCAGATCTTGCCCAAGACTATCAAGGTGGTACATCAGTGAGTCTACAACAACCACGGCGTTATTGGGCTTGGGGTGCTCCCTGAAGCAAATGCAGGTTAGATCACAAAACCCAAGTCCTTGAAAATATCTAGCAAGCATGCCCAAGAAGGACAGGTATAGACAAGCCCAGATAGTGAAGACTACAATAAATACCAAACTCTTCAATGTTAAGCCACTGAAGAAAATCTGCTAACATTAACACCATCCAGGAAAACATGACCTGACCAAATGAACTAAATAAGACACCAGGAACCAATCCTGGAAAAAGAGATGTGTGACCTTTTAGACAGAGAATTCAAAATGGCTGTCTTGAGGGAACCTCAAAGGAATTCAAGATAAAACAGAGAAGGAATTCAGAATTCTATCAGATAAATTTAACACAGATGAAAATAATTAAAAAGGATCAAGCAGAAAGTATGAAGCAGAAAAATGCAACTGTCATACTGAAGAATGCATCAGAGTCTTTTATTAGTGGAATTGATCAAGCAGAAGAAAGAGTTAGTGAGCTTCCAGGCAAGCTATTTGAAAATTCACAGAAGAGATAAAAGAAAAAATTTTAAAAAAAGAAGCATGCTTAAAAGATATAGAAAATAGCCTCTATAAAAATAGCCTCAACAGGAGAATGGCATGAACCCGGGAGGCGGAGCTTGCAGTGAGCCGAGATCATGCCACTGGACTCCAACCTGGGTGAAAGAGCGAGACTCCGTCTCAAAAAAAAAAAAAAAAAAAAAAAAAAAGCTTCAAAAGGGCAAATTTGAGATCTGACCTTAAAGAAGAAGTAGAGAAAAAGAAGTAGAAAGTTTATTCAAAGGAATAAAAACAGAAAACTTCCCAAACCTACTGAAAGATGGCAGTATTTGAATACAAGAAGGTTATATGAACACAAGCAGACTTAATCCAAAAAGATGACCTCAAGGCATTTAATAATCAAACTCCCAAAGATCAAAGAAAGGATTCTAAAAGTAGCAAGAGAAAAGAAATAACATACAATGGAGCTCCAATATGTCTGGCACCAGACTTTTCAATGGAAAGCCAGGAGAGAGTGGCAAGACATATTTAAAGTGCTAACGGGGGGGGGGAAACTTTACCCTAGAATAAATATCTGGTGAAAATATCCTTCAAACATGAAGTAGACAAACAAAAGCTGAGGGATTTCATCAACACCAGATCTGTCCCACAAGAAATGGTAAAAGGAATAATTCAATCAGAGAAAAATAAGAATGTTAATTAGTAATAAGTAATCACCTGAATGTACAAAACTCGCTGGTAATAGTAAGTACACAGAAAAATGCAGCACAGTGTAACACTGCAACTGTGATGTGTAAACTACTCTTAGATATAAAGACTAAAAGAAGAATCAATCAAAAATAATAACTACAACAACTTTTCAGGACACAGAAAGTATAATAAGATGCTGATAAAATCAACACACAGTTTAAAAGTTGGGGGAATGGAGGGCGAAGTAAAGGTGTAGAGTTTTTATTTTACATACACTGACTCCAGGCTTCCCAGTGAAAGTGACAGCAACTCCAGCAAGGCAGGAGGTTGGATCTCTGTACATACCCCTTTGAAGGGGACTGAATCCAGGGAGCTGAGCAGTGACTGTCTCTGGGCCCTACTTCCGCAGCACCACACAGGATAAGACCCACTGGCCTGGAATTCCAGCCAGCCACCAGAAATAGCATTGCACCTACCTGGGACAGAGTTCCTGTGGGGAGGAATGGGCTGCCATCTTTTCTGTTTGGGAGACTCAGCTGTTCCAGTCTTAGGGCTTTTGAGAGTCCAAACTGGCCAAGGGCAGAAGGAATCCCCCAGCACAGCACAGCTACTCTACCAAAACATGGCCAGACAGCTTCTTCACGTGGGTCTCCAATCTGTACCTCCTCGCTGGGTGGGACTTTCCAACTAGGGCCTCAAGCCACCCTCACCAGTGTTCTCAGGCCGATAGAGATTTGAATACACCCTGAGAGGAAGTTCCCAAAGGGAGGGGCAAGCCACTATCTTTGCTGGCTGGGTGACTTAGACATTCGAGCCTGTGGGCTTTGGAAATCTCAAGCTGACTGGGGCAGAAGTGGTCCCCCAGCACAGCAGAGCTGCTCTATGAAAGGCATGGCCAGACTGCTTCTTTAGGTAGCTTTACCAATTATGTGTCTCCTAACTGGGCAGAACCTCCCAAACAGGTCCTCCAGCCACCCCTGCTGGTGTTCTATATCTGACAGACATTTGAATTCTCCCAGGGATGGAGTTCTCAGGAAGAGGGGTGGCTGACACCTTTGCTGTTTGTGTGACTGAGCCATTTCAGTCTGTGGGCTTTGCAGAGTCCAAACCAACCAGGGTCAAAGGAGATCTCCCAGCACAGCACAGCTGCTCTAACAAAATGTGGCCAGACTGCTTCTTTGAATAGGTCCTCAATCCTGTTCCTCCTGACTAGATATGACTTCCTAACAGGGGTCTCCAGCCACTTCTACAGGTGCTTTCAGCCAGCAACACCCCCATACCTCTCTGGGCTGGAGGTCCCAGAGGAAGGAGCAGGCTGCCTTCTTTGCTGTTTTGCAGGCTTCACTGATGATACCTCTGGGTGCTGAAAAAATCCAAGGCAACTAGCGATTGGAGCAGACCCCCAGCAGACCACAGCAGCCCTATGGAAAAGTAGCCAGACCATTAAAAGAAATAGAAAACAAAAATCCAAAGGTCAGCAGCCTCAAAGATTGAAGGTAGATAAGCCCAAAAAGATGAGAAAGAATCAGCGCAAAAACACTCAAAATTCAAAAAGCCAGAGTGCCCTCTTTCCTCCAATTACTGTATCACCTCTCTAGCAAGGATTCAAAACTGGGCTGAGGCTGAGATGGCTGAAATGACAGAAGTCGAACTCAGAAAATGGATAAAAACAAACTTCACTGACCTTAAGAAGCACCTTGTAACCCAATGCAATGAAGCTAAAAATCATGATAAAACATTATATGAGCTGACAAACAAAATACAGTATAGAGAAGAATGTAACTGAGCTGACAGAGCTAAAAAAAAAATTAAAGAATTTCATAATGCAATCACAAGTATTAATAGCAGAATAGACCAAGTGGAGAAAAGAATCTTAGAGCTTGAAGACTGTCTTTCTGAAGAAGACAGACAAGAATAGAGAAAAATGAAATGAAAAGAAATGGTCAAAACCTCTGAGAAATATGGGATTATGTAAAGAGACTGAATCCATGACTGATTAGTGTACCTGAAAGAGATAGGGAGAATGGAAAGTTGGAAAATATATTTCAGGATATCGTCCATGAGAAATTCCCCAACTTAGCTAGGCAGGCCAACCTTCAAATTCAGGAAATGCCCAGAACCCCAGTTACATTACTCCACAAGAAGATCATTTCCAAGACACATCATCCTCAGAATCTCCAGTGTCAAAATGAGAAAAAAAAAAATGTTAAGGGCAGTTAGAGTGAGAGGCCAGGACACCTACAAAGGGAAGCCCATTGGACTTCCAGCAGTCCTCTCAGTGGAAACCCTACAAGCCAGAAGAGACTGGGGGCTAATATTCAAAATTCTTAAAGAAAAGAAATTCCAATCCAGAATTTCATATCTGGCCAAACCAAGCTTCATAAACAAAAAAGAAATGAGAGCTTTTTCAGACAAGCAAATGCTGAGGGAAATCGTTAGCACCAGACCTGCCTTACAAGAGTTCCTAAAGGAAGAACTAAATATGGAAAGGAAAGATCATTACCAGCCACTACAAAAACATGCTGAAGTACACAGACCACTGACACTATAAAGCAACCACATAAACAAGTCTGCAAAATAGCAAGCTAACATGACATGATCAAATCTACACATATCAATACTAACCTTAAATGTAAATAGGTTAAATGCCCCAATTAAAAGACATGGAGTGGCAAGCTAGTTAAAGAATCAAGACCCATTGTTATGCTGTCTACAAGAGACTCATCTCACATGCAGTGACACACATAGGCTCAAAATAAAGTGATGGAGGAAAATCTACCAAGAAAATTGAAAACAGAAAAATGCAGGGGTTGCAGTCCTAGTTTCTGACAAAACAGATGTTAAGCCACAAAGATCAAAAAAGACAAAGAACGGCATTCATTACATAATGGCAAAGGGTTCAATTCAACAAGAAGACCTAACCATGAGCACCCAGATTCATAAAGCAATTTGTTAGACAACTTCAAAGAGACTTAGACTCCCATACAATAATAGTGGGAGACTTTAACACTCCAATGACAATATTAGACAGATTATCAAGACAGAAAAGTAACAAAGATATTTAGAACCTGAATTCAGTTCTGGGTCAAATGTACATGATAGATATCTATGAATTCTCTACCCCAAAACAACAGAATATACATTCTTCTCATCAGCACATGGTACTGCTCTAAAATCAATCACATAATCAGAAGTAAAACACTCCTCAGCAAATGCAAAAGAATTGAAATCATAACAGTTCCTCGGACCACAGTATGATCAAATTAGAACTCAAGACTAAGAAATTCACTCAAAACCATACAATTGCATGGAAATTGAATAACCTGCTCCTGAATGACTTTTGCATAAATAATAAAATTACGACAAAAATTAAGAAGTTCTTTGGAACCAGTGAGAACAAAAATGCAACATACAAGAATTTCTGTGACATAGCTAAAGCAGTGTTAAGAGGAAACTTTTTAGCACTAAGTGCCCACATCAAAAAGTTAGAAAGATCTCAAGTTAATAACCTAATATCACAACTAAAAGAACTAGAGAGCCAAGAGAAAACAAATTCAAAAACTAACAGAAGATAAGAAATGACCAAAATCAGGCTGAACTGAAGGAGATAGACACACACACACACACACACACACACACACACACACACACACACAAATTCAAAAAATGAGCAAGTCCAGGGGCTGTTTTATTTGGAAAAAATAAAAACTAATAAAATAGATAGACTGCTAACTAGACTAATACAGAAGAAAGAATGTTCAAATACATAAAATCAGAAATTATAAGACAGATATTACTATTGACCACAAAAAAATACAAATAAACATTAGAGAATATTATAAACACCACTATGCAAATAAACTAGAAAATCTAGAAAACATGAATAAATTCCTGGACACATTCACCCTCCAAAGGCTGAATCAGGAAGAAATTAAATCCTTGAATGGACCAATAATGAGTTGTGAAATTGAAGCAGTGGTAAATCGCTTACCAAAAACAACAACAACAACAGGAACAACAACAACAAAAAAGCTCAGAACAAGATGGATTTACAATTGGATTTTACCAGATGTACAAAAAAGAGCTGGTACCCTTTCTGCTGAGACTGTTCCCGAGAATTGAAAAGGAGGGACTCCTCTCTAGCTCACTCTATGAGGCCAGCATCAACCTGGTACCAAAACCTGGCAGAGATACAACAAAAACAGAAAACTTTAGGCAAATATTCTTGATGAACATTGATGCAAAAATCCTCAAAAACTACTGGCAAACAGAATCCAGCAACACATCAAAAGCATATCCACATAATCAAGTAGGCTTCATCCCCAGGATGCAAGGTTGATTCAACCTACACAAATCAATAAATGTGATTCATCACATAAGCAGAACTAAAGAAAAAAGACGCATGATTATCTCAATAGATGCAGAATAGGCCTTCAATAAAATTCAACATCACTTCAGGTTAAAAACTCTCAATAAAGTGATATTGAAGGAAGAAACATACCTCAAAGTGATAAGAGCCATCTATGACAAACCCACAGCCTCCATTATACTGACTGGGCAAAAGCTGGAAGCATTCACCTTGAAAATCAACACAAGACAAGAATGCCCTCTCTCAACACTCCTTTTCAACATAATATTGGAAGTTCTGGCCAGAACAATCAGGCAAGAGAAAGGAATAAAGGGCATCAAATAGTAAGACAGGAAGTCAAACTATCCCTGTTTCAGATGACATAACCCTATATCTAGAAAATCCCATTTTCTCAGCCTAAAGCCTTCTTAAGCTGATAAGCAATTTCAGAAAGTCTCAGAATACAGAATCGATGGGCAAAAATTGCTAGCATTCCTGTGCATCAACAGCAGTGAAGCCAAGAGTCAAATCCTGAATGAACTCCCATTCATAATTGCCACAAAAATAATAAAATATCTAGGAGTACAGCTAACTAGGGAGATGAAAGCTCTCTACATGAATTACAAACCACTGCTCAAAGAAATCAGAGATGACACATACAAATGAAAAATCATTTCATGCTCATAGATAGGAAGAATCAATATTGTGAAAATGGCCATACTGTCCAAAGCAATTTATAGATTCAATGCTATTCCCATTAAGCTGTCATTGATATTCTTCACAGAATGAGAAAAAAAACTATTTTAAAATTTATATGGAACCACAAAAAGAGTCTGAATAGCCAAGGCAATCTTAAGCAAAAAGAACAAAGCCACGGGCATCACACTACCCAACTTCAAACCATACTACAGGGCTACAGTAACAAAAACAGCATAGTACTGGTACAAGAAGAGACACATAGACCAATGGAAGAAAATAGAAAACCCAGAAGTAAGACAGCATATCCTACAGATATCTGATCTTCAACAAACCTGACAAAAACAAACAATGGGCAAAAGGCTCCCTATTCAATAAATGGTGCTGGAATAACTGGCTAGCCATATGCAGAAGATTGAAACTAGACCCCTTCCTTACAACATATACAAAAATTAACTCAAGATGAATTAAAGAGTTAAATGTAAAGCCCAAAACTATAAGAACCCTGCAAGACAACATAGGCCATACCATCATGGAAATAGGAATAAGCAAAGATTTTATGATGAAAACACCAAAAGCATTTGCAACACAAGCAAAAAAATGATAAGTGGGATCTAATTAAGCTTAACCACTTCTAAACAGCAAAAGAAACTATCAACAGAGTAAACAGACAACATACAGGAGAAAATTTTTGTCAACTATGCATCTGACAAAGGTCTAATATCTAGCATCTATAAAAAACTTCAACAAATTGACAAGAGAAATAAGCCATTAAAAAACAGGCAGAGGACATGGACAGACACTTCTCAAAAGAAGACCTGCATGCAGCTAAGAAGCATATGGAAAAAAAAAAAAAGCTCAGCGTCACTGATCATTAGAGAAATGCAAATCAAAACCACAGTGAGATACCATCTACACCAGTAAGAATAGCTGTTTTAAAAAAGTCAAAAAATAACCCATGCTGGTGAGGCTGTGGAGAAAAAGGAACACTTATACTCTGTTGGTAAAAGTGTAAATTAGTTAAATCATTGTGGAGGATAGCATAGTGATTCCTCAAAGACCTAAAGACAGAAATACCATTTGACCCAGCAATCCCATTACTTAGTATATACCCAAAGGAATATAAATCATTCTATTATAAAGACACATGCATCTATATGTTCACTGCAGCACAATTCACAATAGCAAAGCCATGGAATCAACTTAAATGCCCATCACTGGATAAAGAAAATGTGGTACATATGCACAGTTGGATTACATATATACACATATACATATATACATATATTTGGAATACATATACACAATGGAATACTATGCAGCCATAAAAAAGAATGAGATCATGTTCTTTGTAGGAACATAAATGGAGCTGGAAGCCATTATCCTTAGCAAACTAACACAGAAACAGAAAACCAAATACCACATGTTCTCATTTATAAGTGGGAAGTAAATAATGAGAACACAGGAACACATAGAGGAAAACAACACACACTGGGGATTATCAGAGGGTGGAGCATGATGGGAGGGAGAGGATCAGGAAAAATAACTATTGGGTACTAGGCTTAATACCTGAGTGATAAAATAATGTGTACAACAAATCTCCATGACACATATTTACCTATGTAACAAACCTGACTGTCTACCCCTGAATTTAAATAAAAGTGTTTTTTAAAAGACATAGAGCTGGCTGAATGGATTTTTTAAAAAAAGACCCATTGATCTGTTGCCTAAAAGAAATTCACTTCAACTATAAAGACAGACATATACTGAAAATAAAAGAGTGGAAAAAGATATTCCATGCAAATGGAAATGAAAAAAGGGCAGAGTAGCTATACTTACATGAGGCAAAATAGAATTCAAAACAAAAACTATAAGAAGAGACCAAGAAGGTCACTATATAATTATGAAGTGCTCAATTCTGTAAGAGAATATAACAATTTTAAATATATATGCACTAAACACTGAAGCACCCTAATATATAAGGAAAATATTATTAGAGCTAAAGAGAGAGCTAGGCCCCAATACAATAATAGCTGGACACTTCAGCACCCTACTTTCAGAACTGAACAGATTGTCCAGACAGAATATATACAAAAAAAAAATTGAACTTAATCTATACTACAGACCAAATTGATCTAATAGATATTTACAGAACAGTTCATCCAATGCCCACAGAAAACACATTTTTCTCCTCAGCACATGGATCATTCTCAAGGACATTCTATATGTTAGGTCAAAAAATAAGTATTGAAACATTCAAAAAAATTGAAATAATGTGAAGCATCTTCTCTGACTACAATGGAATTAAACTAGAAATTAAAACAATGGGAATTTTTCACATTATACAAATAAATGAATATTAACCAATATGCTCCTGAATGACCAGTGGGTCAATGAAGAAATTAAAAAGAAAATTTTAAAATTTCTTGAAACAAATAATAATGGAAACACAGCATAACAAAACCTATGGGATACAGCAAAAGCAGAACTCAGAGGAAAATTTATAGCCATAAATGCCTACATCAGAACAGAAGAAAAACTTTAAGTAAACAACTGAACAATGCATCTTAAAGAACTAGAAAAGCAAGAGCAAACCAAACCCAAAATTAGTAGAAGAAATAATAAAGATCAGAGCAGAAATAAATGAATTTGAAATAAGGAAATAATACAAAAGATCAATGAAATGAACAGGTGGTTTTTTGAAAAGTTAAAGAAAATAGACAAAGCTTTAGCCAGACTAAGAAAAAAAGGGAGAAGATCCAGATTTTAAAAATCAGCAATGAAAAAGGAGACATTAAAACTGATACTGCAGGCAATGGCTCATGCCTGTAATCCCAGCACTATGGGAGGCCAAGGTAAGAGGATCACTTGAGGTCAGGAGTTCGAGACCAGCCTGGCCACATGGCAAAACCCCACTTCTACTAAAAATACAAAAATTAGCCATGCGTGGTTGTGCACGCCTGTAATCCCAGCTACACAGCTACACAGGAGGCCAAGGCAGGAGAATTGCTTGAATCTAGGAGGCGGAGGTTGCAGTGAGCCAAGATCATGCCACTGCACTCCAGCCTAGGTGACAGAGCTGGACTTAGTCTCAAAAAAAAAAAAGAACAAAAAAACAAACAAAAAAAAACCTGATACTGCAAAAATCCAAAAGATCTTTAGTGGTTTCCATGAGCAATGATATGTCAATAAATTAGAAAATCCTAGACAACTTACCATAATTGAACCATGAAGAAATCCAAAACCTCAACAAGCCAATAACAAGTAATAAGATTGACACCATAATAAAAAGTTTCCCAGAAAAGAAAAGGCCAGTAACCTAAGGTTTACTGCTGAATTATACCAAACATATAAAAAAGAACTAATACAATCCTACACAAACTATTCTAACAAATAGAGAAGGGAATACTTCCAAACTCATTTGATAAGGCCAGTATTATCTTGATACCAAAACCAAAGACACATCAAAGCAAGAAAACTACAGGCCAATATCTCAGATGAGTACTGATGCAAAAATCCACAGCAAAATACTAGCAGACCAAATTCAACAATACATTTAAAATGTCATTCATTATGATCAAGTGGAATTTATCCCTGGGATGCAAGGATGGTTCAACATATGCAAATCCATGAACGCAATGCATCTTAACAACAGAATGAAAGATAAAAACCATATAATCATTTCAATTGATACAGGAAAAGCATTTGATAAAATTTGATATCAATTCATGATTTAAAAAAATCCTAAAAATGGGGTATAGATAAAACATGTCTCAACATAATAAAAGCCATATACAACAGACCTGCAGCTAGTATCATACTGAATGGGGAAAAACTGAAAGCCTTACCCCTAAGATCTGGGGACAAAACAAGGATGCCCACTTTCACCACTGTTATTCAACATAGTACTGTAAGTCCTGCCTAGAGCAGACAAGAGAAAGAAATAGAGGGCATCCAAATTGGAAAGGAAGAAGTCAAATTGTCCTTGTTTACAGATTATAAAATCTTATAATTGTTTGAAAAAAACTAAAGACTTTGTCAAAAAAAACTATCAGAACTGTTAAATTCAGTAAATTTGTAGGATACAACATAAACATACAAAAATAAAGAGCATTTCTATAGGCCAACAGCAGGCAATCCAAAAAGAAAGAAAAAAGTAATGCCATTTACAATAGCCACACTTAAAATTAAATATCTAGGAATTAATGAAAGTGAAAGATCTCCCTAACGAACATGTGAAAACACTGATGAAAAACATAGAAGAGGACACCAAAAAATAGAAAAATATTTCATGCTCATGAAGTTGAAGAATCATTATTGTTAAAATGCCCATACTATACAAAGCAAGCTACAGATTCAATACAATTCCTATCAAAATAACAATGACATTCTTCACAAAAATAGAAAAACAATCCTAAAATTTATATGAAACTGAAAAGGACCCAGAATGGCAAAAGATATCCTAAGAAAAAATAACAAAACTGGAGTAATCATATTACCTGACTTAAAATTATACTACAGAGCTATAGTAACCAAAACAGCATTGTACTGGCATAAAAACAGACACATACACTAATGGAACATAAGAGAGAATGCAGACACAAATGCACACAATTACAGTGAACTCATTTTTCAAAAAGCTGCCAAGAACACAAGCTGGGGAAAAGACAGTCTCTTCAATAAATTGTGCTGGGAAAACTGGATATCCACATGCAGAAGAAGGAAACTAGACCCCTACCTTTTGCCATATACAAAAATCAAATCAAAATGAACTAAAGACTTAAATCTAAGAACTCAAACTATGAAACTATTACAAGAAAACATTGGAGAAGATCTCCAGGTCATTGGTCTGGGCAAATATTTCTTGAGCAATACCCCACAAGCACAGGCAACCAAACCAAAAATGGACAAATAGGGTCACATCAAGTTTAAAAGTTTCTACCAAGCAATGGATAAAATCAATAAAGTGAAGAGACAAACCACAGAATGGGAGAAAACATTTGCAAACAACCCATCTGACAAAGGACTAATAAGCAGAAGATATAAGTAGCTCAAACAACTGTATAGGAAAAAAATATAATAATCTAATCAAAAATGATGAAAAATTTGAATAGACATTTCTCAAAAGAAGACATATAAATGGCAGACATATGAAAAACTGCTTAACATCATTGATCATCAGAGAAATTCTAATCCAAACTACAATGAGATATCGTCTCACCCCAACTAAAATGGCATATATCCAAAAGACAGACAATAACAAATGCTGGAGAGGATGTGGACAAAAGGAAACCCTTATACACTGTTGGTGGAAATGTATGTTAGTACAACAACCATGAAGAATAGTTTGGAGATTTCTCAAAATCTAAAAATAGAGCTACCATGTGATCCAGAAATTTCACTGCTGGTTACATACCCCCCAAAAAAGCAAACTAGTATATTGAAAAGATATCTGCCCTCCCATGTTTTTTTTTTTTTTTTTTTTGCAGCACCATTCACAAGAGCTATTAATAAAATTTGGAAGCAACCTAAGTGTCCATCAACAGATGAATGGATAAAGAAAGTGTGCTATATATACACAATAGAGTACTATTCAGCCATAAAAGAATGAGATCCTGTCATTTGCAACAACATTGATAAATTATGATCATTATGTTAAGTGAAATAAGCAGGCATAGAAAGACAAACATTGCATGTTCTCACTTATTTCTGGGATGTAAAAATCAAAACACTTAAATTCATGGATGTAGAGAGTAGAAGGATGGTTACCAGAGGCTGAGATGAGTAATGGGGGTAGGGGGGCCGTGGGGACAGTTACTGAGTACAAAAAAAATAGAATGAATGAATAGGACATACTATTTGATAGGACAACAAGGTGACTATAGTCAAATAATAATTGTACATTTAAAACAACTGAAACAGTGTAACTGGATTGTTCATAATACTAAAGATATCCCACTCTCACTGATGTGATTATTACAGATTGCATGCCTATCATGTTTTATCAGAGACTGGGATTGCAACCCCTGCTTTTTTTTTATTTTCCATTTGCTTGGTAGATCTTCCTCCATCCCTTTATTTAGAGCCTGTGTGTGTCTCTGTACGTGAGATGGGTCTCCTGAATACAGCACACTGATGGGTCTTGACTCTTTATCCAATTTGCTAGTCTGTATCTTTTGTAAATTGCAGCATTTAGCCCATTTATATTTAAGGTTAATGTTGTTATGTGTGAATTTGATCCTGTCAAATGATCCTTATGATGTTAGCAGGTTATTTTGCTTGAATGAACTTTTTGTTTCATTGATCTTTTGTCTTGTTTTCTTCATTTTAATTTCATTTATTTCTGCTCTGATCTATAATATTTCTTTTATTCTACTAATTTGGGGGCTTGGTTTGCTCTTGCTTTTGTAATTCTTTAATATGCATCAATTAGGTTGCCTATGTGAAGTTTTTCTCCTTCTTTTTTTTTTTTTTTTTTTTGATGTAGGCACTTATGGCCATAAATTTTCCTCTTACTACTGTTTTACTGTATTCCATAGGTTTTGGTGTGTTTTGTTTCCATTATCATTTGTTTCAAGACATTTTTCCATTTCTTTCTTAATTTCTTTATTGACCCACTAGTCATTCAGGAGCATATTGTTTTTAATTTTGATATGTTTGTATGTTTCCAAAATTCCTCTTATTATTAATTTGTAGTTTTATTCCATTGTGATCAGAGAAGATGCTTAATATAATTCCAAGCTTTTTAAATTTTTAGAGACTTGTTTTGTGGCCTGACATATGGCCCATCCTTGACAATGATCCATGTGCTGAGGAGATGAATGTGTTTTCTGCAGCCAATGGTTGAAATGTTCTATAAATATCCATTCGGTCTATTTGGACTATAGTGCATACTAAGTCTGATATTTCTTTATGGATTTTCTCTCTAGAAGTTCTATCCAATGCTGAAAGTGGGGTGTTGAAGTCTCGAACTATTACTGTACCGGGGTTATGCTTCCTTTGCTCTGATAATATTTGCTGTACACATCTGTGTGCTCCAGTGTTGGGTGCATGTATATCTACAACTGTCATATCCTCTTGCTAAACTGACCTCTTTATCAGCATATAATAATCTTCTTTGTCTCTTCGTATAGGTTTTGCCTTAAAATCTAATTTTTCTGATATAAGTATAGCTACTACTGCTTTTTTGTTTTCCTGTGGAATGCAATATCTTTTTCCATCCTTTTATTTTTAGTTTATATGTATCTTTATAGGTGAAGTGTGTTTCTTCTAGGCAACAGAACAATTGGTCCTGTTTTTCATTCATTCAGCCACTCTATGTCTTTTGATTGGAGATTTTACACCATACACATTCAATGTTATCATTGATAAGTAAGAACTCACTCCTGCCAGTTTGATATTAGTCTCCTGGTTGTTTAGTGGTCTTCTCTTCCTTCTTTCCTTCCTTCCTGTCTTCCTTTTAGTGAAGGTTATTTTCTCTTTTGATATAATTTACTTTCTTCCTTTTTATTATTTGTGTACCCATTGTATTTTTTTTTAATTTCACGTATGATATGCTTTAGCTGTGTCCTCACCAAAATCTCATCTTGAATTCCCACATGTTGTGGGAGGGACTTATGGGAGGTAACTGAATCATGGGGGCAGGTATTTTCCATGCTGTTCTCATGATAGCAAATAAGTCTCATGAGATCCGATGGTTTTAAAAAGGGGAGTTTCCCTGAACAAGCTCTCTTGTCTTGTCTGCTACCATGTGAGATATACCTTTCACCTTCCACCATGATTGTGAGAGCTCTCCAGCCACGTGGAACTCTAAGTCCAATTAAACTTCTTTCTTTTGTAAATTGCCCAGTCTTGGGTACATATTTATCAGCAGTGTGAAAACAGACTAATACAGTAAATTGGTACCAGGAGCTGGGTGCTGCCAAAGATACCCAAAAATGTGGAAGCAACTTTGGAACTGGGTAACAGGCAGAGGATGGAAAAGTTTGGAGGGCTCAAAAGAAGACAGGAAAGTGTGGGAAAGTTTGAAACTTCCTAGAGACTTGTGGAATAGCTTTGACCAAAATGCTGATAATGATGTGGACAATGAAATCCATGCTGAGGTGGTCTCAGATGGAGATGAGGAACTTGCTGGGAACTGGAGCAAAGGTTACTCTTGTTATGTTTTAGCAAAGAGACCAGTGGCATTTCACTCCTACCCTAGAGATCTGTGGGACTTTGCACTTGAGAGAGATAATTTAGGGTATCTGGTGAGAGAAATTTCTAAGCAGCAAAGCATTCAAGAGGTGACTTGGGTGCTGTTAAAGGCATTTGGTTTTAAAAGGGAAATGCAGCATAAAAATTTGGAAAATTTGCCACCTGACAATTTGATAGAAAAGAAAATTCCATTTTCTGAGGAGAAATTCAAGCTGGCTGCAAAAATATGCATAAGTAATGAGGAGTCAAATATTAATCATCAAGGCAATGAAGAAAATGTCTCCAGGGCATGTCAGAGACCTTTGTGGCAGCCCCTCCCATCACAGGCCCAAAGGTTTAGGAGGAAAAAATGGTTTTGTGGGCCAGGGCCAGGGTCCCTCTTATGTGTGCAATCTAAGGACTTGGTGCCCTGCATCCCAGCCACTCCAGCCATGACTAAAAGGGGCCAAGGTATAGTTTGGGCTGTTGCTTCAGAGGGTGGAAGCCCCAAGTGTTGGAAGTTTCCATGTGGTGTTGAGCCTTTGGGTGTACAGAAGTCAAGAACTGAGGTTTGGGAATCTCCACCTAGATTTCATAGCATGTATAAAAAAGCCTGAATGCCCAGGCAGAAGTTTGCTGCAGGGGCAGAGGCCTCATGGAGAACTTCTGCTAGGGCAGTGTAGAAGGGAAATGTGGGGCCAGAGCCCCCACACAGAGTCCATAGTGGGGCATTGCCTAGTGGAGCTGTGAGAAGAGGGCCACTGTCCTCCAGATTCCAGAATGGTAGATCCACCAATAGCTTGCACTATGCACCTGGAAAAGCCACAGACACTCAATGCCAGCCTGTGAAAGCAGCCAGGAGTGGGGCTATAACCTGCAAAGCCACAGGGGCAGAGCTTCCCAAGGCCATGGAAGGCTACCTCTTGCATCAGGGTGACCTGGATGTGAGACCTAGAGTCAAAGGAGATCATTTTGGAGCTTTAAGATTTGACTGCCCCTCTGGATTTCAGACTTGCATGGGGCCTGTAGCCCCTTTGTTTAGGCCAATTTTTTCCATTCGAAATGGCTGTATTTACCCAATGCCTGTACCCCCATGGTATCTAGGAAGTAACTAACTTGCTTTTGATTTTACAGACTCATAGAAAAAGGGACTTGCCTTGTCTGGAATGAAACTTTGGACTATGGACTTTTGAGTTAATGCTGAAATGAGTTAAGACTTTGGAGAACTGTTGGGAAGGCATGATTGGTTTTGAAAGGTGAAGACATGAGATTTCAGAGGGGTCAGGGGTGAAATGATGTGGTTTGCCTCTGTGTCCCCACCCAAATCTCATCTTGAATTCCCATGTGTTGTGGGAGGGACCCAGTGGGAGGTAACTGAATCATGGGGGCAGGTCTTTTCTGTGCTGTTCACATGATAGTGAATAAGTGTCACAAGATCTGATGATTTTTAAAAGTGGAGTTTCACTGCACAAGCTTTATTCTCTTGTCTGCTGCCATGTGACATGTGCCTTTCACCTTGCACCATGATTGCGAGGCCTCCCCAGAGAAGTGGAACTGTAAGTCCAATGAAACCTCTTTCTTTTGTAAATTGCCCAGTCTCAGGTATGTCTTATCAGCAGTGTGAAAACGAACTAATACAAGACACTATGAGGATTGCAAGTACTTTCTTATATCCCATTATTGTACAGCTGATAACAACTTAATACTCTTTGCATATACAAACAAGCAAGCAAAAAAAAAACAACAACAAAAACTCTACATGTTAACTTTATCCACCCCCCAACTTTTAAACTTTGTGTTGTTTCTATTTGTATCCTTTATTGTACTATTTATTTCTTCAAAAGTTGCTGTAGTTATTATTTTTGATTGATTCATATTTTAGTTTTCTAAGTAAGAGAAGTTTACACACCATAGTTACAGTGTTATAATATTCTCTGTTCTTCTGTGTACTATTACCAGTGAGTTTTGCACCTTCAGGTGATTACTCATTACTCATTAATGACCATTTTTTCTGATTGAAAAAATCCCTTTAGCATTTCTTGTAGGACAGGTCTTGTGTTGGAATACCTCAGCTTTTGTTTGTCTGGGAAAGTCTTTATTTCTCCTTCATGTTTGAAGTATATTTTCACCAGATATACTCTTCTAGGGTAAAAGTTGTTTTCTTTAGAACTTTAAATATGTCATGCCACTCTCTCCCAGCCTGTAAGATATACACTGAAAAGCTTGCTGTCAGACATACTGGAGCTCCACTGTATGTTATTTTATTTTTTTCTCTTGCTGCCTCTAGGATCCTTTCTTTATCATTGATCTTTGGGAGTTTGAATATTGAATGCCTTCAAGAACTCTTCTTTGGGTTAAATCTGCTTGGTGTTCTATACCTTTCTTGTATTTGGATATTGCTATCTTTCTATAGGTTTGGGAAGTTCTCTGTTAGTATACCTTTGAATTAAATTTTCTACTTCTATCTCTTTCTCTATTTCCTCTTTGAGGCCAATAATTCTTACATTTGCCCTTTTGAAGCTATTTTCTAGACCCCATAGGCATGTTTCATGGTTTTTTATTCTTTTCTTTTTTGTCTCCTCTGTGTGTTTTCAAATAGGCTGTCTTCAGGCTCACTAATTCTTTTTTCTGTTGGATTGATTCTGCTATTAAAAGACTCAGATGCACTCTTCAGTATGTCAATTGCGTGTTTCAACTCCAGAATTTCTGATTGATTCTTTTTCATTGTTTCAATCTCTTTGTTAAATTTATCTAATGGAATTCTGAATTCCTTTTCTGTGTTATCTTGGATTTCTTTGAGTTTCCTCATAACAGCTATTTTGAATTCTCTATCTGAAATATCACATATCTCTGTTTCTCCAGAATGTCTCTGGTGCCTTATTGAGTTTGTTCAGTGAGATGATGTTTTTATGAATGGTCTTGATGCTTGTGGATGTTTGTCAGTGTCTATGTATTGAAGAGTTAGGTATTTATTGTAGTCTTTGCAGTCTGGGCTTCTTTTTACCCATCCTTCTTGGGAAGCATTTCCAGGTATTTTAAAGGACATGCATGTTGTGATCTAAGTCATATCTGCATGAGGGGACATTTGAAGCCCACTAATGCCATGCTTCTTGCAAACCTGTAGAGGTACCATCTTGGTGGTAATGAGTAAGACCTGGAAGAATTCCCTGGATTACCAGGCAGAGACTCTTGTCCTCTCCTCTTGCTTTCTCCCTAACAAATAGAGTCCCTCTCTCAGTGCTGAGGCAGCCAGAGCTGTGGATGGGGTGACACAAGCACTCCTGTGGCCACCATCACTGAGACTGCACTGGGTCAGACCTGAAGCCAGCACCGTACAGGGTCTTTCCCAAGGCCCACTGTTACCACTACCTGGCTACCACCTATGTGTGCTAAAGGCCCCATTGCTCTATAATCAACAGGTGGTGAAGTTAGCCAGGCTTATGTCCTTCTCTTCAGGGCAGTGAGTTCCCCTGGGCCCTGGGTGGATCAAGAGATGCCATCTTGGGGCCAGGGACTAGAATCAAAAACCTTAGACATCTACTTGGTATCCTATTCTACTGCAGCTGAGCTGGCACTCAAACCGTGAGATGTAGCCACTTCCACTATTTCCTTCCCTTTCCACAGGCAGAGGAGTTTCACCCTGTGACCACCACCATCACAGGCTCATGGTGAGTACTGACAGACTACTGTTAATGTTCATTTAAGACCCAAGGTTTCTTAATTTAGCTTGTGGTGAATGCTGCCAGGCCCAAAAATCATGCTTCAGGGAAGTGGACTCCCTTCTAGTCCAGAGCACATCCAGAAATGCCATCCAAAAGCAAAGGCCTTGAACTGGGGACCCCAAGATTCCACTTAGTGCTCTACACCCCTGTGGCCAAGCTGGTACCTAAGATGCAAGACAAAATCCATTTTACTTTTCCCTCTGCATTTCTCAAGCAGACGGAGTCTCTTACCACAACCATCACAGTTGGGAAAGTGCTGGGTCTCATCTAAAGCCAGAAAGGCTCAGAGTTTCACCCAAGGCCCATAAGTATTACTGCTAGTTATTCAAGCCCAACGGATCTTTAGTCAGCAGGTGTTGGGTCCCACCAGGATTAGGCCCTTCCCTTCAAGGCAGCAAGTTTCTTTCTGGCCCAGTGTATGTCTAGAAATATTGTCTGGGAACCAGTATCTGGAATGGAGATCTCACATTTCTGTCTGGTGCCCTATCCTACAGTGGCTGAGCAGGTATCCAAAATGTAAGACAAAGTCCTCTTTACTCTTCCCACTCCTCTCTTCAAGCAGAAGGAAGAAATCTCTTTTGGAGCCATAAGTTTTGCAGCCTGGGGTTGAAGGAAGAGTGGTGCAAGCACTCCCTTAGCCACCAAGGCTATTGTCTCAGTAGGTCACGTACCTTCCAAGTTCACTGGTTCTAAGCCCAGCTCACCAGTATGACTCACCTAGGAGTTGCAGTCTTTGTGGCCTAGAATGTCTTTCAAGTTTATTTAGGGCCCCAAGTACTTTAGTCCACAATGGCAAGTTTGCTAGAACTCAAGTTCCAACCACTGGGATGGGTGATTCACCTTCTGCTAAGGCCACTTTGTATGTTCCCTCTGTAGCAGGCATCAGCTGAGTTCAGCCCAGTTTTGCTTTCCGCTGTGACAGGGCAGCACTGAGTTCAATGTAATGTCTCAAAACTGCTGTCCTCTCCCTCTCCCAAAGGCACAGATTTTCTCTCAGCACCACACACCTGCTGCCAAGGGATGGGGGAGGGATGGTGTTGGCAATTCAGCACTGTTTCCTACCCTATTCAGTGCCCCTTTCAGCGATATGAAGTTACAACCAGGTACTGTGTGTGCTCACCTGATATCTGGTTCTTATGAAGCTGTTTTCTGTATGTAGATAGTTGTTAAATTTGGTGTTCTTGTAGGACAGATAACCAGTGAAGCCTTCTATTTGGCCATCTTGCTCTGCCCCTCTCCAGTCATTATCTTTAATATTAATTTTCATTCAAGAAAATAGACCAGATCACCAATTCCATTTTATCCATGCTTCTAAATGAAATAAAATAATTTAATGAGTATTTTTCCCGCCTTCTAGATCACAAAGTTAGTTCAAATAAAATTTTGTAAAGAATAGAAAATGTTCATGTGATAGAAAATTTCAGTTTGTTACTCTTAGAATTAATTTTTATAATGATATTGTAGCATTATATATATTTTAACCATCAAGCTAAGTAGAACTATTCCACCCAAAAAGCAAAGCACTGTTTTAAAATGGGCTAGTTCTCACTAAGTAACATCTGATTCCAATAATTATCCCATCCACCAACTGCAAAGGTAGTGTGATTCTTCTTTTGCTTCTACCTATCTTTTCCATCAACTCTTAAAGCATCTACATTTCATACTTCTCAATGGAAATATTGTAATAACCCCTCAACTCCATTCATGATATTTCTTTCCTTTTTTTCATTTTATTAGAACTTCTCTTTTTGTCTTTCCTTTTTAATACATTTGACCACTGAGTTTTAATTAAAGTTCTAGAATGCCTTGTATTGAACATGTTAATACTGTGTTCAAACCAACCTCTATGTTCCTCAGTGCCTTTACAATAAATGGAAATCTGTTGCAAATTCATTCACACTTGACTTCCAGCCATACTGTCATTAAATCTCTGAACTCTAATCAGGCCAAATGTATCATTTCCCAAACATATGCGTACCTATTTTTATCCTCCAATTTTGTGCAAGTGGCTTCATTTATATAATTTGCTGGTTAATTTAACCTGTAAAGTCATACATCTCAGCCTATTTAAGCCTTTGGAGAACCTATCCATCTTTCACAGCCAAACTCAATGCTCACCTTTCTGAAGCTCTATCTGTATTAGTCTTTCCTTCTTCTAAATTACCAAACCATTTTTAAAATTTACCACATTCTGCTTCTTGAAATCCATATTACATTCAAATGTTGGTTTATGATAAAAGTAACTAACAGCGTTTTTCATAAAATAGACTCTCAATAAATTTGTGTGAATTAATGAATTAATTATGTGGACTAGAAATGGTTCATGGGCTGTAAGAGAAACTGTGCCCAACCAGAACTTTGGTAAGAGAAAGCCTGGTGATTCTAATGAAAATGCAACTCTCACGTCTCATTTTTTAAAACTTCATAGCCAAGGGCTAGAAACTTATGTGATTATATTTAAACTTTAATTTTAAAATGAGATTAATTATGCATAAAAATGTAAATATATGTAATCAAGCCTACCTATCAAACAAACACAACAGGTAACAATCAAAATGCAGTCTTTTTGTTCCTATTACTGCTTTACCTTCTAAAAACATTTTCTTAAAAATTTAAAACCCAGAAAGAAGGGGCCAGCCTTCAAGCAACAGCGACCCAAGATGGCAGCCACCATGGGCTCAGGAGTAAAAGTCCCTTGCAATTTCCAACTGTTGGAAGAACTCAAAGAAGGCCAGAAAGAAGTAGCAGATGGCACAGTTAGCTGGGATCTAGAAGATGAGGAAGATATGACACTTACAAGATGGACAGGGACGATAATTGGGCCTACAAGAATAGTTTATGAAAACTGGGGGGAGTGGCTGGCAAGATGGCTGAATAGGAACAGTTCCGGTCTGCAGCTCCCAGCGAGATCAATGCAGAAGGTGCGTGATTTCTGCATTTCCAACTGAGGTACCCAGCTCATCACATTGAGACTGGTTATACACTGGGTGCAGCCCATGGAGGGCAAGCGGAAGAAGGGTGGGGCATCGCCTCACCTGGGAAACACAAGGGGTCAAGGAACTCCCTCCCCTACCCAAGGGAAGCTGTGAGGGACTGTGCCGTGAGGAACAGTGGACTCCAGCCCAGATACTATGCTTTTCCTATAGTCTTCACAACCCACAGGCCAGGAGATTCCTTCAGCTGACTATGCCACCAGGGCACTGGGTTTCAAGTACAAAACTGGGCAGCCGTTTGGGCAGACACCAAGCCAGCTGAAGTTCTTCTTTCATACCCAAGTGGCACCTGGAACACCAGTGAGACAGAAACGTTCACTCCCCTGGAAAGGGGGCTGACGCCAGGGCCCAAGTGGTCTAGCTCAGCGGATTGCACCCCCACAGAGCCCAGCAAGCCAAGATCCACTGGCTTGAAATTCTCGCTGCCAGAACAGCAGTCTGAAGTTGACCTAGCATGCTTGAGCTTGGTGGGGGGAAGGGCGTTTGCCATTACTGAGGCTTGAGTAGGTGGTTTTCCCCTCATAGTATAAACAAAGCTACTGGGAAGTTTGAACTGGGCAGAGCCCACCACAGCTCAGCAAAGCAGCTATAGCCAGACTGCCTCTTTAGATTCCTCTTCTCTGGGCAGCATATCTCTAAAAAAAAGTCAGCAGCCCCAGTCAGGGGCTTATAGATAAAACCCCCATCTCCCTGGGACAGAGCACCTGAAGAAAGGGGAGGCTGTGGAGCAGCTTCAGAAGACTTAAACATCCCTGCCTGCTGGCTTTGAAGAGAGCAGCCCCACATGGCGTTTGAGCTCTGCTGAGGGACAGACTGCCTCCTCAAGTGGGTCCCTGAACCCCGTGCCTTCTGACTGGGAGACACCTCCCAGCAGGGGTTGACAGACACCTCATACAGGAGTGCTCCAGCTGGTACCTGATGGGTGCCCCTCTGGGACAAAGCTTACAGAGGAAGGAATATGCAGCAATCTTTGCTGTTCTGCAGCCAACACTGGTAATATCCAGGCAAACAGGGTCTGGAGTGAACCTCCAGCAAACTCCAGCAGACCTGAAGCAGAGGTGCCTGACCGTAAAAGGAAAACTAACAAACAGGAAGGAATAGCATCAACATCAAAAAGGATGTCCACTCAGAAACCCCATCCAAAGGTAGATAAATCAAAGACCAAAGGTAGATAAATCCACAAAGATAAGGAAAAATCAGTACAAAAAGGCTGAAAATTCCAAAAACCAGAATGCCTCTTCTCCAAAGGATCACAACTCCTCTCCAGCAAGGGAACGAAACTGGACGGAGAATGAGTTTAACAAATTGACAGAAGTAGGCTTCACAAGGTGGGTAATAACAAATTCCTCCAAGCTAAAGGAGCATGTTCTAACCCAATGCAAGGAAGATAAGAATCTTGAAAAAAGTTAGATGAATTGCTAAGTAGAATAACCAGTTTAGAGAAGAACATAAATGACCTGACGGAGCTGAAAAACAGCACAAGAACTTCGTGAAGCATACACAAGTATCAATAGCTGAATCAACCAAGCTGAAGAAAGGATATCAGAGATTGAAGATCAACTTAATGAAATGAAGCATGAAGGCAAGATTAGAGAAAAAAGAATGAAAAGGAATGAACAAAGCCTGCAAGAAATATGGGACTATGTGAAAAGACCACACCTACATTTGATTGGTATACATGAAAGTGACAGGGAGAATGGAACCAAGTTGGAAAACACTCTTCAGGATATTGTCCAGGAGAACTTCCCCAACCTAGCAAGACAGGCCAACATTCAAATTCAAAAATTACAGAGAACACCATAAAGATAATGCTCGAGAAGTGCAACCCCAAGACACATAATTGCCAGATTCACCAAGGTAGAAATGAAGGAAAAAATGTTAAGGGCAGCCAGAGAGAAAGGTCAGGTTACCCACAAAGGAAAGCCCATCAGACTAACAGTGGATCTCTCTGCAGAAACCCTACAAGACAGAAGAGAGTGGGGGGCAATATTAAACATGCTTAAAGAGAAGAATTTTCAACCCAGAATTTCATATCCGGCCAAACTAAGCTTCATAAATGAAGGAGAAATAAAATCCTTTACACACAAGTAAACGCAGAGAGATTTTGTCACCACCAGGCCTGTCTTCAAGATCCTCTGAAGGAAGCATTAATACGGAAAGGAAAAGATGGTACCAGCTACTGCAAAAGCATACCAAAGTGTAAAGACCATCAACACTATGAAGAAACTGCATCAACTAACTGGCAAAATAACCAGCTAGCATCATAATTATGGGATCAAATTCACATATAACAATATTAACCTTAAATGTAAATAGGCTAAATGCCCCAATTAAAAGACAGAGACTGGCAAATTGGATAAAGAGTCAAGACACATCAATGTGCTATATTTAGGAGAGCCATTTTATGTGCAAAAACACACATAGGCTCAAGATAAAGGGATGGAGGAATATTTACCAACCACAAGGAAAGCAAAAAATGCAGAGGTTGCAATCCTAGTCTCTGAAAAAAACAGACTTTCAACCAACAAAGATGAAAAGAGACAAAAAAGGGCACTACATAATGGTAAAGGGATCAAGACAACAAGAAGAGCTAACTATTCTAAACATATATGCACCCAATATAGGAGCACCCAGATTCATAAAGCAAGTTATTAGAGACCTACAAAGAGACTTTCACTCTCACACAATAATAGTGGGAGAATTTAACACCTCACTGACAATATTAGAGAGATCAATGAGACAGAGAATTAACAAGGATATTCAGGACTTGAACTCAGCTCCAGACCAAGCAGACCTAATAGACATCCACAGAACTCTACACTCCAAATCAACAGAATATACATTCTTCTCACCAACACATTACACTTATTCTAAAATTGACCACATAATTGGAAGTAAAACACTCCTCAGCTACAGTAACCAAAACAGCATGGTACTGGTACCAAAACAGAGATACAGACCAATGGAACAGAACAGAGCCCTCAGAAATAATGCTGCATATCTACAACTATCTGATCTTTGACAAACCTGACAAAAACAAGAAATGGGGAAAGGATTCCCTATTTAATAAATGGTGCTGGGAAAACTGGCTAGCCATATGTAGAAAGCTGAAACTGGATCCCTTCCTTACATCTTATACAAAAATTAATTCAAGATGGATTAAAGATTTAAATGTTAGACCTAAAACCATAAAAACCCTAGAAGAAAACATAGGCAATACGATTCAGGACATAGGCATGGAACCAAAACACCAAAAGCAATGTCTAAAACACCAAAAGCAATGGCAACAAAAGACAAAATTGACAAACGGGATCTAATTAAACTAAAGAGCTTCTGCACAGCAAAAGAAACTACCATCAGAGTGAACAGGCAACCTACAGAATGGGAGAAAAGTTTTGCAAACTACTCATCTGACAAAGGGCTAATATCCAGAATCCACAATGAACTCAAACACATTTACAAGGAAAAAACAAACAACCACATCAAAAAGTGGGCAAAGGATATGAACACACACTTCTCAAAAGAAGACATTTATGCAACCAAAAGACACATGAAAAAATGCTCATCATCACTGGCCATCAGAGAAATGCAAATCAAAACCACAATGAGATACCATCTCACACCAGTTAGAATGGCGATCATTAAAAAGTCAGGAAACAACAGGTGCTGGAGAGGATGTGGAGAAATAGGAACACTTTTACACTGTTGGTGGGACCGTAAACTAGTTCAACCATGGTGGAAGTCAGTGTGGCGATTCCTCAAGGATCTAGAACTAGAAATACCATTTGACCCAGCCATCCCATTACTGGGTATATACCCAAAGGATTATAAAATGTGCTGCTATAAAGACACATGCACACGTGTGTTTATTGTGGCACTATTCACAATAGCAAAGACTTGCAACCAACCCAAATGTCCAACAATGAGAGACTGGATTAAGAAAATGTGGCACACATACACCATGGAATACTATGCAGCCATAAAAATGGATGAGTTCATGTCCTTTGTAGGGACATGGATGAAGCTGGAAACCATCATTCTCAGCAAACTATCACAAGGACAAAAAACCAAACGCCGCATGTTCTCACTCACAGGTGGCAATTGAACAATGAGAACACATGGACACAGGAAGGGGAAAATCACACACCAGGGCCTGTTGTGGGGTGGGGGGAGGGGGGAGGGATAGCATTAGGAGACATACCTGATGTTAAATGAAGAGTTAATGGGTTCAGCACACCAACATGGCACACGTATACATATGTAACAAACCTGGACATTGTGCACATGTACCCTATAACTTAAAGTATAATAAAAAAAGATAAACAAATAAATAAATAAAAACACTCCTCAGCAAATGCAAAAGAATGAAAATCATAACAAACTGTCACTCAGACCACAGTGCAATCAAATTAGAACTGAGAATTAAGAAACTCACTCAAAACCACACAACTACATGGAAACTGAAAAACCTGCTCCTGAATGACTACTGTGTAAATAACAAAATTAAGGCAGAAATAAATAAGTTCTTTGAAACCAATGAGAGCAAAGACACAATGTACCAAAATCTCTGGGACACAGCTAAAGCAGTGTTTAGAGGAAAATTTATAGCATTAAATGCCCACAAAAGAAAGCATGAAAGATCTAAAATTGACACTGTAACATCACAATTAAAATTAACTAGAGAAGCAAGAGCAAACATATTCAAAAGCTAGCAGAAGACAAGAAATAAATAAGATCAGAGCAGAACTGAAGGATAGAGAGACAAGAAAAACTCTTCAAAAAAATCAATGAATCCAGGAGCTGGTTTTTTGAAAAGATCAACAAAATAGATAGACTGCTAGCCAGACTAATAAGAGAGAAGAATCAAATAGACACAATAAAAAATGATACAGTGGCTATCACCACAGATCCCACAGGAATACAAACTACCATCAGAGTATATTATAAACACCTCTACCCAAATAAACTAGAAAATCTAGAAGAAATGGATAAATTCCTGGACACATACACCCTCCCAAGTCAAAACCAGGAAGAAGTCAAATCCCTGAATAGACCAATAAAAAGTTCTGAAATTGAGGCAGTAATTAATAGCCTACTAATGAAAAAAAAGTCCAGGACCAGATGGATTCACAGCAGAATTCTAACAGAGGTACAAAGAGTAGCTGGTACCATTCTTTCTGAACCATTCCAAACAATAGAAAAAGAGGGAATGCTCCCTAACTCATTTTATAAGGCCAGCATCATCCTGATACCAAAACCACAGACACAACAAAGAAAGAAAATTTCAGGCCAATATCCCTGATGAAATCAATGCAAAAATCCTCAATAAAATCCTGACAAACCAAATCCAGCAGCACATCAAAAAGCTAATCCACCACAATCAGTTGGCTTCATCCCTGAGATGGAAGTCTGGTACAACATACACAAATCAATAAATGTAATCCAGCATATAAACAGAACCAATGACAAAAACCACGATTATCTCAATAGACGCATAAAAGGCCTTTGACAAAATTCAACAGGTCTTCATGCCAAAAAAACTCAATAAACTCGGTATTGATGAAACGTATGTTAAATTAATAAGAGCTATTTAGAACAACCCCACAGCCAATATCATACTGAATGGGCAAAAACTGGAATCATTCCCTGTGAAAACTGTCAGAAGACAAGGATGCCCTCTCTGGCCACTCCTATTCATCATAGTATGGGAGTTCTGGCCAGGGCAATCAGGCAAGAGAAAGAAAGAGAGGGTATTCAATTAGGGAAAGAGGAAGTCAAGTTTTCTCCTTTTGCAGATGGCATGATTATATATTTAAACCCCATTGTCTCAGCCCAAAGTCTCCTTAAGCTGATAAGCAACTTCAGCAAAGTCTCAGGATACCAAATCAATGTGCAAAAATCACAAACATTCCTACACACCAATAATAGAGAGCCAAATCATGAGTGAACTCCCATTCACAATTGCTTCAAAGAGAATAAAATACCTAGGAATCTAACTTATAAGGGATGTGAAGGACCTCTTCAAGGAGAACTACAAACCACTGCTCATGGAAATAAGAGAGGACACAAACAAATGGAAGAACATTCCATGCTTATGGATAGGAAGAATCAATATCGTGAAAATGGCCATACTGCCCAAGGTAATTTATAGACTCAATGCTATCCCCATCAAGCTACCAATGACTTTCTTCACAGAATTAGAAAAAAACTACTTTAAAGTTCATATGGAACCAAAAAAGAGCCTGTATAGCCAAGACAATCCTAAGCAAAAACAACAAAGCTGGAGGCAACATGCTACCTGACTTCAACCTATACTACAGGGCTACAGTAACCAAAATAGCATGGTACTGGTACCAAAACAGATACACAGACCAATGGAACAGAACAGAGGCCTCAGAAATAACCACACATTTACAACCATCTGATCTTTGACAAACCTGACAAAAACAAGCAATGGGGAAAGGATCCCCTATTTAATGAATGATGTTGGGAAAACTGGCTAGCCATGTGCAGAAAACCGAAACTGGATCCCTTCCTTAAACCTTATACAAAAATAAACTCACGATGGAGTAAAGACTTAAATGTAAAACCTAAAACCATAAAAACCCTAGAAAAAAACCTAGGCAATACCATTCAGAACACAGGAATGGGTGAAGACTTCATGACTAAAACACCAAAAGCAATGGCAACAAAAGCCAAAATAGACAAATGGGATCTAATTAAACTAAAGGGCTTCTGTACAGCAAAAGAAACTATCTTCAGAGTGAACAGGCAACCAAAGAATGGGAGAAAATTTTTGCAATCTATCCATCTGATAAAGGGCTAATATCCACAATCTACAAAGAACTTAAACAAATTTACAAGAAAAAAAATCCCATCAAAAAGTGGGCAAAGGATATGAATAGACACTCGTCAAGAGAAGACATTTATGCAGCCAACAAACATATGAAAACAAGCTCATCATCAATGGTCATTAGAGAAATGCAAATCAAAACCACAATGAGATACCATCTAATGCCAGTTAGAATGGCGATCATTAAAAAGTCAGGAAACTACAGCTGCTGAAGAGGATGTGGAGAAATAGGAACACTTTCACACTGTTGGTCGGAGTGTAAATTAGTTCAACCATTGTGGAAGACAATGTGGCGGTTCTTCAAGGATCTAGAACTAGAAATACCATTTGACCCAGCAATCTCATTACTGGGTATACAACCAAAGGATTATAAATCATCCTACTATAAGGACACATGCACACATATGCTTATTGCAGCACTGTTCACAATAGCAAAGACTTCGAACCAACCCAAATGCCCATCAATGATACACTGGATAAAGAAAATACGGCACATATATACCATGGAATACTATGCAGCCATGAAAATGGATGAGTTCGTGTCCTTTGCAGGGGTGTGGATGAAGCTGGAAACCATCATTCTCAGCAAACTAACACAAGAACAGAAAACTAAACACTACATGTTCTCACTCATAGGTGGGGGTTGAACAATGAGAACACATGGACACAGGGAGGGTAACATCACACACTGGGGCCTGTCAGGGGGTGGGGGGCGAGGGGAGGGATAAGATTAGGGGAAATACCTAATGTAGATGACAGGTTGATGGGTGCAGCAAACTACCATAGCATGTGTATACCTATGTAACAAACCCGCATGTTCTGCACATGTATCCCAGAACTTAAAGTATAATTTAAAAAAAAAAATCTCTTTACCAATTTTTTCTTCTCTACACACTCACAGGTGATTTTCAGTGAAGTAGCTCAAGAATCATGAGACATTTTAATATTACATATGGTTTCATCTCACTGTCTAATTTCACATCTACTGTATCTGGATACCTAATTGAAACTCATTTTAATTTCCTTCAATTTAAATATCTTCTCTCTCTCTCTCTCTCTCATACACACACACACACACAAGAATAACTATAAATGAAATTATCCTTTGTTTATATCATCCAGAGATGACTACAATTCATTAGAGTTAGGAGAAATTATTGGAAAATGTTGACTGTTTATACAACCTTGGTACTGAAAGTTCCTTGATGCAAAAAAAAAAAAGTGAAAGAAATAAATTGAAGAAAGAAGATAAATCTTCTCAAAGGATATAGAATTCAATGATAATCCAAAATGGATTCAATTCATACTTAATCATTAATACTGTTCTTGGATAATCTTATGTCTATTTAAGAATATTTAATAATAACATTTACACTGGCTGAGCACTATCAGCATATTAGTTTTTATAGTAAACTTATAGAAGACCAAGTCCTATTCTCATGTCTATTTAATAAATATTGACTTCTTGTTTAGGTATCAGACAAGATTTATTGACATGACAATTCCATATTTTCTGAGAAGGATTAAAATTTTTATTAGGCCCCAAAACTAGAAGGCAATATCAATACTAGTCTTCTCACACTCATTTATCATAAAATTCATTCAAACCGCAGATTGAGGTTTCCATAAAACAATTAGTCCTGTTTCTCGTTCCATGCAAACAGGACAGACAGAATTTATTCAAACATCTTTCTCAAGTAAGATGTGAACAAAGAACTCTCAAGTCTAGATGCAATGTTGAATTTAGTAACAGTGCTCCTAAAACCAGCCAGATCTCTCAAAAGGCAAGGTGAGAAGGGGGAGACGCACAGCAGTGCAGACACTGTGCTGCCAGGTGAGGACGGGAATCATCACCGTCTGGCCTACTGTCACATTGTCAAAGTGGAAAACACTAAATTAATTTGCATGCATGAAGATCCTCTCTTGATTTGCATGTAATTGTCATCTAAGAGATAATAAAGGGCAATATGAAAGGATTTTATTTTATGTATCTATTTGTTTGCTTTTTAATTTCCCACTTAACATAGAGCAAAAGGAAAAAATCTAAGGAGGTCCTGAAATATAATCTGAAACAATAACCAATAACTGGATTGCTAAGAGAAAATAAGGATCCATAGATGAACATACCTGAAAAGAATGAAGCCACCTTAGGCTTTAGTTGATTTGCTTATTTCCTTTAAATAATATATGCAAAGTTTCTACATAATGTCAGCATATATTAAGTATTTAATAAATGAGCACTGTTGTTATTATGATTGATATTATTATAATGAATTTCTAGCAAAGGAATATTTGCAAAGCAAATACTCTTGATAAAGACACCACAAGCATGTTGAAAGAATAAATAATAGTTCGCTCCTTTATTGAAACATTATTTTTATTGTGTTCTGTTGTTAAGAGGGAAGGAGAAGATGGGGACAGGTAGGAATAATAGAACAAAATATGTATATATCATCAGGTAAAGACTAAGCTAAAACTAATCAATTTTTACTATTTAATAATTATAGGCTTTCACCAAAGCCAGAAACCAGATATTAAGTGCATATATATGATATATATATATATATATTTGGTTTGATATGCTCCAGATAGGCTTCCATATTATTCAACCCAGAAACTAAAAATAAAAATAATCATTATGCATTCAGAAATTGACATGGCCTTAACCTCAGAATAGTAAAGTTTTACAGACATCCCCAAATCAGTAACTAGATTATCCTAAGTTATCAACACAACAAGTACTTTCATGTTATCCTAACAAAACAATTATTTATCTACAGCACTGCCTGGTACAGAGTAAGTGCTCAGTAAATATTTGTTAAATTAATGAATGAACCAGAAAAATAATGTAATGGCATTTTGCAAATGATCAATAAATGTATTATTTTTTGAATGGAATAACTCTGCTTAAACATAAGAGGTATAAAACCAGTCAAGGAAAGGATCCTAACATACACTCTTCAAAATACCGTTTAATCTTAGAGAGTCCGATAGTATTTAACTCTGTTATGGTTTGTGATATAAGCAAAAGCATCAAAACAGCTTTACAAAATTCTCTATGATAACACCTTGGCTCATTTCTCTCTCTCACCAAATGAAGACATTAAATATCACTTTTTTTGTATTGTGGAAACTTGTCCTTATCTGATGATATATACATATACATTAAATTCTTACAGGAAAGGTGACATGGTTTAATAATTAGTCTTGAAAACTGCTTCTCAAACAAGATACCACTCTGAAAATAAAATAAAATAAAATAAAATAAAAAGACTAATGAGAAAGATTGCTTTCATGCACTACCTGTGTGTTATCCATGGAAAATACAGACAGATTTTAGGTGTCTGGGGGGAATACTATTTGCTTAGAAAGGTGTTTTTCAGGCAAAAAGTAGATGTTAAAATTTAACATTTTACTTCAAACTCTGTCATTTATCCATTTGGAAAATTAACTTGAAATATAGGTTGCCATTTTCTATATATGTGATAGGTTAACATTTGCTTCTAACAAGGTGGCATCAAAGTTTAGCAATCTCAGAATATGACAATGTAAGTGTACACAATATAACTGCGAGAATACATTACCAAGTAATTGAATGCAATTTAAAATGTAAATGGTGATTTTATTTAGGTGCAGATAAATGAAAAGAATCAAGTTTATTTCTTTTTTCAAAAGTATCTTTAATTGCCTTAGGTCAAATCCATTCCACATAGATAATCTATCATTCAAATCAAAGGGTGATAATTTTGGTCTCAAAAACAGCAATTTTGAATTTGAAAAGCATATCTCTTTTGGAATCAGTGCTGCTGTGTCCACATTTTACCTTTGCAAGAGAAATATAAATATACAAAGATCATATAATAATGTGATGGTCATTATAAAACAACACATACAAAATTATTCTGTTACTAAGAAGAGAGTTAAAATTAAATCATAAAAATTAGAATTCTTTATACTTAAATTTAACCAATAGAAAATACATCAAATTCTCCAGAAGAAAAAACAGGAGGGATATTTTGAAACTAGTTTCCAAGTAGTACTGATAAACTTCCCTGACTGGAATAATCTCATAATGCTATATAGCCACAATTACAGTACTGACAATAATATTTTCCTATTTTATTTGGGTACCAGGTATTTCCATATCAGTGTCCTGTCATAGTCTCCAAATCTTACCACATTCATAGCTAAACTTGTTATCTTCCTTCCCCAACTTTAATCTATTTTATCTCAGATAATCTCTATCAGAGTTTACAGCATATCCAATATCATTATCCTAAACTATAAATTTCAGTCTTTCTCGGAGACTCCTTTCTTCTCAACCCTCTATGAATCAGCATGATCTTTCAATGCTGTCTCTAAAATTTCTCTCCAATCTGGCTGAGCTTCTTGCCTCCATGTTACAAAAATTTCTTCATCATCTTTCAACAAGACTAATGCAACAGTCTCCCAACTGCTGTCCCTGTCCCCACTTGTTTTCAATTTGGTCCACTCTCTAAAGCGCTCCCAGAATTATATTTATTAAAAAGTACTTATTATATAATAATATCTCTTATCTTATTAAAGACTTCTTTCAGCTCACTATGGTCTTTAAAAAAAAGTTTCAAAATCTTTTTTTTTTTCTTTGAGACAAGGTCTGGCTCCATTGCCCAGGCTGGAGCACAGTGGCACAATCTCATTTCACTCCAGCCTCAACCTCTCAGGCTCAACCCCAGCCTCCTGGGTAGCTGGGGCTACAGGCACATGCCATCATGCCAAGCTAATTTTGTTTATTTTTTGTAGAGAAGAGGTCTCATTATGTTGCCTAGGCTGGTCTCCAACTCCTGCACTCAAGCAATCCTCCCACCTCAGCCTCCCGCCTCACTCGGGCCCATGAGCCACTGCACACGCCCAAGTTTCAAAATCTTCAACATGTCACATATTGCTCTTCAAAATTTGACTACACTTTACAGCATCAACTTCGACTTTCCCAAACTTCCATACCTAATAACCTATGGATTTCTCACTTATGAGTTTAATGCTTACGGGTGGTTACACATGCTATTTTTTCTTCATGGATTACTCTTTTCTAGAAAATTCCTACACATTCTCTAATCCCAACTCAATTTTCACTTCCTCTATGAAATCTTCCCCAGTTCCTCCAGAGTGGGACACTGTTTCCTTTACAGAGCTTTCATGGAAACAAGGAAGTTCACCATGAAAAAGGAAGACAGAGGATTCTGAAAACAGGAAATTTAAAATCCAGAGGAGGAAAAGGGAATTCCCAGAAAGATGCTGAAAGAAATTTCCTGGAAGACAACTACGCAGTAAGCCAGGGGGAAAACCAACAACCTAAAAAGCAGGAAATGACATTGGCTGGAGGCAAAAGAAAAAGCATGCTATCAAATTTCCAGGTGTCTCGATCTATTGAGAGGAAACTTCAGAGTTTTTTTTTTTTGGAGAATTTGGAAGAAAATTAGAGGTAGACACCTAGAAACTTTACTCCCCCCAAACTAATGAGGTTACTGTTGCATCTGGGATAAATTAAAATTTGTGTAAGAAAAGGAATGTAATCAGCTTCTATGTGACTCAGCTCTGAACAATAGTTGCTAATAAAAGGAATATAATCTCTGAATATTAAGTAAACAAAAATGTGTTAATCATAGCTATATGATCCCTGAATATTAAATAAACTTAAATGTGTGATATAATTAAATTGGGAGGCATTTTACACAATTAACTCTTCATCCTCCAGAAGAGGATTGGATGATATCTAAGATTGAAAAAATCAAGAAACAGAGGTACACTCACATGTTTTAGATGTAGGATGTGAAGGCCAGAAGAAACCGCAAAAGATCCCTAAGGACCAAGCAGGACTTGTGTTCCGCAACTCCAGGGGCATTATTCAGATTGAGTTCTCTGGGAGTGGTGCCCCCAGAGTTGTGAAACAGGGGACTTAGGGTCAGAAGACCAGAATGGGGACAGTGAGGTAGGGGAACACTGTTTTTCATTACACCCTTGTAGTATTATTTGACCTCGTAAATTATGTATGTAAGAAAAATATTTCAATGTAGGAGAATAATGGTGGTGGCATTCAAAGTAATACATCTTTGATCTTCAATATCATTTTCTGCCAGGAGCGGTGGCTCACTCCTGTAATCCTAGCACTTTGGGAGGCCAAGGTGGGCAGATCACTTGAGGTCAGGAGTTCGAGAACAGCATGGCCAACATGGTGAAACCCCATCTCTACTAAAAATACAAAAATTAGCCAGGCATAGTGGCGCATGCCTATAATCCCAGCTACTTGGAAGGCTGAGGCAGGAGAACTGCTTGAATTTGGGAGGCGGAGGTTGCAGTGGCCAAGACTGTGCTATTGCACTCCAGCCTGGATGACAGAGGGAGACTGTCTCAAAAAAAAAAAAAAAAAAAAAACATTTTCTACCCCAACTAAGTTGGTAAATCCCTATTATGTACTCCTACAAAATCTTCAACTTAACTTTCATAAGAGACAATAATAGTACAGTACAATTATTATCTAAACTATATTTAAATAGGATAACATCAAGTAACTCTCAAAAGTAAAGCAGTAACATTTAACACCCATTATTTTAAGAGACAATTCCAACAAAAACAAATAGCTCAAGACTGACAGAGGTAAATATATTTAAAAATTCTAACAAGTTGGATTAAGAAATTTTAGCAAAATTTGCAATAAAAATCCTAATTGTTATATGATATCATCAAGTACAGATACAGCTCTCATATCGGACACAATTAGGATAACAGTTTAATCAGAAAAGTTGGTTAAAATAAAAAACAGGAATAATTTAAAAAAACAGTTAAATCCTGTGGCAGACAATGTTGATCCTGATATAAAAGCCATGTGACACTTCTTTCTTAGATGACCCATGACAATTTTGTTTGGGTGGCAATGTTTCCCCTGCAGGTAGGCTCCTCCTCAGCCTCAAGATATAAACTTGGATCAGTCTGCAGCATTTTAGCAAACTGGTTGAATATTGCCATCATTTAAGGATGGGCATGTGATGCAATACTGTACCCTGAGACAAGAGGAAATCTGCTAAGAAGTTATATAAGGCCCTTCTCCATGATGATTGGAGAGTAAGATGTGAAGAGAAGCTGTGCCACCTTCCATCTGCCAGGGATGATGCCACCTAAGGATGTAAATTTGGTTCCATGAGAGCCACACTGCTACCCAGAAAATCTCAGAAAAGCAGTCCAAGAGACTCGATCATCCTTTACATGTTAATTCATCAAAACTGAAATGGTCTAAGCATGAAATTCTTATGTGAAATAATTAAATACATTTACTGCTTGAGAAATTTTTATTAGGAAATTCTATTCCTTGACTATGAAAGCATCCTAACTGATTCAGACATACTTTAAGGTTTAACTTTTCAATGAAAGCTTATATTTTTACTTAAGTGATCATTTGATACAGGGTTTGGACCTTTCCTTAGAGTACAACTCTTGAGATTCAAATTTTACTTAGTCTTTCATTAAAAGGGAGCTAAAACATAATAAATTACAAAACAGTCTGAGAAATGACTCCTGGACTTTTACAGTGTTCTTTTTAATCATTAATGTTTTTCATACACACCTACCTTAATGATAGTTTTTACTAACTTGCCTTAATCATTTTTCCAATGCTTTCATGTATAATTTTTATTTTCCTTAATCAGTAATATTTTACACATCAGATTATGTGACAGATATACTCAATCTAAAGATGAATAATTTTTTAAATGCCTAATATAATCCATCAAGCACAAAAAAAGAACATTAACAGGAAGTTTGAAGCCTAGGACTAGAACTGCTGGCTATGAAGGTATGTATGAACATCATCAACTTTACCAGACAGTGTCAAATTGCTTTTCAAAGTGCTTTTACCAGTTCATACCCCACCTATAATACAGGAGTGGTTCTCTTGCTCCATATTATTGTCAAGACTTAATGTTGCCAAACATTTTCGTTTGTGTCAATCTGGTGGGTGTGAAATGGTATATTGTTACAGTTTTCAACCTAATCTTCATAGAAACAGATTTTTACACTTATTCAGTTGTTTTACACAGCATATAATTATAGTGGCAAGCATAAAGAGGTTTAGGAACAGATACTGTAGACTCTCTTGGTAAACACACAACTCAGCCAAAGGGAGAAGTGAAGCAGGCACGCTGCAGAAAAGCCTAATAGTTATGGGCCTTTATCATGCCATGGACATCAAGTTCTCAGAAAGAATGTAGAATCCTGATTAATCAGATTAGTCCATTAAGTTGAGATCAGTTCAGAGAGCTTCTCCTGTCATTTCCAAACAGAATCCTACTATAGTTGAGATGTCATTTCCAGGCTGGATGGAACACTGCTCAGATGCAGTGTATGCAATTGCTTCTACTCTTAAGACCATATTTGTCATTTTTGTCTTCTACTCTGGAGAATTCTATTTTTCTTTTTTAAAAATGATGAAATATTTTAAAAATACAGTAAAATACAAACAAGAGTAATCTTAATGTAATGCTATGTTTGCCATGAATCTTTTTTTTTTTTTTTGAGAACCACGACATTACAGATACAATTGAATCCCTGTGGATCCAGAACCAATTACATATTTCACATTTGCCCCAGATAAACACACTGTGAATTTAATACTTACTATTCTTTTATTAGTCAAGATCATTCAAGAAACAGCACATCAAGAAGAGCTCAATGAAGAAAGTTTAATGAAGAGACAATTTAAAATGGTATGGAAAGGGTTTAAATTAATAAAAAACGGAAAAGTATCCTAAGAGTAATAAGAGTAGAAAGGCTTTCCTAATCCTAGGCCAGAAAGATAAAGATATAGAGTTAGTTCCTGGAACCCTAAGCAACGTGTATCTGTCAGAGAAGACTTCATGACAGAATCTGTGGCCTGGAGAAATGTGCCATGCCCAGTGAAGGTCTGGCAGAGCAAAAAGTAGGGACTGGACTCCCAGTGGCTAAGTTCAGCTGGCAGCAGTAGGATCAAAGTAAAGTACATAGAAGCAGATAGTAGAGGTATCATAAAACAAAAGAAAAAATAGATTAGAGAAACAAAAAAGATGATAACGGCTAATTTTAAAATTTTGTTCCTATGAGTGGCCAGAAAGTAGGGTAAAAATAACAAAGAAAAGGAATTTTATACTAGATTTGCTATAAAATCAATTGAAATGTTTATGATACACAAGAGGACAGAGTTAATGTGCTATAATAGATTATCCCTCACTATACTTTATTTTATTTATTTTATTTATTATCCCTCACTATATTTTATTTAGTCATTTCAATTCAATGAGGTTAGAACTTTAAAGTTAGAAATTAAATTTTTTGTTTAAACAAAAACTTTCATAGCATTAAAGAATTGTTTAAAATACAATACATAATTGTCTCATTCTGAAAGTGAATTTATAATGTTACATATGAACATTTTAAGTTTCATTATAAATATATACAGCTATATATTATAGCTATGTGTAACTTTTAAATAACTAAATTTTAATAAATAATATAGATAAATAAAATAAATAACCTTTCTAAATAATAAAACCACACACACAGAGCATTTGTTAGTATAAGTTACTCCAAAAGCAAAGTCTGAGTCAAGGACTTGGATGCAGCTGATTTATTTGAACAACTAATCCCAAGAAGCACAAGGCAACAGACAACAGAAGATAGGGAAAGAAAAAAACTGTAGGCAAGACCATAAAAAGTGAAATAACTTTAGGGGTTCATATTCATTTAGCTCATTGATATAGGCACAAATAGCTATAAATCATTTAATTTCATATTTATATCATTGGTAATTTATCTACCAAGTTACCCACAATGCAGTGTTCAAATTAAGAAATTCAATTACATAATTTGAAATATTAACTGAAATAAAAAAGACATGATCATTTCAACTGATTTTTAAAAATAATTTTAGATAAGTAAATGGTTGTTTGATAGAAATTTTAAAAAATAATGATAGATAGCTATTTGTTCAACATAAAAAGCAGAAATAATCAAAAACTTACTGTTAATAGTACACCTAATAGGCTTTTGGAAGAATTCCCTTTAGAGTGGGAATACATATTAGCACTCATGCATGGATTTCCTAGCCAATGCAATAATATAAAAAATAGAAATGAATTTCAAGAATTATAAAAACAGAGTTAAGGCTGTTTTTCCTCAGATGTTTTCATTTCTTACATGCACATAAAATTCAAGAGAATTAGCAGATAAAGTGATATAGCTGTAATGCAAGTTCAGTTTGGTACAACAATCATTAGAAAAGCAGAAATAATGATTTTACTGTAAAGCAGAAATAATGCATCAGAAAATGTAATATTAGTTTATTCAACACATTTTGAGAGCCCACTATGTGACAGATCGTATTCCAGGTACTAGGGATACAGCAGTGAACAAAGAAGACAAAAATGCCTGTCTTCTCTAAGCTTACATTCTAGTTAAAAAATAGAAATTACAGTAATATTAGAAAAAAGAAAATATTTAATTCACCATAGAAACAAAAACTATGAGGTATAGACCTAGCAATGGACCAAACAAATACAATACCAAAATAATGGAGAAATATGGCATGTTCATAGATTGGAATAGTATCATAAAGATGTCGATTGGTCTATAAATTAAATATAAATTAAATACAATTTCAATCAAAATACAACAATTTGGAGGAGGAGAGGAGACTTTAAAATTCATGTGAAAGATTTGAAGGTGCTGAGAATAAATAAAACAATTTTTGAAGAAGAGAAGGGGTTCCACTTCACGAAATCAAGACTAATATGGTTTATATCTGTGTACCCACCCAAATGTCATGTTCCATTTTAATCCTCAATGTTGGATTGGGATCCAGTAGGAGGTAACTGGATCATAAGAGCAGTTTTTCATGAGTTAACACAATCCCCCTTGGTGCTGTCATCACAATAGTGAGTTCCCATTTGGTTGTTTAAAAGTATGTGGCAACTCCCCCATCTTTCCCCTTCACCTTCTACCACGATTGAAAGTTTCCTTAGGCCTCCCCAGAAGCCAAGCAGATGCCAGCATCATGCTTTCTGTACAGCCTGCAGAACTATGAGCCAATTAAGCCTCTTTCCCTTATAAATTACCCAGTCTCAGATATTTCTTTATAGCAATGCAAGAACAGACAAGTACTAAGACTTTATTGAAAAAATTATAGTTGCAAAGACAATATTGCTTTGGTCAGGGATACAAAAATGAGCCAATTGAAAAAAAACAGAAACTACAGAAATAGACTCATGTATACTTAATAAATCACTGAAGTTATATACAAATCTAATGTGGAAGTATTCACTATTCAATAAATAGATCTGGGTGAAATAGACTGGGGAAAAAAATGTCTGTAAGGGTCAAATGTTTATTATCTTGAGGTAGGAAAGAATTTCTTACATAAGATACTGAGAGGTGAAGATGGCTGGGCTTTTGGGTCACGTGGGGACTTGGAGAACTTTTCTGTCTAGCTAAAGGACTGTAAACACACCAATCAGCACTCTGTGTCTAGCTAAAGGTTTGTAAATGCACCAATCAGCACTCTGTAAAAATGCACCAATCAGTGCTCTGTTTCTAGCTAACGGTTTGTAAAAGCACCAATCAGCACTGTGTAAAAATGCGCCAATCAGCATTCTGTGTGTAGCTAAAGGTTTGTAAATGCGCCAATCAGCACTCTGTAAAAACACACTAATCAGCACTCTGTGTCTAGCTAAAGGTTTGTAAAAGCACCAATCAGCACTCTGTAAAATGGACCAATCAGCAGGACATGGGTGGGGCCAAATAAGAGAATAAAAGCTGGCCACCTGAGCCAGCAGTGGCAACCCGCTTGGGTCCCCTTCCACACTGTGGAAGCTTTGTTCTTTTGCTCTTCACAATAAATCTTGCTGCTGCTCACTCTTTGGGTCTGCACTACCCTTATGAGCTGTAACACTCACTGCAAAGGTCTGCGGCTTCACTCCTTAAGTCAGCAAGACCACAAACCCACTGGGAGGAACAAACAACTCCAGACACGCCACCTTTAAGAGCTGTAATCCTCACTGTGAAGGTCTGTGGCTTCACTTCTGAAGTCAAGCAAGACCACGAACCCACCGGAAGGAAGAAACTCCAGACACATCTGAACATCTGAAGGAACAAACTCCAGACACACCATCTTTAAGAACTGTAACACACCGCGAGGGTCTGCAGCTTCATTCTTGAAGTCAGCGAGACCAAGAACCCACTGGAAGGAACCAATTCCAGACACTTTTTGGTGACCATGAAGGGACTATTGACTATCGCCAAGCAGTGAGTACCATTGGACCCCTTTCACTTGCTATCCCTCTGTCCTATTTTTCCTTAGAATTTGGGGGCTAAATAGCAGGCACCTGTTGGCCAGTTAAAGTGACTAGCGTGGCCACCGGACTAAAGACATGGGTGTCAACCTTTCTGCAAAAGGGCTCTCTAACAACCCCCAGCTTCGGAGTTGGGAGTGTTGGTTTGCAACTCTCAAAGTCACATGTAGCCCAAGCGAGACTCGCCCATCTATCCTAGCTATCTGACCCTTGCCTCCTGGGTCCTAATGCCTATTAGATAAACTTCCTCTTGCCTCTCTTCTCCAAGGCTAGTCCCGCTTCTAAAAACCACTACCTGTCTCTGGTGGTTTTCTAGTTTCTCCTTTAAGAATGATTTCTAGTATAAACTTCAGGATTCTGATACCTTCTTTAGGCACCCAGGCTCACCAATCAGAAACATAATTTTTGCCCAAAGCCCTGTTGGGGTGGGGGACTATCTGGAATTTTAGGATCCCTCCTCAGACTAGCAGGCCTAACAAAAGCTATTCCTGAAGCAAGGATATGGGGAGCCTCAGAAATGACATCCTTCCTATTCAAGTGAGGACAAAAGGTGTTACTCTTCCAACCCTGGAGCTCCCTTCCCTCTCTCAGGGTATGGCCCTCCACTTCATTTTCAGGGCATAACATCTTTATAGGACAGGGGTAAAGTCCCAATACTAACAGGAGAATGCTTAGTACTCTAACAGGTTTTCGAGAATGTGTCAGTAAGGGCCACTAAATCCGATTTTTCTCGGTCTTCTTTGTGGTCTAGGAGGACAGGCAAGGGTGCAGGTTTTCGAGAATGCATCAGTAAGGGCCGCTAAATCCAACATTCCTCAGTCCTCCTTGTGATCTAGGAGGAGAACTAGTGTTTCTGCTGCTGCATCGGTGAGTGCAACTATTCTGATCAGCAGGGTCCAGGGACCATTGCAGGTTCTTGGGCAGGGGGAGAAACAAACCAAAACCGCAGGCGGTTTTGTCTTTCAGATGGGAAACACTCAGGCATCAACAGGCTCACCCTTGAAATGCATCCTAAGTCATTGGGACGAATTTGACCCACAAACCCTGAAAAAGAGGTGGCTCATTTTTTCCGCACTAGGGCCTGGCCCCAATATTCTCTCTCTGATGGGGAAAAATGGCCCCCTGAGGGAAGTATAAAATTACAATGCTATCCCGCAGCTTGACCTTTTCTGTAAGGGGAAGGCAAATGGAGTGAAATACCTTATGTCCAAGCTTTCTTTTCACTGAAGGAGAATACACAACTATGCAAACCTTGCAATTTACATCCCACAGAGGAACTCTCAGCTTACCCCCATATCCTAGCCTCCCTATAGCTCTGCTTCCCATTAATGATAAGCCTTCTCTAATCTTCCCTGCCCAGAAGGAAATAAGTAAAGAAATTTCCAAAGGACCACAAAAACCCCCGGGCTATCAGTTACGTCCCCATCAAGCTGTAGGGGGAGGGGAATTTGGCCCAACCCAGGTACATGTCCCTTTCTCCCTTCCTGATTTAAAGGAGATCAAGGCAGACCTGAGGAAGTTTTCAGATAATCCTGATAGGTACACAGATGTCCTACAGGGTCTAGGGCAAACCTTCAATCTCACCTGGAGAGATGTCATGCTATTGTTAGATCAAAACCTGGTCTTTAATGAAAAGAATGTGGCTTTAGCTGTAGCCCGAGAGTTTGGAGATACCTGGTATCTTAGACAAGTAAATGATAGAATGACAGCCAAAAAAAGGGACAAATTCCCTACCGGTCAGCAAGCCGTCCCCAGTATGGATCCCCACTGGGACCTCAACTCAGATCATGGGGACTGGAATTGCAAACATCTGTTGACCTGTGTTCTAGAAGGACTAAGGAGAATTAGGAAAAGGCCCATGAATTATTCAATGATGTCCACCATAACTCAGGGAAAGGAAGAAAATCCTTCTGCCTTCCTCAAGCAGCTAAAGGAGGACTTACGAAACTATACTCTCCTGTCACGCAATTCACTAGAGGGTCAATTGATAAGTTTATTACCCAATCAGCTGCAGATATCAGGAGAAAGCTCCAAAAGTGAGCCCTGGGCCCTGAACAAAATCCGGAGGCATTACTAAACCTAGCAACCTCAGTGTTCTATAATAGGGACCAAGAGGAACAGGCCCAAAAGGAAAAGCGAGATCAGAGAAAGGCTGCAGCCTTAGTCATTGCCCTCAGACAAACCAACCTTGGTGGTTCAGAGAGGACAGAAAATGGATCAGGTCAATCACCAGGTAAGACTTGTTATCACTGTGGTTTACAAGGACATTTTTAAAAAGATTGTCCAATGAGAAACAAGCTGCCCCCTCGTCCATGTCCACTGTGCCAAGGCAATCACTGGAAGGCACACTGCCCCAGAGGGCAAAGGTTCTCTGGGCCAGAAGCCCCCAACCAGATGATCCAACAACAGGACTGAGGGTGCCCAGGGCAAGCGCCAGCTCATGTAATCACCCTCACTGAGCCCCAAGTACATTTAACCATTGAGGACCAGGAAATTGACTTCCTCCTGGACACTGGTGCAGCCTTCTCAGTGTTAATCTCCTGTCCTGGACGACTGTCCTCAAGGTCCGTTACCATCCAAGGAATCCTGGGAAAGCCTGTAACCAGGTATTTCTCCCACCTCCTCATTTGTAATTGGGAGACTTTGCTCTTTTCACATGCCTTTCTTGTTATCCTGAAAGTCCCACAATCTTATTAGGGAGGGATATATTTGCCAAAGCTGGAACTATTATCTACATGAATATGGGGAACAAGCTACCCATTTGTTGTCCCCTACTTGAGGAGGGAAACAACCCTGAAGTCTGGATATTGGAAAGACAATTTGGAAGGGCAAAAAATGCCCACCCAGTCCAAATCAGGCTAAAAGATCCCAACTCTTTTCCTTTTCAAAGGCAACATCCCTTAAGGCCTGAAGCTCATAAAGGATTACAGGATATTGTTAAACATTTAAAAGCTCAAGGCTTAGTAAGGAAACACAGCAGTCCCTGCAACACCCCAATTCTATGAGTACAAAAACCGAAGGGTTCAGTGGGGACTAGTGCAAGATCTTAGACTCATCAATGAGGCAGTAGTTCCTCTATATCCAATTGTACCCAATCCCTATACCCTGCTCTCTCAAATATAAGAGGAAGCAGAAAGGTTCACTGTTCTGGACCTCAAGGATGCCTTCTTCTGTATTCCCCTGCACTCTGACTCCCAGTTTCTCTTTGCCTTTGAGGATCCCACAGACCACACATCCCAACTTACCTAGACAGTCTTGCCTCAAGGGTTTAGGGATAACCCTCATCTGTTTGGTCAGGCACTGGCCCAAGATCTAGGCCACTTCTCAAGTCCAGGCACTCTGGCCCTTCAGTATGTGGATGATTTACTTTTGGCTACCAGTTTGGAAGCCTCATGCCAGCAGGCTACTCTAGATCTCTTGAACTTTCTAGCTAATCAAGGGTACAAGGCGTCTAGGTCAAAGGCCCAGCTTTGCCTATAGCAGGTCAAATATCTAGGCCTAATCTTAGCCAGAGGGACCAGGGCCCTCAGCAAGGAATGAATACAGCCTATACTGGCTTATCCTTGCCCTAAGACATTAAAACAGTTGTGGTCGTTCCTTGGAATCACGGCTTTTGCTGACTATGGATCCCTGGATACAGCGAGATAGCCAGGCCCCTTTATACTCTAATCAAGGAGACCCAGAGGGCAAATACTCATCTAGTAGAATGGGAACCACCGGCAGAAACAGCCTTCAAAACCTTAAAGCAGGCCCTAGTACAAGTTCCAGCTTTAAGCCTTCCCACAGGACAAAACTTCTCTTTATATGTCACAGAGACAGCAGGGATAGCTCTTGGAGTCATTAGACTCGTGGGACGACCCTACAACCAGTGGCACACCTAAGTAAGTAAATTGATGTAGTAGCAAAAGGCTGGCCTCACTGTTTAAGGGTAGTTGTGGTGGCCATCTTAGTGTCAGAGGCTATCAAAATAATACAAGGAAAAGATCTCACTGTCTGGACTACTCATGATGTAAATGGCATACTAGGTGCCAAAGGAAGTTTATGGCTATTGGACAACCACCTACTTAGATACCAGGCACTACTCCTTCAGGGACCAGTGCTTCAAATACTTATGTGCATGGCCCTCAACTCTGCCACTTTTCTCCCAGAGGATGGGGAACCAATTGAGCATGACTGCCAACAAATTATAGTCCAGACTTATGCCGCCCGAGATGATCTCCTAGAAGTCCCCTTAGCTAATCTTGACCTTAACCTATATACCGATGGAAGTTCATTTGTGGAGAATGGGATATGAAGGGCAGGTTATGCCATAGTTAGTGATGTAACCGTACTTGAAAGTAAGCCTCTTCCCCAGGGACCAGCGCCCAGTTAGCAGAAATAGTGGTACTTACCCGAGCCTTAGAACTGGGAAAGGGAAAAAGAATAAATGTGTATACAGATAGCAAGTATGTTTACCTAATCCTACATGCCCATGCTGCAATATGGAAAGAAAGGGAGTTCTAACCTCTGGAGGAACCCCCATTAAATACCACAAGGAAATTATGGAGTTATTGCACACAGTGCAAAACCCAAGGAGGTGGCAGTCTTACACTGCCAAAGCCATCAAAAAGGTGAAGAAGAAAAGGCAGAAGGAAACTGTCGGGCAGATGCTGAGGCCAAAATTCCTGCCAAGCAGAACCTCCCATTAGAAATACCTATGGAAGGACCCTGGGTATTGAACAACCCCCTCCAAGAGATTAAGCCTCAGTATTCCCCAACTGAAACAGAATGGGGACTTTCATGGGGGCATAGTTTTCTCCCCTCAGGGTGGTTAACGACAGAAGAAGGAAAGGTACTTAAACCCAAAGCCAGTCAGTGGAAAATACTTAAATCTCCCCACCAAACTTTTCATATGGGTATTGAAAACACTCATCAAATGGCCAAATCCCTATTTACAGGGCCAAATCTCCTCCAGACCATCCGACAGGTAGTCAAAGCCTGTGAGGTGTGCCAAAGGAATAATCCCTTGCTCCATCATAAGGACCCTTTGGGGAAACAAAGAATAGGTCACTATCCTGGAAAGGACTGGCAGTTAGACTTCACCCATATGCCTAAGTCAAAGAGATTTCAGTATTTGTTGGTCTGTGTTGATACCTTTACAAATTGGATAGAACCTTGCCACTTCAAGACAGAGAAGGCTCAGGAAGTGATTAAAGTCCTAATTCATGAAATAATTCCTAGATTTGGGCTTCCCCAAAGCTTACAGAGTGACAATGGTCCAGCTTTTAAAGCCATGATAACTCAGGGAATTTCGAGGGTGCTAAGGACACAATATCACCTTCACTGCTCCTGGAGGCCACAATCCTCAGGGAAGATCCAGAAAGCAAATGAAACCCTCAAGAGGCACTTAAGGAAACTAACACAAGAAACTCATCTCCCATGGCCTACTCTTTTGCCCATGGCCTTGCTGAGAATCCAAAATTCTCCTCACAAAATGGGGCTCAGTCCATATGAAATGCTGTATGGACAACCTTTTCTCACAAATGACCTCCTACTTGATCAGGAAACAGCCAACCTGGTCAAAGATATAACTTCTTTGGCAAAATATCAACAAAACCTTAAAAACCTCCCTGAAGGATGTCACAGAGAAAAAGGAACAGAGTTGTTTCAACCAGGAGATCTAGTGTTGGTCAAATCTCTCCCCTCTACCTCCCCATCTATGGACTCTTTGTGGGAAGGACCATACTCACTCATTCTCTCCCCACTGCAGTTAAGGTGGCAGGAGTGGAATCTTGGATTCACCACACCCGAGTTAAATTTTGGACACCCCCTGAGGAACCTGTGGGACCATCAGCTCAGGAGTCCCAAGATCATCCAGACCAGCCTCGATACACCTGCGAACCATTGGAGGACTTGCATCTCCTATTTCGAAAGGAAACATCCCAGACTAAAAAGGTTCCTACCACTGATCCTGAAGAAAAACCCCTTCCTCCTTAAAAAAAATTAGTGAAAGCCTACATAATCTTTACCTTTAACACCTCTCCTTGCCCCTTTAATGGAATCCTTTTACTATTTCATCATATTATTAAGCAGCATACTAACTGTACTCTTTGCAATAGGGCTATATACTGTAGCTCCTGCTGGGATGAAAATCCTAATCACATCAACCTTCTTTCTATCTTCCTTCCTTCTGACAGCAATTTACTCCTACCTTTAACTCAGACTGGATAAAATGATCTCATCTTTCAGAGCACCCTCTTTACCTTCCCATTTACTCTTTGCCTAGCTATCCTTCCTGCTTCCTTGGATGTCTCATACAATCACCCGTCCCCTTCCACTAGCTCCTAATCACCTCTACAAGACTCTCAACGTAACCCACTCTCTGTTAAACCAGTCCAATCCTTCCCTGGCAAATGACTGTTGGCTTTGTATCTCTCTATCAACCTCTGCTTATGTTGACACTCCCATTCCCGCAAAAAAATTGGGTCTTTACCAACTTAAACTACCACCCTCATTATGAAGGAAAAGACCCTTTCTGACTTCTAAATATGCAATCATTAGCCGACTTCCCCATCTCTGATAGGATCAAGAATACCCTAACAGGACATGCAATCCAAATTTGCATCCTTACTTTTCCAACCTCACCTATTACACAAGCAATGAAAAGCCCATACACGGCCCTGTAACTATGAATACCATCTTAACTTTCCAAGCCCCTTTATGCATCCAATGCAACCTGTTAACAGGCCTGCCCCTGGGGCACCTACTACCGCATCAGTGTAATTATACCCTACAACTTGAAGCCCCAGCTGATCACAGTAATTTCCGAGTAACCCAAACAGCTCCATTCAGATGGCTTGTCCACTTCTCAGCGCCCCCAAAAATCATCACCTCCTCGCTACTTAACAAACAGTCCAGGTTTTGTAATGGCAAACATACTCCCTGCATGACCATTCACCCCTGGACTCTGTCCAGCAGTACCCCCACCACTAGTGAATGCCTTCTTATCCCCTCTTTCAATCACTCTCTTGAATGGTTCCTAGTAGATACAAAATGATTTATTCTCCAATGGGAAACTAGAACAGGGAGCCACTCAGTTTGCTTGCAACACCCCTTTCCACCCACTCACCAGAGCTACCTTGGCAAGTATTCTAGGAGTATGGGAAAATGAAAACAACAAACTCACACACCTTTTAAACATAAACAACCAGTTCTGTCTAGCCAGCCAAGGTATATTCTTCTTATGTGGAACATCGACCTATATCTGCCTCCCCATTAACTGGACAGGCACCTGCACCTTAGTCTTTCTAAGTCCCAACATTAACATTGCCCCAGGAAATCAGACCCTATCAGTACCCCTCAAAGCTCAAGTCCGTCAGCGTAGAGCCATACAACTAATACCCCTACTTATAGGGTTAGGAATGGCTACTGCTACAGGAACCAGAATAGCCAGTTTATCCACTTCATTATCCCACTACCACACACTCAGAGGATTTTTCAGACAATTTGCAATAAACAACAAAATCTATCCTTACTCTACAACCCGAAATAGATTCTTTGGCAGCAGTGACTCTCCAAAACCGCCAAGGCCTAGACCTTCTCGCTGCTGAGAAAGGAGGACTCTGCACCCTCTTAGGGGAAGATGTTGTTTTTACACTAACCAGTCAGGGGTATGAGATGCCACCCTGCGCTTACAGGAAAAGGCTTCTGAAATCAGACAATGCCTTTCAAACTCTTATACTAACTTCTGCAGTTGGACAACCTGGCTTCTCCCATTTTTAGGTCCCGTGGCAGCCATCTTGCTATTACTTGCCTTTGGGCCATGTATTTTTAACCTCCTTGTTAATTTGTTTCCTCTAGGATCAAGGCCATCAAGTTACAGATGGTCTTACAAATGGAACCCCAAATGAGTTCAACTAACAACTTCTACCGAGGAACCCTGGACTGACCTGCTGGCCCTTTCACTGGCCTAGAGAGATCCCCTCTGGAGGACACTACAATTGTAGGACCCCTTCATCAACCCATCCAGCAGGAAGTAGCTAGAGCGGTCACTGCCCAATTCCCAACAGCAGTTGGGTTGTCCTGTTTAGAGGGGGGATTGAGAGGTGAAGCCAGCTGGGCTTCTGGGTCAGGTGGGGACTTGGAGAACCTTTCTCTCTAGCTAAAGGATTGTAAGCACACCAATCAGCGCTCTGTGTCTAGCTAAAGGTTTGTAAACGCACCAATCAGCATTCTGTGTCTAGCTAAAGGTTTGTAAACACACCAATCAACACTCTGTAAAATGGACCAATCAGCAGTTTACAAAATGGACCAATCAGCAGGACATGGGTGGGCCAAATAAGGGAATAAAAGCTAGCCACCTGAGCCAGCAGTGGCAACCTACTGAGGTCCCCTTCCATGCTGTGGAAGCTTTGTTCTTTTACTCTTCACAATAAATCTTGCTGCTGCTCACTCTTTGGGTCAGCACTACCTTTATGAGCTATAACACTCACTGTGAAGGTCTGTGGTTTCACTCCTGAAGTCAGCGAGACCACGAACCCACTAGGAGGAACAAACAACTCTGGACGCGCCACCTTTAAGAGCTGTAACACTCACTGCGAAGGTCTGCGGCTTCACTCCTGAAGTCAAGCAAGACCACGAACCCACTGGAAGGAAAAAACTCTGGACACACTTGAACATCTGAAGGAACAAACTCTGGACACAACATCTTTAAGAACTGTAACACTCACTGTGAGGGTCCGTGGCTTCATTCTTGAAGTCAGCAAGACCAAGAACCCACCGGAAGGAACCAATTCCGGACACAATACTAAACAAGCAGACAACAAAGTGAGATGCTTGATACATTTAACCTCATTAAAATTACATACTTATGCACAACAGACATTATAAAAAAGGAAAAAGACAAGCCCACCCGCCAAGAGAAACATTTACAACATACAAAACATTCAAGTCATTGGTATGCAGCATAAAGTAAGCCCACAAATCAACATAATAAACAATCCTATGGAAAAATGGGGAAAAGATGTAAACAGGCAATTATCAGAAAAAACATGAATGACCAATAAAAGAAAAGATGCTCATACTCACTAGTAGTCAGAGGAACAAGAAATAAAATAGCCCATCAGATTGGTGACAACAAGAAAAAAATTGTTTTAAGTATCTCTCAATATCAAGTGCTGGTGAGGATGTGAAGCAAGAGGAACTTCCAGTCTGCTCAAAGGAGTGTCAACTGTTAAAACCACTTTGGAGAGAAAGTTGGTATTATCTAGAAGTCATAAATACTCATCATCGACAACCCATAAATGCTAATTCTAGGTATAAAAACTAGGAAAACTGTTACCGAGGTTCACAAGGAATCATATATATAAGAATAATTTAACGTTGTTCATTCAAATTGTTTATACAGTCTGGGCATGGTGGCTCACACTTGTAACCCCAGCACTTTGAGACGCTGAGGTGGGAGGTTCACTTGAGCCCAGGAGTTCAAGACTAGCTCTCCATTTTAAATATTAAACATATTTTGTAAAATACATATTTCTTGTGAGTATGATAATGCCTTTGTTGTCCCCACATCCATTCCCACAACCATTTTCCCACCCCTTAAATTCACATTTTTGTCTTTGTGAGGCTATTTGTGTCCATGCCTGTTAACTCAGGAGCAAGGCTTTAAGACATGACATAAAAGTTTTGTTTCGGCCGGGCGCGGTGGCTCACGCCTGTAATCTCAGCACTTTGGGAGGCCGAGGCGGGCGGATCACGAGGTCAGGAGATCGAGACCATCCTGGCTAACACAGTGAAACCCCGTCTCTAATAAAAATACAAAAAATTAGCCGGGCGTGGTAGCGGGCGCCTGTAGTCCCAGCTACTCGGGAGGCTGAGGCAGGAGAATGGCGTGAACCCGGGAGGCGGAGCTTGCAGTGAGCCGAGATCGCGCCACTGCACTCCAGCCTGGGCGACAGAGCGAGACTCCGTCTCAAAAAAAAAAAAAAAAAAAAAAGTTTTGTTTCAACTAAGAAATAAGCATCAGTTGGAGACAAACTACAGTGGATACTGTGGTAGTCCACCCTGATCTTTCTTCAGGGTCAGGTCCAGCCATTCCCAGCCCAGCTATGAATGCCCCTCTGCTGATACAGCCCTTGGCCACAGAGAACTGCCTCACCCAATAATCTTAAAATATAAACACCAAGTCTCTTGCCCCAGTTTGTAAATACTCTGAAGAGCCAATGCAGTTCAAGGATACTCCAGCCTCAGCTTCATTGGATCCAACCATGTCTCAGTTGCAATGACGTTCTCCTGCCCAATTTGACATCGCTCACTTCCTTACAGATCTCTTTCCCAAGAGCACTCACCAATACATCTTCTACATGCAATTCTCTATCTTGACGTCTAATTTCAGCTAATCCACTCTAAGACAAAAGTTCTCCAAAATAAATACCCCCCTTCTTAAGAAATTACATTAAGAAGAAAATACTTGAAAAGAAATGTACTTTATATATATCAAAAGTTTCCATATTGAATGTTATTGTAATTTTTTCAAAAGATATCTATGGTTCTTCAGTGACACAATAGTAACATACCAGCATCTAAGCATAAGTCTACCTAGCCAAAAATCTGGGTTTGGAGAAATTTCTAAATAGTTTGAGAAAACTCTCAAATATACATTCATATGAAACTCACCATTTCAAAAGCCTAAAAGTTTTACATTTTGTCAACAGTTATATATTTTGGAAATAAAGTATTGAATACCCAGCCCATCTTTTTGATATAAACATAATAGTTTAAATTTTCATTAAAATTAATATTTTCAGAGGCGTTTAGAAGATGGCCAAATGGGAACAGCTCCAGTCTACAGCTCCCAGTGTGAGCGACAGAGAAGACAGGTGATTTCTGCATTTCCAACTGAGGTACCTGGTTCATCTCATGGGGACTTGTTGGACAGTGGGTGCAGGACAGTGGGTGCAGCCCACCGAGTGTGAGCCAAAGCAGGGTGAGGCATCGTCTCACCGGGGAAGTGCAAGGGGTCAGGGAATTCTCTTTCCAGCCAAGGGAAGCTGTGACAGATGGCACCTGGAAAATCAGGTTACTCCCACCCTAATACTGCACTTTTCCAATGGTCTTAGCAAAAGGCACACCAGGAGATTATATCCTGCACATAGCTCTGAGGGTCCCATGCCCACAGAGCCTTGCTCATTGCTAGTGCAGCAGTCTGAGATCGAACTGCAAGGTGGCAGCGAGGCTGGGGGAGGGGGGTCCACCATTGCTGAGGCTTGAGTAGGTAAACAAAGCAGCTGCAAAGCTCAAACTGGGTGGAGCCCACCTCAGCTCAAGGAGGCCTGCCTGCCTCTATAGAGTCCACCTCTGCGGGCAGGGCATAGCTGAACAAAAGGCAGCAGAAACTTCTGCAGACTAAAATGTCCTTGTCTGACAGCTTTGAAGAGAGTAGTGGTTCTCCCAGCACTTTTTTCAGATCGGAGAATGGACAGACTGCCTCCTCAAATCGGTACCTGACCCCCAAGTAGCCTAACTGGGAGGCACCTCCCAGTAGGGGAAGACTGATAACTCACACAGCCAGGTAACCCCTCTGAGATGAAGCTTTCAGAGGAACGATCAGGCAGAAACATTTGCTGTTCAGCAATATTCGCCGTTCTGCAGACTCCGCTGCTGATACCTAGGCAAACAGTGTCTGGAGTGGACCTCCAGCAAACTCCAACAGACCTGCAGTTGAGGATCCTGACTGTTAGAAGGAAAACTAACAAACAGAAAGGACATCCACACCAAAACCCCATCTGTACGTCACCATCACCAAAGATCAAAGGTAGATAAAATCACAAAGATGGGGATAAAACAGAGCAGAAAAGCTGAAAATTCTAAAAATTGAGGGCCTCTCCCCCTCCAAAGGAACACAGCTCCTCGCCAGCAACAGAACAAAGCTGGATGGAGAATGACTTTGATGAGTTGAGAGAAGGCTTCAGACGATCAAACTTCTCCAAGCTAAAGGAGGAAGTTCGAACCCATCGCAAAGAAGATAAAAACCTTGAAAAAAGATTAGATGACTGGCTAACTAGAATAACCAGTGTAGAGAAGTCCTTAAATTACCTGATGGAGCTGAAAACCATGGCATGAGAACTACCTCATGAATGCACAGCTTCAGTAGCCAATTCAATCAGCTGGAAGAAAGGGTATCAGTGATTGAAGATGAAATTAATCAAATGAAGCAAGAAGAGAAGTTTAGAGAAAAAAAGAGTAAAAATAAATGAACAAAGCCTCCAAGAAATATGGGACTATTTGAAAAAAACAAATCTACGTCTGATTGGTGTACCTGAAAGTGACGGGGACAATGGAACCAAGTTGGAAAACACTCTGCAGGATATGATCTAGGAGAATTTCCCCAACCTAGCAAGGCAGGCCAACATTCAAATTCAGGAAATACAGAGAATGCCACAAAGATACTTCTCAAAAAGAGCAACTCCAAGACGGATAATTGTCACATCCACCAAAGTTGAAATGAAGGAAAAAATGTTAAGGGCAGCCAGAGAGAAAGGTCGGGTTAACCACAAAGGGAAGCCCATCAGACTAACAGCGGATCTCTCAGCAGAAACTCTACAAGACAGAAGAGACTGGGGGCCAATATTCAACATTCTTAAAGTAAAGAATTTTCAACCCAGATTTCATATCCAGCCAAACTAAGCTTCATAAGTGAAGGAGAAATAAAATACTTTACAGACAAGCAAATGCTGAGAGATTTTGTCACCACCAGCCCTGCCCTACAAGACCTCCTGAAGGAAGCCCTAAACATGGAAAGGAACAACTGTTACCAGCCACTGCAAAAACATGCCAAATTGTAAAGATCATCGATGGTAGGAAAAAACTGCATCAACTAATGAGCAAAATAACCAGCTAACATCATAATGACAGGAACAAATTCACACATAACAATATTAACCTTCAATGTAAATGGGCTAAATGGTCCAATTAAAACACACAGACTGGCAAATTGGATAAAGAGTCAAGACCCATCAGTGTGCTGTATTCAGGAGATCCATCTCACATGCAGAGACACACATAGGCTCAAAATACAGGGATGGAAGAAGATCTACCAAGCAAATGGAAAACAAAAAAAAGCAGGGATTGCAATCCTAGTCTCTGATAAAACAGACTTTAAACAACCAAGATCAAAAGAGTCAAAGAAGGCATTACATAATGGTAAAGGGATCAATTCAACAAGAGCTAACTATCCTAAATATATATGCACCCAATACAGGGGCACCCAGATTCATAAAGCAAGTCCTTAGAGACCTACAAAGAGACTTGGACTCCCACACAATAATAATGGGAGACATTAACACCCCACTGTCAACATTACACAGATCAACGAGACAGAAAGTTAACAAGGATATCCAGGACTTGAACTCAACTCTGCACCAAGCAGACCTAACAGACATCTACAGAACTCTCCACCCCAAATCAATAGAATACACATTCTTCTCAGCACCACATCACACTTATTCCAAAATTGACCATATAGGTGGAAGTAAGGCACTCCTCAGCAAATGTAAAAGAATAAAAATTATAACAAACCGTCTCTCAAACCACAGTGCAATCAAACTAGAACTCAGGATTAAGAAACTCACTCAAAATTGTTCAACTACATGGAAACAGAACAACCTCTCCTGAATGACTACTGGGTATTTAACAAAATGAAGGCAGAAATAAAGATGTTCTTTGAAACCAGTGAGAACGAAGACACAACATAGCAGAATCTCTGGGACACATTTAAAGCAGTGTGTAGAGGGAAAATTATGGCACTAAATGCCCACAAGACAGAGCAGGAAAGATCTAAAATTGACACTCTAACATCACAATTAAAAGAACTAGAGAAGCAAGGGCAAACACATTCAAAAGCTAGCAGAAGGCAAGAAATAACTAAGATCAGAGCAGAACTGAAGGAGAAAGAGACACAAAAAATCCTTCAAAAAATCAGTGAATCCAGGTGCTGGTTTTTTGAAAAGATCAATGAAATTCATAGACCACTAGCAAGACTAATAAAAAAGAAAAGAGAGAAGAATCAAATAGACGCAATAAAAAATGATAAAGGGGATATCACCACCGATCCCACAGAAATATAAACTACCATCAGAGAATACTAAAAACACCTCCATGCAAATAAACTAGAAAATCTAGAAGAAATGGATAAATTCCTGGAAACATACACCCTGCCAAAACTAAACCAGGAAGAAGTTGAATCCCTGAATAGACCAATAACAGGCTCTGAAATTGAGGCAATAATTAATAGGCTACCAACCAAAAAAACTCCAGGACCAGAAGGATTCACAGCCAAATTCTACCACAGGTACAAAGAGGAGATGGTACCGTTCCTTCTGAAACTATTCTAATCAATAGAAAAAGAGGGAATCCTCCCGAACTCATTTTATGAGGCCAGCATCATCCTGATACCAAAGCCTGGCAGAGACACAACAAAAAAAGAGAATTTTAGACCAATATCCCTGATGAACATCGATGCAAAAATCCTCAATAAAATACTGGCAAACTGAATCCAGCAGCACATCTAAAAGCTTAGCCAACATGATCAAGTGGGCTTCATCCCTGGGATGCAAGGCTGGTTCAATAAATGCAAATCAATAAATGTAATCCAGCATATAAACAGGACTAATGACGAAAACCACATGATTATCTCAATAGATGCAGAAAAGGCCTTTGACAAAATTCAACAGCCTTTCATGGTAAAAACTCTCAATAAATTAGGTATTGATGGGACGTATCTCAAAACAATAATAGCTATTTGTGACAAACCCATAGCCAATATCATAATAAATGGGCAAAAACTGGAAGCATTTCCTTTGAAAACTGGCACAAGAGAGGGTTGCCCTCTCTCACCACTCCTATTCAACATAGTGTTGGAAGTTCTGGCCAGGGCAATTAAGCAGGAGAAAGAAATAAAAGGTATTCAATTAGGAAAAGAGGAAGTCAAATTGTCCCTGTTTGCAGATGACATGATTGTATGTCTAGAAAACCCCATCATCTCAGCCAAAAATCTCCTTAAGGTGATAAGCAACTTCCACAAAGTCTCAGGATACAAAATCAATGTGCAAGAATCACAAGCATTCTTATATACCAATAACAGACAAACAGAGAGCCCAATCACGAATGAACTCTCATTCACAATTGCTTCAAAGATAATAAAATACCTAGGAATCCAACTTACATTTCAAGGGCTGTGAAGGACCTCTTCAAGCAGAACTACAAACCACTGCTCAATGAAATAAAAGAGGACACAAACAAATGGAAGAACATTCTATGCTCACGGATAGGAAGAATCAATATGAAAATGGCCATACTGCCCAAGGTAATTTATAGATTCAATACCATCCCCCAGCAAGCTACCAATGACTTTCTTCACAGAATTGGAAAAAACTAAAGTTCATATGGAACCAAAAAGAGCCCACATTGCCAAGTCAATCCTAAGCCAAAAGAACAAAGCTGGAGGCATCATGCTACCTGACTTCAAACTATACTACAAGGCTACAGTAACCACAACAGCATGGTACTGGTACCAAAACAGAGATATAGACCAATGGAACAGAACAGAGTCCTCAGAAATAATACTGTGTCCGTAATTGGTGGGTTCTTGGTCTCACTGCCTTTTAGAATGAAGCCACGGACCCTTGCGGTGAGTGTTACAGTTACTAAAGGCAGTGTGTCCGGAGTTTGTTCCTTCTGATGTTCAGATGTGTTCGGAGTTTCATCCTTTTGGTGGGTTCATGGTCTCGCTGGCTCAGGAGTGAAGCTGCAGACCTTCGCGGTGAGTGTTACAGCTCATAAAGGCACTGTGGACCCAAAGAGTGAGCAGTAGCAAGATCTATTGCAAACAGCAAAAGAACAAGGCTTCCACAGTGTGGAAGGGGACCACTGCTGGCTCCGGCAGCCTGCTTTTATTCTCTTATCTGGCCCCACCCACATCCTGCTGATTGGTAGAGCGGAGTGGTCTGTTTTGACAGGGCGCTGATTGGTGCATTTACAATCCCTGAGCTAGACACAAAGGTTCTCCACGTCCCCACCAGATTAGCTAGATACAGAGTGTCAACACAAAGGGTGCCAAGGCCTCACCAGAGTAGCTAGATACAGAGTGTCGATTGGTGCATTCACAAACCCTGAGCTAGACACAGGTTGCTGATTGGTGTGTTTACAAACCTTGAGCTAGACACAGAGTGACAATTGGTGTATTTACAATCCCTGAGCTAGACAAAAAGTTCTCCACGTCCCCACCGGACTCAGCAGCCCAGCTGGCTTCACCCAGTGGATCCTGCACTGGGGCTGCAGGTGGAGCTGCTTGCCAGTCCTGCGCCATGAGCCCACACTCCTCAGACCTTGGGTGGTTGATGGGACTGGGTGCCGTGGAGCAGGGGGCAGTGCTCATCGCGGAGGCTCGGGCCACACAGGAGTCCACGGAGGGGGTTGGAGGCTCAGGCATGGTGGGCTGCAGGTCCCGAGCCCTGCCTTACGGGAAGGCAGCTAAGGCCCGGCGAGAAATCAAGCACAGCACTGGCGGGCTGGCACTGCTGGGGGACCCAGTACACCCTCCGCAGCCGATGGCCTGGGTGCTAAGCCCCTCATTGCCTGGGGCCGGCAGGGCCGGCCAGCTGCTCCGAGTGCGGGGCCCACCAAACTCATGCCCAGCTGGAACTCCAGCTGGCCCGCAGGTGCCGCGCGCAGCCCTGGTTCCCACTCGCGCCTCTCCCTCCACACTTCCCTGCAAGCTGAGGGAGCCGGCCCCGGCCTTGGCCAACCCAGAAAGGGGCTCCCACAGTGCAGCGGTGGGCTGAAGGGCTCCTCGAGTGTCGCCAAAGTGGTAGCCCAGGCAGAGGAGGCACCGAGAGCGAGCGAGGGCTCTGAGGACTGCCAGCATGCTGTCACCTCTCAATACCACACATCTAAAACCATCTGATCTTTGACAAACCTGACAAAAACAAAAAATGGGGAAAGGATTCCCTATTTAATAAATGGTGCTGGGAAAACTGGCTAGCCATATGTAGAAAGCTGAAACTGGATCCCTTCCTTATACCTTATACAAAAATTAATACAAGATGGATTAAAGACTTACATGTTAGACCTGAAACCATAAAAACCCTAGAAGAAAACCTAGGCAATACCATTCAGGACATAGGCATGGGCAAGGACTCCATGTCTAAAACAGCAAAAGCAATGGCAACAAAAGACAAAATTGACAAACGGGATCTAATTAAACTCAAGAGCTTCTGCACAGCAAAAGAAACTACCATCAGAGTGAACAGGCAACCTACAAAATGGGAGAAAATTTTTGCAACCTACTCATCTGACAAAGGGCTACTATCCAGAATCTACAAAGAACTCAAACAAATTTACAAGAAAAAGACAAACAACCCCAACAAAAAGTGGGCAAAGGACATGAACAGACACTTCTCGAAAGAAGACATTTATGCAGCCAAAAGACACATGAAAAAATGCTCATCATCAGTGGCCATCAGAGAAATGCAAATCAAAACCACAATGAGATACCACCTCACACCAGTCAGAATGGCGATCATTCAACAGTCAGGAAACAACAGGTGCTGGAGAGGCTGTGGAGAAATAGGAACACTTTTACACTGTTGGTGGGACTGTAAACTAGTTCATCCATTGTGGAAGACAGTGCAGTGATTCCTCAAGGATCTAGAACTAGAAATACCATTTGACCCAGCCATCCCATTACTGGGTATATACTCAAAGGATTATAAATCATTTTGCTATAAAGACACATGCACATGTATGTTTACTGCGGCACTATTCACAATAGAAAAGACTTGGAACCAACCCAAACGTCCATCAATGATAGACTGGAATAAGAAAATGTGGCACATATACACCATGGAATACTATGCAGCCATAAAAAGGATGAGTTCGTGTCATTTGTAGGGACATGGATGAAGCTGGAAACCATCATTCTCAGCAAACTGTCACAAGGACAAAAAACCAAACACTGCATGTTCTCACTCATAGGTGGGAATTGAACAATAAGAACACATGGACACAGGAAGGGGAACATCACACACTGGGGCCTGACGTGGGGTAGGGGGAGGAGGGAGGGCATAGCATTAGGGGATATACCTAATGTAAATGACGAGTTAATGGGTGCAGGACACCAACATGGCAACCTACCCTAGAACTTAAAGTATAATAAAAAATAAAAAAATAAAAAATAAAATAAAATCAATTATGACAAACAAGCTTTTCTGATCCAAAAAAAATTAAATCAAATTAATATTTCCTTAATTTCATTATTTTTTAAAATTTAAAATTTGAAATGAAAATACCACTTTAAATCTGATAGTATTGATATAGGAGTTAAGAAGGAATTACTTAGGCTAATAGCAAGAGCATGAGAGCCCTCGGTAAGGCTTTTCTTTTTTTTTTTTTTTAATGAAAAGCAGCCCCACATCATTTTCTGTAAAATCAGCCTGTAAAATCAGGCTGCAGACATAGACAAGCAAGCTGGGAGCTTGCCTGGGTCAATGCCAGCAGGAACTAGGGACTAGAGATGTTCAAAATGGCGGCTTCATCTTCCTTCTTCTTTGTCAGCCAAGAGTATAGTAAAGAGCAGACAAGATGGCACTGATCAACTGGAAAGTCCATTTGCATAATAATATTAGGGTGGGGCCACCAGCCTTCCCTGTGCACTATGTAGACATCATATCTGATAGAACCAATCTGTGAGCCCTACATACATCAGACACCATCGTCTCCAGCCTGCCTATAAAATTTGCTGCAGTCCACTGCTCTCCTCTCCCCTTTCTTGTGTCTATCGTTTCCACTCCTTAACCCACCCACATGTGTCCGTGTCCTGAATTCTTTCTCAGCACACAACAATAAACCCCCAGGTATATATCCCATGGTATATACCTGCTGCTTGGTCGTATGGTTGCTTCAGTATTAAATACCAGGGCCGGGCATGGTGGCTCACGCCTGTAATCCCAGTACTTTGGGAGGCCAAGGCAGGCGGATCAGGAGGTCAGGAGTTCGAGACCAGCCTGGCCAACATAGTGAAACCCCACTCTACTAAAAATACAGAAACAACCTGGGTGTGGTGGCATGCACCTGTAACCCAAGCTACTTGGGAGGCTGAGGTAGGAGAATTGCTTGAACCCGGGAGGCAGAGGTTGCAGTGAACCGAGATCATGCCACTGCACTCCAGCCTGGGCGACAGAGCAGACTGTCTAAAAATATAAAAAATGAAAACAAAGAGCTTATGTATTAGAGAGACAAAAGAGGAACAGCAACATGGCCAAATTCTCTAGCGATCGCCCCCCTGCAGGAACACCAAATTGAACTACTATCTACACAAGAAAGCATCCTCATAAGAACCAAAAAAAAAAAAAAAAAAAAAAAGTGAGTGATTACTGTACCTGCTTTTAACAAAATATCAAGGAAAGAGGCATTAAGGAAGGTAGGAAAGACAGTCTTGCATTGCCTATACCACCCTTCTGTCATTTCGTGGCAGCACAGTCCAGACAATTACTATGCCTCGGGAAGGCAGAGTGAAGTCAGTGTTGAATTTTGCATTGGAACTCAGTGCTACCTGTCATAGCAAAACACAATGCAAGGCAGAGAGCTTTGCTGGTATCCACAGAGGAAACATTTAGACCAGCCCTGGGCCAGAGGGAAACTCTCAGCCCCAGCAGGAGGAACCCAAATCACAGCTGGTTCCACCACTGGCTGACTAAAGTGACCTAGGGCCTGGAATAAAACTGAGTGGCCATCTGGCCAAAAGGACTACTGTCCTTGGGCAAGGCCTGGTGCTGCACTAGTCTCAGAGGCAATGAGGCTTGGGGTGCATGTGACCCAGTGTTATACCAGCTGTGGCAGCTAAGAGAATAAAACTGAGTGGCCATCTGCCCAAAGGACTACAGTCCTCGGGCAAGGCCTGGTGCTGCACTAGTCTCAGAGGCAATGGGACTTGGGGTGCATGTGACCCAGTGTAACACCAGCTGTGGCAGCTAAGAAATTACTCAGGTCACCCCTCCCAGAACTCTTGGCAGTGCAGCTTGGGGAGAGATTCCTACTTGGGGAAAAGAGAGGGAAGAATACAGAGGACTTAAGTCTTACAAGTTGGGTACTAGCTTAGCCACAGTAAAATAAACATCAAGAAGAGCCCTAAAGCTCCTGACTCTAGGCCCTAGCTCCTGAACAGCATTTCTATACCAACCCTGGGCCAGAGGAGAACTTGCTAACCTGAAGGGAAAGACACAAGCCTGGCTAGACTCATCACCTCCTGACTAAAGTGCCCTTGGCCCTTGATAAACATCAGCTTTAGCCAGGCAATAGTGACCACAGACCTTGAGCAAGACCCAGTCCTGTGCTGGTTATAAGTCGGACCCAACAGCGTCCCAGTCATGGTGGCCATAGGTGTGCTTGTGACACCCCTTCCCCAACCCCAGGCACTTCAGCACAGAGACTTCATTTGTTTGGGGGAAAGTAAGGGAAGAGAACAGGAGTCTCTGCCTGATAATCCAGTGAATTCTCTCAGATCTTATACAAACCACCACCAAAGCAGTACCACTAGGAGTCTCTGTGACTCTTGTCACAGAGGCGCCTCTGTGACTCTTGTAGAGTCACAGTGTTACTGGGCTTGGGGTGCCCCCTAATGTAGATATGGCTGCACTGACCAAAATCTTAGATCACAACACTCAATTCCCTTTGAATACTTGGAAAGCCTTCCTAATATGGTTGGGTGCAAACAAGTCCAAACTGCAAAGATTGTAATAAATACCTAGCTCTTCAATGCCTAGACATCAATTAATGTCCACAAAGATCAAGAGCATCCAAGAAAACATGACCTCACCAAACAGACTAAATAATAAATCAATGGCCAATCTTAGAGTGACAGAGATATATGAATTTTCAGACAGGGAATTCAAAATAGCTGTCTTGAGGAAGCTAAACAAACTCCAAGATAACACAGACAAGGAATTCAGAATTCTATCAGAGAAATTTAACAGAGTAATTGATTTTTTTAAATATCAAGCAGAAATTTGGGAGCTTAAAAATTAAATTGACAAATTGAAAAATAAACGCAAAGTCTTTAGCGAGCAGAATTGATCAAGCAGAAGAAAGAATTAGTAAACCTGAAGATAGGCTGCATGAAAATACAGTCAGAGAAGACAGAAAAGAGAAGAAAGCATACCTACAAGATCTAGAAAACAGCCTCAAAGGGTCAAATCTAAGAGTTGTTGGCCTTAAAGAGGAAGGAGAGAGAGAGAGAGAGACAGAGACAGAGAGAGAGAGAGAAGTTTATTCAAAGAAATAATAACAGGGCTTAGGATTGACTTGGCGATGCAGGCTCTTTTTTGGTTCCATATGAACTTTAAAGTAGTTTTTTCCAATTCTGTGAAGAAAGTCATTGGTAGCTTGATGGGGATGGCATTGAATCTGTAAATTACCTTGGGCAGTATGTCCATTTTCACGATATTGATTCTTCCTACCCATGAGCATGGAATGTCCTTCCATTTGTTTGTATCCTCTTTTATTTCCTTGAGCAGTGGTTTGTAGTTCTCCTTGAAGAGGTCCTTCACATCCCTTGTAAGTTGGATTCCTAGGTATTTTATTCTCTTTGAAGCAATTGTGAATGGGAGTTCACTCATGATTTGGCTCTCTGTTTGTCTGTTGTTGGTGTATAAGAATGCTTGTGATTTTTGTACATTGATTTTGTATCCTGAGACTTTGTGGAAGTTGCTTATCAGCTTAAGGAGATTTTGGGCTGAGACAATGGGGTTTTCTAGATATACAATCATGTCATCTGCAAACAGGGACAATGTGACTTCCTCTTTTCCTAATTGAATACCCTTTATTTCCTTCTCCTGCCTAATTGCCCTGGCCAGAACTTCCAACACTATGTTGAATAGGAGTGGTGAGAGAGGGCATCCCTGTCTTGTGCCAGTTTTCAAAGGGAATGCTTCCAGTTTTTGCCCATTCAGTATGATATTGGCTGTGGGTTTGTCATAGATAGGTCTTATTATTTTGAAATACGTCCCATCAATACCTAATTTATTGAGAGTTTTTAGCATGAAGAGTTGTTGAATTTTTTCAAACGCCTTTTCTGCATCTATTGAGATAATCATGTGGTTTTTGTCTTTGGTTCTGTTTATATGCTGGACTACATTTATTGATTTGCATATATTGAACCAGCCTTGCATCCCAGGGATGAAGCCCACTTGATCATGGTGGCTAAGCTTTTAGATGTGCTGCTGGATTTGGTTTGCCAGCATTTTATTGAGGATTTTTGCATCAATGTTCATCAAGGATATTGGTCTAAAATTCTCTTTTTTGGTTGTGTCTCTGCCTGACTTTGGTATCATCACACTACCTGACTTCAAACTATACTACAAGGCTACAGTAACCAAAACAGCATGGTACTGGTACCAAAACAGAGATATAGATCAATGGAACAGAACAGAGCCCTCAGAAATAATGCCTCATATCTACAACTATCTGATCTTTGACAAACCTGAGAAAAACAAACAATGGGGAAAGGATTCCCTATTTAATAAATGGTGCTGGGAAAACTGGCCAGCCAGATGTAGAAAGCTGAAACTGGATCCCTTCCTTACACCTTATACAAAAATCAATTCAAGATGGATTAAACAAACGTTAGACCTAAAACCATAAAAACCCTAGAAGAAAACCTAGGCATTACCATTCAGGACATAGGCATGGGCAAGGACTTCATGTCTAAAACACCAAAAGCAATGGCAACAAAAGACAAAATTGACAAATGGGATCTAATTAAACTCAAGAGCTTCTGCACAGCAAAAGAAACTACCATCAGAGTGAACAGGCAACCTACAAAATGGGAGAAAATTTTCGCAACCTACTCATCTGACAAAGGGCTAATATCCAGAATCTACAATGAACTCAAACAAATTTACAAGAAAAAAACAAACAACCCCATCAAAAAGTGGGCGAAGGACATGAACAGACACTTCTCAAAAGAAGACATTTATGCAGCCAAAAAACACATGAAAAAATGCTCACCATCACTGGCCATCAGAGAAATGCAAATCAAAACCACAGTGAGATACCATCTCACACCAGTTAGAATGGCAATCATTCAAAAGTCAGGAAACAACAGGTGCTGGAGAGGATGTGGAGAAATAGGAACACTTTTACACTGTTGGTGGGACTGTAAACTAGTTCAACCATTGTGGAAGTCAGTGTGGCGATTCCTCAGGGATCTAGAACTAGAAATACCATTTGACCCAGCCATCCCATTACTGGGTATATACCCAGAGGACTATAAATCATGCTGCTATAAAGACACATGCACACGTATGTTTATTGCGGCATTATTCAC